>NW_023425515.1:153743712-154343712 GCF_014108245.1 Pipistrellus kuhlii | reverse complement strand
TTTTCAGGCTGGCCATGCCCACCAGCAACCTAAGTGGAGGCCCTGATAGCTGGGATTTATTTATTTTCTATAATTGAAACTTTATAACCTTGAGCAAGGGCCAGGGCTGGCCAAGAAGCTTGGCTTCCTCCATCGCCAGAGGAAATCCAAGCCTCCTGCTTGCTTCTGCTCAGTGGCTACCACCATTTTTGTTGGGATTTATTTATCTTCTATAATTGAAACTTTGTACCCTTGAGTGGAGGCCAGGGCCAACCAGGAAGCTTAGCTTCCTCCATCATCATGGAAACCCAAGCCTCCTGCTCACTCTGTGGCCGAAACCATCTGGGTTGGTTTAATTTGCATACTCGCACCTGATTGGCTTGTGGGCATAATGGAGGTATGATCAATTTGCATGTTTCTCTTTTATTAGTGTAGATTGGTCACATTTTTCTGGGGTTTTTTTTGCATGTCAAGTAATATAGGATTTTACCCTGGACCCCATGGATGTTATGCTGTGTGGACAAGATGCAGTCACCCAGTTAAGTTGAGACTACAGATTCCATCTTCCCTTTTGTGCATGGTGGTTCCATTTTGTAGTTTGGGTCTATTTCACACCTGGGCCTGAGAATTCCACAGCTTCACTGAGCATTAGAGGTTCCCTCCTCTGTCTCCCTTTACTCAGGTTTTCTTCTTTTATTCTCCTGCCACCAGGGGCCACATTTCCTGATTCCTCTGACCAGAAAGATGGAAGTTTCTCTTTGAATATTAGCCGTGTGTACCATTTCTACAGCTCCTTACCTGGGTCACGGCCCTCAGTACAGCACCACCAGGAAAACATTTAGGACCAGGGGCCTTCATCCCTGCTGTCATTTCTCCAAGTTTTTATTTTCCACCACATTTTGAGTTCTTTACTTTTCAGAAGCCCTGGTAGTTGTGTTTTGTTATTTTGACATGTTTTCCATTTTAATCAGCAGGAGAGAGGTGCTATCATGTGTATGCCATCATGCTGAATCTGGAACTTGTCATTTTTTCCTTTAGTAATTTTTAAAATACTAACCCTATTAGAGAAATATGGGGAAAACCTGAACTGAAGCCAGGATTTCTTCAGTGGGGTCCGAGTAAACCATATTGCCTCACCTAATATCTTAGGGAGCGTTTCCTGTCACATTTAATTCTCTCTTCAAACTCTGTTGTCATTATAGTTAGTGTCCTCTAACATCCTTTGTTTGAACACAGTTGTGCGGCTCTTTCAGAGCCAAGTATGTTTGTTCACACCCCCAAGAGCATGATATGTGTGGCAGTTTAATTATAAACACCATATGAGAACATATTTGCCAAGTTGCATCAAAGTTGGCCACTAAACTGAGCAGTAACATAGGTTTTGTTTTTCACAACTACTATTGCCTTTTTTTTTTTAATAAACTATTTTAATCCTCATTTGAGGATATTTTTTCAATTGATCGAGAGAGAAAGAAAGAGAGAGAGAGGGAGAGAACGAACCCACAACCAAGACATGTGCCCTTGACCAGGAATCGAGCCCAAGACCCTTCAGTTCAAGGGCCAATGCTCCAACCACTGGGCAAACTAGCCAAGTCTACTACTGCCTTTTTTTAAAATAAATATGTGTGTTTTTATTTTTTGATAAAGAGGGAGGGAGAGAAATATCTATCAGCTGTTTCCTGCACAATCCTTACTGGAGATCAATGCCAAAATCCAGGCATATTCCCTGGCCAGAAATCAAACTGGGGACCTGTTGGTCCATGGGACAATGCTTAATCACTGAGCCACACTGGCCAGGCTACTATTGCCTTTTTTTAATTAAATTTTTTGTTGATTTTAGAGAAGGGGGGAAGGGGAGGGGCTAGAGAAGCATCAATTTGTTGCTCCACTGCATTCATTGGTTGATTCTTGAATGTGCTCTGACCCGGGATTGAACCTGAACCAGCAACTTGGAGTATCTGGATAACACCCTAACCATCTGACCTACCCAGCCAGGGCCCTTACTGTTGCCTTTTACTGAGCCTGTTTTTGTAGGCTAGGACTGCACTATATCGTCTCATTTAATCCTCAAACCGACACTGTGAAGTAGGTGATATTCTCCTCATTTTATGCCTAGAAATGGAAACTCTAAGAGGCTAAGGAACTTACTGAGGACTCCCCAGCTAGAGTGTTAGACCTGAAACCCGGGTCTTTCTGACTCCAAAGGCCCTGCACTTTAAGTCCTGTGCTGCCCTGACCTCCTGCAGCACTGAGTGTTTTGTTCAACAGCTCTCATGGGCCAGTCAGGCTGCAGCTCTTTATTAAATATGTGTTGTGTTTCGCTTCTTTTCTAGGAGCTCAATGATGCCCTTGGAATCAGTATTGCTGGAGGAAAAGGAAGTCCCTTGGGAGATATCCCAATATTTATTGCCATGATTCAGGCCAGCGGTGTGGCTGCACGCACACAGAAGCTTAAAGTAAACAAGGGGGGAATGGTGAAGTACTAACAGCATGGGGGGTGGGAAAGGAAATGGCAGCCATGGGCACTTTGTTTAAAGTTGGAATTCCAACAGCCTGGAGAGACCCATGCTGAGGGCAGAATGCATTAGAGAAAGTTTATACCTGAAATTCACTGGGTCCCTGGGCATATAAAAATATTATTGTTTGTATCAAACCTTCTCCATGAAAAAAGAAATTGCAGCTCATTTACAAAGCTTCCTGTACCATTTTTTAGCACCTAATTGCACCCAAAGTTCATTTTTACCTGAGAGTGATTTTACCATAGAATCTTCCTTCAATCAAAAGAATCAACATTGTTATAATTTTCCCCCTTAATTTTAACTTAGGTAGAAAAATAAAGCAGAAAATATTTGGCTTCCTCATTAGAGTTTTATTGAACAGTTCATTTGTATAGCCCACTATTACTGGCGAATGGATGTATGAAGTGCCACCATTACCAAAATACAAAAGTAGCCTGCCGTGCCTTTTAATAATCAAAGCTGACCCCCTTCTTGTTTCTCTGATTGGCCTGTGTCTGAGGAAAGCCATAAAAATTCCTCATGCTGCTGGAACATGCACACACCGGAGACAGACGGAACCTTCACAATGGCCACAAATGGGGAATATGACTTCCAACGAATGTTAAGCATTCTTCTCAAATTTAATTTTTCTTAATGATAGTGATTTCCTCCCACTTTTGTACCTCCAGGTTGGAGATCGGATTGTCAGCATCAATGGGCAACCTTTGGATGGGCTGTCTCACGCGGACGTGGTTAATCTGCTAAAGAACGCCTATGGGCGCATTATCCTGCAGGTACTGCAATCAAAGGAGCACACAGCTGCTGGGGGCAGATAAGTGGAGTGCAGAAAAGATTGAGCGTCACTGGCAGTAAGCATCACTGCCCAGCGGGGTGCTTGCTGATGTGAATTATGAAGGTTGAAAGCAAGAACTTATTATTTTTATTCAGAAATTCTTTAATGCCACCCATACAGGCAGTGAGCATGATTATATGAAAGCATAACAAGAGGAGAAAAATTACTCTTTGCTTCACGTGCTAAATCAACGAGGCTTTTGGCTTCCAGCGTTCTTTTGTATATCAGAGTTTGCAAGGAATAGGAAATGATTTCTTTTCTTCTGCCCCAAAACTGTTACTGAACTGCTCAAGTGCTATTTCTTCCGTTAAAAGAAGGGAGAAATGCAATACTCTTTTTCCAGTACCTAAAGTGATTGCCGACACTGTCACATTCTCACTGCATGGTAGTCATCAATTAAGGCAGGCAAGTATTTATCAGCTGTGGTCCTCAAGAGTATTGTCCAGAGGCACAGGGACAAATACCAAGAAGGAAAAATCAGATGTGCTGTTAATTATCTCTTCTTAGATTCTCAGCACTTCAAGTGTGTCTGAGGTTGATATGCAGTGAGTGAGAGGCAGCATAATGGCAGTGAGTTTCATTAAAGCGTTTCCCCGAAATGTATGATCATAACCACTATACTTCTGCGGAAGTAGTATTCAGTGGTTTATAGGTAAGAAGAATAAAACCCACCATGGTGTACCTGAGAGAGAAGGCTAGCCAGCCCCTCCGATCATTCTAGCCCTAAAATAAGTTTGAATTGAAAAACCGTTACTTCTGGGAGACCAATCTGTGGTGTTTAACTCTCAATGATCCAAGTCCAAAGTGCCAAAATAGGCATTGGGAAAGTATATGGCTTTCAGCCTATATACAAAGAATCATAAAAATACCATCAGTTTCAAGGGAGTTCACATGATCAACAACCTATTCATTCAATGGTTTGGGTCCCCGAGTTCCTGTTGAGCACAAACCAAAACATGATGTGGACTGGCTGTAGAGTCGGCTTCCCCTTTCCTCTGTGTCCCCACTCTCAGTGAAAACTTACATGGTCACCTCCCATTCCTCCCTCTGCCAGTTGTCAGCACCCCCAAGCCCTTCCCTTTCTGCTCACTGTGCTCTCTTCCCTTCAAGTTAGGCTGACCCTGAGAGGCCCCACAAGTGCAACTCTTCAGCCTCAGAGCTGTGGACCGTTGCTTAGGTACTGAATTTTACTAGGAAGAGGGCGTTATTTCAGATGATAACTATGCCAAGACAAAAAAGTGTCCCCCTTAACAAGATCTGCTAAGTATTGCTATTTTCATACACTGATACTATGTGCCCAGCTCCACCTTCTTCACAAGGAAATAGGGACACAGTTCACAAGTGTAACTTTCACTATAAAAAGCATCTTGCATGAAAATGAACTCATGCTTGCCCATGCGGAATTAGCACTCCATTCAGCCACGTTGTCACTATGAGCACACTCTTAAAGGAATTCCTTATTTTTCCTAGGTCTGTATTTTAAGAAGAAAATGATATTCTCTTGCATGAATCACATGAGTTGGTGTTATTTTTTTTTTAACATGTGTTATTAAAAGCTCAAGGGAATCCTTTGGGCTTTGACAGTGTACTATGCACAGTTAAGAGCAGGGAGCATATGTGCTGCCAAAGGCTTTAGACTCAAAGCCCAGGAGACTCTCGTGTTCTGCATCAGACACCTTTCCCTTGCCTAGAGTATTTGCTTTAATTAAAACGGAGTGCAAGTAGTACCAGCAATCCAATGCTCACAGCTCACTTGTCACTAGGTAATTGTTTATACTATCAGAGGAGCCAGCCTATTGACAGATCCGTAGGGAAAGCCAGATAATTGTGTCTGACGATGTGAAAAAGACTATTGCCTGTGTATCTGCGAATTGCACAGGGAAGATCAGGGTCTGGGTCAACAGACTGCAGGGTGGAGAAGGGGGGAAAGAGGGGAAGAGTCCACCAGCACTTCTGGAAGCTTCTCACAGTTTAAATTGCCATCTCCAGGTGTAATAAGGAGGTAGATATCCGTAACCTTCATGTCTGATGGTTCCTTATTCCCAGTTATAGATTAGTCACTGCTGGTTGATTTGGCTATGAGGGGTCATTGAAAATGTTTCCAATTATATTTGCTTCTGTGGTTTGGTAATTTGTTACTTCAGCTCTTTTGTCTATAAAAGTACTGTAGAATTGTTTTTGGATAAAATCTAGTAATTCAGGCTCTCTGCTAAAAGGAAAAAAAAAACTTTTCTTTCACTATTTTTTTTTTAGTACCTACATAGAGGATAAAAGAGCATTTGAGGGATTTTTATCTCCAAAGAAAACTGTGAGACTTGTTCTGGGTTCTGAAAGAGATTTTCCAAACACTTTAGAGCATCGGAAATTAGGTGGATTGAGGGAGCATTGACCAATCTAGGAAATTCAGGAAGAATGTTCTGGGAGAGGAGAGAACATTTCAGTTTGGGACCTCCAGGTGGAGAGAAGTCCACCAGGCATAAGAAACGTGTTGCCAGTGGGGTGGGAGGGCGGAGGGGGGAACCTCTTGTGGGAATCAGACAGGGTAACGTAAGCCATTGGCAGTTTTTTTATGTCAACATCCACCCTGCCTGCCACATTAAACTTCATCAATACTGGTTCACTGAATGGCCGCTGGTTTGATTCCTGGTCAGTCCACATGCCCAGGTTTTAGGGTCAGTCCCCAGTTGGAGTATGTGCCAGAGACAGTCAATCAATGTTTCTCTCTCTCTCCCTCTCCCTCTCTCTTCCTACTTTCCTCTAAATAAAAATCAATAAAATATTTTTTTAAAGATGATAAATTTCAAAAATGGCTTATCAGCATGACATTTAGCTTATATCTCTAGAATTAAGAAAAGTTCAGTGTGTCTCTAGGGAGTGAAAGCATTGAATTTTTTATTGTGAACTGTATTTAAATTTTTATAATGTACATACAAAAAGAAATTACCTGGAGAAATAAAATAGAAAAGGACCAGGAGTCAAAAATACAGTTCCTACACACTAAGAGATAAAAGAATTTCAAGAATAACACACTTACCAACGAGGCAAAAGTAAATAAAACTATAGAAAAGTCACTACAACTGGCAGATAAATCACTGACAATCTTTAATACAATTGAGTTATTTCTTTTAGAGTTGGTGGCAAGTCAGTAGAGAGCCAGGGAGTGATTGGGAGCAAAGGAGATAGAAGAAATAGTTGAGGCAATGGCTTCTCTTTTAGGGTGGTCATTTTCTAAGAGTGAATAAAGAAAAGATTTTAGCATTTGAGAGAACCAATTACAGCATGTAATAATTACAAGAGTTCACCAAAGCTTGGGGAGCTCAACAGGGTTGAATCAAATGTAGTTTATCTGTGGGAAATGGCTAAATGGCACTCCCCCAAACCTGAATAGGATTGTTAACTGCCAGACAGCTCAGGGCATTTTATTGCCTCCTATTGGCCAAACATCTGAATATTTGTAGGCTATTCCCCAAGCTAATGCTTTTGTATTCTATCCTTTGATAGCTTACCCTTTGAAGTATATATTTGCCTAAGGTAAATTGGTGTGAATAAAAGCTGAACCCTTTGTAAGGCTGGGAAAAGAACCCCGTACGACACCTGACTGAAGGACACCAACACTTCTCAAACTTTAGTAAACTCTAAAATCACCTTGAGATGATCTCACCCCCAGTTCTGATTCCATAGGAGTGGAGTGGGATCCAAGAATTAGCATTTTTAACAAGCCCCCAGATATTGCTGATGTTGCTTTTTTTAGAGACCAGCCCGCGACTCACTGGAGCAGGGATGAGTAAAAGATTTGCACATATTTTCCTCTATTCCTGAAATGCCCATTTTACCACAACCCTCATCCTCTCTTTTTAAGTCTGTGAAATCCTTTGTTTAGAAACTCTTCAATCAAGAACAGGAAGTGTTCATGATCAGTTCACCAAAGACCATGAACTTATCCACAATGGGGACAGTGTCTGTGCCTTAGGTCAGGGCCTAGCCCAGCGCAGATGCCTAGTACATATTGGTTGCATGGAGCAGGTTGCTGAGCCATGCTGATCAAGTTGATGATGTGAACTTAAATCAGCACAGTTACCAATTGGGTCCAGGAAAATTCCAGTAGAGGAGAAAGAGGGATTGGGTTGGGAGTATCATTAACGGACTGGTTTGTGAGTCATTCTTAATCTTGGTTACCCAATAAAATCAGATTCCAGCACCCCAGTGATTTCATTGGACTGGGATGTGGCATGCACATCAGGATGTTTTAAAGTTTCCCAGGTGACCCACAGGATGAGAACCACTACTATAGAGCCTAGGACCATCGGAAAACACAGATATGTACATTACAGTGGTTCAGCATTCTGGAGAAAGGCACTGCATGTAGATGATTAAGGAGTCCAAGGACGAAAGATATTTTTGAAAGGCATTGGGAGTCAGAGGAGCTTCAGCTAAAAGGAACTAGAAAACTGACCTCCTTCACTCAGGACTCTGCTTTTATGTGGAGCTGGGCACATATTTCTTGTCATTCCCATCTGGCCTGCATAGTTTCTATTGAGAAATTAGCTGACAATTGTATGGGTGCTCCCTTGTAGGTAACCAACTGTTTTTCTCTTGCTGCTTTTCTCTTTGTCCTTTGCCCTTGGCATTTTAATTATGTGTGTCTTGGTGTGGTCCTGTTTGGATTCTTTTTGTTTGGGGTTCTGTGCACTTCCTGGACTTGTAAGTCTATTTCTTTCACCAGGTGGGGGAATTTTTCAGTCTTTATTTCTTCAAAAAGGTTTTCAGAATCTTGCTCTCTCTCTTCTTCTGGTACCCCCATTATTCGATGTTGGTACTGTAAGGTTTGAGGCACAGGAAACTGACTACCAAGACATTTTAAAGTAAAGTTTATTCCCCAGTAATGAGCGAGACTCATTACGGAGGTAGAGAAATCAGAATTGAAGGAGTTGGGAGGGGAGTGGGACCCAGCCGGGCTGCCTCCTGGACATGGAGGACAAGCAGCAAGTGGGTTGGTCTGGGGTCTTTTTAAGGGGAGGATCAGGAGAGGGTTGGACTCAGGGCAGAACAGGAAGGGGTGGGCTCCAGGACACTTTGGCATGCACTGATTGGTGGTTCAATGTCTTGGGGATGTCTCTGTGACATCATTAATGTCATAACTCCGCCTACCAGTTGGGAGGAGGGAGAATGCTTAAAGTTGTCCCAGAGGCTTCTTACACTATCTTCAAATTTTTTAATTGTTTTTGCTTTTTGCTTTTCTGGTTGCGTGTTTTGTGCTTCTTTGTATTTCAAGTCTTTGACTTGATTCTTGCATTCCTCTAGTCTGCTATTAGGTCTCTGTATAGTATTTTTAATTTCAGTCAGTGTATGTTTAATTTCTAGTTGGTCCTTTTTCATATCCTCAAGGGTCTTGCTAAATTTATCAGCCTTTTCTAGGAAATTCTTTAAAAACCTTATAACTGTGGTTTTGAATTTTATATCCAGTCCTTTGTTTTCCTCCATTTCTTGTTTGTGATCTGTTTCTTTGTCTCAGCATTCTCACTGCTTCTCTGAGTTGACAGGGTAGTTTTGTTTTGTTGGTGTGTTTTTTTTAATATATTTTATTGATTTTTTACAGAGAGGAGGAGAGAGGGATAGAGAGCTAGAAACATCAAGAGAGATGTGCCCGCAACCAATGCACATGCCCTTGACCGGAATTGAACCTGAGACCTTTCAGTCTGCAGACCGACGCTCTATCCACTGAGCCAAACCGGTTTCAGCGATAGGGTAGTTTTGATACTCTTGATGCACCCCTTTGTGGACTGTGTGTACAGCCTTGTAGTTAAGTCTTGATTGTTTTTGGTATTACTGGGAGGGATTGACTTCCAGACCAGTTGGCTGTGAGGATCAGCTGTGTCTACACCTGGAGAACTTCTGTGCTGGAGACATCCTTGAGACAAGACTTGAAAAATTGCAAAAGCCTCTGTGCTCAGCTTGAATGGGGTGGAGTCTCAGGGCTGAGAGGACAGTCTTGGCTTCCTGTCAGCCATGCCCTATTAGGCTTCTGGGTCTCAGTGTCCCTAGGTAATCACTGCAAGCACCTCTAAGAGTAAGCCACCCTCGAGTTTCACCCACTGCCAGATAGTCCAGTTTCTCCCCCAATGAATCTGGATTCCCAGATTCTCTCCTGGAACTGGAGTTCAGCACAGTTGGGAGCATCTGTTTCCCACCCACTAGAGAAAACCAGACGTATAGTCAGCAGTCAGTCCTCTCTGCACACATTTGCATGTGCGCCTCCAGACCTCTGCCTTTCATGGCTCCCCTGAGTTTCCACCTGACAGTCAAGATTCTACCCATATAAGCCTGGGTTCCCAGGGTCTCACCAGAACTTGGGTTCAGTGCAGTCAGAACTGGGGTTCAACACAATTGGATGCTTTTGTCTCCTTCCCACTAGAGAAAGCCAGCCAGGCACTCAGCCACCCGCATGTGTGTCTCCATACCTCATCCTTTTGCAGCTCCTCTGATTCTCCGTGTGCTTTCCTCTTTCCTTCTAGTTGTAGAATTGCCACTCAGCCAGCTTTCCTATGGTTCTGGATGATGTTTGTTTTGTCTTTTAGTTGTAGCTTTGAAATTGCTGTGCGAGGTAGCAGTTTAGGTGTTTACCTATGCCTCCATCTTGGTTTCTGTCAGTTGATTCTTATATGTGCCCTGACCAGGGATCAAATGTGCAACCTTGGTATATTGGGCAATGGTCTAACCAACTGAGCTACCCGACCAGGGCCAGGCAAGCCTTTCTTATTTGTTCTTCTGTGTTGCACCCCTGGAAATCTCTGGAAATCTCTTTACCTGGACAGTCTTTCTGTCTTTTTCATCATGCCTGCCCTCTGGATCCATGCTGGGTCTTAGTGCTAACTTTGTATTTTGTACTGCAAGATTTGAGTCCTAACAAATCTAATGGTTAATTGTATTCCTTTACATGATCAGCAGCTCTGGAAATTTGTATGCAAGGATCTCAAGCTCTTGTGCATTGTAATATTGTAGTTATCTGGAAAAGATTTTGACTTCTTGATTCAAAATGTAATCCCCCAACTTATTTTTAAGAAAAGGTACTCATCCTAAGATTTGTGCAATAAAGATCTGTGCTTTATTACTCAATTAGACATTTTAGTAAACATGCATTGTTCTAATATAGAAATACAATTCTGACTGGATTTAGTTTTGCTTATAACCTAAATTATCAAACACCACAAGGAGCCAAGGCATGAGAGAGAATATCCAAATGAATACCTCCCTACAGAAAGCAGTTTAAGGAGGAGACAGAATTTAAGAAGGAAATTAATGTTGATAGGAAAACCCTAGAGGGGGAAACACAAAGTAAGAGGTGGGTGCAGTTGGAGGAGGGAACACTGAGTGAGGGGTGGGTGCAGTTGGAGGGGGGAACACCGAGTGAGGGGTGGGTGCAGTTGGAGGGGGGAACACTGAGTGAGGTGTGGGTGCAGTTGGAGGGGGGAACACCGAGTGAGGGGTGGGTGCAGTTGGAGGGGGGAACACCGAGTGAGGGGTGGGTGCAGTTGGAGGGGGGAACACCGAGTGAGGGGTGGGTGCAGTTGGAGGGGGGAACACCGAGTGAGGGGTGGGTGCAGTTGGAGGGGGGAACACCGAGTGAGGGGTGGGTGCAGTTGGGGGGGGAACACCGAGTGAGGGGTGGGTGCAGTTGGAGGGGGGAACACCGAGTGAGGGGTGGGTGCAGTTGGAGGGGGGAACACTGAGTGAGGGGTGGGTGCAGTTGGAGGGGGGAACACCGAGTGAGGGGTGGGTGCAGTTGGAGGGGGGAACACCGAGTGAGGGGTGGGTGCAGTTGGAGGGGGGAACACCGAGTGAGGGGTGGGTGCAGTTGGAGGGGGGAACACTGAGTGAGGGGTGGGTGCAGTTGGAGGGGGGAACACCGAGTGAGGGGTGGGTGCAGTTGGAGGGGGGAACACCGAGTGAGGGGTGGGTGCACTTGGAGGGGGGAACACCGAGTGAGGGGGGGGTGCAGTTGGAGGGGGGAACACCGAGTGAGGGGTGGGTGCAGTTGGAGGGGGGAACACCGAGTGAGGGGTGGGTGCAGTTGGAGGGGGGAATACCGAGTGAGGGGTGGGTGCAGTTGGAGGGGGGAACACTGAGTGAGGGGTGGGTGCAGTTGGAGGGGGGAACACTGAGTGAGGGGTGGGTGCAATTGGAGGGGAGATCACAAAGTAAAATTTAATTACATCCTCAGAAGAAAACATGCTTTTTGGTCCTTCCTCTTCCACTAATTCAAAGGTCTCTGCATGTTCCTCAGGCTCAGCAGATAATGCTTCTTCCCCATCTTTTATTTTATAAGTCTCCCCCTCCTCTAGTGGGGTGGTTTCCTCCTCTTTCCTTTCATAAGTCACCTTCTCAGGTACAGGCATTGCCTCCTCCTCCTCCTCCTTCAGGTCAGCTACCTTCCTCTCCTCAGAGGAAGGGATTTCTTCCTTCAGGCCAGCCATCTTCCTCTCCTCAGAGGAAGGGATTTCCTCCTTCAGGCCAGCCATCTTCCTCTCCTCAGAGGAAGGGATTTCCTCCTTCAAGTTAGCCGGTTCCCTCTTCTCAGATGAAGGGATTTGCTCCTTCAGGTCAGCTGCTTCCCTCTTCTCAGATGAAGGGATTTGCTCCTTCAGGTCAGCTGCTTCCCTCTTCTCAGATGAAGGGATTTGCTCCTTCAGGTCAGCTGCCTCAGGTAGACACTTACTAAAGTTTTGATCATAGAAATTTTGGGGAGGATGTAAGAAAACAAAGTGCTTTCGTTAAATGCCTGGTGAAACTTTAAACTGGTAACTTAGGAAGATCTGTTCAATTTAGTGGATGTCACTCAGCAGTTCCGTATCCAGTGACCTCCCTTACAGAACCATTTTCAAGATGTTTATAGCAGCGCTATGTGCAACGTAGGAGGAACTTAAAAGACCCAGAGGCTTTGAACTAGGTGAATGGTTTTGCAGGATGAATGGGAAGTGTGGGAGATATCTGTCACATCTCCAGGTCTCCAGGGATGAGGGTTCAGAGGAACGTAGGTTGCTGCTCTGTAAAAAGCCAGACCATAGGTTGCCAATCTTAAGAGTTGGAAGTGGTGCCCTGGCCGGGGTGGCTCAGTTGATTGGTGATCATCCCATGCACCAAAAGGTCTCCAGTTGAATTCCGGGTCAGGGCACATGAGGGCTTAATCCCCAGTAGAGGGCATGTACGAGGCAGCCAATTGGTGTTTCTATATCTCTCCCTCTTCTTCCTCTCTCTAAAATCTATAAAAACATTTCTTTTTTAAGTAAAATAAATTTAAAAATTAAAAAAAAAGTTGGCACAGCCAGCATGGCTCAGTGGTTGAATATCAATCATCAATCTATTCAATGTATGAACCAGGAAGTCAAGGTTTGATTCCTAGTCAGGGCACATGCCTGAGTTGCTGGCTCGATCCCCAGTGTGGGGGTTGCACGAGGCAGTTGATCAATGATTCTCTCTCATCATTGATTTTTCTATCTCTCTCCCTCTCCCTTCAATTCTGAAATAAATAAATTAAAAAAAAATTTTTTTTCTTAAAAAAGTTGGAGCTGCCGTGACTGGTTTGGCTCAGTGGATAGAGCGTCGGCCTGCAGACTGAAAGGTCCCGGGTTCGATTCCGGTCAAGGGCATGTACCTTGGTTGCGGGCACATTCCCAGTGGGGGTAGTGCAGGAGGCAGCTGATCGATGTTTCTCTCTCATCGATGTTTCTCTAACTCTCTATCTCTCTCCCTTCCTCTCTGTAAAATATCAATAAAATATATTTAAAACAAAAACAAAACAAAACAAAAAAAAAGTTGGAGCTTGCCTAGCCGGGTCCAAAGATTCCAGACACCACAGCTCTTGAACCACACATTCAAGTTGTGCAGACTTAATACCCATAACCAAAGACCTCCAAGCCTCCCTGCCTTACCCAGGATTCCTATTCTGCCCTGCTCCTCTCTCCACTTTGAACGGCATGTGTTCACATCTGCCCCCCACAGTAGATGGCATTGATCGCAAGCCTGGTTTTGGAGGGCAGGGAACACATTTGCTTTCCCTTGGTTTCCTCTGCTCCCATCTCTATCCTCTGAATCTATTGTACCACAGAAGTTTGTACCCAGGAATTAAAGATATCCTTTTTTTGTTTTTTGTTTTAAAAAAAAAATAAGTTTTTCATTAGCCTATCTGCCTTCCCCTACTTCAAAACACACAGCCTTACCTTTGTGCTGTTCAGTCCCAGGTGTTGGTGGAGCAAAAGCAAGCACTTCAGATGCAAGGTAAAGCAGGGCTGAGCCAGGACTCATAGACCGCATCTCCTCAAACTTGTATCCAGCTGAACATATACCCTCTTCCCAGATCAGATTATTATTCCCTTTCACAAATGAATCTGATTTCTGAGTTAATCCCTGGGAGGGCAAATCAGAAAACTTGGAAATGAGATTAACTCCTTTCACAAATTAATCCCTAGGAAGGCAAGTCAACTTGAGAAACCAACAATGCCTTGGGGCTACAAAGTCATCTGGAGTAACGGGTTTGTTCTCTCCTTATCTTCCTGCCAAAGACCTAGCTGCTGATGAAAATCCTTCTCGTTGCCCACAAAGCCCCTTGGGTTCCACTCCTACAAAATGGGCGCAAACCTGGGTAGCTCCTAGGATCCTAGGTGGATCTTGGATTTAATATTATAAGTGGTTGGGAGACCCTTTTTATTTCAGGGTTCTGGGGTGAGCTAGAGGCCTTGATGTGTTGGAGGAGTGTGATGATATTGTAGAAGTATTTTCATGTTTTCTAGCTAGATTTTTTAAAATGAGCAAAAATTTTTACCCAAATGAACTATCTCTTTGGTTTCATAATTTGTATGGCTGATTTTATGAACTCTTGAAAGTATCTTTCTAGGTAAAAGTTAAAAAGCTTTCTTCTAGAACATCTGTGGGGTGTCTGTCTCCCACACCCACGCCCTCTCTGTGTGGTATAGGGGAATGGGGTGATATTTTCTGCCTGCTGCCAAGCACAGGCCATGATGACTGCCTGCTCTATTTGACCTGCTGTTAGACTATCTCTCTGCCCCTCTTTCCCCTTGTTCCATATCTACACTGTGACGTCTGTGCCCTCTTAAGAAAAACAAAACAAAATAAATAATAACAAGAAAAAGAGAGAGAAAAATAAAAATAAAGAAAGTGAAGTCTTTCCTCTCACACCAGGTGATTTGCCTCACACTGCATGTGATTGAAAGCACTAGATTCTAGGGTAAAATGCACTAAGCCTCTATCCTATCTAATAAAAGAGTAATATGCAAATTGACTATCACTCCAACATATAAGATGGCTGCCCCCATGTGGACACAAGATGGTCTGCAGGAAAGGGCAGTTGGGAGGGACCAGGCCTGCAGGGGAGGGCAGTTGGGGATGACTAGGCTGGCAAGGGAGGGCAGTTAGGGGGGACCAGGCTGACAGAGGAGGGCAGTTGGGGGGGAACAGGCCTGCGGGGAAGGGCAGTTGGGAGGGACAAGGCCTGCAGGGGAGGACAGTTGTGGGGGGACCAGGTCTACAGGGGAAGGCAGATGGGAGGACAAGGCCTGCAGGGAAGGGCAGTTGGAGGTGATCAGGCCTGCAGAAGAGGGCAGTTGGGGGAGGCCAGGCCAGCAGGAAAGGGCAGTTGGGAGGGACAAGGCCTATAGGGGAGGGCAATTGTGGGGAACCAGGCCTGCAGGAGAGGACAGTTGGGGGAGGGGGACAAGGCCTACAGGGGAGGGCAGTTGGGGGCAACTGTGCCAGCAGGAAAGGGTAGTTAGGGTTGACCAGGCCTGCAGGGGATGGCAGTTGGAAGCAACCAGGCTGGCAAGGGAGGACAGTTAGGGGTTACCAGGCCAGGAGGGGAGGACAGTGAGAGGCAACCAGGCCTGTAGGGGAGGACAGTTAGGGGCAATCAGGCTGGCAGGGAAGTGGTTAGGGGGTGATCAGGCAGCCAGGCAAGCACGCGGTTGGGAGCCAGTAGTCCTAGTTTGTGAGAGGGATCCCAGATTGGAGAGGGTGCAGGGTGGGCTGAGGGATACACATACGCATCCCCCATCCCCCCACCCCTGTATATGAATTTCATGCATCGGGCCTCTAGTTTTTATTATAATATTACAACTAGTGGATTTCTAATTAGTCAGCTAGAGGTGCCATCTACTAAAAGGTAGAAAACTAGAGGAAAAATAAATTGAAGGAATTCTGCTTTTGGATCAAGAGTTAGTCATTCTTTCTATGATGGTATTCCAGAAGATCCTGTAACTTGCACTTAGCAGTGTTTTCCCCCAGGGTAGGGTCCTTCACCCAAAACGTGTTCTGATCCAGTGGGGCTGGGGCCAGGGCTGGCCTGTCACTTGCTTTCCTTCTAAATATTAACAGATACAACCAAGTGTACAGGCAACCACACCCTCTGTTGGTTTATTATGAAACTGCAATCAAATCAAGCTCCTTTGCACTTAGTCCCTTCACTGTCATTGTGCACAGAGGATAATAACTTGGAAGAACTGTTGATCAGGAGCAGGGGTAGCCCAGAAGCTCTTGAGAAAGAAGCTCTGATAACTCTGAGGTGAAGATAACTTCAGGCTAAGCAGACAACGCTGGCTTTTATGATTCCCACCTGACAGATGAGGAAGCTGGAACTCGGGCACAGTGTCATTTAAGTGGAAAAAACTGAACAGCAGAACTCCTTTCTGTGTCCTAGTATGGGCTATCAGAGCTATACCATATTTCTTCTGAATGCTTTGGGATTTTTTTTTTCATGGTAGAAATACAAAGTGAATGTTTAAATGTTATTCCGTTATACTTTTGGGACCATCTAAAAGGCAAATCAGACCCTGGATTAGCTGAGTTGGGTAGAGCATTGTCTAAGGTTGTGGGTTTGATTTCCCAGTAAGGGCACATACAAGAATCAACCATGAATGCATAAATAAGTGAGGGAAAGTTAATGTTTCCCTCTCTCTTTCTCTCTTCTCTTTTCCTCTCTCTAAAATCAATCATAAAAAGATTTTAAAGGAAAATCATAGAGATATTCATTCTTTCTTTCATTCACCAGATATTAATCAAACACCTAATATACACTGGATAGTTTTTCATAATAGAGATACAGTAGTAATGGATTACAGGAGTAAGTGGAAGTTGTACTGATACTCTCAGTACCAAAGTGAAAATACAACTGAAATCCAGAGATACAGTAATAAACCAAACAGACAAACTTCCTGCCCACACATTCAAATATGAAGTGATGGATGAGCCCTGTGACACTCAGAGTTAGAGGTTTGGGGGAAATATGACAAAATGACCAGAAAGTTGAAAGGAAGCTTGACTAGTGCGGTGTCATGGAAGCCAAATGAAGAAACTAGTTTGAGAGAGAGAAAATCACTGTGTCAAATGCTGCAGATAGGTTGAATAAGATGAGGAATGAGAACTGACCGTTGGATATAACTATGGTTTCTCTAATTCTACCCTGACTTATAATGGCTTGTCTTGTTCTAACTTCCCCCCCAGGTTGTAGCAGATACCAATATAAGCGCCATAGCAACTCAGCTTGAAAACTTGTCTACGGGCTACCACCTTGGTTCACCAACTGCTGACCATCAACCAGAAGACACAGAGTAAGTGTCCTAGAGGCAGAGTGCCTATTATGTGTGTGGGCAATGCTCAGTGAGACCTTTTCCTGAAGAAGAGGAGGGGAAAGTACACACTACTTTTCTAATTTATAGATAGTCTCCAAGAGAGTCCAGGGTTTCCTCATTTCTCACAGAACTTTGTCCCACTGGATAAGTTCTTAACAGACTGGTGGCTCAGGGCTGGTCACTCTTACATGTGCCTAGGCCTCTCCCCCTCACCCCCCCAGAAACCACAGAATTACAGCCCAGGTGCACCCTATCCATTATGCAAGAAACCAGGTTTCCTCAGTTTTCTAAGCAAAGTCTTGTGGCACTTGCTGGCATCCTTCATTAAAACAAGTCATTACCATGAAAGTTGCTCATTAAGGCAGCGTTTCTCAAACTGGAATGTGCATACGAATAATCTAAAGAGCATATATTAAAATGCTAATCTCGCTGGGCCCATTCTCAGAGATGCTAAGTGGGTGGTCTGCAGTGGGCTACAGAGAGGCAGAGCACCCGCACTTCAAGAAATGCTGTTATTCCTCTCAGTACAGCACTGCCTGGTCACCTCTCAATACCAGCACTGCTCCATAAATGTTTGTTGACTGCTCGGAAAGATAACAGCCATTCCCAACTTTTTCCTGATGTTTTATCAACTTTTTTGGATTTGTTTTTCTTGAGGAAAGAATATGAAACTAAGTTCATTTTACCATGTTCTCATTATGAGAGTAATAAACCATGCTTTTAAAATATAACAAATACATGAAAATATAGCATTTTCAAGTTAAAAATAGCCCTTTCTTAAAAAAAAAAAAAAAAAAAAAAAAAAACACACAGGACCCTTGTAGGAAGAGTAGTATACATTTAGCAGTTTTTGATCCCTATTTTTTTTTTTAATTTTTATTGATTTCAGAAAGGAAAAGAGAAGGAGAAAGAGAAACATCAATAATGAGACTCATTGATTGGCTGCCTCTTACTGGGCTCAAGCCTGCAACCCAGGCATGTGCCCTAACTGGAAATTGAACTATGACCTCCTGGTTCACAGGTTGACATTCAACCACTGAGCCATACCAGCCAGACTATATCTTTTTTTTTTTTTTTTTTCTGATTCCACAGCTGCACAGCTCCTGACAGGTTGAGAACTACTAGCTTAAGAAAATTTAAATCACTTATAATCCAACCACTGTTAACATTCAGAGATTTTTTTATTAGTATTCTAGATGAAAATTTACAACTAATTGAAAATGTGAGATAAATGGAGGCAAAGTCCATCTGATGTTGCCAGTTAAGAAGTGGAACGCATTCCTCCCTCTCCCCCTGAAACAGGTCCCTAATTGGCAATAGATGAGATTAGGAAGGTCTCTAATGATTTGGTGGCCCCTCAGGAGCTAGTTCTAAAACAATGGCTTTAGACATCTAGGTTCATTCCCATTCCAATATTCTTGAAAATGGGGGCTTGTGTGTGAAAGAGGAAACAAATCAAGTTCATGTCTAGCCAGTGAGTCATTCCTGAGAGACTTATAAAGCCACCAAGTGATGAAAGGCAGAGCCTTATCCATGACGTCAATACCATTCAGCCAAAGGGGATAATTCATCACTATTTCATCAGATATTTATTATTGCCTTCCTAAGGCTCGACACTGTATAGTGCTGGGTCCCAAGGATTCAAGCTTAGGAACATAAGTGAAGGCATTGCCCCAGTCCTCAAGGAACTGCCAGAGACCCATAAATCTGTGGTTATAAGAGTTGATAAGTATCGGAGAGCTAAGTTCAGTGGGAGAGATGAGTAAGCCCAGGGTCCTGGAAACCCATGGAAGAGGAGCACAGCTCAATCAGGGAGTGTACTTGGAGGCACTAACGCTAAAGCTGAGTTTTTTGTGGTAACTGGGAAAAGCAGGAATTGCATTCAAAACAGTCAACAGTTTATATGGTATAGACATTCAGCAATTACTATGGCTGCCCGCTATACACAGCCAATAAGAACTTCAATAAACAACTGAAAATCAAGCCTGAAATTAGCCAGGCAAAATTGGGGAGAGGGAAGAATATTCTAGTCAGACAGAACAGCATACTCAGGGTTGCTTGCATCCCAGTTTTGCAAATTTTTCTAAACGTGTGAACGGCTGAGTTCACACCACCTGGCTCTGCCTGCCGGACATGGGAGCTGCCACAGAGCAAGGGGTGCTGCCGGGCTACATGTCTGAGCCTCCTTCTGCAGATAGGACAGCAGGGCTGCAATACCGGAGTTCCTCCAGGTGTTTGTTTACCTGTGGACAGCCACGTGTGGGAATCGGAGGCTGGTATGAGTTAAGCTTAGATTGAACTCCATGAACTCACATAGGTAATTTAATGTTCTAGCCATGTTGTTTCTGAGAGAGATGACTTCCACACTGGACGAAGCTTGGAAAATCCGAATGATACCTTTGAAACACATTGCTTTTATCCCTTTTCGCCCTACCTTGGCTTCTCTCTCCTCCCCTGGATTTCCATTCTCATTGACACAGTCATGATCCTGAGCTTGTTGTAGGCACGGTGCGTAGTGCTAGGAATTCTCAGATGACTAAGACCTCAGGAGTTCGTGGTCCGGTAGGGGAGGGAGAAGGGTACGTCACCACAATACACCACAACTAGGGCCATCATGGACACCTGGCCGAGTGCAGAGGGAGCACCAAGGAGTAGCTGACTCTCCCAGGGAAGTCCTGGGAGCACCACAGTGAAGGTGGCTTTTGAAGAATGACTTCGCACCTTAGACGGACATGGCGGAGCAGGTGCGTGAGGGTGTTCAGGCAGAAAAAGAACAGCAGTGTAGTTTACTAAGTTATCAGGCCACCATTGCCCCCTCAGGACACAAGTCCACCTGTAGACTGGCAGTCTACACTCCACTCAGATGATGCCCCGTGCACATTCTTTAAGGATGTAGACAGCTCCATTCAGTTTTCTTTTAAAAGTATCTTTATTGATTTTTATAAAGAGAGGAAGGAAGAGGGGAGTAGAGAAACATCCATGTGAGAGCAAAATATCATTTGGCTGCCCCCTACTTGGGATCAAGCCCACAACCCGGGCATAAGTCCTGACCAGAATCAAACTGTCAACGCCCAACCAAGTGAACCACACGGGCCAGGTCTCCATTCAGGTTTAAACAGTCAACTTAAAAGTTTAAAACTAAGCACAGAGAAGGATGCTTTGACAATTTCAGGATCATGACTTTATTTGTAAATAAAAAACAGTGGGTTGTATGAAAGGGAAACCCCTAAAACATCAAGACTATTGGTCATTAGTCCAGCATGACATGGGAAACTTTTTTTAAATGTTCCTAGATTGCTCTCTCAGAGTTTGATTTGATCTTAATAGTTTCGCAGTATGAAAGTCTCTCTCAAATCTGTGTTCTTCCATGAAAATGAAATTCCTCTTCAATATCTACTCTTCAATTAAACAGCATGCATTGTGTTTTCAGAACACCTCCACCTAAGATTATTACTTTGGAGAAAGGCTCTGAAGGATTGGGGTTTAGTATTGTAGGGGGTTATGGAAGTCCCCATGGAGACCTGCCAATTTATGTCAAGACTATATTTGCAAAGGTATTTTTTTCCTTTTTTACTGTACTTTTTTTTTTTTTTTTAATCAAACCTAGGTGAGATTTTTTTTTTTAAGTGCTTTGGTTTATTTTGGGCTATACCTGAATGTGTACATGTATGCTTATTTCATTTTAATTTTATAGGAAATTCCTGTACTACACTAGTGAAAGATAAGTTCTTTTATAATAGTGGAGTCACAGAGATGTAATTTCCTTTGGACTCTGCAACAAAAGTAGAAGCTGGCAGATTTTAATGATTGTCTTCTTTCCGCAACACAACATCAGGAGCAGTACCATGATCTTGGTATTACTGTGGGCTAGAACAAAGATGTGTTCTCCTTTAAGAAAAGGTAGCAGAAAAGAAAAAGAAAGAAAAAGTAGCAGACACAAGAGGACACATAGCATAAAGCTTTGTACAAGCCGCAGATCAGTGCAACATTCATGGCTTCCCGTCACTAAAAACCTCAGGAAACTTGAGTTTAAGGTGGTTTCTTTTTTACAGTATACTCTGCCAGATACCTACCTGCGGGACCAGCCTAGGAAGTTAGATGAAGACTAGATAATCCTGTTTTTCAGGGATTAGATATTCCAACGTATCCTACTTAACACACAGGTCATGGCATGCATACTTCCAGATGGCCCTTAGCTGTTATTTTTAACTTCATTAGGATTTTTAAAGTTGGAATGTGATTTTATTGTAAACTTTGAAGAGCTTTGAAAAGCATTCACTATTGATATTGCCTTTTTCTCATTGGTTTTATCACAGTCATTTGTTTATTAATTGATCCAATTGTCCCCTTTAGCTTTATTTTCCTAAAGACATAAAGATCTTAAAAAAAAAAAAAAAAAAAAAAAGAAATTGGTACTTTCTCTTTTTAGAAAGCTGTACTATACATTCAGTACAAGTCCACTTTTCCCTGGGCATATCTTATCACCTGCTAATGGGGCCTAACTGGGACCTGATCTAATTCTAAGTCCTTTGGCACAGGCTTTGGCACGGGTGTACTCACCTGTTTCCATCTTGCCAAGGTGCCTATGAAGAAGGCATGTTATTCCTAAACATGCATCTGTGGACTTGGTGACCGGCCAAAGGATAGGGGGGAGGCAAATTAGGAACATTCTATATAACTGTGCTGCCTTGGTCTGATCATTCCCAAAGTGGATCAGCCACCTGCAGACACCACCGTAAGTAGTCGCAATGATGACTCCTTTGGGGCATTATTATACTTTGCCTTTAAGAGAGCCAGCTATGGAGATGCAGGTAGAGGAAAGGCTGCAAAATAAGCCCTCACCTTTTAGCAAGTTGCGCCTGTGCCTCCGCCTCGAAAGGCGCCTCCAGAATGTTGTCATCACCATTCACTTCGTCACTGTAGGGAGGTCAGCTGTGGTCCAGAGAGAGGACTGCTTACCTTCTAAGGGCTTTGGACCCAAGGCCCAGAGTTCAGCAGCCTGCACCAGCCGCACCTGTCTCCACGGGCACGTAAACCAGTGGGGCCGGAGCTGGGCAGCTTTTGTCGGGTCATTCACCGGAACATACAGCTGAGAGTGCAATGACCATGCACTGCTGGTGGGTTTTTTAAAAGAAGCAACCGTCAAATCACAGCGGGACAGCGTAGTGGGGATAATGAATGGACTGAAGCTCACACAAAATGCTCTTTTTAAAGGTCCCCATTGAAAGTGCCCATTTAGGAAGCACTTAGCATAGAGTAAATATTGAGTTGGCCTGTTTTATTTTTTAAGGGGTGGACCTTTTTTGTAAAGTGAGGCACACCTGAAAATTAAAAGCTCTGAACTAAAAAAAACACTTAAGGCCCTAGCTAATGGCCTGATTGGTTGAGTCAGCCTCAATAAAAGAATATTCCAATGCAAGTTATTATTGTTAAGATTGTTCCATAGAGTTTTCTATAAGATTTCATTTGATGACTTTTTCTTTCCTTTTTTTATGTGTCAAAGTGAGCCAAAATACCCAAATTTAAAAGTTTTCTTAAAAGAATCAAAACAAAAACTGGCAAAGGATTTTTTCCATTAAATAGTAGTCTTTCTAAAACAAATTCTGACACTAAGCTAAACATTTTCCCATAGAAATTTTGAATATCTAGAAACTATACTTATATGCTTTCTGTGTTTTTTAATACTGAACATATATTATTAAAAATGCTCGTCTTTTTAGGTTTCTAGATCTTAGATAACTTGCAACAGGGTGTGGATTTTTTTTTTTAATCCTCACCTGAAGATATGTTTTATGTGTGTATTTTTCATTGATTCTAGAGACAGAGAGGAAGGGATAGGGAGGGAGAGAAGAAGAGAGAAACATCGATCAGTTGCCTCTTGTACATACCTCATTTGGGGGTAGAACCTGAAGCTTGGATATGTGGCCTCATAGGGAATCCAACCCTTGACTTTTTCATACACAGGACAACACTCTAACCATTTAGCACACTGGCCAGGGCTCTTTTTTTTTTTTTAATTGAGAGAGAGAAAAATTTATTACAACATTTGTTATCCCACTTATTTATTCATTCAGTGGTTGCTTCTTGTATGTGCACTGACCGGGGATCAAGCGTACAACCTTGGTGTATCAGGATGATGCTCTAACCAACTGAGCTACTTACTCAACTAAAAAATTAATTTGGCCCATCAAGATCTCTTTCCACTCTAGAAATATGAACCATAGCAGGCACTTGGGTATATAGAATTTGCAAGACCATTGTCTTTCAGATGTTTGGTTGGAAACTTCAAAATCAAAGCCAAATTAGGTCCTAATCCCTTCAGCAGTCAGATTTTACCATAAGCAAAACAAACAAAACAAAGCCATGGACCTAACAGCTTCAACAGCCCTGAAAATTTAGGGAGCGGTCTTTCAGAGCATATAAGAGCATGAGTTTGATCATCAGGGGAGTTTCATTGTATTATATTATCACCATTAGTGAGTAAATATTGTGTGCCATACATTTAATCCTTAGAGCAGGTGAAAATTAGATAGCAAATGCCCGTTTACAAAGCAGGGAAGGCTAAGTGAGCAATCTGGGTCACAGCAAGTGGGTAAAAGCCTCATTTCCCAACCAGATGGAAGTCTATCTGCAAGCCATTTCTTTTTTTCTTCTCTGCTTAGTCCTCAAATGCCACATTGATAGTCTAGGAGAGGAGATACAGGTCAGTAGGAATTATCATGTAAGCATAGCAATACCTGGAATAGTGTACAGACCCTAGAAAGCTGAAAAGTCATCCTTTTTTGCTTTCCTGAAAATAAAAATTTGAAGAGCTTAACGTGCCTTTTAAAAAAAAAAACAAAAAACTAATTACGCAAAATAGCTGAGGTTCACTGGAGCCTTTAAATCTGAGTGTAAAATTTAATAAAGTCCAGTCAGCCAGTAATTCTAATTTCATTCATTAGAGTTACTTGTTTAATCCTGACTTTAGTACAGTTATCACACTTCTTAAAATAGAAAAAAAAAAATTGTAATGACATTGCAAGTTATTTAATTTTGGAATCCGCCCCACCTCCCTCACCTCCAGTAAAAGCCTGGATTGAGTATTCTTTATTACAGTTTTATCCAGGAACTCTACCCTTTTTGCAGTTTTGAAATTCTAAATAATCCACCCACCAACTCAGGACCTCCACCTCCAGTGGACACGGGTCTCTGGGATGTTAGTGCCTCTTCGTTCAACTTCTGAATGAGTCAGGCAGGTCCTCGGCACAAGTGGGCCTGACTTAATTTCCCCGGTAAGTCAGCACCACTTAAGGACCCTTATGGCACTGACTTTTCATAGGATTTTCTTGGTTACCCATCAGTTGAGAAAAGTCTGGGTCTTCTTTTTTTTTTTTTTACTGACACAAAATGTTTCTGGTACTCTTGTGGCATTTTTTTTTTTTAATATATATATTTTATTGAATTTTTACAGAGAGGAAGGGGGAGGGATAGA
This sequence comes from Pipistrellus kuhlii, assembly GCF_014108245.1. Classification (NCBI taxonomy): domain Eukaryota; kingdom Metazoa; phylum Chordata; class Mammalia; order Chiroptera; family Vespertilionidae; genus Pipistrellus; species Pipistrellus kuhlii. The sequence continues at coordinate 154,319,274 of NW_023425515.1, read as the reverse complement.
GAGTTAGAAACATTGATGAGAGAGAAACATCGATCAGCTGCCTCCTGCACACCCCCCCACTGGGGATGTGCCCACAACCAAGGTACATGCCCTTGTCTAGAATCGAACCTGGGATTTTTCAGTTCACAAGCTGACGCTCTATCCACTGAACCAAACCAGTTTTGGCTCTCATGGCATTTTTAGATCCTCAGCTTCAGAATGGAAAAAAGCCCAAGTGTCACTTGCTTGGTGCCATTTTGAGAAGCCATGCTGTCTGGGTATATAAAGAACGTAGTCATTTAGAAACCGATGTAGATGATCGAAGATATGTGAAGTGGAAGTTTTTTATTATGATATTGCAAAATTTTAGACATGCTACACTTTTGTGTATGTTTACATAGGAGAGCTTTGTTGAGATATAATTCATATATCATACAACTCACCCATTTAGAGGCTATGCTTATTATTTTTTTACACTTATTTTTGACAGATCACCACAAAGCTGATAGGTTAATAACACAGTAGGAACCCTATACATATAATAAAACTAACGCCAGATTCAGTTCTGCCTTCATTTGTGTATGACATATTCATGAAAATGACATTCAAATTCCATTTAGCACTTAATATTGAAATAAGGTCCTACTTGTATTAAAAAAAATGTGGCTGTTATTACATTTCTACTAATATGTTACTTAATGCATAGTTAAGGTTACTATTCAATAACTATTTGAATAGCATATCCCGAATTTTTCTTAAGTTTCTTAATTTAAAAATATTACCTAGAAATGACTTTAATTGGTAATTTTTAAAGTTACTCTTTTAATATGCACACCATATTACTAATATGATTTGAATTGCCTCACCCTGGATTAAACTGGAATGTTTCTTGTTTGTAGGGAGCAGCTGCAGATGACGGCCGATTGAAGCGAGGTGATCAAATTTTAGCTGTTAATGGCGAGACTCTAGAAGGTGTCACTCATGAGCAAGCTGTGGCCATTCTAAAACGCCAGACAGGGACTGTAATCCTAACTGTGCTGTCATGAGCCTCGGGGTCCTGATCACAAAACAGCCACAGGAAGATGAAGATCTGAGAGGATAAGGAGCAACTTCAGCTGAAACCCACCTTCACCGATTCTTACTGCCTCATCCTCTCTGCTCAGGAGAGATGCTGAGCTTCCCGTGGATTTCCCACATCAACAGTCATCTCCCTAATGCTTCCCAGCATCCATCACTTCTTGGTGAAGTTGAATGTGTCTTATCTGCTTTGCATTTACATCGATGTGTATCAACTAGTAGCAACTGGTTCTGATTATATTTGCTGAAACGGTAGTTAACAACCACTCATTCGTTATGTCCTGCTCTCCCCATCCCTACTCAGAGGCTTACCAGTGATCTCAGATCTCATCTGCTTAACAGAAACAAATGTTAAGCAACTGTCAGCTCACTCCTGATTTACTTACATATGCTAATTGTGTCTTCAAGTATGCCAGAAAACATTAGCTGCGTAATTAATTTCCCAGTGATCCCCAAGATGAAATACCAACTTCTCCTGTGGGAAATTACTGTGCGCTCTTCTGTACGACTTACAGTCAAATAAGTCTCACACTCAGTTCTCGGATAGATCTTTATACATTAGTCACTGGTGATTATGATGAGTCAATTTGCAGACTGTAATCTGAAAACTCTGAAAGGCTTTCAAATTATTTACTTAGTTACAAAAATGCAGACCACCTAGCAAAAGCACCTTATTCTCAACAGGAACAATTAGCACCCATGTTCTGAATTCTAACAATGCGAAATTATGTTCCAGTCTGGGAAGTTCATCTGGAGGTAATGGCATCTCAGTAGGCAAGTATCATTCCCACCCCTCAATCCTCGGACGGGGTGGAACCCCCAAAACCACACTACAGAGATCAGAAAGTTTTGTCTCAAGGTCTGGGTGGCCTTGGCCTTTCAGCACACGGAGTGACAAATTTGAGCAGGCGTCTTCAAACTATGGCCCGCGGGCCACATGCGGCCCGCAGAGGAGTCTGATCCGGCCCGCCAGGTTTTTTGGGCAGTGAGCGCAGCCGAGGTGTTACAGTAGGAACTAGTAGTTCATATAGTCCGGCCCTCCAGCTCTGAGGAACCGTGATCTGGCCCCCACTTTAAAAAGTTTGAGGACGCCTGAATTTGAGTATCCTTCTCCTTGGCTCCAGACTGGTCAGTCTAGCAGCACAGACTGTAGGAACACAGATAGAACATTGTACATAGCCACAAGGTGACAGAGCGAATAAACTGAGTCTAGGAATCCATGATAGCTCCTTGGCTAATGTCTCCTGGTCTCCATTCGCTGTAGTTTTGCATTTTAAGAAAGTAACTACAGCAGAAAGTGCAAACATACCTTTAAGGGTGGTTAGGGACATTCTTATTCTGGTATCAGCAGGGGGGGAAATGGGGAGATGCTTATCAGTGCCTGTTTTAGGTTCTTCTGTTAAAAAACACACACCAGGAGGATGAGTCCCGGCATCGCTAACGGAAGTAGTTGGCATTATTTAACTAAAACACAATGCTGCAAGTGGATCATAGTAATTATCAAAATGTAATAATTACCTTTCTAATTTAAAATGGTATTTAATACGTATAGTATAGGTTTTAATGGAGAATATCTTTTGAGTAAATATAACCACAAAGTGCATTAACTCTCGGTGGAATATTTTGTGGCTATTCCAAAGTCTAGAGTGCCTAAATTTTATGCTGAAAATGTCTTTCATGATTGGTATTAAATTTTCTGAAATTGCACATGGCTTTTGAAATTTCTAATGTATCCAAGATATGCAATATTGTTAGGATCCTGTCTCTCAATGCATGTGAAGCTATCAATCTCTGGACATTCTTTGTTCATTGTATCTGCAAGAACAGCTCAGGCATCCAAGAAGAAATGATGCCCAATATATATATAAAACTTGAAAATGCACCTCAAAACAATATATACATATATGTACTTTTGAAATGTGATTCTGCTCGATTTTGATGGAATGGCTATTAAATACACATTTTGAAATAATACATCGTTGTTGTGTGTCTTTACCCATTACCCTTTAGGTCATGTTATTCAAAATCTGTTGATAAAGGAATTATAATGCTTGATCCTCCTTGCTGCAGGAACTGACAGAACTAGTGCTTCTCATAATGGGTCCTATCTCTGCTTGCATGCCTAATCAAAAACACTTTTTTTTTTTGCATCAGAACATACAAGTGAAAAGGTATGATGAGAAGATGGGAATTTGTGAAAGAAGTTTTCTCAGCCTCATGTATCATTTTGGCTTCATCATTTGGACCGTTTATGTATAGTAGTAATAGCACTAATTGGAGTTAGCGTGGGAAGGAAGTAAACCAGGAAAAGCAAAACTGCTGAATGTTTGTATGTACAAGATGTTAAGATTTTATTTTAAGATTTTAAATAAACATAGTTGTTTAAGGAGCAAATGGAGTCTTATTATATATGAAAAAAAAGTTTAATTTCTATATCTGATTTTTTTTTCTTCAGCCATTTTATCCCTAATAGGAAAGGGGGGGGAAATCCAACTTTTCACATGGTTTTCCAGTGTCCTATTAAATCTGAGACCCATTCATAGCTGTCACATGTATTAATTGTCAGGTATGTTGTTGAGCATTAGAACAGATGCTTTACAAAGGAGCCAGCCTGGTAATCCAAGGGTGAGTCTTGGCATCACACTAAGTTTGAATGCTAACTTACCAGGCATGTGACCTTGTCAAGTTATTTAAGCAAGCCTTGCTTTAATTTATCCACTCAGAAAGGATTGGGGGGGAGGGGGAAGTTTCTAAGCACTATAATGACCAAAATCCAAGTATAACTCTTAGCATAGTGCCTGGCTCATAGTAAGTACTATATAAATAAACATTAGTAATAAAGCTCTTATCCCATGTATGGAGGTGGCCTGAAATTAGGCACTTATGCTGGTGACCGGTGGTTTCAGTTAGAAATAACCTTTAAAAATATATATTCTTTTTTTAAATATGTTTTATTGATTTTTTTTTACAGAGAAAGAGTTAGAAACATCGATCAGCTGCCTCTTGCACACCCCCCACTGAGGATGTGCCCACAACCAAGGTACATGCCCTCCACCAGAATTGAACCTGGGACCTTTCAGTCTGCAGGCCAATGCTCTATCCACTGTGTCAAACCGGTTTCAGCTAAAAAAAATATATATATATTCTTCAAGGTGGCTTACCTCTGAACTGTTGCTCCAAATCAGAGAGCAAAGTATGTAACTGGTTACAACAGTGTGAGCCCGAGGAACTAGAGACTGTGCCATCAAAAGCTACAACTGAGCCGAAACCGGTTTAGTTCAGTGGATAGAGCATCGGCCTGTGGACTGGAAGGTCCTGGGTTCGATTCCAGTCAAGGGCATGTACCTTGGTTGCAGGCACATCCCCAGTAAGGGGTGTGCAAGAGGCAGCTGATCGATGATTCTCTCTTATCGATGTTTCTAACTCTATCCCTCTCTATTCCTCTCTGTTAAAAATCAATAAAATATATATATATTTAAAAAAAAAAAAAAAAAAAAAAGCTACAACTGAGCTGAAACCAGTGCTTCCATCACCAGCCATGCCACTGGGATAGGGAGTGACACCAGCTCGATAGGCCTGCCTCCCACCTTCAGGATGACGCTCTAACCAGCTGAGCAACCAGCCAGGGGAGGTTTTTAACAACTTGACTCCATCTTCAGATTTTCTATATTTAAGATGAAAAAAGAAGCATTTCACTGCCTGCACAGTACCAAGGTGAAAACGAATATGTGTCTGTGACTGTGTAAGACTTTCATCTCCACCGGCTCTGAGCATTTCCTTCATTTCCAATGACTTTAAGAGACAAGCCACTGTGGTCTGGGTCCCTGAGATGCTGTGTCCAGCAGCAGGGTCCATGCTGGGCAGAGACACATGGGAGCAAAAGCTTCTCCGATCCTCTCTCTAGAACCAGACTTTAGAAAAGGTGGCCGCCTCTTGTTGGAGTCCGTCCTGCCCTCCGCACCGCCACTGCCACTCCACAGGTGGGAGAAACATGCCAGGGCGAGTGCCTGGTTTGCCCCATCACCCAGCTAATCGGCAAGCGGAAGAGTCTTTAATAAGCCTGTGGGCATTCATCAGGTTAGCAAACTCTTGTAGCGTACCCATGCACAACTTCTAAATTAGCCTGAGTTTTTAAAAGCTTATTTCTGCTCTCCCTAATATAGCTCTGCCACACAAGGCTGTGGAACAATGAAAAAGAGACATATATCTTGGATGTAGGGAAAGAAGACTTGGCCTATCGACTTGCCATACCTCTGCACATTCTGGGACGAATTCCCAAGGCAGGACAGCTGGACGCCGTCATGGTTTAAGCATCTTCTTCTCAAGGGAGCCGCAGTCCATGGCAGGTGCAGTGCCAGCAGCTCCTCCTGCCCAACATCTTGACTGGGCATGTGCCCAGCTTTCCTCTCCTGGGAGAACAAAAGAAAGGGTGATGGCGTAAAGAGTGCCAGCCATTCAACTCCAAAGCCACGTTTTATTTTCCTGGAACCTCAAAATAGCTGTTAGAAAACAGGCTTCCATGGTCCCCACCCCCTGAAGGATAAGATTGATCTGCTTTTGCCCTGCCAGCGTGGCTCAGTGGTTGAGCATAGACCCATGAACCATTTGATTCCAGTCAGGGCACAAGCCCGGGTTATGGGCTTGATTCCTAGGAGGGGGGCGTGCAGGAGGCAGGTGATCGATGATTATCTCTTATCACTGATGTTTCTCTCTCTCTCCCTCCCATCCTGTCTCAAAAAAAGAGATTGGGAGCAGAAATTTCCTGTCTGCCATGGTATTAGGGTTCTCCAGAGAAAGAGAACCAATGAGATGTGTGTTTTTATGTAAAGAGATTTATTATAAAGAACTGACTCATGAAATTACAGAAGCTGGCGAGTCCAAACTCTCTACAGCGTGGGCTGGCAGGCTCACCACCCAGGGGAGTACGTGGTACAGTGGAGCCCGAGGCTGTGTGCTGGAGACTTCTCTCCGTTCAGGGAGGCCCAGCTTTTTGTTCTACTCAGGCCTTCAACTGGCTGGATGAGGCCCACCCACATTATAGAAGGCACTCTGCTAACTCAACATCTACTGACTTCACTGTCAGTTCCACCCAAAGAGACCCTCCATGTTGACACATACCATTAACGGTCACAGACTCCATGGGACCTTGAACCGAAATTCCTCTGGAATGGCCTTGACTTAGGGTAATCCTTTTTTTTTTTTTTTTTTTTTTAATATATTTTATTGATTTTGTACAGAGAGGAAGGGAGAGAGATAGAGAGTTAGAAACATCGATGAGAGAGAGTCATCGATCAGCTGCCTCTTGCACACCCCCTACTGGGGATATGCCCGCAACCAAGGCACATGCCCTTGACCGGAATCGAACCCGGGCCCTTCAGTCCCCAAGCCGACGCTCTATCCATTGAGCCAAACTGGTCTCGGCGAGGGTAATCCTTGTTCTCAGCCCTTTGCCAGCCTCTTACCCCTGATGTCCCCAGCTATGGTGCAGTCACAACCAGATTTCCCCCAGGAGCAGACAGCTGAGATTTTTGCCTCTGTCACCCCACCACCCAGACACCCCTCGGTATTTGTATTCGGTGGCTTTTCATTGCATTTAGGGTAAAGTCCAAACTCAGCATGTTTTTGAGACACTTCAAGGACGTATCTTCCGTTTAAATCGCTGGCAGTTGTATTAATATGAGTGTCACCGAATACTTCCCAGGATAAGACACGCTCTCTGGCTCTTGGGCCTTAGCACACACTGTTCATTAGCAATGACAGGGGCACTGCTCAGGGAACAAGCAGAGACCAACTTCCACAGCATCACCTGGGGAAATGCAAATGGACCCTCTGCCCTGAACCAACTTCTGGGCTGGGGCCCCAAAATCTTGGGTTTTAACAGGCTCTCCAATTGATGATTCTGATAACCACTCGGCTGGAGCAGCCTCCTCCCTTTTGTCAGTGGTCATTTACAATTGCCAAGTTCTCTTTGGTAAATACCAGTGGCCTCCAGTGGTTGGAGTCCGGTAAGAATGCTACATTGCGAGCAAGTCTGAATGAGCGGGCCACCTGTATAAACATGTATTTGCAGGCAGCGCAACACACAGCCCCCGCTGTCCAGGAAGCTCAGCGAGCTGCCCTTTCTGTTCTTAACCTTGGATGTACATTAAAATCACCTGGGGACATGTTAAATGCCCAGTGCCTGGGGGATTGCCCAGGCCAATTAAAAGGAAGTGGGAGTCCCAGCTACGCAGGATGTCACGATTTGATTCCTGGTCAGGACAAATGCCAGGTTTGTGGGCTTGACCCCCAATGTGGGGAGCACAGGAGGCAGCTGATCAATGATTCTTTCTCATCAGTGATGTTTCTTTCTCTCCCTCTCCCTTCCTCTCTGAAACAATTTTTTTTTAAAGGAAAGTGGGGGAAGGAAGGGTGAGACACAAGGTTTGTTTGTTTGGGGTGTTTATTTTGGGGGGGAAGGGTTAAGCTCCCCAGGAGATGCAAATGTGGGGGGGTTGGAGGGGGCGGCAGAGTTAAGAACAATGGTTTTAGGTCCTCCTACAAACACCTGGCTTGAAAAGTTTCACTCCTAGGCAACTGCAACAACAGGCAGACTTTCTTTCCCATCAGATAACAAACTCTTCCTGAGGTGGGTGAAGGTGGGAGGAAGAATGCAGAACTGAGAGTTCCAGACCTAGAAGGTTCCCCTGTGTAATCAAGGGGGAGCAGGCACCTTGTCCCTCTTTCTACCAACTACAGGTAACTAATTTTAAAAGTACCCTTAAGTAATTAATGCACCCTTTTGTGTAACTTTAATGCTGTTCAAAGCCATCCCCTTTCAATTTTTTTTCTCTCTCTCTCTCTCTCTCTCTCTCTCTCTCGCGCTTTTTTAATTGAATTTACTAGAAGCCCTGATGCATGAATTCGTGTATAATGGGGTCCCTTGCCCTGGCCTGCAGGATCGGGCTGAAACTAGCTCTCCAATATCCCCCGAGGGGTCCCAGATTGTGAGAGGGTAGAGACCAGGCTGAGGGACCCCATCGGTGCATGACCAGGGCCAGGGAGAGACATGGGAGGTTGGCCAGCCAGGGAGGGACCATGGAAGGGCTCCAGGGGGTGTCCGGTTCATCTGGCTCAGTCCCAATTGACCGGACCCAAGCAGCAAGCTCACCTACTCATTGGAGCATCCCCCCGCTGGTGGTCAGTGCACGTCATCATGAGTGGTTAAGGGGCTTTAGCATATCATTAGTATATTACACTTTAATTGGTTGAATGGCCGACAGGATGACTAGACAAATGGACACTTAGCATATTAGGCTTTTATTATATAGGATCAGGGTGATTTCCATTTCAAATGGCCAATCTTTGGACAGATTCCTGATTAGGGTACATCTTCAGTATTAACTTACCATCCTTGAGGTATAGATTAAAGTTAGTTTACATGCACATCATACTATGTACTAGTATGTTACAATATTTATAGAGAGTATAACAAGTCTTCTTTTAAATGTCACTTCCTATGGAAGGCTTCCCTGGCCCAATAGACCTGGCTAAGTTGCTCTCCTCTGCTTGGGGTCACCCTGAAATTCCCCAATCATGGCAGCTAGATGATGGGAGAGTTGGTATCTGATAACTTGTCTCTTATTTGTGCCAAATTCTGAATACCTTAAGGACAGAAACAGTGTCTTTCTCACTATTGTATCCCCAGCACCTACTCAGAGCCAGCACAAAATTAATGTTCAAATATTTGTTGAAATACCGTATTTTCTGGCGTATAAGACGACCCCCTGATTTTACAGTTAAAACATAGGTTTAGGCCTATATTCTCTGTATAAGACTACCCCCCACTTCCGAGGCAACACCAGTTCTTTTTTTATTAGACCGCCTCTCTGACTCTGGCCAATCTGAGCAGGCTTTTTACTAAAACACAGTGTAGCTTCGAGTACAGAACATGCACACTGTGTTCTAGTAAAAAGCCTGCTCAGATTGGCCAGAGTCAGAGAGGCGGTCTATTAAAAAAAGAACTGGTGTTGCCTCGGAAGTGGGGGGGTAGTTTATACAGCGAATATAGGCCTAAACCTATGTTTTAACTGTAAAATTAGGGGGTTGTCTTATACGCAAGAAAATACGGTATCTGCCCAGCCAATGTGCCAGATACAATTTTTTTAAATCTCTCTCTCTGCCATTGACTTTGAAACACATTTTTATTTTTTATTTATTTATTTATTTTTAAACATATTTTATTGATTTTTTACAGAGAGGAAGGGAGAGAGATAGAGAGCTAGAAATGTCGATAAGCGAGAACATCGACCAGCTGCCTCTTGCACACCCCCTACCGGGGATGTGCCCGCAACCAACGTACATGCCTCTGACCGGAATCGAACCTGGGACCTTTCAGCCCGCAGACCGACGCTCTACCACTGAGCCAAACCGGTTTCGGCTGAAACACATTTTTAAAAGGATGGATTTATGGTGGATAGAAAGATGTGTGCATGGATAAGTTTGTGATAAAAGAGGTCTTAGTAAAATGTTAATGACAATATTGGTGGTAAAAATACTCTGTAAACGGGCCCAGAGCAGCCGGGCCCAGAGCAGCCGGGTCGGTTGCGGCCAGGCCCGGAGCAGCAGCAGCCACGCCTGGAGCAGCCAGGTTGGGAGTGGCAGTGGCCAGACTGGTTGTGGAACGGACCAGCCAGGTCGGGAGTGGCAGTGGCAGCTGGTTGTGGAACGGACCAGAGCAACAGAGGCCAGGCCCGGAGCAGCTCACTCCTCGCCTGCCTCCATCCCAAGGCTGCCTCTCAGACATGGCTGGAAACTTTTGCGGGAACTTGAGGGTCTGCTGAATCAAATGAGGAAGGCTTAGATCTGGATGTGTTGAGTTAGTATAGCGCTGGGGTGTTGATCTGTGAGTGCCTTGTGTGGGGCCTGGATGAGGTTGGTTGATCTATTTGGAAATGTCTTTTATGTGAAGTGTATCCTTGGGCATGTGGAGGTATTATTGATTTGAGAAAATGCTAAGTAACTGATTTACTATCTGAAAAATTTAAAGTTCTGAAAGTTTAAGGTCTCTTGCCAAAAAGAGGTTTTAAAGCTAACACCTTAATTTTAATGGAGAAAGGGGAGGATAAGCCCTTCCCACCCAGAACAGGTAATCCAATTCCAACCAGCAGCTATGATTAAACAATGTGTCCATTTACACTTGAATGGCTACACCTTTTGATAGCCTAAAGGCAAGTTTACATGTAAACAAGTTTGCTCTCAATTCCCAGGGCAGAAAAAAAACAAGGTTTAAAATTATTAGATTTTAAAATTTATTCTTAGAAGTGTAAAAGTTTATTAATTAAAAACAACAACAACAACAACAACAAAAGGAGATTGAAAAACCTGATAAACAATAATAGCGGATCATTGTAGTAGAGTCGGTGATATGGGAGGGGAATGGACTGACTGTTCTCGGAGAAAGGGAGGGAGGAAGAGACTGAACATAAACTGTGCACCTATGGATGAGGACAATGGGGGATGGGGATGGGGCAGAGGATGGGGTGGGAACCTGGTGGAAGGGGGAAGAAATGAGGAACCTTTGTAATAATATGAACAATAAAGATTGATTTTTTAAAAAATAAATAGCCAAAACCGGTTTGGCTCAGTGGTAGAGCGTTGGTCTGAGGACTGAAAGGTCCTGGGTTCGATTCAGGTCAAGGGCATGTACCTTGGTTGCGGGCGCATCCCTGGTGGGGGGTGTGCAAGAGGCAGCTGGTCGATGTTTCTCATCGACGTTTCTAGCTCTCTATCTCTCTCCCTTCCTCTCTGTAAAAAATCAATAAAATATATTTAAATAAATAAATAAATAAATAAAATAAAATAAAAATATACATGCTTTTTTACACAGATATTCTACTTCTAGGAGTTTATCATAAGGAAATAATCCCAAAAGATTTTGCCACAGGAATAGTTACAAGAAAAAAAATTGAAGCAGCCTATATGTTTACAATTGGCTGATTAAACCAAGGTATATGGTTAAGCATGGAGTACTATGCAGCCATTAGAAATGACATAAAGGAAGAATAACACTAGGACAGGAAAAGTATTTCCCATTGAATAGAAAAATGGGTCATAAAATAGTCGTATCCCATTTTTTTAAAAAGCATGTTCATAATTGCAAAAGAATTGAAAGAATTCACACCAATGTGTTGCCTCTAGTGATCTACAAGTGGTAAGATTATGGACAATTTTTATTTTCTTCCTCTTGATTATATGTGTCTTGTAAACTTTTTCCAATAAACAAATTATTTTTAAAAAAATACTCTAAAATTTTTCAACTTTGCTATGTTTGAAATTTTCATAATGAAATATCAGGGGTGGGGGGGACTCAATGACTCTTCACAACAATACTTCAGGCTAGGGATTACTGTCCCTCTTGCTCACAGAAGGGGAAGTTAAACTATCAGAGAAGTTAGAAACCTGCTCAAGAGCACACAACCTGCAGAAGCCAAGTTCGCACCCTCCCTACCTGCTCCCGTTCCCTCCCTGGCTGTCACCAGAATGCAGACCTCAGGGGCAAACAGCCCAGTTCCTCCAGGAATTAAATGGACGTATTTCATTTCCAAGATTGGGAAGGACCACTGCAGAAAACGGGGTATAGGGGCTCCCCAACATGACATACCTGTCTCCTTAGGGGGCTAGAGGCCCCTCCTCGCTCCCATGCGTCCTGACAACTTCCTTTCCTGAAAGCTCTGGAGGCCCCAGCTGGACAAAGCAAAGATGCATCCATTAAATGCGGCTTAAGGATCAGAGCGGGGGACCAAGGGCTGTTTTGAAACCCCACTGTGACTTCCCTGCCACAGCCTCAGAGTTTTATGTCCGTAATTGAAATATAATTACAGTACTCCCTCTTTCAAAACCATTCCTAGCCATGTGTGAGGATTCTAACCAGGGAGGTTTGCCAGGGGTTTGGTTAGCACTGTGATGGTAAGCTCAGTACATGTGCTTCTCTGGCGGGTTGGTCTGTTTCACCTGCAGAAGCTAGACATGAAATCCGGGCGCTGGGCCTCGTGCACCCGAACTTGCTTCCTTCCCACTCTGTGCCTCAGCGACTCCGCCGGCCGCAGCCAGCCCAGCCTGCGAGACCGCAGAAGGCCGCGCGGGGGCGCACGAGAGGCGCTTCGAGTTCCAGGAAAAAGTTCCCTTAGCTGAGATTTTAGGGAGAACCGGGGAGGGGGGCGGGGGTGGAGGAGGCCCGCCGGATTGAAGGTTGGTATGACCTCCAGTGAGGGTAGCGTTTCAGAATGTTGACGCTCCCACCCGGCCAGGAGGTTAACAGTACAGGAAGGTGAAACAAACAACAAACAAAACAAAATAAATCAAAAAAAAAAACACAATACAGGCAAGTAAACCTTAGCCTCACAGCTGTTAGTGGTTTGGTCCTAAGGCCAGGCTGGGCTCCATTGCCTTGGAATCTCCACTTTTCCGTTATTAACCAAATGGATCCGTTTGTCTGGCCCCTGACAATTAGGTGGGAGGTTTCAGGGCTTGGGCATGGAGTTCAGTACTTTAGGTGTTCCCTCCTCCCTTCTCCTTCCCCCTCCTAGGACCTGCACTTTGGAGTCTTATTGTTGGAATTTGTCATTTTATTGTTCATTTTAAATAAAATTGCTATGGTAAGATACACTTAGGAAAGTGCTAGAAGATTTAGCAGTCATTCAAATTGATTTTTTAGAAAACGTGTGGTACAATTAAGACTTTTTCAGTGACTCATGTAACATTTATTAAGAGCTAGCTTTGTGCCCTAGCTGGTTTGGCTCAGTGGACAGAGCGTCGGACTGCAGACTGAAAGGTCCTGGCTCAATTCTGGTTGATGTTTCTCTCTCTCTCTCTCTCTCTCTCTCTCTCTCTCTCTCTCTCTCTCTCTCTCTCTCTCTCATTTCTCTCCCTTTCTCTCTCTGAAATTAATAAAAATATTTTTTAAAATCAATAAAATCAATAAAAACATTAAAAATAAAATATGGTGTTTTCTCTTAGATTATATGTGGATATAATGTCCATCTTTAATAGTTCTGTGCTTCCCCAATTTTTACACTTTATTGAAAACTGTTTTCTTTGGTAACCCTAAAACGATTTTTAAAACTGATTATTCGCCTTACATTTTATCTTCCATCCCAACCTTTTCACTGTTTCTCAAAGTGGTCCATGAACTCTTCACATCAGAATCCTGCTGCAAGGGAATCAGAATCTACGTTTTAGCCTGGCTTCTCAGATGAGTCTTCAATGAACACACACTGAAGTTCACAGAGCCTCGGGTTTAGCAACTAGGAAAGAGAGAAAAGAAACCTGTGTTTAACATTAATGAACAATGGGCTTAAGAAAAGCTACTCCCACTCATGGCCAGAAGATGGCGGAGGTTTTCCATTTACCTGACTCCGGAGTCGCTAGAGGGAAATCTTGTTAAAAAAAAAAACCAAAAAAACGGCTTGGTCTCAATTACATAAACCCAGAAGACCGTCCTCACCCGAAATTGTGACGGGAAATGAAAGACTAGAATATATATATATATTTTTTTTCCATGAAGCTTTCTCTTTTTTTATTTTTATTTTTTATTTTTTTAAATAAGTTTTTATTGTTCATATTATTACAAATGTTCCTTTTTTCCCCCCCACCATTGCTCTCCTCCACCAGGTTCCCACCCCACCCTCTGCCCTTTCCCCTCTCCCCATTGTCCTCATCCATAGGCGCACAGTTTATGTTCAGTCTCTTCCCACGCCCCCCTCTCCCCTTTTCCCCAAGAATCGTCAGTTCACTCCCCTTCTATACTTCTGATTCTATTATATTCAACAGTTACTATTGTTCATCAGTTGTTGTTGTTTTAATTTCCTTGGTTTTTAGATTCACTTGTTGATAGTTACGTATTTGTTGTTCATAATTTTTATCTTTGTTTACTTTCTCTTCTGAAAGAACCCCCTTCAGCAATTCATATAATTCTGGTTTGGTGTTGATGAACTCCTTTAGCTTTTTTTTATTAGTGAAACTCTTTATCTGACCTTCAATTCTGAGTGATAGCTTTGCTGGGTAGATTATCTTTGGCTGTAGGTTCTTACTATTCATCACCTTGAATATTTCTTGCCATTCCCTTTTGGCCTGCATGGTTTCTGTTGAGAAGTCAGCTGACAATCGTATAGGTGCTCCTTTATAGGTTACTACCTTCTTTGCTCTTGCTGCTTTTAATATTCTCTCTTTGTCTTTTGCTCTTGGAATTTTAAGTATGATGTGTCTTGGTGTGGTCTTTTTTGGATTCCTTTTGTTTGGAGTTCTGTGTGCTTCCTGGACTTGTAAGTCTAATTCTTTCACCAGGTGGGGGAAGTTTTCTGTCACTATTTCTTTCAGTATGTTTTCAATATCTTGCTCTCTCTCATCTTCTGGGACCCCAATAATTCTGATGTTGGTTCGCTTGAAGTTGTCCCAGAGGTTTCTTACATTATCTTCAGTTTTCTGGATTCTCTTGCCTTCTAGCTTCTGTGGAGGAGTGTCTTCTGGCTCTTTATGTTCCAAATCTTTTACTTGATTCTTGCGATCTTCCCTTCTGTTTTTAGGACTCTGTAAAATATTTTTTATTTCAGACAATGTATTCTTTATTTCTTGTTGATCCCTTATCATTTCTTGTTGACTCCTTATTAATTCTAGTTGATCTCTTTTCATATCCTCATAGGTCTTATCCATCTTTTCTAGGAAATTCTTGAAAAACCTTATAAGCATAGATTTGAACTCAATATCCAGACGCTTTTTGTCCTCCATTTCTTTCGTTTGTGATCTATTTTGTTGTCGCATTTCGCAGTTACAGATGGGATGGGGTTTCAGGGTGGAGCCTGCAGCTTTGGCTTCCGTCAGCCCCGCCCTATGTGGGTCCTTCAGTGCTCGCTGCCGGCGCCTCTGAGAGAAAGGTGCCCTTGATTTTCGCCTGCTGCCAAACAGTCTATGCTCTCCCACAATGAGCCAGTATTGGGGTTCAGTTCAGTTGGAAGTGGAGTTGGAGGTGGCGTTCACAGCAGTCTGGAGCCCCAGTCTCCTTCCCGTCAGGGCAATCCCGCGGCACAACCGACCGTCCCTTCTCTGCGTGCAGTGTGCGCACCTCCCAGACCTCCTTTTGCCTTTCCCCGGGGTTCCGCCTTACAGCCCGGCTCTCTATGGCTGAGCCTGAGTCCCCGGGGTTTGGCCTAGAACTGGGGTTCAGAGCAGTCGGGGGCCCAGCACAGTCTCCTTTCCGCTAGGGAACGCCCGCCAGGCACTCGGCCTCCCTCCTCTCCGGCTTCGTCCTCTCCGTGCGCCGCGGTCTCTGTACCTTGGGCTTTTCCAGCTCCTCTGCGCCTCCTTCTGGTTTTCTCCTTGCTTCTCGCTGTAGAATTTCCAGTCAGTCAACCTTCCTGTAGTTCTGGGCAATGTCCGTTTTATATTTTAGTTGTTTTTTATTGAAATTGTTGTGTGCGGCTGTGGCTAGGTGTTCACCTGGGCGCAGCCAGAAAGACTAGAATATTAACAGTGAATGGGATTAGTTGTCCTGTCTCCATAGAAACCACTCCTGTCTGGAGAAAGGTTATTGGATGAGGATGTGCCTTCCGGGCTCCACTGAGAGTGCACCCAGAGGAAAGCTCTGGCCAACTCCTTGTTTTGTCTTCGCTGCCAGTCAGGACCAGCTGTGAGCGCAGTGAGGTCTCTGTGGAATTCAGGAATGCCAGCAGTGAGAAGGAGAGGGACAGGCCCTCTAGTCCCTGTGGATTCCACCTCGCCAGTTCTCTTCCTTTACTTCTGGTGCTGAGGCAGGTTGGTTAGCCAGGACAAGTGGAACAAGGAAACTGAGACTCACAGTTCAATGGCCAAGCAATTTCAGCCTCTTAGTAAATCACAAAATCCTATCTTCCCTAACCAAAGGACGTCAAATGCTTTCAACTTCTCCCCAAACAGAGTGTAAATAGCTTTTTTTTCTTTTTTCATTTTTTAAATTAAGGTATTATATGTGCACATATCTTACCAGAGTGTAAATAGCTTAAATTTCCGTACTTGGGAAGATAGATAGCAGAAATCTAATTAGTTCCATTTGTGCCAACCACACCCAAGACCAGATGAAGTCGGGAATCAACCTCGTTCTGTTGTATCAGCATAAGGTTGATGAACATTCTATTGAGATCCTCCCCTGAGACCTCCCCTAAATTTCCCACCTTTAAC
Organism: Pipistrellus kuhlii; assembly: GCF_014108245.1. Taxonomy (NCBI): domain Eukaryota; kingdom Metazoa; phylum Chordata; class Mammalia; order Chiroptera; family Vespertilionidae; genus Pipistrellus; species Pipistrellus kuhlii. The sequence continues at coordinate 154,303,029 of NW_023425515.1, read as the reverse complement.
AAAACAGATAGTCCTCAAACTTGTGGTGGTGAACGCACAACACAATATACAATTTTATTAGCCGATGTCACTGCACTAAGTTAAATTAAAAACAACAAAACAAAAACCCCTCAAGACAAAGACCCCACACGGGCACTCTCCCCAGCAAGCCCATGCCTTTCTCCCTCTGGAGTTCATCTTTACTTCTCTCTCCTACACTCATAAGCACCAGCAAATCTGACTTGACAAGAGGATTTTGCTTTTGCCCACTCATTCATTGTTTCAGTCAACACGAGGGCCTGTTACATACTAGTGGTAATTTCAGGCCCAGTGGATACATCAGTGTGTCACCATTGGGGTTACGGGCTGGGAGCTCAGTTCTTCTCATCGATGCAGAAAAGAACTTAAGGTCAGCGAAAATTAAAGGAAAGCAGAGGGGGATTACTGAAGATACACTCCAAGTGAGGAGCTGGCCAGTTTCCTCTCTTAGGGAAGTTAGGATTTCCTAGGCGGCTGCAAACTGCTGCTTCACAATGCTTCCGTTTCCCTATTCTGCTTATCCTGGAGTTTTCCTAGCTTCTTTCTATTCTATAACAAGGGAACAAGGAAGATAAAATTCTTGCCCTCTGGGGTTATCGTCTATATTCTAGTGGAAAAGTGGAAGAGAGACATAATAAGGACACAGAATTGAATTGAATGCGTGAGTTCACATTCTGATAACTGGGAACTAACTAAAGAAGGCAATGTGGCCCTAGCCTGTTTGGCTCAGTGGATAGAGCCTCGGCTTGAGGACTCAAGGGTTCCAGGTGTGATTCCGGTCAAGGGTATGTACCTTGGTTGCGGGTACAACCCCAGCGTGGAGTGTGCAGAAGGCAGCTGATTGATGTTTCTCTCTCATCGATGTTTCTAACTCTCTATCCCTCTCCCTTCCTCTCTTTAAAAAAATCAATAAAATATATATATATATATATTTTTTTTTTTTTTTTAAAGAAAGAAAAAAGAAGGCAATGTGGTCCACCCGGTGTGGCTCAGGGTTTGAGAGTTAACCTATGACCCAGGAGGTCACAGTTCAATTCCCAGTCAGGGCACATGCCCAGGTTGTGGGCTCAATTCCCAGTGAGGGACATGCAGGAGGCAGTCAATCAGTGATTCTCTTTCATTATTGATGTTTTTATCTTTCTCCTTCTTCCTTCCTTCCTGAAATCAATAAAAATATATATATTTTTAAAAAGGGTGATATGCTGAAACCGGTTTGGCTCAGTGGTAGAGCGTTGGTCTGCGGACTGAAAGGTCCTGGGTTCGATTCCGGTCAAGGGCATGTACCTTGGTTGCGGGTGCATCCCCAGTAGGGGGTGTGCAAGAGGCAGCTGGTCGATGTTTCTCATCGATGTTTCTAGCTCTCTATCTCTCTCCCTTCCTCTCTGTAAAATATCAATAAAATAAAAAAATAAAAAAGGGTGATGTGATAAACAGTGTTAAAAAAGAAGGAAAGTAGATAAAAATAAAGTCACTTTTGCTAAGCCAAGTCACCAAACCAATACTTACTAACCTGATTTCAGTTTCAGCCTTCTCCAGGAGGGAAAATTTTCACTGATCCATCTGGAAATGTTCTGCTCAACATTAGTAAGGTAATCTACAATATATTTGACTCCCTACCGTCCCCTAAGGTTAGGAGACCATCGCCTGAAATAACCCACTCTTTTAATTTCTTAGTCCTCCCCCCCTTTTTTTTCTTCTTCTTTCTTTTTATTATTTATTTGTTTTGCTTATAAAAACCTTCCATTTTGTACAACACATCAGAGCCCCCTTTGAATTGCTAGATGGGATGTTATCCATTCATCAACCACTTAATGAAGCCAATTGGATTCTCAAATGTACTCAGTTGAGTGTGTTCTTTAACAAGAGTAATGGAATGGTGTGTGTGGCTCCTTTAAAAGCGCGGCCTGCGAGGCTTCCAAGAGGAGAGAACATTCTACCTGACACCTGAGGAGGAAAAGCAGCCAGCTGTGAAGGAACTGGGGAAACAGTTCTTCCAGGGAAACCGCCTGTGCAAAGGCCCTGAGGCAGGCGCCCGGTGTTCTGAAGAGCAGGCCGGGCTGGTTTTTATCTCAGGGAGCAGTACTTACCATAGTTGAAGGGAAAGGATCAGAATGGAATGAGGAGTTAAGATTTTTTAATTGAAATGGAAATCACTGAGAGGCATTACCTGGAAGAAGGGATTGAGGAGAGGCTAGGAGACTAGCTGGTTATTTCTGTGATCCCCCTGAGAGATGATGGGTTCCAACTAGGCTGGGGCCCTGGAGAGACAGACCAATGCACAAATTCATGGGCGTGGGGAGGATTGAAGGTGGGGCTTTCAGAAAACAGAAGCATCAACCAGAACCCCTGGGGCTAAGGCCAGAGGAGTGGCGGTTCCTTTATTGAGCCTGGGGCCTGGAGGGTGGGGTGAGGCAGGTTCTGCCCCAGGCCGTGTGGAATTCGAGGTGGGACTCTGGTGGGGGTCAGAGATGGCTTCAGGGCTGGGTCAGAGTTCCTGCGGAGGGGAGGAGGGAGTGTAGGAGGGGAGAGGATTGGCCTAGGGATTTCCAGTAGCTACAAAAGGAGGGGAGGAGCCAGTCCAGGGTTGTGAGTCAACCCCTCATTTACTCTTCACCGCCTCTGCACCCCCCAGGTCGGCTCCCTTCTCCAGGTAAGGCTGGCTGAGGTGGGGGCCTCGGGGTTGGGTGCCACCTTGGGCCCCAGCTTTACAACCAGTCCTGTTCATCATTGATAAGTGAGGAAGGCATCTTCCTAAACCTTCCGAAAGTGGGCCTGTTAAAATAGCAGTGCCAGGAGGCTAAAATGAGGTCAAGGAAAGGAGGAAATACTTGAGCACTAGCATTGGGGGAGGGTTGGGATGGGGGTGGTGAGAAGCGGGTGAGGAAAGTAGTGTCTTTTGGCTACAATGGAATAACTAGGCGCCTTGGAGCCAGGTGGCCCTGGATACTCAACCCATCTCCCTCTCCTAGCTAAGAGGCCTTGAACTTCATCTCCAAGCTCTTGTGTCCTTTATCTGACTGGGAAATAGATTTTGGAAGGAGTAACTTTTTCTTTATTTCCTTCTCTGTTAGAAAAATGGATCGAATTTATTTTCAAATGAAAAAAAAAAAATGTTGACGGCCACAAGGTCTTGGAAAACGGACCCCAATTCGCACAAGGAAACCACCCACTTCCCCGGTCCCTTCCCCGCTGCCCTCCTCACTCCACTCGGGCCTCTCCTGGGTCATCACATTAATGTAACCAAACACGCAGCGAGAGAAGTGCCTCTCTTCCCTGCATACACATGGGGTGATGTTTCTATGTATTAAGCCTTGGACTTTGAATTGTATGTCATGAGCTCTGCTTGCATTTTAGGCCCCTAGAGGCAGCTGTGCAGATCGGCGCGCTCTGCAGAGGGCTCACCTGCAGGCGGGTAAGTGCCTGCGATGCGGGACTTGCGGTCTACAGGGGCAGGTGATCGGAGGGACCTAGTGTATGGGCGCTAATTTCCTGATCTGGGCCTGGGTGTGCTGGTGGTGAGGGAGAAGGTCCCTCTGTGTAGGAACTGCACGGTGAAAGTGTTAGGTAATGAAGACAGGTCAGACTGGCAGCTTATTCCCAAATGTTTCAAATCTCTATAATTTTTTTTTTTCTATTGCATCTCCAGCACTTCTAATTTGTGATCACCTCCAATTTTAAAACAATTCTTTGAAAAAATGAAGTAGGTAAAGATCAGAGTATTCCGTATGTTGTTTTAAATCGTCGTTTCTTGTTTTGTTTTCACGATTTAATTTTTTTTAAGTGGAGCCTTATTTGTTTATTTTTTAATCCTCAACTAAGGCTATTTTTCCAATCACTTTTGGAGAGAGAGAAAGACAGAAACACATTGATTGTCTCCTGCACGCCCAGACCAGGGCCTGGGCAGGGGAGGAGCCTCCCTGCCCTTGACGCTCTATTTGCTGAGCAAACCGCGGCATGGGTTCATGATTTAAATTTTAACTTGACTATTTACTATCCTATCACTCCAATGTGAGCTATATAACATTTTGCTATGATAAATAACATCAAAGTAATTATCTTTCTGGGGTGGGGGGGAGGTGGAGGGTAAGCGGGCCTGTTCCTGCTTTGCATACGGTAGAGTGAGTTGGGGGAATGACCTGAGGAGGAATGAGCCTTGCAGCCGATTACTTAAGGAAGAGCTGGTCCTTAACCCGCTGCACCTGGGCAGCCTGGTAGTTGGCGTTATTGGCAGAAAAGCAAGACTGCCACCCCCGGAAAGCACAAGAATTTTCATCCCATATTACAAGTTGTTGCAAATATCTGGAAACAGTTTTAAAATTAAAGCAGTTTAGACCCACCGCTCCATCTTGTTAAATAATAGATTGAGGAGCGCACATGTTTTATATCTCAAATGCGTTATTTTAGTCACTGAATTGAAATGCTAAATGGCAGTCAGAGCTAACTTAAAAAATACAAGTGTGGTCTCTGTCCCACCCAAGGTCCTAGATGCCCCGAAATCCTCTCTGCTCTGGGTGAGAATCCCTCCTAGAGGCAGAAAGCAAGGTCTAAACACCGAGGCTGGAGCAAAGGTGGCAAATTTCAGGTCCGGCTGGGTAGCCATCAGAGAAGACTTCTGAGGCTTTAATCAGTGCGGTGGTGAGTTCTGCTTTGTGTTCTAAGGAAGTTACTCTAATAATATTACAACTGGAGGGCAAACTGCAGACCAGAGAGAACCAATTACCACCGTGAGGAACGAGAGTTCAAACACCCGAGGGGTGGGGTGGGAAGGGTGAATTTCCTGGGTAGAAAAAAAAGGAGGTTTTAAATTTGCATTTCCTTGGCTTGTGTCTGGGCTGTCTTTTTATATGTTGATCGCCTACTTGCATTTCCTTAGGTGAATTAACTTTAAAATAGGCAGCCTGGAAGTAAAATGGGAGTCTGTTTTTTTGCCTCTGAATTTGCTCCCCCTCCCCCCCTTGAGTTTGTGTGGCATCTCTTCACATACAGGCCCCCAGGTTTGTTTGTTTTTTGTTTGTTTGTTTTTAAATATATATATTTTATTGATTTTGTACAGAGAGGAAGGGAGAGAGATAGAGAGCCAGAAACATCGATGAGAGAGAGTCACCGATCAGCTGCCTCTTGCACACCCCCTACTGGGGATATGCCCGCAATCAAGGTACATGCCCTTGACCGGCATCGAACCCGGGTCCCTTCAGTCCCCAAGCCGACGCTCTATCCATTGAGCCAAACCGGTTTCGGCGGTTTTTTTTTGTTTGTTTGTTTTTTCTGAGTTTAAGGAAGAATAAAGGAAAATACCAACTTTAACTTCTTTTTTCTTGCCCTGGCCCATGGACCAAAGGGTTGAGGGTTCAATTCACAGCTAAGAGCCTGTATCTCAGTTGCAGGCTCCATCTCCAGTCCGAAGGGGGTTTGAACCTGAAGGCAACCAATGGACGTGTCTCTCACATTTATGTTTCTCTCTATCCACCCCTCCTTCCACTCCACTCTCTCTTTAAAAAAAAAAAAAAAATCAATGGAAAAAATATCCTGGAGGGTTAACTTCTTTTACCTACCTTTAATGGCAGTCTTTTCACATTTTAATTCCACTTTTCAAGGTGGAGGGTGGATAAAATTTGCCAAACAAGCACTGGCTCTAATCAGGTGTTTTTTTTTTTTTCAAACACCGGAATCTGTTTTGGTTTGTATTCCTGTAACTAAAAATTGAGCATATTTCAAGGTTTTTTTTGTTTTTGTTTTTTTTAAATATATATTTTATTGATTTTTGTACAGAGAGGAAGGGAGAGAGATAGAGTTAGAAACATCGAAGAGAAAGAGTCAGATCAGCTGCCTCTTGCACACCCCCTACTGGGGATATGCCCGCAACCAAGGTACATGCCCTTGACCGGAATTGAACCCCGGGACTCTTCAGTCCCCAAGCCGACGCTCTATCCGTTGAGCCAAACCGGTCCCGGCCTCAAGGTTTTTTCTTAAACATGCCAAGGACATCCCTCACCAATGTATATGTCTCTGTACACTCATAGCTTTTATGCAGAAGTATTTAAAATATCTGTTCTATACGCAGTTAAATGGAAACTTATAAATGTAGAACTTTTTTTAAAAAATATATTTTATTGATTTTATACAGAGAGGAAGAGAGAGATAGAGAATTAGAAACATCGATGAAAGAGAGAATCATCAATCAGCTGCCTCTTGCACACCCCCTACTGGGGATGTGCCTGCAAACAAGGTACATGCCCTTGACCGGAATCGAACCCAGGACCATTCAGTCCCCAAGTCCATGCTCTATCCACTGAGCCAAACCGGTTTCGGCTAAATGTAGAACTTTTTAAAAATGTTGAACATTTTATTGATTTCTCTTTGTAATACTGATCTGATGACATCTTTTTGTTATTTTTTGGAGCAGTTTCTATTTTATCTAGCCTTATTATCAACATACATTTGCAAACATGTTTTAATATCCTTGTGCTGGCTCCTTTCTCGTGCTTAATTCAGTCACATTGTTTGGTGCATAGATATTTGTGGATTATCATAACTGAAATTTTTTCTTTGTTTTATCTCAGACTTTTGACCATTGTGCCTTTTATAAAAATTGGGGGTTTTGGGGTGGTTTTTTTTTTTTTTTTTTAATTGATTTTTAGGGATAGGGAGAGAGAAAAAAACATTATCTACTGGCTGAATATCTGTTGTAGGACATACAGAGCAGTCTGTGTGTTTCAGTTGGGAGAGTTCAGTGGTTTTCCTTAAAACTTTAATTTTTGTTTTTAATTGGGAGCACTTTCAGGCATGCATGCAAAAGGATAAATTCTCAAACCCACCATCCAGATTCAAGAACAAGCATCGCCCCATATACATCATCTGTACCCATTAAACACTATCTCCTTATTCCATTCCTCCAGCCGCCACCTGAGCAACATCATTCTATTTTCTCTAAATTTGACTATTTAGGCATCTCCTAAGTGGAATCAAACAATACTTGACCTTTTGTGACTGGCTTATTTCACTTAGTGTAATGTCTTCAAGCTTCAAAGAGGTAGCAGGTGTTCGATTGTCCTTCCTTTTTAAGAGGAAAGGATCTATTGTATGTACATAATGCTACATTATGTTTACCCATTCATCCTTGGAAGGGCAGTTGGGTTGCTTTGACCTTTAGCTACTGACTGAATAATGCTGTTGTCAACATCAATATACAAATAAGTTGGCCCTTGTTTTTAATTCTTTTGGATAGGTAGTAGCAGTGGAGCTGCTAGATCATATGGTCATTCTATGTTAATTTTTTGAGTAACCCCTTAGTTTTCTAGCAATTCTCACATTCTTGAATAAACCAACTTAATCTTGATATATATCCTTAAAATACTATTCAGTTTGATTTGATACTATTTTTAAGATTTTTGCTTTTATGTTTATGAATTTTGAGGAAAAACTTATTTTGCTCTTATTTGTTATTGAAGTTAATCTGGCCTCCTAGAGTGTATTAAAATATTTCCTTTTTGCTGCTCTCTGCAAGAGTTTGGGTAATATTACAATAGAAGTTGCTTCTCAACTTTTTAATTTATTTGGGAAAGTTTAATAACGGTCCTGTTTTTGAACTATGCTTTATCTGTACTACTTGTGTCCTTTTTTGTTCATAGTGTTATTTCCTTATACCCTTTCTCAATCGTTAATATTTTCACATTTTTGGTCCATTTTTTTTTTTTCTTAAAATATATTTCATTGATTTTTTTACAGAGAGGAGAGAGAGGGATAGAAAGCTAGAAACATCGATGAGAGAGAAACACCGATCAGCCGCCTCCTGCATACCCCCCATTGGGGGTTGTGCCTGCAACCAGAGTACATGCCACTGTCCGAATCGAACTTAGGACCACTCAGTCTGCAGGCCGACACTCTATCCACTGAGCCAAGCCGGTCTCGGCCATTCTATTATTATTTTTTTTAATGTAGCAATTTAACTCTATTTTTACCCTTTCCACTTTTATAATGTTTTAAGTCCATAAATCCCTTTCAAAGCATTACTTTCATTATTATTACTAGAGGTTCAGTGCACAAATTCGTGCACCAGTGTGGTCTCTCGACCTGGCCTGTGGGATTGGGCCTCCATGGATTCCTCTTGTTTGGGACTCTCTGGGCTTCCTGAATTTGCCTTTCTTTCACCAGGTAAGAGAAATTTTCTGTCATAATTTCTTTTTTTTTCTCTTTTTTTAAATATTTTTTTTTATTGATTTTGTACCGAGAGGAAGGGAGAGATAGAGAGTTAGAAACATCGATGAGAGAGAGTCATCGACCAGCTGCCTCTTGCACACCCCCTACTGGGGATATGCCCGCAACCAAGGTACATACCCTTGACCAGAATCGAACCTGTGACCCTTCAGTCCCCAAGCCGATGCTCTATCCATTGAGCCAAACTGATCTCGGCTGTCATAATTTCTTCAAATAGATTTTTAATACCTTGCTCTCTCATCTCCTTCTGGTACCCCATAATGCAGTTGGTACCCTTTAAGTTGTCCCAGAGAGCCCTTACATTATTCAGATTTTTGGACTTTTATTACTTTTTGCTCTTTTGATTGGTTGTTTTTTGCTTCCTTGTATTCCAAATCATTGCCTTGATTATCAGAATCCTTTAATTTTGAATCCCTATAAATTATTATTTCAGTTAGTATATGCTTTTTTTTTTCTGACTGGTCCTTTTTTGTCTTTAACATTCTCACTAAGATTCTTGAGTAATTTTATAACCATGGTTTTGAACTTAAAATTCAAAAGTTTGCTTACTTCCTTTTTTTTTTTTTTTTTTCACTTGTGATGTTTTTTTGTGGGTGCTTCCCTGTTTGTTTCTATGTATTATGTAGAGTGGCTTTTGTGTGGTAGATGTCCTGAGTGGCTTAGTGGCTAAGCCTCCCCAGTCACCTGAACTGTGTTCCTTTGTGGGCTGTGTGCACAGTCTTGTTGTATAGGTCTAGTAATAATTAATGTCGTTTTCTAATACTTTTTTAAATCGAATTTATTTAAACAATACAACAAAATTTAATCAACAATATATCGATAGTTGCCAGCTGCTCCGGGTCTGGTCACCGCCGCTCCCGACCTAGTTGCTCTGGACTTGGCTGCTGCTGCTCCGGGCCTGGCCACACCCGACCCAGCTGCTCTGGGCCCGGCTGCTCCGGGCCCGGCCGCTCCCAGCCTGGCAGCCGCTGCTCCGGGCCTGGCCGCACCAGAACCGGCTGCTTCGGGCCTGGCCGCTCCCAGCCTGGCAGCCGCTGCTCCGGGCCTGATTCAGTGGGGCTTTAATACCCACTGAGTCTGCCTCTTGAATGTGTAGAGGCATAGAGTTGTAATCTGCAATGGTGATCTGAAGCTATCCATTGGGTGCACTGGCTCTAGTTCCTACAGGGAAGTGCAAAGTCGGCCACTGCCTGGGGCCACCTTACAGGAGCTACAGAGGGATCTGCCGAGTTCTGCTATTGCTGTTATTTATATTGGGCTTAGAGGTGCCCAGGCAAGGCCCACCTGTAAAGCAAGGTAGGCAGGTACTAGTGCCAGGTCTTGGGCCTTTTATTGATTCGTTTGGGGCATGCTGTCACCAGAGATTTTAGCAAAGTCTGGAGCCTGACTCAGGACAGGCCGTTTATTTATTTATTTAAATATATTGATTTTTTTACAGAGAGGAAGGGAGATAGATAGAGAGCTAGAAACGTCGATGAGAGAGAAATATTGACCAGCTGCCTCTTACAAACCCCCTACCTGGGATGTGCCCGCAACCAATGTACATGCCCTTGACCGGAATCGAACCTGGGAACCCTTCGGTCTGCAGACCAACACTACCAACTGAGCCAAACCGGTTTCAGCAGTACAGGCCATTTATATGGAAAAACTGCTGTAAACATTTTGGGTGGGACTGCAAATTGGGTGGGGCGGATTTTCATAGAATCCCCAGGGTGGAGCAAACCGTGTGCTCTGGGCTTTATAATGCTCCAGGTCAGATGTGGCTGCCAATCAGCTTTATGACAGGAGGTCCCAGCATGGAATCAATGACCCCTGGGAGCACCCTTGTCTGGGAGAAAGCTGCCCCCAAGTTCCTGCCCCAAATACCAGCCAATCCAGTACCTCCCTGTATGTGTCTGCATACCTGGAAGCCTCCTGATGCTGGAAATACTGGAAAGTTTGTGTGCTAGCTCTTTTATTTTTTATTTCTTTAATATATTTTATTATTATTATTTTTTTTTTACAGAGGAAGGGAGAGGGGTGGTTAGAGACATCAATAAGAGAGAAACATCAATCAGCTGCCTCCTGCACACTCCCTACTGAGGATGTGCCCCCAACTAAGGTTCATGCCTTTGACTGGAATCGAACCTGGGTCCTTTCAGTCCACAGGGCGATGCTCTATCCACTGAGCCAAACCAGTTTTGGCTGTGCTAGCCCTTTTAATGGAATACCTTGATCTCCAGCCATAATCCCCACTGGTTTTATACCTTGTAGTTGCAGGGACATCTCTTTTCCAGATCTGGAACACTAGGCTGGGGGGCTGGTGTGGGGCTGGTACCCTTTGCTCCTCACACACAGATGTGCACAAAGATAGTCTCCCAGTTAAGGAAATGGTACATGTGGGTGTTGTACCAGCCCATCCTGCAACTCTGCCTCTCCTACCAGTTTAAGCTTTCTTTTTTACTTCTCTAGTTGTAGGACTTCCATTCAACCAGCTTTCAGGCAGTTCTGCACGATGGTTGCTCTGTATTTTAGTTGTAATTTTGATGTGGTAGTGGGAGACACCGAGGACCAGCATTTAGCTATGTCACCATCTTGGTTCCTCCCTCAATCACACACACACACACACACACACACACACATATATATATATATATATATATATATATATATATATATATATATATATATATATATATATATATATATATATATATATATATATAAATAAAAGCCCAGAGACCAAATGGCAGAACAACCAGAACTGCTGATTGACTGGTTGCTATGATGCACACTGACCACTAGGGGGCAGATGCTCAATGCAGGAGCTGCCCCCTGGTGGTCAGTGTGCTCCCACAGCCACTTTCTTCCTATAAGTCACCAAATCCTCATAAAGAGGTGCAGTCTTGCCAAAACCAGTTTGGCTCAGTGGATAGAGCATCGGTCTGTGGACTGAAAGGTGCCAGGTTTGATTCCAGTCAAGGGCATGTACATTGGATGCAGGCACATCCCCAGTAGAGGGTGTGCAGGAGGTAGCTGGTCGATGTTTCTCTCTCATCGACATTTCTAACTCTATCCCTCTCCCTTCCTCTGTGGAAAATCAATGAAATATTTAAGAGGTGCAGTTTTTCTTTTTAAATATGCAAGTTCAAGCATTTTGGGTCTTGACAACTATGATGAATCAGCGGGTAACATAATTGTTAGTACTTCAGCAATAAACTCAATTGGTAAAACCTGATTATCTTTGAGGCTTTGCAGAGGGAGATTGAGAACTGGCATTCCAGGTGTTGTCCAATGGGTCTGTAGTGTGCTATTCCAGTTCTCATCAAAGAATGGGTGGGGGTAGTTTCTCTTTCAAGGTTAGGCACTTGTGCAGTATAGGGGAATGATGAAACAAAAATGAACAAACTAAAAGTTTCCTCAAGCAAAAATAGGGCCTGTGTTAAGTGGGAGGAGGCATAGTATTTAATTCTACTTTCTTCAGGACATCTGATATAATAAAAGGCTAATATGCAGAAACAAACAGTGGAAGGACCAGTCACTGACATGCACAGACCACCATGGGGCAGATGCTCAATGCAGAAGCTGCCCCCTGGTGGTCAGTGTGCTCAGCCATAGCTGGGCTCACTGCTGCAGAGTGCAGTGTTCATGAGAGTGACAGTCGGACAGCCCTGGAGGGCTTCCAGCCTGTGAAAGGAAGGGCACAAAGTAGGACAAGTCCTAACGTGAATCTCTTCATCAAAATGGGGGCTTCATTTGTGTAAGATCCCATCCAAATCACCTTAGATTTTCAAAATTTGGTATACTGCACTTTTAAAAACATTTTATTGTAATTTGTTTAATACTAACATAAAGTTAATGGTATGGTGAACCAGTCAGTTTTTATTTAGCTACTTTTGGATGATTTAGTATATTCAGGTATTAACTTCCATGGGATTAAAGCATTTTTCAGTAAGCAATTTATTTTTTTTATATTTCAGATGATTTTGTAAAAAGATTTTAAGGAAAATATAGCAGGCGTGCAAGAACAGAATTACTTTTCCGGAAACAAAGACAATCCAGTCTTAACATATTCACCATGTCCAGTGTACAATCAGAAATTCCTACACTTGCAAAGAAACTAGAAAGCAGCTTCCACATGGAAATGATTCAGTTGATAGAAACAGAGATGGTTCAATTATTGGATTTAAAATACAAAGACCTGTCAGCAGTTATTATGAATAAGTTTAAAGTCTTGATGGAAAACATGGACTTAATGGTTGAAGAGGTAAGGGAATCTCTTAAAAATGACCTAAAGAAAATTTTAGGAGTAAAAAGTACAATGCTTGAAATGGAAAATCCAAAGAACCCCAATACCAGAAAAGAGTTGCAACAAATAAAGGATACCACATCTATAAAAAGAGGATTGGTAGAGAAAATACAAGGAGAAAACTATATTGAGGATATTGAAAATTTGACTTTTAAAAGAAGTGAAATAGATAAACTCAGTAGCAAATTAGACCAAAGTAAAGACTACTCTACTAACCAAGGTAAGAAATTGTCCCTGGATGATTCACAAAATCATAAAGTTCTAGAAAATATGGAAGAAGACATAGGCAATACAGATGACACAGGTAGAAACTGCAACATTGATATAGAAGTTACAGGAGAGCATGAGGGGGAAGAGCAGGGAGAGGATGAATTAGTCAAAGAAACAAGAGAGGAAAACATCCCTCAGAACTTCAAAAATAAAGAGAAGGTTCTAAAAGACTCCAAAGAAGATGGAGCAATACTAACATTGGCAGCAGACTTTTCATCGGCAACACTGGACATTAGTAAGCAATGGAGTAATGTCTTTAACATTTTGAGGGAAAATTATTTTGAACCAAAAATTTTATGCCAAGTTAAGCTAGCATTTAAATGTGATGGTGAAATCAGGACTTTTTCAGACATGCAAAGCCTCAAGAAATTTATTAGTCAAAAATCTAGTATGAAAGAATTACTGAAAGGGGCGTTCCCAGAAAATAAAAACACGAAGAAAGGAGGAAAAAGATACGGCATTCAAGAAAAAATGGTAAGCATACAAATCTGTATTTATCTACCCTGTTTCCCTGAAAATAAGACAGTGTCTTATATTAATTTTTGCTCTCAAAGATGCGCTAGGTCTTATTTTCAGGGGATGTCTTATTTTTCCATGAAGAAGAATATGGTACACATTTATTGTTAAATGAAAATAAAGGAAATTTATTACCTGTATAAGGTGCAATAGTATGGTATTGCCAACACAAACCAGACAAACTGAATCCTACAGTATCAAGAATTTACTCATTTATTCAATGACAATCATGTCATCATCTTCTGAAACATCATAACAATCCAATTCCTGAATTTTCTGGTGAATTTCTTGTGACTCCATTTCTTTCAGAATCAGTGGACCAAATCGCTCATGTTTAGCAATAGCATTCTGAGACAGAGCCTGGGGAGCCTTATTTTTGGGGGGGTGCCTTTATTTCACTCAGAAGGAAACCTGTAAGTAGGTCTTATTTTTTGAGGATGTCTTATTTTTGGGGAAACAGGGTAGTTGGTTTTCAAACCAATTTTTAAGAAATTGTTAAAAGTGAGAGCATGATGTTAAAGCAATGATTAAATTGGTATTGGAAGTTTGGGAAAAGTAAGAATAAATAGGTTTTTTGTGTTTTTTAAATTTTATTTTATTGATTTAAGAGAGAGAGAGAGAGAGAAACAATGATGAGAAAGAATCATTGATTGGCTGCCACCTGCATGCCCCTTACTGGGGATCGAGCCACAACCCAGGTATGTGCCCTTGGCCTGAATTGAACCTGGGATCATTCAGTCCACAGGCTGATGCTTTATCCATTGAACCAAACCAGCTAGGGCATGTTTTTGTTTTAAAATATATATTTTATTGAATTTTTTACAGAGATGGATAGAGAGTTAGAAACATGGATCAGCTGCCTCCTGCACACCTGCCCACAACCAAGATACATGCCCTTCACCGGAATCAATCTGGGACCTTTCAGTCTGCAGGCTGACACTCTATTCACTGAACCAAATGGTTAGGGCGAGATTGAATAGTTTTAGAGGAGATTGTGCATACACTAGACATTGATAAATAAATACATGGTAAATATTTAAAGCTAATATCAGGAAAATAGCATTTTATTTACTTTTTAAAAATAGCTTTTAAATAATTAAAAGAGGAATATGAAACAAAGAATTGAATGGATTTAACATAGCCCTGGTACTGGGAATAAGAACAGAAATATTAAGTATCAGTGATTAGATTCCATTTTTTCTTCCATTTTCTAAATATATTTTTATTGAATTCAGAGAGGATGGGAGAGAGACAGAAACATCACTGGTGAGAGGATCATTGATTGGCTGCCTCCTGCACTCCCCCTACTGGGGATCAAGCCCACAACCTGGTTATGTGCCCTGACTGAGGATTGAACCTTGGCTCCTGTTTTATAGGTCAGTGCTCAACCACTGAGCTAGGCTGGCTGGGCTAAGTTCAATTTTTAATGTGTCAAGTAGTCTGCTAAGTTTTCTTTATTCGCAATCAGGGAAATGCAAATAGAACTTTATTTAATAAAACCCAACTAGTTGTTCATTAATGTTAATATCTAACTTTTACCCATTCCAATATGTAAAGGCTTTTGCTTCTTACAGCATATTAGGCTGTGTTCCCATATACTTGATTCATTAAAAACCCTTTAGCTTATTTTCTGAATATTTATTTTTATAATCTCAATCTTAAAAGGTATTCTGTAGAGATTCTTTTTTTCTCTTTCTCCCTCTTTCCTTCATATGTTAAACCCATGGTTGGCAAACTGTGGCTCGAGAGCCACATGCAGCTCTTTGGCCCCTTGAGTGTGGCTCGTCCACAAATTACCACAGCCTAGGCAAGACTATTCTGAAGAAGTGGTGTTATAAGAAGTTTAAGTTTTAAGAAATTTCAATTACTGTACTGCTGATATTTGGCTCTGTTGACTAATGAGTTTGCCAACCATTATGTTAGACTATCCTTTGC
Source organism: Pipistrellus kuhlii (assembly GCF_014108245.1). NCBI lineage: Eukaryota > Metazoa > Chordata > Mammalia > Chiroptera > Vespertilionidae > Pipistrellus > Pipistrellus kuhlii. Next base: position 154,287,788 of record NW_023425515.1, on the reverse strand, counting down.
CCATTGTAGATTCTTGGCTTTTTCATAAATTAGTTGTCTATATATACATGAGTTCATTTCTGCCTCATTACTCTGTTTTTATGTCAATACCATATAGTTTGAAATCAGGAAGTGTGTCTCCAGCTTTGTTCTTTTTCTCAAGGTTTGCTTTGTATATTTGAGATTTGTGTATGGTTTCATGCAAAGTTGAGGATAACATGTCCATGAAAAATGCCTTTGGAATTTTGATAGAAATTGCTTTGAATTTGTAGACTCCTCTGGGTTGTATGTCATTTTAACAATATTAATTCTTGCAATTCATGAGCATACAATATCTTTATTTGTTTGAAGTCTATATTAGTAAGCCAATATATGTATTTTAAAATATTTTTTTATTAATTTCAGAGAGAAAGGGAGAGGGAGAGAGATAGAAATACCAATGATGAGAGGGACTCTTTGATCATCTGCCTCCTTCATGTCCCCTACTGGGGATCAAGCCCACAACACAGGCAACTGGGGCATATATACACTTGATCAGAATTGAACCCAGCATCCTTCAGTCTGCAGTCTGATGCTCTATCCACTGAGCTAAACTGGCTAATATTTTTGACAGGTTCTCAAAAGAGCATATACTTCCCCTGTCCTAACATTTTCAAGTTCAACCTCTGCAAAACGAAAGTCTAGAATTTGAAGATACACTTGGATAAACAAATTTACTATTTAAGAATAAACATTTAGCCAAAACTGGTTTGGCTCAATGGATGGAGCGTTGGTCTGTGGACTGAAGGGTCCCAGGTTCAATTCCAGTCAGGGGCATGTATATTGGTTGCACATGGTAGGGGGTGTGCAGGAGGCAGCTGATCGATGTTTCTCTTTCATCGATGTTTCTGACTATCCCTTCTCTCCGTAAAAAAAAAATCAATAAAAATATTTTTTTAAAAAAGAATAAACATTTAATCTCAGATATTGCTGTTCTCCAAAAATATAAACAGAAGGAACTTAACCTGTTCTGGAGATGGGGATACTGAACAAATAGGAACCAATCAGTCACAAATAGGGCGTTCTTTTCCAGTACACAGAGCAAGGAGTGAAAAAACTCAGGGCCAAAAAGTGTTCTAAATGTTGAGCCCACATATACCGTATTTTTCGGACCATAAGACGCACCAGTTTTTAGAGAAGGGAAATGAAGAAAAAAAGATTCTGAAACAAATAGTGTCCTAAAATATTTTATGTGCATTAAAACCCAACATCACAGTCATAAACACATGTAATCAACCCTGTAAAGTAAACAGCAGCATTTAGAACCATTTTAGAGCCGGGCAAGCACAGAGACCACACAGAGCCGGGCAAGTAAAAAAACTTTTTTTTTTAAGTATATGTGTAGGCTATATTTGGACCATAAGACGCAGGGACCTCCCCCCCCCCTTCTGGGGAAGAAAAAGTGCATTTTATGGCCCGAAAAATACGGTATCTTGCAGACTTGCCTCAACTCAGTACCTAAATTTCCTTTCTTAACCCTTACAACAGACAAAAGTAGTGCTATGGTCAGATCTTGTTTTAGAGGGAATATTGAGGCTGGTATGGTAGCACATGTGGAGACTGGATTTGAACAAATCTGAAATGAATTGAGCTTGTACTAACCAAAACATATTTTCCTTGTAATTAATATGGCTAGAGTTTGAACTGCAAGTGGGATCTTTTAAAAACTTTAAATTTGCTTTTAAATTTTAAAAAGTAAATGCGTGGGGGGAGGGTGCTAAATGTGGATTTCTGTTGTTTTATAATTTTCCTAAAGTTAGATAATAAGGTCTCTATCCCTAAATATAACCAGCCATTCACTAATACAAGTCATTATTGAAGTACTAATGGTTGGGACTATGGAAGGAATACAGTATACACAACCGCACGGAAATCTGTTGCAAATACTACACGAGTAATTGCAGTTGTGACAGATGACCATAGTAGAAACAACTTGTTTGGGGGAATCCAAGCCTTTAAGAAAAAAATCATTTAAATAATATTCTAGGGCCCTAACCAGTTTGGCCCTCAGACTGACTGGTCCTGAGTTCGATTCTGGCCAAGGGCACATGCCCGGGATTGCGGGCCTCGATCCCAGTGATGGGTATGCAGAAGGCAGCCAATCAGTGATTCTCATCATTGAAGTTTCTATCTCTCCCTCTCCCTTCTCTAAAATAAAAAGTATATGTATAAATAAATAAATAATATTCTAGGTATTTACAGAATTAAAGGATTTACTGCCTTAAAAGATTTAACATGATTTAACAATCTTTTTTTTTTCTTTCAACTTTCAGAACAAAACTCACATAGCCTCTAACTATGGATCTGTGGCAGCAACCAGTGATGGCTTGAGCTTTCTATTTACTAAAGAGGTAAAGGTTGCTGAGCCAGAGGAGGTAAAAAGCTTAGAAATTCACGAGGAAGAGGCTTCCAACTCTAAGGAAAAAGAAGCCCTGGAGGAGGAAGAGGCCTCAGAGCTAGAAGAGGAAGAAGAGGCTTTAGATTTGGAGGAGGGAGAAGAGGCTTCAGGGCTAGAGCAAGAGGCTTCTGAGTTGAAGGAGGAAGGAGAGGTCTCAGAGCTAGGGGAGGAGGAAGAGGTTTCAGAATTGGATCAAGAGGACGGGTCTTCAGGACCGGAAGATGAAAATGCTTCAGTATTATGTCACAAACAGAACTCAAACTTGCAGTATTATACGATGGCACATGGAGTTGAAAAAAACAATGAGGAATTGGATAATAGTTTTACTGAAGAGGATGACTATGATCTTTATGAGCTACAGGATGGAGAAAACTCAGAGTGGGAAAGGGAACTGTACTTACCGTGGCCAGAAGAAGAGGAGTCTGAAGGAGAAGAGACTACCTCCCAGACTGAGGAAAAAGAGGCCTCACATTTACTTAAAGAACTTCCCTGCTCTTACGTGGCTTCAGATTCTGAGGAAGAAAAATTGGTGAAACATAAACTAACATCTAAGGAAACAGACTTGCTACAAGAAACAGAAGAGAACTTTAGGAGAAGTGTAATTAATTCATTCAGAGAGATAAAAGAGGAGATTAGAGATATTAAAAATTACCATCCTGGAAATAAAAAACTATCTACACTGAGTGTTAGAATAGACATACTTAAAGAGAAAATAAATAATCTAGAAGATCGAATTGAAGATTTCTCTAAGGATACAAGGCAAATGGCCCAACAGATAATAATTAAAGAACAAATAAGAGATGTAGAGGATAGATCCAGAAGCTCAAACATCCGTTTGATAGGAATTCCAGAAAAAGATAATAAAGGGAATGGAGCAGAGGAAATAATTAAGGAAATAATTGAAGAAAACTTTGCAGAGCTTAATAAAAGGTCAGGTCTGGACATTGTCAGTGCCTTTCGAGTACCTAGTAAAATAGATGAAAAGAGACCCACTCCTAGACACATCTTAGTGAAATTTGGCAGTTCTAGTGATAGAGAAAAAATCATAACTGCTTCCAGAAAGAAAAAAGAGGTAACCTACAGAGGAAGAAGAATCCGAATGACAGCAGACTTATCATTGGATACTTTGGATGCTAGAAGTCAATGGGGCAGTATCATAAAAGGTCTGAAGGAAAAAGGCTTTAACCCCAGGATCTTATATCCAGCCAAACTGGCATTTGATTTTGAGGGTCAAACAAAGGTATTTTTTTGTATTGAAGAATTCAGAAAGTTTATTTCTTGCATACCCTCTTTGAAAGAATCACTGGAGGATATATTTTAACAATCCAGGGTCACTGTAAACACATACAATATATTTTTTCCCCCACACCCTCAAAATCAAGGAAAACTAATATGTCACAATTTTACCAAACAAAAGATTGACAGCTAACAGTATACTTGGGGATGAGGAGAAAGGAAGATTACAAATAGTGCCTATGTTTTAGTAAATTTAAGTACAAATATCATTTGTAATATGAATCTTAAATAAACTTTTTAATTCAATATGTATTTGCTTATTAAACATTTTTCTTTTCTGGTTTAAATGTTTTTACATTTCATAAATCCATTCAGTGGTGAGATTAAATCTCTTCCCTAATGCTAGCTATTAGCTTTTTCTCAGTTGTGTTTTTGTTTTTTCTTAATAGAGGAAGAGCCAATCAAAACCTGATTGGCTCAGTGGATAGAGCGTCGGCCTGTGAACTGAAGGGTCCCAGGTTCAGTTCTGCTCAGGGGCATGTACCTTGGTTGCGGGCACATCCCCAGTCTCCAGTGGGGGGTGCAGGAGGCAGCTGATCAATGGTTCTTTCTCATCAGTGTTTCTAGCTCTCTGTTCCTCTCCCTTTCTGTAAAAAAAAAAAAAGGTGTTTTTTTTTTTAAAGAAAAGAGGGAGAGGGAAATAGAAACATCAATCAGCTGCCTCCTGCACACACCCCCACTGGGGATGTGCCTGCAACCAAGGTACATGTCCTTGACTAGAACCGAACCTGGGATCATTGAGTCTGCAGGCCGACACTTATCCACTGAGCCAAACCGGCCAGATCTTTTTCTCAGTTTTTAATATGAATTGCTTTACAAGAAGAAGTGGAGATGATATAACTGTTTCATAACTTTTATTACAAGGGTTCATTGCATATATTCAGTTTACCTAAATAAGTAAAAGTATCCTCCAGCAGTTGAAACTAGCCTCTCCTTTCTCAGCTCAGTCCTAACTCTGGTCTTCAAGGACCTTCTACAAAATGGTTCTTTTAAATGCCCTGTCAGCAGACCTAGCTTTGAGCTCTTCTGTGTAGCTCCAGGGAAATTACTAAGTTCTCTATAATCTCAGGCTTCTTACTCTGTAACTAGTTAATTCCTTACAAGCTTTCTGTAAGTGTTTTGTGAGGTGATATTTGTGCCCAACATAGGATGCCTCAGTAGACGGGACATCCTGCTTCCTGCCCTACAGAGGCAGAACAGGCGGATTGCCATTTTCACCTTTGCAGATTGGAATGAGAAAGAGAAGGCTGTTTTCATTTGGCTTGGATGTGGGTGGGTGGGTCAGAGAACTACCCACCACATTATCTTTCTCTACTCTCCATTGCTTTGTTCTTTGTGGCTTGGAGGTTTTACCCCCTCTCTTTTTTACTTTTTGCCCTTGTGAAATATTTAGCAAGAAGTTCAAAAATACAACAGTCCCACATAACTTTTACTCTTCCCCCCCTTGCAATATCTTACATAAGACTACAGTATAAGAATCAGGAGGTCGATATTGCTTTATATACATTTTATCTGCAAAAGCCTCCATAGCCCCAATGGGAGACTATCTTTGGGGGCTATTTAGCTTCCTACACAAGAATACAGGCTTCACTAAGTCCACCAGGCACTAGTATGCACTCACGTGTGTGTGCTGCAATTTGACCTCTTGTGTAGATTTATGTGACCGCACTCAAGACAGCTGTTAGTCCCACAAGGAACTCCCTAGTGCTCCCTGTCACCTGTTTGTAGCTGGCCCTAAGTGCTGGTTCTCTACTTTCATAAGATAATGTGCTCTTGAGTGCCCCCTTGGAGGAGTATTCTGGTATTTCAAAGGTTCCAGCCTAGATGCCCAAGAACAACACACAGCTGGCTCAAAACCTTAGATGAGAAGTTAATGGTCCTGGATGTGAGCACTCATAACCTGCCCTAGGAAATTAAGATCCAATCACTCTGGGGTCACCCCATAAAACCTCTATTTTTGAAAACTGCCTTCCCTATGCTTCCCCATATTGTACTCAGGCCCACAACCTGTGTCCTCAGGTTGTACGCGGGCTCTACAGCAGCAGCACTCAACCTGTGGGTTGAGAACCGCTAGCAGGGTCGCCTAAGACCATTGAAAAAACACAGATATTTACAGTATGATTCATTAACAGGCAAAATTACAGTTATGAAGTAGCAATGGAAATTTATGATTGGGGGTCACCACAACACAAGGAACTGTACTAAAGGGTCCAGGCATTAGAAAGGTTGAGAACCACTGCCCTCATGGGTCAGTGCTTTTCCAAAGTCTCTTCAGCAAGCCTGTTTCCTGCCCAAAGAGCTACCGCCTACATTTAAGGCATCTGGAGGGGTCTCCATCTGGCAGGATTCTTCATGCAGTCCTTTCTTTTAAGATTTCCACTTTGAAAGCAAAGTCCCAACTTCTTAGCTCAAACGGATTGTTTCCAGATTCAAGAAAACCTTTTAAGCTTTATAGATCTGCTCTACCTGCCAAGGTAAAGAGAATAAAAGGGTATTTTGGTCCATAATTCCAAAGCCACAGAATGTATCAGCTTTAATTCTGGAAACACAGAAATCTTGGGACCTTGAACTGGCAAATAGGTTTCTTGCCTCAGTGTTTCTCAGGCTTGATTTGGAACTGTGTGTCCGCATCTTTTTCTCCTCTTTTTGGTTTTAGAGCTAAACACACACACACAAAGACATCACTACTGTTCACTCTTTACTTTTTTTTAAATTTAATTTTATTTTTTTTAATATATTTTTTATTGATTTTGTACAGAGAGGAAGGGAGAGAGATAGAGAGTTAGAAACATCGATGAGAGAGAGTCATCGACCAGCTGCCTCTTGCACACCCCCTACTGGGGATATGCCTGCAACCAAGGTACATGCCCTTGACCAGAATCGAACCCGGGACCCTTCAGTCCCCAAGCCAACTCTCAATCCATTGAGCCAAACCGGTCTTGGCTACTGTTCACTCTTTAATGATGGCACCACCCTTAATTTCTGCAGGAAGTCGAAGGAATTTCTTCACCTTCCCTAGCACACCATGAGAATTGCTATTATAGACAGAACAATGAGTAGACATCTTATTTAAACTTTTGAAATAATAAAACAATACAGACGTAAACACTCTGATGAAATTTTCCTGTTCAGTACCAAGATCATGAATGCTTTATAGTTAGTTGTGCCATACGTAAGATTGAGAGAATATAAGCAAGAGTGCTTAATACCTTTAAAATAAACACTGTACTGGAACTTTTACAGGCACAAAAGTTGAAGTTTCGAGCACATCTAGACAACCCTCAGTATTCATCAGACATACTTAAAATAGGCCAACATCTAACATCTAGCAGCATGACTTGACTCCACAAGTTTTAGACTAAATGTGTTTATACTTTGAATATTTGTGTGGATATAATAAAGATAGGAATGGAGCATCCCTGGAAAATTCCTTGCCTTCATGATTGCTTCAGTTTTTACCCTCAATGGGTGAATGCTTTTCTAAAACCTTTGAATTATGCAAGTATAGTTCATCTGGTAAAAGTGGGCCTGTCCCATCAACATGATTGGCAGCTGTCTTTCCCTTCTAAAACACTATCTAAACAAGATTTGTTTGAGAGATAGGCAAAGTTTTCGGGTCTTCTTACTCCAAAGGACAGTGGGGATGCCAGCCAAATGCTTTTTGTTTTATTATTTATTTGAGAGAAAAAGCACTGAGTTTTTCCACTTATGCATTCATTGGTTGATGCCTGTATGTTTATTGACTGGGAATCAAACCCAAAAACTCAGTTTGTCGATATGACATTCTAATTAACTGAGCTACCCAGCCAAGGCAGCCAGATGTTCTTAGTCACAAAACTTTCATTTGCCCCTGATGAGATGACCATTGGCAGCCCACCACCTTGGCCGCATCAGGACAGACTGCAAACAAAAACGGCCTTGGGAGTGGCAGTCTCCAGGTGCACAAATGGATGGGTCTGACTATTCAGTGGGGTGCACAGATGAGGAGCCAGGCCAGATACCTACTTAACCTTGTATGCTAAAGCCAACGAGGTGTCTCTCAAGGTCCAGCAGTAGGATGCCTGCCTACTCCAAGATCTTGCAGGTCTGCCTGACTTTTTTTAAAGAGAGAGATTGTTATAAAATTTTTTATTAAAAAGTTACTTATGCCAGCCAAGTTTTGTGTAATTTTAAATTCCTTGGGCTTAAAGCTCTTATACAAACTGTAAAATGTAAACAGTCTTATAACCGAATTTCAAACAAAGCTGCAAAGCCAATGAAATTAAAAACATTAATTATATTCATGATGTTATTTTTTTCTGGAACTTAATAGTTTCTCACAGCATGATTATAGTCCTACTCCTGCACAGGCTGTGTTGAATTCTGCCCATCTTTGGGAGAATTTTTTTTAATTTTTATTGAATTTACAGGGATGACATTGTTTAATAAGATAATATAGGCTTTCGGTGTACAATTCTATAATATGATGTCTATATTGTATTATATGTTTACCTACCCCAGTCAAGTCTCCTAAAGATGTTATTTCCTAAGAACATTATTCTCTTCAACTGGGAAGTCTAGAAGATACTTATATTAAGCTTTTTTTTCTCATCCTTTCCAAATTAAAACACAAAATTAAATTGTTCCTGAGAACATGACTTTACCATGCTCCTGAATCCATTGTTTGAAAAATTCTGAATTCTGCTGCAAATTGTCAATAAATGAACACAGCAACAACCTGATGCAAGAAGTGTGTATCTCAAGCAAGATCCTGGCCGTGTCCCCAGAGAGTGGGCTATGGTTCTGCCCCCTCTAGCCCCAGAGCCCCTTTCACCTCTGCCTCAGACTCAGAAGCAAAAGCCTCTGTGTTCCTGGCAGAGCCAGCTGTACCAGGAGCGGAAAGCGTATAGGCCTTTAGGGGAATTCATCATTATCCATTCATGTTTTCCAATGACTACATTTAGGCATGGCTGCCTGACAATAGGTCTCTACAGACTAGGATAGGGCTCTGCTGGGAAGAAACAGTTATGTCATATTCCCTGCCATCCAAGAATTCATCTTTTTTTTTAAATTAATAAATTTTTATTGTTCATATTATTACAAATGTTCCATTTTTCAACCCCCCTCCATTGCTCTCCTCCACCAGATTCCCACCTCACCCTCTGCCCTTTCCCCACCCCCCATTGTCCTCATCCATAAGTGCACAGTTTATGTTCAGTCTCTTCCCACATCCCCCTCTCCCCTTTTCCCCAAGAATCATCAGTTCACTCCCCTTCCATACCTCTGATTCTATTATATTCAACAGTTAATATTGTTCATCTGATTTTTTTTTAATTTCCTTGGTTTTTAGATTCACTTGTTGATAGTTACGTATTTGTTATTCATAGTTTTTATCTTTATTTACTTTCTCTTCTGAAAGAACCCCCTTCAGCAATTCATATAAATCTGGTTTAGTGGTGATGAACTCCTTTAGCTTTTTTTTTTATTAGTGAAGCTCTTTATCTGACCTTCGATTTTGAGTGATAGCTTTGCTGCATAGATTATCTTTGGCTGTAGGTTCTTACTATTCATCACCTTGAATATTTCTTGCCATTCCCGTCTGGCCTGCATGGTTTCTGTTGAGAAATCAGCTGACAATCGTATAGGTGCTCCTTTATAGGTAACTACCTTCTTTGCTCTTGCTGCTTTTAATATTCTCTCTTTGTCTTTTGCTCTTGGAATTTTAATTATGATTTGTCTTGGTGTGGTCCTCTTGGATTCCTTTTGTTTGGAGTTCTGTGCGCTTCCTGGACTTGTAAGTCTAATTCTTTCACCAGGTGGGGGAAGTTTTCTGTCACTATTTCTTTCAGTATGTTTTTGATATCTTGCTCTCTCTCATCTTCTGGGACCCCCATAATTCTGATGTTGATTCGCTTGAAGTTGTCCCAGAGGTTTCTTACATTATCTTCAATTTTCTGGATTCTCTTGCCTTCTAGCTTCTGTGGAGGAGTGTCTTCTGACTCTTTATGTTCCAAATCTTTGACTTGATTCTTGTGATCTTCCATTCTGTTTTTGGGACTCTGTATATTTTTTATTTCAGACAATGTATTCTTTATTTCTTGTTGATCCCTTATCATTTCTTGTTGATTCCTTATTAATTCTAGTTGATCCCTTTTCATATCCTCATAGGTCTTATCCATCTTTTCTAGGAAATTCTTGAAAAACCTTATAAGCGTAGATTTGAACTCTATATCCAGTTGCTTTTTGTCCTCCATTTCTTTCGTTTGTGATCTATTTTGTCTCGGCATTTTCGCAGCTTCCCTGATGGGGTGGGGGGGTGAGGTGGGGGGGGTTTTCAGGGTGGAGCCTACAGCCTTAGCTTCAGTCAGCCCCGTGCTATGTGGCTCCTGAGTCTTAGGGTCCTTCAGTACTCGCTGCAAGCGCCTCTGAGAGAAAGGTGCCCTCGATTTTCGCCTCTACCAAACAGTCTAGGCTCTCCCCCAATGAGCCCAGTATTGGGGTTCAGATCAGTTGAAAGTGGAGTTGGAGGTGGCGTTCAGAGCAGTCTGGAGCCCCTGTCTCCTTCCCGTCAGGGCAATTCCGCGGCACAGCCAACCGTCCCTTCTCTGCGCGCAATGTGCAAGCTTCCTGGACCTCCTTTTGCTGCTTCCCCGGGGTTCCGCCTTACAGCCCAGCTCCCTCTCTGTGAGCCTGGGTCCCCGGGGTCTGGCCTAGAACTGGGGTTCAGAGCAGTCGGAACTGGGGCCCAGCACAGTCGGAGCTTTTATCTCTTTCCTGCTAGGGAACGCCAGCCAGGCACTCAGCCTCCCTCCTCTCCGGCTCCGTCCTCTCCGTGCGCGCCGCGTGTCTCTGCACCTTAGGCTTTTACAGCTCTTCCGAGCTTCCTTCTGGTTTTCTCCTTGCTTCTTGTTGTAGAATTTCCAGTCAGTCAACTTTCCTGTAGTTCTGGGTAATGTCCATTTTATATTTTAGTGGTATTTTATTGAAATTGTTGTGTGCGGCTGCGGCTAGGTGTTTACCTGTGCAGCCATCTTGGATTCTCAAGAATTTATCTATCTATCTATATATATATATATATATATATATATATATATATATATATATATATATATATTATTGATTTCAGAGAGGAAAGGAGAAGGAGAGAGAAACAGAAACATCAGTGATGAGAGAGAATCATTGATCGGCTGCCTCCTACACGCCCCACACTGGGGACCTAGCCAGCAAGCAACGCAGGCATGTGCCTTGAACAGGAATCGACCCCTGAGCCACACCAGCTAGACGAATTTATTTTCTAATTAGGTAAATTTTAATTTTAAAAAATTATATTTGCTCAAGAGGCAGCCAAAACAAATTTAAAAATTAAGTCAAGCCCAGTTGCCATGAATGCATAATCATATCAAAGTGTGTTGCCCAGCTGGGGCTTGAATCAAAGTAGACTATTTTCTAGCAGAAAGAACCCAGTTCAGGCTGGCTGATGTGGCTCAGTGGCTGACCTATGAACCAGGAGATGATGGTTTGATTCGCCTGGGTTGCAGGCTCGGTACCCCATAGATGGGGGTGCAGGAAGCAGCCAATTGATGATTCTCTCTCATCATTAATGTTTCTATATCTCCTCCCTTCCTCTCTGAAATCAATAAAAATATATATATTTTAAATGTAGGAACCCTAATGAAACAAACAAACAAAACAGAGGTCTCTCCTCTGGTAATGAAAATATTCAATTTAGAAAGAGTTTGGGTTTGCTGAGCTTTCCCATGAAATAATATGTTTAAAATGCTTCATAGGCCCTCACCAAACTTTAGCAATCCCCCACCTCCCAGTCCCAATAGTTTCTAGGCAAATCCAGCCTGGTGCTCTGTCAGATTAGAAATCAGTTTAGATCTTTTGATCTGAGGCCAGATGCAGCTGCGTCTCTCACCACCAGAGGCTGTGAGCTCACCAGCATCTTTCCAACAAGCATCAGCATTCACCCCGCTGGGCCTGCTCCTTTTGCCTGATACCTGCAACAGGATTATTGCTTTGGAACTGCAGGGCAGGTCTCCAGGTCTCCTGCTTCCAGAATGTACACAGACCAGGAGTGTGTGTGGACAAGGCAATCATATGTGCCTTGCCCACCTGCAAACACTCACACAAACCCTGGTGGAGTTCGTAGGTACACCTGTTCTAGCATGATGATGTGACCTCCCGGTTAACAGGTAGACATTGGGTCTTCGTGGCAATAAGCTTCTGAAAACCCTTGGAATTTTCCAAGTGGTAAATGCCATAAAAGTGTCTGTTGTTATGTTAATAAAGTGACTTTTGGAAAGCTCCTAAGGATGGGCGTGCAGTTGCTAGTGGAGCCAGCCATGTGATTGAAGGGTGGAACCTGTCAGTCATCCCTCCTCCCACACCTCTGGGGAGGAGAGGAGACTGGAGGTGGACTTCAGTTATTAACTGAAAGCTGTTTACATAGGTAATTAGTGTCCTGACAAAGATCAACTTTGACCTTTACTGAGCCTATTTGTCTTTTTGTATCTAAGATAACATACCCACGAAATGTCAGGGTAACTTGTAACTTCCCTTTTTCTGGACCCCTCAGGACACAACAAATGGCACTAGGGCAGAAACTACAAATCCCCTCTGTTATTGTTGTCATGTTAATTATTGACTGTTAATTATCCCACCTATATAAAAGAAGCATGTGTCTATCCTTTCACTTTTTACCCAATCCCAGAGGTTTCCCTGCTTTGCTTTCTCCCACCTCCTAATCTATCACCAATGGATTTCATGTAAACCACTTCCATAAAACAAGGTGAAAAATTGCCCTTCTCTGGAGCATTATCCCAATATGTAGAGGTTCTGCTTCCCGGCAATTATTGACAGTTTGGCTCAAATAAACTCACAAAAATTATTTGCAGATTTGAAGGTTTTTTACATTATGAGCCAGTCAGTCAGAAGCACAAGTAACAACCTGGACTTGCAACTGATGACTGAAGAGGGTGGTGAGGGGGCAGTCTTTTGGGACTGAAGCCGTGATCGGTGGGATCTGAAGAGATCTCTGAAGAGTGTTGGAACTGAGTTGAATGGTAGGACACACAGTTGGTGTGGAGAATTGCTTGAATTTGGGGGACTCCCCCCCCAATTAGAATTAGTATCAAAATCTCAATCCCCCCACAGACTGAGCGCACTCTTGACTGGAACAGAGCACAGACCAGGGGGTGACCTCTTTCCGGGCAGGCAGGATAGAGACAGGGCGTGAGCTTCCCTCTATTCCTGCTTCTGATCTGACAACTGGGAATAGTGGGCAAGAGGGTCTAAAAACATTTCTTCCCTAGTTTTCCTTTCTGAGGGGAAGAGTGGGAATTTCTTTGTTTCTAAGGCACCTTGAGGATTGGAAAATACCCCTCCCCAAAACCCGCCTATCCAAAGTCAACAATAGAATGGCTTCATTGGCTTCAGAGCAAAGATCCAGGATTTGTTTCCCTCATGGATCACGGAAGCAGGATGGGATGCAGGATTGGGGCGTGAGGGTGGCGAGGGGGTTAGAGAGGAAGGAAGGCCGGACCCCCCTCAGACACCGGCTGGGCTCCTTCCCTCTGTTCCAGGTCCATCTCTCAGGATGAGAGAGGGGGTGGAGGAGCTGATTTGAGAGAGGGGGTGGAGGAGCTGATTTGAGGAGCTGATTTGCCCCACTGAGGGGGCAATTGAGGCCATGTAGGGTTCAGACCATCTGTAGCTGTCTTCCCCAGTGACGCTGAGCCAGGGAGGTCCCAATCTCAGCTGTTCCAGTCCCAAACACTCTGCCTGTGTCTCCTCTGTGCCGGGGCCACCCAGCTGGACCGGCAGGTCAGCCACTGACTTAATGCTGAGTCTCTTAAGCAGCTTTGTTCCCTCAGCAGGGGCCAGCCCCTGCCACTGGGCACCCCTCCATAGCCTAGGTCATGAGGAAGCAAGAAGAGCTCTGGATGTCCGGCAGGCAGGGGAATGTGGTCACAGAGCCAGCGCTCCTGGCTTGAAACCCCAGACCCATTTACTCGCTGTGTGGCCTGGAAGGAGTTATGTACCCTCTCTGTGCTTCAGTTTCCTCATAGGTACAACAGGGATAATATTAGGCTACCTCCTTGGGGTATAGTGAAGCGTAAACGATGCCCTTAAGACTGGCGCCTGGGTAGATGTATGTGTTCAGAGAAGGCAAGGTACTGTTTTTTTATGGGCTCAGGTCTAGGGCAAAGGATTCCATGGCCAGGGAAGGCATCTATACTGAGCTCTGCCATAGAGGCCAGCACTACATGGAGTACCTTATCCAATTAACCACATACAAGAACAGAACGAAGGAACTATTATATCCCAGTTTAAAGATCAAGAGCCTGAGTGGCCAGATGGCCCAGCTGGGAAACAACACCTGAGGTGGCCGATTTCAGACACCATGCCCTTGGTTGCCTCCCACCAGGCTACACAGCTCAGAGAGAAGATTGGGGAAAGCAAACAAGTAGGGTAGTCATGAAATTGAAGGGTGAGTATCTACTGAGCTTTAGGGAAGGAACACCGGTTACTCTGGGGAAGCCGGGACGTGTGCTGCAGTCCTTTGGCTGAAGAATCACTTTTGCTCCTCAGTTTACAAGGCTGAACCAGCCAGTAGTGGCTTCTGAGCTCTACATGTTATAATCCAGACACTCAAACATTCTGGCTAATAAGATGTGAATCTCTCTCCTTCTAAATCCCAGCTCCAAAATTCCTAGGGGAGGGTCTGATGGCCCAAGCCCAGGCAACGTCCAGTGTCTATCCTTCCATGGCCAGGGACCAAGTTTTCTTATAGAAATACGGCAACTTCTGCTATCGTCATGTGCATGGTGGGGGGGGGGAACTGGGAAGGTGAGTTCCTGGGAAAGGAAGATCTGGCAGACAGTCCACAGGAGTCTACTCATTGGGCTTTTCTTCTCTCTTCATCCTTTCTCTGTTCATAGCTGTTCTTTGCTCATACTCTCAACCTGTGTTCACCTCTTACCTCTTTTATCCATCTCATGACTTCTCACTCTATAGCCATAACTCACTGCTGCTGCCGAAAACGTGCCATGTTTTCTTACTCAAATGTTTCAGCTGTAAGGTTTGAGGTGCAGGAAACTGACCACCAAGATATTTTAAAGTAAAGTTTATTCCCCAGTAATGAGCGGGACTCATTACTGAGGTAGAGAAATCAGAACTGAAGGAGTGGGGAGGGGACAAGGGACCCAGCCTGGCTGCCGCCTGGACATGGAGGACAAGCAGCACGTGGCTGGTCTGGGGGTCTTTTTTTTTTTTTTTTAAATTAAATTATTATCTGTGTACATATTTTAACCTTGCCCCCCACCCCCCCATACATACCCTCCCTCTCTGGGGGTCTTTTTAAGGGGAGAAACAGGAGAGGGTTGGACCCAGGGCAGAATAGGAAGGGGTGGGCTCCAGGACACCTTGGCACGCGCTGATTGGTGGCTCAATATCTTGGGGATGTCTCTGTTACAGAAGCCAGTAATGTCATAACTCCGCCCACCAGTTGGGAGGAGGGAGAAACTTACACTCATGACTTTTCACTCTGTAGCCATAACTCACTGCTGCTGCCCAAAATGTGTCATGTTTTCTCATTCAAATGTTGCAGCTAATTCAAATGGTCTAAAATGCCCACGTTTCCAGACCAGGCCAGTTCATGGGCACTATCTCGCTGAAGGTCTGGATGCCTTTTGGTGCAGAGCCTGTGCTCAGGAGTCTTCTAGGGCAGTGGTCGTCAAACTCATCAGCCAACAGAGCCAAATATCAACAGTACGATTGACATTCCTTTTGAGAGCCAAATTTTTAAAACTTAAACTTCTACTAAATGCTACTTCTTCAAAATAGACTCGCCCAGGCAGTGGTATTTTGTGAAAAAGCCACGTTCAAGGAGCCAAAGAGCTGCATGTGGCTCACGAGCCACAGTTTGCTGATCAGGATTCTAGGACAGCACAGGCTGTGCCCTTTGAGGGCTGTGGGCTGGGCGATTCCCCTGTGGGCACTGAACTGGGCTGGCATTGTGAGGAGTTGTAAAAGATGTTTCTAGCTCTCTATCCATCTCCCTTCCTCTCTGTAAAAAATTAATAAAATACATATTTAAAAAAAAGAATTTGCCTTCCTGAACTCTCCCACTCTGAAACTCACTAACCATAGCAAGAGATCCTGAAGATTGCCATGGGATGCTGAGTGCATTTATCCAACTCGCACTGGCACAGAGGCCCAAGTGTACAATGGCTTACGTAAGTTAGATTATTTCTTGACTAGAGGCCTGACGCACAAAATCGGGTAAGGGGCTCAGCCCTTGCAGCCCCAGCTGCCTTGGCCCTCGCAGCTCCGAGGCTCCACCTCCCCACCCACTGGTCTTTCTGGAAGATTGTTCCGGAAGGTCATTCCACAGTCCAGTCTAATTAGCATGTTATCTCTTTGTTATATAGGATTACATATCAAAGGGAAATAAGCAGTCCAGAGCAGATTTGATGGGTCTATGGTGTTGGGGCCTACCTCTTTCTGCCCTGTTGTTGTGTGATCCCTGGGGTGTTGGCCTCCTCCTCATGGATCAAGATGGATTGTTACCACATTCCAGCCAGTGGGAAGGGGCAAAGCACTTCCCTTTGCTTTGCACACAGGAGTTGGACTTTGCCTACATCACTTCCCTCACACCTCATCAGCCAGAACTTGGTTATGTGGCCACATGAAGCTTCAAGGGCAGCTGGATGATAGAGTCTCTATTCTGGGTGGCCGTGTCTCCACCCGAAATTTGGGGATTCTATTTCTAAGGAGAAAAGGAAGAATGGATATTGGGGACAATGTCATCATCATTTTCCTGTCACTCGTGTTGACCCTCTCCACCATCTAGTGTGTCATCGCCTCCTGGCACACCTCCCTAGGCCCTCTCCTTCTTCCCCACAGATGCCATCGAGGACTGGGCCCTTACTGCCCTATACCCAGGGTCTGAGGACAACCAACACACTGATGCCCTGCCTCCAGTGTCTCTCCCCAGCTCCCCTCTGTGAACACTCTAAAGGGCAAATCTGATTTGGCTCCAACATTTAGAAATTCTTCAATGGCTCCCCGCTGACCACAGCAGTGAGATTTTAACTGCAGATTACTGAATTCCTGAAATTACATGCAGATTTTGCAGATTTATGTGCGTTTCTCTGAACAGAGCTTCAGGCTCTCAAAGAGGTCTCTGATGCCCCCTCAAGTTAGAGGCTTAAGTCCAAATTCCTATCTCAACCTACAAGTATATCTACTAACTTTCCTCTTAAATCTACTCTTCACCCACTTTCCCCATGCCACCTAAACTGGAGTCTTTCTGCAATTCTCTCCATTGCCCAGACATCCATGGTCTTCAGACTTCACATCTTTATACCTGCTGTTCTATCTAGAATGCCCTGGCAAACTCCTTCCTCCACCTCCTGTGGCTTAGAGCAAGGGCCACCTCCTCTGTGAGGTTTCCCTGACTCCCTCTGGCCAAGTACGTCTCCACAGCCCTCTTCAGACCTCCATTACTCATCCTGTTCACAGCCGTCAGCCGGCATCTGTTTCCTCCACCAAACCATGAACTCTAGAGTCCAGGCCCAGGACAGATAGTCCACAAATGTTTGTTGAATAAGCATCACTCATTCCCACCCCCCACCCCCACCCTGAGTCCCCATGGAGTACTCTTTTTAAAATGCAACTCTGAGTGTTGCTTCCTGTGTTCCTATTTCCTTCAAATCCAAACTTGGTGCAGTGGCCTTCTCCCTGGCCTCATCTTGCAATCTTTCTTCCTTCCTATCTTTCTTTTTTTCTTCTTTCTTTCTCAGAACACTGAAGTTCTTTTAATGCCCAAATCAATGCCTCTTGTTTAGAGGTTTTATGCATGCTTCTTGCTCTGCCCCTATTTGCCTGGCCTATGTCGATGCACCCTTCGGATAACATAACTATTCTCAGGAAGCCCTCCTGGGCCCTCCCTACCCTCAGACTAGGTTGAGGGTTCCTCCTAGGTATCCCTGTGCACCTTGTCCTCGCCAGTCACAACATGCATCATGCTGTTCCATGATGACTTGTCTTCCTTCCCTGTTAAACTGTTAAGTTCTTGTCTACCTTGCTTATATACCCAGCCCCAAACACACTATTTAGAAGGAAGTGGGTATCTGATAAATCTGTGTTAAATGAGAGCTAGGTATCGATAAATCAATTTCTCCATCATAAATCTGGTTTTCAATAGCTTTCCATTGCCTTTGTTTTATTTTTTTAAATATATTTTTATTGATTTCAGAGAGAGAAGGGAATAAGGAGATAAAAAGAAATATCAATGCTACCTCCTGCACTTCACTTACTGCTGATCGAAGCCCACAACCCATGTATGTGCCCTGACCTAGAATTGAACCATGACCTCCTGGTTTATAAGACAATGCTCAATCACTGAGCCACTCCAACCGGGCTTTCCATTGTCTTTAGAGCAAAGCTTTATCTTAACTTTAGGGCACTTTGTGTTTTGGTTCCATGTTTTATGAGTCTCACCTCTTCCCAATCTCCCCTTCCACCCCAGCATCTTACTCAAACTCTCTATGACTGTCCTATTAAACTGAGTGAAGGCCCCCAAATGTCTGCTCTCCCATTGTTCATCCTTTGCAGCACTGGTTTCTCTGCCTGGCACACTCTACTTCAACTCACTTCTTACTCTTCCTTTTCTGGGTGACATCACCAGTCTTTGTTTTCAGTTCCAGGAAGCCTCCCTTAACTTCCTCAGATTAGCTCTGGGGCCTGTTATTGACTCCCCTCTAGTATCCTGGGCTCCCTTCTCAGCGTTCTGTTTTCCCAAGTAGATGGAGAGGTGACAGTCGGAGCGGTGTCACTATGATAACTCTCATGCAAGCCTAGGACTGGCACATCAAAAAAATTTGTGGAATAACCTATGTTGCCTGATCATATTCCTTACTATTGGCACATGTATCCTGTCTTCCAAAAGCAGATTGTACACTCCATGAAGGCAGTGAGGAGGGCTTAATACTTGTCCCATCAGCCTGGTTATGTTGCTTGGAGGTTGTGCTGTCAGGCACTTGAGAAATCTGTACATCCGTGGGGCCTTGGCTTATGGTCCTAGGTAGCCGGGGTTGGGGTTCATGACCTCAGACACTGTTTTCGTGGGAGAGGCCTAGTCTGCTCTCTAAAAGCCAGTGTTGGGCCGAAACCGGTTTGGCTCAGTGGTAGAGCGTCGGTCTGTGGACTGAAGGGTCCCGGGTTCGATTCCGGTCAGGGGCATGTATGTTGGTTGCGGGCACATCCCCGGTAGGGGGTGTGCAAGAGGCAGCTGGTCGATGTTTCTCTCTCACCGACGTTTCTAGCCATCTCTCTCCCTTCCTCTCTGTAAAAAAATCAATAAAATATATTAAAAAAAAAAAAAAAAGCCAGTGTTGGGAACAGTGTCAGGCACCTGGCTGCTTGTAACAGATATTTGTTGAATGAGTTCTAGAGCCAAGGAAGACAGGCTGTGCTGTTCATTTCACTATGTTCTGGGCTCAGACATTCCAGGGGAACGGGATGGTTGTAGGGGATGAGATCATGTGTTTACTTTCCAAACTCAAGATTAAAACAAGCATTAAAAATCTCAGAAAGGATGGACAAAGTGTTTTTTTTTTAAAAATAACTCAATGAAAAACCAGATTGCCTTCTTAGTAAATAAGCTGTTTTTAATAGCTGGACCCAAATGACATTTTTTTTTTTTTTTAAATGTGACCAAATTAGAGTTGCCACCTTAAAGTGAGATGCAGAAATGGACCCCAGCCAGCAGGTGTGGCTCAGTGGTTGAGCATCAACCCATGAACCAGGAGGTCACGGTTCCAGTCCGGGCATATGCCCAGGTTACAGGCTCGATCCCCAGTAGAGGATGTGCAGGAGGCAGCCTATCAATAATTCTCTCCCCCCTCCCTGAAATCAATAAAAATGTATAAAACAAACATTTACAAAAAGAAATACAGCCTAGCCAAAACCGGTTTGGCTCAGTGGATAGAGCGTCGGACTAAGTGCCTGCAGACTAAGGGGTCCCGGGTTCGATTCTGGTCAAGGGCATATACCTTGGTTGCGGGCACATCCCCAGTAGGGGGTGTGCAGGAGGCAGCTGATCGATGATTCTCTCTCATCCATCGATGTTTCTAACTCTATCCTTTTCCCTTCCTCTCTGTAAAAAGTCAATAAGATATATTTAAAAAAAAGAAAAAAAAAAAAAAAAAAAGAAATAGAGCCTAAATTGGTAACACAGGACTCTGACCCCCATAATAGCAAATAAAACATTGCAAATTCCCAAGAACCAAGAGCAGAGAAATGCAAAGAAACTTTGAGACCCAAAGATTGAGGGGCAGCATTTTAATATAGAAACAGTCAAAAGCCAGAGCCCTGCTACTCCAAGTGTGGTGTGGCCCAGCAGCACTGGTTTCCCCCTGGGAAGTGGCTAGAAATGCAGATTCTCAGCTCCTTCCCCTCCCAGACCTCCTACATTCTAACAAGATCTCCGGGTGATCTGCACACATGTCAGAGTTTGAGAAGCACTGGAGTAGATTGATTAATGTGGGGGTTTGCTCTTGAAATATGCTTTTGGGGTCAAAATCAACCCAGTTAAAGCATTTTTAGCTTATTGTTTGCTCCATTCTCTCTACCTCTGAGCAACACCGCCATATGCCAGTGTCCTGCTTGGGGACTTTGAGCCTCTCTTGTGAATCCCAGTGGAAAACTTCTGTAGTCAGTCTCTGTGGATTAAAACTGGATTCCCAAACTTCCATCCGCTGTGCCTTGCACAACACCCCCAGGAGGTAGGTTGTATAATTTTTGTTTTTAAAATCAATGAAACTGGAGCCCAAGGAGGTTTGGTGACTCACACAAAGGGCAGCAAGCAAAGAGGCGTTTGTGTTTCCAATGGGAGGCTCACCGAACTCTGCTGTCTCTTTTTCATGTAAGGTGATTTTGTGCCTAAGACTTGAAGAAAAAAAACCAATTTGTAGATAACCCTGGGCAAGCTACAGCATGTGGGCCCTGGGATTATGGGAGTGTAAGAAAGAACTGTCCAGTGGAGACAGATGACACCCCAGGCTGGAAGGCTCTGCAGTCTGGGACCTCGGAAACCTCTGAGCTTCATGGAGCTCCTGCTTTGCTCATGAAGGGTATGAGAGAAAGGAGCTGGGATTCACACACAACCACAGATACAGTGATGAAGGGAAGGAGCTGGGATTCCCACACCGCCATGGACACAGCTATGAGGGAAAGGAGCTGGGATTCCCACACGGCCATGGACATAACAATGGAGGAAATGTGGTCTCCGACCCCGGGAGGATCCTCAGTCGGTTCACTTGTTTCTTTCAGGAGAGCTGGCATACCTGCCTCTGCGTCAATACACATGATGTGCTTCACTGGACTGGATTTCCTGATTAATCCCAACATCCTTGGAGCAAACTGGAGCCACAGATGGCCAGGACTGTCTGTCTGGCACTGACACCAGTGTGCTTCTTTCTGTCTGGCCTGAATTGAAGCTTTCTCTGTCTACCCCAACGGAGCCAAGGCCCCACACGGGGTCTGCTCCGTTTCCCCTGTCTGCCAGGTGATTCTCCTCGGTCATCTAGAGAACGATTGCAGGGATGACCATGTAAATCTCCCCGGCCTCCCTAGACATGAACATTCCAGGGGACACCTTCCTGTATGATGGGTTAAAAAACACAGAGATGGTGCACTTTAAAATTCCACGTAAAAAGTATTGTGTTTCTGATGTGCGCCTGCCCACCAGCTCCCTACGCGGTGCTATGAAGGGTAGAGTCAGGACGAATTCCGGGCTGGGCCTTTAGGGACTCTAGATGACACCAATGTGCCCGCCCGGCCCGGCTCCTTCACCCTGCTCTGCAGCCTGCGTTGGGGGCTTGACCTAAGGCAAAACTACAAAGCATCCTAATGAGCAGAATGATACCCCAGGAATGTATGTGCATATCTGACATAGCTTCTTCTCTTGAGGGGCGACCCTCTGGCTGTGACCCGTGCCCTCTCCCTGGGCGAGGGAGGAGTCCAGAGAAGGAGCCTTTTGTTCCCGGCTGCCAGTCCCTCCACAGCCCCTAGGGCTTCAGGGACCTGCCTTGCTCTGCGTGGGCCTGCAGAAGCTCAGCGATTTCCACATGGGCGGGCGGCTTCAGCGCGATGGATAAAGCTGTTCGGCCAGCCTGCAGCGGAGAAAGAGAAGGAGAAACACATTTATCCTGCCTGCCTCCCGGCCCAGAAAGCAAGGGCACGCTGGGAGTAGGGCTGTGCATGGGGCATAGAGTCTATTCCAAGCATCCAGAGGCCCGGGAGGGGAGGGGAGGAGATTCAAAGGGCACGAGAAGCATGAGAAACGGGCCCCCTCTAAGGAAACAACATTCACGCCTGGGAAATTCACGTCTATGGGAATAAAGTGTCTCTTGCCTTTAACACGCTTTATTTTAAAAATGGAAAACAGAGGGAAGAAAATAACTCTCCCATTTTTTTTTTTCCATTACACAGGCCTACATGGAAATTAGCATTTTGGTTTGTCTCCCTCTGCTCTTTTCTCTTGTCCAAATGTGTTATTGGTTTAACCAGAGGAATGACATCGTATATTAATTTTAAATCTGCTGGTATTTTGAACTTAACATGGCATGCTCTATGATTTTCCCACATTCTTATAGTCATCAGAGCACATCCCTTTTGTGATTGCCACATAACATTCCATAATGTACTGAACTGTTTCTCTTCCGTTGGAGACTTGGGTGGTTTCCAAGACTTCATCATCATAAACTTAGTGCCGAGAGCATTTTCTCATTTCTAATTATTTTTTAAGGACCCGCTCTTAGGAGGGAGCATGTCCGAGGAAGGAAATGTACAGTTTACCTCCTGATGCATGATACCCTGGAGCTGTGTCAGCATGCAGGCCCTATAGCTCAGGGGTTAGAGCACTGGTCTTGTAAAGCAGCCTGCAGTGGGGCTCTCACAGGCAGCGCCCGCCAGTGAGACGAGGGGAAAGGCCACCTCGACCCAGAGGACACCATCTGCGAGGGCAGCCACCTTCTTACGAATGGGCTCAATCATGTCTCCAACATTCTAAAGCCTAGATGTGTCTGAAAACCACTATGTTGATAACTCATTTGCCAGATAATTTGTAATTTTTCATTGTTCCTATAACCTGAGATGTCAAGAACCCAACCTTGTGACAAGTAAAAATGACATTGCCACCTAACCGGTTTGGCTCAGTGGATAGAGCGTCGGCCTGTGGACTGAAAGGTCCCAGGTTTGATTCCGGTCAAGGGCATGTACCTTGGTTACAGGCACATCCCCAGGAGGGGATGTGCAGGAGGCAACTGATCGTTGTTTCCCTCTCATCGATGTTTCCTCTAACCCTCTCCCTTCCTCTCTGTAAAAAAATCAATAAAATATGTATTTTTAAAAATGACATTGCCAAATCTCCCCGGAGGGCAAAATCACCCCAGAGTGAGAACCACTGGTCTAAGCCAAGTGTTTGAACCACTTGGCTTGACCGGTCTCCCTCTAATGGGCTCCCTACCTAACTCTAGACCTTCATGCTCCCTATTCCCTCCGGACTCTGCCTGGGAATGCCGAGGCCCCAGCTCTGTCATGTTGTTTCATTTCAGCTCTCACTGCTCATCTACTCATAAAAATGCAGCACTAACTGAATACCTCCTAGATATGGGAAACGGGCTTTACAACATTATCGTATTTAGGTAGCATCTATTATCATCCCCATTTACAGGCGAGCATACAGAGGCCCTGAGTGGTTAGGTGAATGGGCCATAAACTCAGTCACTGAACCCAGTTTCAAACCCAAGAGTGTTTGAAGCCCATGCTCCTAACAGTCACTGTTATTGTTTGAAGTACAACAAGCCTTCTCGCCATGACTGTTCCCCCACCTTCTGAATGCAGCCACAGCCTTACCTCTGTGCCTGACAGATCTCCAGAGGTGTCCAGGAGACGCTCAGTTAATCCCTGACTATCCAGGCTAACCTGGGACTGCCAAAGCTCATGCCCCTGTCCCACAGGCCTGCCTCCCAGGCCTCCCTGAGTGACAGGAGTGGTCACTCCAAAGAGGGCCCTGGGCCTGCTCCAGATGAAAGGCTGCTCCTTCTCTCCCAGGGCGTCCCTGCAGGGAGCTCATTCACGCAGATCCTTTGTCTGACTAGTAATAACGGGAGGTTCGTGTTTCCAGCAGCCCTCCACTGTGCTGTGCCCGCATGCATCTCAAGAGGGTCAGTGCTCTCTAATTATCCCACAAATAGCTTCTAGCTTTGGGACATAGCTGGGTTCCTGGGACCTGCAGACACTGAACTGGAGCGCGGGCTTCTGGTGTGTGATTTCAGGGACCAAGCAGCCTGACTCACTGATGAACCAATTGAGGGTAGATCAGACATGGCACAGTACTGAGAGGTGCTGTCCCTGGGGAGGGAAGCGACTCTCTTCCCTCCCCAGACCTTTATTCCTCTGGGACTGTAGATGTTATGAAAGTATAGAGAGGTTTGTTTAAAGCATAAAATGATAGTGCCAACATTAAGGACACTAAAGTCAGACCTGGGCTTGAATTCCTGCTCCAGGAATCAGCAACTTGATATTCTACACTAATAAAAGAGTAACATGCAAAATGATTGTACCTTCGTGATGCCCACCAGCCAATCAGGAGTGGGTATGCAAATTAACCCAACAAAATGGCGGGTTTATTTGCATAAGCAGACACCTAGTGGTTGGGACAGGTTGGAACACTTGGGTCATTGCCATAGTGACAACACAGGCATTCCACACCACCCCAGCCACTCTGGGCAACATGGGAAGGTGGAAAGGCGGCTCCGGCTGGAGCAAAGGCAGACCTGGCAGCCTGGGGAAGAAAGGCCCATTCTTACACGAATCTTCATGCATCAGGCTTCTAGTCCTATATAATAAAAGGCTAATATGCAAACCAACAGAAAGGTGGAATGACTCGTCGCTATGAGGCACACTAGCCACCAGGGGGCAGATGCTCAATCCAGGAGCTGCCCCCTGGTGGTCAGTGCACTCCCACAGGGGGAGCGCCGCTCAGCCAGAAGCCAGGCTCATGGCTGGCAAGCACAGTAGGCAGGAGCCTCTCCTCTTCCATGGCAGTGCTAAGGGCCCCACAGGGGTCCTGGACTACGAGAGGGCACAGGCCGGGCTGAGGGAACTCCCTGACGATTTACTTCTGTAGTTTAGGGGATCATTCATTCAACTGTTGATTCATTCACCTGATATGCGGCAGATACTCTACTGAGACTTCAGCAGGAAACCTGAAACACGGACCTTGCAATGTGACAACAATGACGATGATGTAGCAACTAAGAGTCTGTATTTAAGAATTTGATGGAGATGGGTTCCACTTGCTGTGTGATCTGGGATATGTTGCTTAACCCCTCGGTGCCTCCAGTTCCTTGTGAGCAAACAATCACCATCAACTGAGTCAACCTCATAAGATAGTTGAGGGATTTAAATTAGATCGTCCATGGTAAATGCTTAGTACGGTACCTGGCACAGAGAAAGCACTTGATGTATATGAACTAATATCACTGTTGTCATTATCATTGCCACCACCATCATTATTACCATCATTGTCATCACTTTACAAGGAAATTTATTTAAGAAGCATGCGGCTGGCATTGCAACTTCAAGCAGGCTGGCTTGGTGCAGTGGGTTATTTTGTAAGCGGATCACTGTCAGAGAGTAGGCATAATGTACACTTGGCTCCTTCATCCAGCCTTCAGGGAATCCCCATGAGCAGCAGAAGCTCCCCATCCAAGCTGCTGCCTTAAAGCTCACATGCTGTTATTGCCATGACCAGAGCAGGTCAGGGCCAAGGCCAGGCCTGGTTACATTCCCTCATGATGGTGTGAAAGGCTAGGGCTTGGGGTTTCCCAAATCCAAGGCTCTAAGCATTTACTGTGGGTCATTTAAATTCCACAGCGGGTCAATGCTGAGGTTGAGTCTCTTGCTATTGCCATCTGGTTCCTTAAGTTCTTCTGGCTGGCAAGGCCCTTTATAGGAAGGGGAAGACCTCGAGAGGAGTCTCACCTTGTCTGTCAGGCTGCTGTCACAGGCCGGGTGTGCCAGGAGCAGCCGCACCATGTCAGCGTTGCCACAGTGACAGGCCAGCATGAGGGCCGACGATCCATCGTGGTCCTGCAGGTTGACATTTGCCTGGCAGCTCAGTAGCGCTTGGACCATGTCCTCCCTGTCGTGGCTGACTCCCAGCATCAGCGCAGTCTGGCCTCCCTGCACACAGAGCACAGGGGTGGGTCAGGCTGCCCCCTACAGGGCAGACTCCGCTCCTGCTTGGATGTGCTCAGGGATAAGTCCTCCAGAAAATGACCAATGACTTGGATTTTCTTCTGCCCCTGGTACGGGACACATCCTTCTCCACTGGCACACTTCTGCGGGTCCTCTAAGACACTAGACAAAAGCTACCTCGTCTCTAAAGCCCTCTACCAACTCCCAGGCATGGGATACACAATGGTCACTGTGTGGGGGTGCATTTGCTTGTTGGTTTGCTTGTACTCAGCCCTGAGGTAATGGCACTTACCACTAGGCATTACAACCTGTCAATCTCTTTCTCGAGGGATGAAAGTTTTTATGGCAGGGACTGTCTTTTTCATCTCTGTCTCCCCAGTGCCTCCCACCTCGTATGTGCTGACACATGTCTAATGATGGAATACATGAGGACTGGATGCTTCAGGACCATGCCTTCTTACTGCTGCCCCAGCCTGACTTCATCAGGAAGCCCTGGTCTGCTCTGACTTTGCCTCTGGGATTGTCAGTTTAATGGCACCCAAAGCCCTCTTGTCTCAAGATCTCAAATGGCTCTGTGGTTATTTCTAATCTATATTTCTAATGCACTGACTGTTCCTTACATCCCTACGATCATCCATGGGCATGGCTCTAGTTCTGCTCTACCCCTCACTTGTCTTCCCTGAATCTTGGTTTCTCTTTTCTTAAAAATATAATAATGGCTGGGACCGGTTTGGCTCAGTGGATAGAGCGTCGGCTTGGGGACTGAAGGGCCCCGGGTTCGATTCCGGTCAAGGGCATGTGCCTTGGTTGAGGGCATATCCCCAGAGGGGGGTGTGCAAGAGGCAGCTGATCGATGACTCTCTCTCATTGATGTTTCTAACTCTCTCTCTCCCTTCCTCTCTGTACAAAAATCAATAAAATATATTTAAAAAATATATATATATATAATAATGATCTATCCTATGTACCTAATAGGGATTTTGCAGAAAACAAATAAGGTAAAAGTTGCAAGTATGATATGGTAAAGTAACATTTTTCTGATTACAAATTGACCATAATTTCTCATAGATTTTCCTGTGTATGCACAGTCCTCTCAGGCATTGATTGAATTTGCCCTCATGGTTCTCCTGGGTTCCAGGCAGATCAGGCTTGTCCCTCTGACAGGACTTTGTAAGGCTGCAAGAACGAGGCAAGGACTATGTGTTCTCTTCTTTCAGATCCCCCGTGGCTCTGAGCACAGTGTCTTACAAGTAAAGGTGCCAATGACACGTTTGCTGATATGTTCACTGATTAAAGAGCCAATCTGCTGGCACTGATGGATTGTGCGTCCCGCCCAGAGTGCTGGGGCTTAGAGAAAAGAAAGGGGGTTGGCAATCACAAAAGTCCTCGCTCTGCCACTTACTGCCTGTGTGAATCAGTGACTTTGCATGGTCTGGTCCAGTGGTCGGCAAACTGCGGCTCGATAGCCACATGCGGCACTTTGGCCTCTTGGGTATGACTCTTCCACAAAATACCAGGGCCTGAGCGAGTCTATTTTGAAGAATTGGCATTAGAAGAAGTTTAAGTTTAAAAAGTTTGGCTCTCAAAAGAAATTTCATTTGTTGTACTGTTGCTATTTGGCTCTGTTGATTAATGAGTTTGCCGACCACTGGTCTGGTCAAATGGAACCGATTAACAATAAATGTTACCTGCCTCATGGGGTTGCTGTGAGACCTGAGCACTTAGCAAATGCTCAGTAACTACTGTTGTCATTATAAGGGTTAGAGAGAATGGTCAGTACATGGGAATGCATTTGCTTTGCTTGTACTCAGCCCTGAGGTAATGGTTGCTTACTGAATTAACCAGATCAGGAGGTTTCCATCCAGACCCGTCCCTGCAAGTGGTATTATAAAGCCAACTGACATATGCAGATTGTCTTCATGTCTGCCCTCTGCCTGATTCAGGGCCCCTTCCTTTTTTCATCTCCTTCCTGGTCCAGTTCAATACAATCTAATATAATGATCATTTACAGAGCACTGCTATCCACCAGGTGCTGCATGGGCCCTGGAGGTACAAGGAGAAAAAGCAGCTTATCCCAAGATTCTCCAGCTCCCAGCTCACTCCAGTTAACCTGGTACCTGCACTTCTCATCATAGTGAGAACCCCAGGGGGAGCTGAAGGGAGCAGCCACAGCTATGAATCCCCATCCCTCCTTTCATGACCTGGGCTGCTGAGTCCCTTACCCTCTTTGACCACCAGTGTCTCCTCTGTAAAAAAAAAAAAAAAAAAAGGGAGTTGATTTTGATTATAGATAAGCATCCCCTCTTGTATGAAGATGTTTATATAAAACATATGTTTTATTAAAAAAAATCCATACGTTTATATAAAACATATTAAAATGAAAACAGCTTGACTCATATGCAGTGGGAGCTATACACGGGTGAAAACCAGAACATAATCTACACATGTCTAATTCTCACCATCAATAGGATTGCTGTGAGATAAAGTCTGCGAAGTGACTTTGCCATCACCTTGGCCTGTGATCACTTCGGTGGTGGGGGAGTGGAGTTTTAACATGTTGCTGGGAGACCATTTTCCGTGGGGTCCTTGGATTTATGCATATTTTGTGAGCGAGGCACTATCTTCCCGTTTGTTCTAGACTGTCTTTTTTAAGGATGTTTGCACAGTGACCAGCTTTGGAAGACAGAGACTGCCTCCTCCAGAACAGAGGGCAGATATGCTTCCTGGCCAGCATAAAAGATTCAGGTTTCCAGCTGAAACTGGTTTGGCTCAGTGGATAGAGCATCAGCCTGCAGACTGAAAGGTCCCAGGTTCAATTCTGGTCAAGGGCATGTACCTTGGTTGCAGGCACATCCCCAGTAGGGGGTGTGCAAGAGGCAGCTGATGGATGATTCTCTCTCATTGATGTGTCTAACTCTCTATCCCTCTCTCTTCCTCTCTGTAAGAAATCAATTAAAAAAAAAAAAAAAGATTCAGGTTCCCTAAGCTCAGGGTTCCTCTCCAGCAACACAACCCACTCTGTGCACAGGGATCTGGCCCTCCTCACAATGCCCCGAGGCAGTGGTCGGCAAACTCATTAGTCAACAGGGCCAAATAGCAACAGTACAACGATTGAAATTTCTTTTGAGAGCCAAATTTTTTAAACTTAAGCTTCTTCTAATGCCACTTCTTCAAAATAGACTCGCCCAGGCCGTGGTATTTTGTGGAAGAGCCACACTTAAGGGGCCAAAGAGCCGAGTGTGGCTTGTGAGCTGCAGTTTGCCGACCACGGCCCTGAGGGAATGGGGAACTGGGTTGTTTCGGGGAAGTGGTGTAAATGCTAATGCTGTGGCTGCTACTACTGCTGTAATGCACTGACCTTCGCCTCTGGCACAGGAGTCTTGTGCCACCTGCCGGCACCCAAGATAGTGTAGCACGCTAACTTGCTAGCTTTAAGGTAAAGTAAAATCTCAGGCCCTTCACAGTTCTTGATAGTTCATCTACCTCCTGTGATCACTCTAGGGGGGAAAGGAGAGTTGGACGCACTCTGCTTGCTCTTGTATTTGTCGAAGACTGGAAAATAGCCTTTGGTAGGTTCGCACTGTCCCATTCGGAGCCTTGTCTAACTCGGAGCCCTACTGGGTTAGGACCCAACCCCTACTCTGTGTTCTCTGGGAGGAGGGCCCAGCAGCTGAACAGAGACATCCCAACCGCCTTACCTGCTCTGCAACTCATGACTAAGATGGATCACCTGCAGGGCTTCCTGGAGCGGCCCACTGGCACATGCCTTCCGAAGGTGCTAACTGTGGGAACGTTTGGCTCGAGAATTTCAATCCAGATGGAATTGGTCCAATTTTAGGCTGGGACATAAATCACAAGCTTCCTGACCTCTGTCCCAGCCTGTCTGGGTCTCGGGAGCTTTTGCGGCAGCCAAATGGTCAGGCTTTGGACACAGGCCATTTGGAAGCCCCGGCCTTCCCGGGTTAAAAAACATTTTGCGGATTTACATGGAATTTCTCATCCCACTGGCAGAATAAAGCTGGGAGGTTCCCGCACTTAGGAACGTGGAAGCCAGTTGACCTCTCCTACCTGGGTAGCTTGGATGTTCACATTTCCTTCTCGTAAGAGCTTCCAGACGACAGCCATGTCCTCATCCGTCTCCGCAGAAGCCAAGGGAGTGATCATCACGGCGGTATAGCCTGCTTTGTTCTGATGGTCCACATTGCAGACGCCTGCAAGAGAAGCAACAGCGCTGGAACAGCTCCCGAGAGGCCAGGAGCCAGACGCCTGGGCCTGTTAACAGGATGCTGCTGGTTAGAATGCAATAGAGCAATCCTTTCCCAGGGAAGGAATCGATGCTTTCTATTTTTAGCAGCCTTTAACACTGGCTAATTTCTTCACAGGTTTTCTGAGGATACCCAGCAAGGAAGGGCCAGGGCAGGTGGCCAAGTGGGCCAATGGCCATGACTTCATCTCCTAAGGTGGAGCACAGACCACGTTCCCATTTTATAGATGAGGCCCCTGAAGGTCAGTGAAGCTACGTAAACTGCCAAAGAAAAGGTGAAGTGGGACCGGGGCTCAAGTCTATATGGCTCTAAAGCCCACCACTCCCCTGGCCACACTTTTTTTTTTAATATATTTTATTGATTTTTTACAGAGAGGAAGGGAGAGAGATAGTCAGAAACGTCGATGAGAGAGAAACATCGACCAGCTGCCTCCTGCACATCCCCCACCGGGGATGTGCCCGCAGCCAACGTACATGCCCTTGACCGGAATCGAACTCGGGACCTCTCAGTCCGCAGACCGACGCTCCACCACTGAGTCAAACCGGTTTCGGCATGGCCACACATTTTAAGTGTGTCTGTGTGTGATTTTTAAGCTGGTGGCTGTGTTTGTATCTCCTTGCCAACGCCTGGTGATATGCTGTGTAATGTACCAGAGGGTGTGAAAACGCCCCAGGATAAACATGGGAAATCTTTAGGAACACCATCTCACTTGAAAAACAGGGGAAGCCCTGGCTAGTGTGGCAGGTCACCAGTTCGATTCCTGGTCAGGGCACATCGAACCCGGCTCAATCCCCACTCAAGATGCATGTGGGAGGCAGCTGATTGGTGTTTCTCTCACATCAATACTTCCCTCACTCTCTTTCTAAAAGAAAAATAGGGGGGAAAATCTCCACAACTTTTTATGTTAAAATAATTAAGAATATACATTTTATAACAATGAAAAATTGGCTTATTTTAAAGATGAAATATTAAATGAGAATTCAAAAGAAATTTCTGGTTTGGAGCCCTGGAACTATGCATTTGTATTCCAATACCATAGGAGATAGTAGAAAATCATCAGCTTGTTATGTGTTGTATAAACAATCCCACCTCTTAAGGGGAAAACCAAATCTTCTCTGTACATTTGCTTATCTGAAAAGCCTATGTCTCTTTTGGACAAGAACAAAACTATCTCAGGAGATAAAGGTTACTTGCCCTTTCCTAGCATTCCTTCTATAAAACAGGGATAAGCCAGGTTTGGCTCAGTGGATAGAGCGTCACCCTGTGGACTGAAGGGTCCCGGGTTCGATTCCAGTCAAGGGCAGGTACCTTAGTTATGGTCACATCCCACTAGGGGATGTGCAAGAGGCAGCTGATTGGTGATTCTCTATTCCTCTATCTTACTCTGTAAAAAAATCAATAAAATATATTTAAAAAAACAAACAAAAAAAACAGGGATAATAACAGAATGCGTCTCAGGGTTATTGTAAATTTAATGTATTTATAGATTTAAAGTACTTCGAACACCTACCATACAGTAAAATCTTAATAAGTGCTATTACTACTATTATTGTCCACAATGGTATTCCTGTCTTTACATCCTTTCTACCTGCTCATGAAGAAAGACTTAGAGCCCTGGCCGGTTTGCTCAGTGGTTAGAGTATCAGCACAAAGGGTCTTGGTTTGATTGTCCGTCTGGAATGAGGAGGCACTCAAAAAGCAGTAGGTGTCATTGTTACTCATGTTTTATAATGAAAGCCCCTATTTTATGATGTACCTTTCTCAGTTGAGCTACCTCTTAAAATTATGGTGTCCGTGAAACTACAAAGAAATGAAATCCAGTAAAACTGGCTCAATGTGTTTCAATGCCTTCAGCTTCCTCTGATGATACGGGATGCAGAAAGAACTTTACGCTGTTATTACATGTGTCACCTATGGATTCAGGTGAAGAGCCTCAAGGTTGCTTAATGGAATTTTGGAGAATTGGAAGTTTACTGGAATTTAACATAGCTCCCAGGAGTCATCCATCCGCTCATTCATTTAATACATATATTCACTCAACACCTACTGTGAGTCAGGAACTGGCCTAGGTGCTGAAAGGAAGAGACAGACAAAAGCCCCATTTGACTGAGTTTGCTGAGTTCTGTTGGGTAGAAACGACCCCTAACTACTGTGTAGTTATTAGTATTAGGTAGTGTGGAGCTCACTGTAATCCATACATACAGTATATCTGATGAAGGATGAATGAATTAAATGAGTCAAATTGGCCAAATGGAGCCACGGCCTTTGTTGTTGTTTTTTTAATTGAGTTTATTGGGATTTCATTGGTTAATAAAATTATATAGGTTTAAGGGGGTACAATTCTATAATACATCATCTGTATATTATATTGTGTGTTCACCATCCCAAG
Organism: Pipistrellus kuhlii; assembly: GCF_014108245.1. NCBI lineage: Eukaryota > Metazoa > Chordata > Mammalia > Chiroptera > Vespertilionidae > Pipistrellus > Pipistrellus kuhlii. The sequence continues at coordinate 154,255,165 of NW_023425515.1, read as the reverse complement.
TCAAGTCTCTTTCCATCACCATTTATGTCCCCTTTACCTTCTCTACTGCCCCCCCACCCTCACCCCATTTCCCTCTAGTAATCACCATACTATTATCTGTCTATGAGTTTTTGTTGTTTTTTGCTTAACTTCTTCACCTTTTCCACCCAGGCCCTTTACCCCTGCCATGACCTTTGTTAAAAATTCTTAAAAGATGGTAACATGTGCCTTCCTAGAGGCAATGTGGTGTAGATTTGGAGTTAGACAGGCTGAATACAAAACCTGACTCTACTATTTACCAGCACTGTGACCTAAGCCTCAGGATTCTCAACTGCAACAGGAGAAAAATAATCCCCACATCACAGAGTATGGTGAAGCTTAAATGATATGCTAAAAGCAAAATGGTCTCGCCCAGTTCCTAGAAAACAGAAGGAACTCAGAAAAATAATCCCCTTCCTGGAAAGAAGAGAATACAAGAACTGGCTCTCAGGGAGGGACCCAGAGCATCCATGCAACCATTTCTGACCTGTCTCCAGCAGCAGCTTGACGATGGAGAAGTTGGAGTGGGACACACTGTAGTGAAGGGCCGTGTTTCCGTTTCCGTCAGCCAAGTTGACAAGCAGCTTTAGGAAGTGTGGGGAGTGAGACTGGAGGTAGGCAGCCACCACAGCAGGACTCGATGACTTCCGGCTAGAGACGCGAAACCACTCTTGACTGATGGTGTTCAAGTTTTGCCTCTGAAATACCAAAAGATTCCAATTCCATAAGGTTATCTGGCCTGGGTGCTCCAACTGCAGTATTGGTTTCTACCAGGAAAAGTCAGCTTTGGATGCTTCCACTTCTATTTGCTCGCTCCCTCCAGCCCTCCATGTGACTGATTCCTGGAGGGCTCAGGGCAAGTGGGGTTGAGGATGCAGCAACATACATACTTGGAACCTGAGCGATTGCTCCTGTCCTGGGTGAGGTGGAAAGGAGGAATGGGAGAGCAATGCAGTAACCAGTAACAAAGCACTTTGTTGGGTCATATTACAGTTCGAGTCTACTGTAAGTTTAGGTCACAGCCCCTGTATGCACAGGATAACCAAGACTTTCTCTTTCAAGGGCATCTAGCCAGTCTATATTGACCTTAGCCCAGACTCGACCAAGAATGTGTTTTCAATAGACACAGACAGAAAGTGACAACATTTTACTGATTGGAGCAATGCTGAAAGCCAAGGCAAACAACACAACTAACTTATGCTCAGCACAAAAGCCAAACAGCTGTGCTGGAATGACTCTTTGCTCTTAAGTGTTGCTAGGACCTTCAGAGGAGCAGCTGAATAATTCAGGGCAGGACCCCACTATCCAGGGGGCTCAGTTCCTTGCAACCACGAAAGAGGAGCGTTCCAGAGCAAATGACATCGACTCTGTGTGACATGACCTCAGTGTTTAAAATGGAACATGGTTAGATTACCTGCCTCTGGGGATGCCAGCATCAGAAATGGTTCCACACTCATTCTGGAAAGAGTACTGGATTTGGAGTCACTAAACGAACGTGGCCAGATGTAAGCCCTGGCTCAGCTATGTGACCTTGGAAGTCATATAACCTTTTGAACCTTGTCTTGTCTACAAAATTGGGTGCAAAAAGGGGCTAGCTCCCTAATCTCCCATGGCTCTACAGAGCGAGGTCCTTATACAGCCTGCTTTCTCTCTGAGGGAAGGTTGGCAGGGGTCTTGTGCTCTGATCCTAACATGCATATGGTGTCAGGCTTGCAAATCTGCTAACCACTTTTCTAGGCAGAAATAGTGGAATCTTTTGTGGGTGAAACACTTTTTTATATAACAACTCCTTTGCCCATGGAATCTTTAGGAGAATTGGAAAAAAGACCCTAATATTAAGGAATATAGTGATAAAATTTAAGTGGAGAGCTAAGGAATAAATTAGTTCTGTAATTCATTCAAGAATAAGTAACAGGAATTTTAATATATCCACATCACTTATTGTTGTTGTTTGTTTTTTTTTTGTTTTGTTTTGTTTTTTTTAAAACAATCTGGGAACAGTTATTTACCAAATCAGCTAAGATAAAGTAGCAAAAATGGGTTGGGCTAAATTGATCATTTTTACGCCTACAGTTTTGCAAAGGAGAAGAAAACAGGCTTTGAAAAATGCTTACAAGTTGAGTCTTATCAGCTGCTCTTGTAGCTGTATCTTTTGATTAAAAGTAGAACCTTATTGTTACATGTGTAAATCTCCATGGGCTATAAAGGTGTTAAGCAGCAAACAGATGTAGTTTCTTGCTCTTGGTCTCTTGCCAGTAGGTACACTTCCAGAAAAAGAGTAAAGACTACAAAATTAAATGCTAGGGCTTGAGGGTAATGGGAGAAACGCTGCCTACCACCCTTATTTTACTAATGGGGAAACTGAGGCCCTGACTATTGAGCTGGCTTGACCAATATCTCATAGATGGTGCTCCTGGGAATAGAACCCATGATTGCTATTCCACACACTCTTTTCCATTCTCCCCACAGTTTGCTCCACTTGCAAGACAATTTTGAGCCTAAGCCACAAATAATTGTATGACACACATCCAGGGTAAGATGCCTAATAACCCTTGATAAAAGCCTCTGAGCACCAGGCTTGCTTTCCAGGGTATATCTGTCAGTTTCACTTTCCCAGCATCATCCATCACCATAGGCAACAGGCAAGATCTGGGCAAATGAGGGAGCACCCAGAGGGCAGGGATTCACGCTGCTGCCTCAGCTAAGGGACCGACGTCACGCAGTTGGAACTAACTGTTTAAACAATATGGAATCTCTACACAACAATGAAAAATCAGAGTACCAAGAGCTGGTCAGTGGTGGTCCCGGTGTCTGGTAGATATTGGCTCAATGCCTGGCATGCATTAAGAAATTCTTCGGAGGGTTTATATCTAAAGAAAAAAAAATATATGTATCAGTCTCCATGTGGATAAAGAAGGTTATTCTCTAGCTTGACTTTCATTCTCAGCAGCTCAAACTGGGCCACTTCCCAGGACAAGGGCATTCCTCAGAAATATGGGGTGAATACAGTGTCCTGATGATGAGGCGTGGCTTCTGAGCTCCTCTGGAGACTGAGCAGAGCACACTGCCCTTTGTACTGTACCGTAGTGCCTGCCACGTACTAGGTTCTCAATACCATTCATTGAGAACCCAGTACCTGGCAGGCACTATGGTAGGCATTGTGCCTACTTTTCCTCATCCAGTCCTGAGATCAAACCTGCTTGGTTGCTGTTGTCTACATTTTACAGATGAAGTAACTGAGGTGACCACAGCTTAAGTACCCTGTCTAAAACAACACTGTGCGGACATAGGATTTGAATCCAGGTAAGCCCAACTGTAAAGTACTCTTTCATCATGCCACATGACCTCCCATCACTTTCAAAGAGTTACATCATGGTTGCCAACGGGAGAGGCAGAAAAGGTAAGAATCAGAAAAGACTTGATCGATTATAAACTGATGAACCAAAAGATAGATACAGAGACAGTAAAGCAACAAGCAGATTGTCAAATTTCAGCGGGGAGGGGAGGAGGATCTGGGGGAGATAATAGATCAACTGAAGGACTTGTATCCATGCATATAAGAACAACCAATGGACATAAAACTCTGGGGAGGGAGGGGATGTGTGGGAGGAAGAGAGGGGGGAAAAATCAATAAAATATGTAAAAAAAAAAAAAAAAAAAAAGACTTGATTGAATCCCTGCTCTGCTTAGCTGTGTCATTTAACTTCCCTAAGCCTCTGTGTCCACACCTGTAAAGTGGAGATTGTAAACATTTCTACCTGGAAGGGTTGTTTTTACAACTATGTAAGCATGCATGTCCTTCATATTCCCAGTGGTAGGCCAATGTCAGCTTTATCTGTAGAGCTCAATCTGTGACAGTCTACCCATGAAGGCAGGAGTTACATCTTTTTAGTTCAATCAGTGCACAGTACCTGGCATAGATGAGGAACTCAACAAATATTGGTGAATGAATAAACAAAGGAACAAACGATCGAATAAAAGGATGAATAAAGACCCCTGACCTACCTCAAAAGTTCATGTTTCCTAATCTATACCCATCGGACTCACCTCTCAGCCTTGGGAAGGAGGGGTTCTTCCCCAGGCCCTTTTCCCTGGCCTGTGTTGCAGGTGCCCTCGGAGATGGCTGGCCCTGCCTTGCAGCCTGGGTGGGCATCCTTGCCCCATCCGTGTTCTGGGCCATCACATTTCTTCTCAGCCTCGCTCTCAGACAAGTCTTCTGGGGAGCTGTCCTCTCCGCTGGTCTCTTCGCTGGAGGTGGTCTCATAGCTGGGAAAGGAGACAGAGGTGACTTGTTCTGTGCTTCCTGCCCAAGGCCTATTCAACAAGGAGACCTAGTGGGCTTTCGCTAACCCTTCCCAGCTTGCTAACCACACCCTCCATTCTCTATACCTGGACAAGGGGCTCCCAGGAACCTTGGCGTCAGAGATAAGTGAGGTTAAGAGCTCTGACTCTAAAGCCAGAGGCCATTTGGGGAGAAAAGATCATTAATGAAGATCTTGGCAGCAAACACACAGCACATGCCCTACTTGACCAATGCAATCGGATGATGTAGTCAGGCAACCCAAGGTTCTTACGAAAGCATTTGCTGTTGGAATCCTAATGCCCTGCCCATAGGAGGACCAACATTTGGTAAACATTTCCCATCCCCAACGCTCTGTTTTCTGAATTGCCTGCCACCTTTTCACGTCTTTGGGTGACTGTGGGACTTCTATTAGCCTCCCCCAACCCCTCCCTCATTATAGCCCAGCTTCCACCTGGCAAGGAAGTGGAAGCTGTCTACTCCCAGTCAGAATACCTGAACCCAGCATCTGCCTTTCTCAGCTGCAGCCTATTTCAACTATAGCTTGGAATAGCAGAGAAGGGCATGGGTCACCACTTCACCTGAGGTTCTCCCGCCCAGCTATGATCCTCATGTTCAATTATATGGGACTCTATTAAGGTGGCAGACCAGAGACCATGGAGGAAAGTCCTGGGAGATGTATTGATTCCTCTGCTGATAGTCAACAGGAGACCTCCAATGGACGAAGATTTCAGGCTTTAGGGCCTCTAGACACTGCCACAGAGACTGGGGAGACTGCAGCTTACACTGAACCCCTTCATGCCCCTTCTCTGAATGGTGGCCCCTATGTTTACTGTATTTGCAAACCCAGCCTATTATTTGGTGTGTTCACAATCTGTCTTGTTTAAGCCCTGAATATTTCTTCCTCTGTTGTGCTTGGAACAACCTTTTGCTTTTGTGCTTAATAGGGGATGCAATATGTTTACCAAGCAGCTCCTACATTAACATGGTTTCCATAAAAACTTCACCTGAAAGTTTGTTTATTCATCCACGCAACAGAAATTTACTGAGCACCTACTATGTGCTAGGCACCATTCTAAGTGTGCATCAAAGTCCCTGTCCTAACTGAGCTTATATTCTAGTAGGGAGAGGCAGAAAATAAACATGTAAAATATATATTCAAATAGTAAATACTGAGCCCTGACCGGTTTGGCTCAGTGGATAGAGCATCGGCCTGCGGACTGAAAGGTTCCAGGTTCGACTCCAATCAAGGGCATGTACCTTGGTTGCGGGCACATCCCCAGTATGGGGTATACAGGAGGCAGCTGACCGATGTTTCTCTCTCATCAATGTTTCTAAATCTTGAACCCTCTCCCTTCCTCTCTGCAAAAAAATCAATAAAATACGTTTTAAAAAAATAGTAAATACTGAGAATTGAATAAAATAATAAAGAGTAATGGGCTAGAGCAGTGGTCGGCAAACTCATTTGTCAACAGAGCCAAATATCAACTGTACAATGATTAAAATTTCTTTTGAGAGCCAATTTTTTTAAATTTAAACTTCCTCTAAATGCCACTTCTTCGAAATAGATTCGCCCAGACCGTGGTATTTTGTGGAAGAGCCACACTCAAGGGGCCAAAGAGCCGCACGTGGCTCTCGAGCTGCAGTTTGCCAACTATGGGGTTAGAGTGACGGGAGGAGGAACTGACTACTTTAATTCAAGCAGAACTTTTTAACCATGGCTGCACATTAGAATCACTCGAGAGTGTTTAAAATTCCCAGTACCTGTACTACACTGCAGACTAATTAAGCGGGAGCCTTTGGGGAGAAGACCTGGGCTCTGCTATTTTTAAAGGCTCCCCCGGGGGCAGCCATGGTTGGAAACCATTGCACTGGAGTGACAGCTACTGAGCACTGTCTGGGAAGGGAGCACTTTCAGCAGAGTGGACAACAAATGCAAAGGCCCCTGAGATGGGCCTGCCTCAGCACGTTGGAAGGAAGAAAGTCAGGAGCCAGCAGTAGGGGGCCTGCTTTACACTTTGAGATTAGGCTGATCCTCCTATTCTGTACATGAACTGGTGAAAGCTCAACCCTAAACAGCTTCTCCTCAGTGTCAGACGTTAGAAGGAGTGGGAATAGCAACTCTTCTATGACCCCATTTCATCATTTCTGACGTTTCCCTCACAGAATGTGCAACAGTAATGTCACTGTTGTTTGAATCTGGTATCTTCTTCCTCCTTGTCTGACCCAAATAAACAGGGGTTCCTACCACTTCTAAGTAGCCTCTTAGACCCCCGCACTGGCTGGACTGGGTGCCCCTCCTTTGGGTTTCCATAGCAGCCTACGCTTCCTTCTTTATTAGAACTCATCTCATCTTATCAACATCTCTCTATTTCCTGTGTAATCTTTCCCCAGGCCCACACTGTGAGCTAAAGGCAAGGGGCCATGATTTATTTGACATTTTTATCCCCACCACCTAAGACATTGTTGGCATTTCAGAAATGCATATTGAATAACTTATTTAGAAAATATTCTAGATCAGTGGTTTATTCTCTGAAATATATACGGTTTAGTTCATGTTCTAAGCCAACAGACATTGGTTGTTTTTCTTCCTCCTAAAAAAATGTTGGTTTGGGTTGCCCTAAGTTAGTAAAAGAAAGGGGGGAAAAATTAAAAGGCTGAAACTTAAAGTTCAACAAATGAAGAGTCTGTCCTAGTTTCAGTGTTGTGGTTCAGCTTACATGTCTTCCTTAAAGGGCCCACGTGTCCCTCGGACTCCCAGAAACCACCTGGAATCCTGGCCCCGGGGACACCAAAGCTAAAACTTATTAAAAGCACAGGATCCAACAGACCACAGCTGGCAAGGAGCCAAACACATGCAAACCCGAGATGGAGTTTTTAAAGGGCCGTGGAGAGTAATTCTCTTGAAGGAGAATGAAAACCAGATGCTTTCCCCTAGGAAAAGAGAGCGGAGACGACAGAGGGAGAGGCAGTGTGGGGGGCAGTCTGGGCTTCATGAGCGATGCTTACCCACCGTTAACCCCAACAAACTGAAGGTTCTTTTTGGTCCCATTACCTCCTGCACGGAAGCCATAGTCTTTCTTTTTCATTATGGATTTAAGGCTGGTCGACGGGGAGAGCTCTAGGCAGACACAACAGCACAGGTTAGAATGATCTTGGCGATGCAGCAAAACCGAGACTCTTGCTTTGAGGGGATCCAGAGTGAAGGTGTGTGAAGAGGGAGAAAGGGACAGGGAACTGGATGATGTCCACCAAATATGTTGAGGGTCTTGGAGGAGGCCTAGCCTTCTGGGGAGTGCCAACTGAAGTGTCCCTGGTCACAAAGCCCCTCTGTGTGGCTGACAGTGGGGGCACTCTTTAGAAGGAGCCCTGTGGTGTGGGTGCCACTGTTGTCTATGTCTTACAGCTGGGAAGTCTGAGACTCAGCCTTGCTCAGCAAATAGCAGAGAAAGAGGTGGTCAGTTAGTTCAAAGCACAGAAGTTAGTTCACGTGACTCCTGGTCCCACCTCTGCTCCCACCTCGGCCAGTTGACACCGTGATGTGGGACAAGCATGGGAGACACATGAGCAAGAGCACAAGTCTGGCTATGCTCAAAGGCAGAGGAGGCATTTCCTAATGGGCAAGACTAGAACTAGCACGGAATAATGAGAAAGCAGGCAATTTGCAATCTGTGGCAGGAAGCAGACTCGCATGCTGCTCATTGAGCAAAGCAAAATATGGTTCCACTTTATTCAACAGTGTATGGTCTGTTACAAGAGGAAATGCCGCTCAGCCAAAAGGTCAACATGTGTCACTCAAACTCCCCCCTCTCTTTGTCACACACACACACACACACATACACACACACACAATATTCAGACCTCAATATAACATTCCTGCAAAATTAGGCCAGAGAAAACCTCTAATGTATAGGAACCGGAGAGGATCTCAGGAAACAAGGAAGGGAGGCTGAGGTTTAGAGCATATACAACCTGGGCCACTGTCCACCCTAGACCTTGCCTTTGTGCCATGCAAATGAGCTATAGGCACCCCTCTGGGTGGACACAGTGCTAAAGGCTGGGCAAATGAAGAGGTGGAGAGTGGGCTGGACTTAAGCTCCTATATAGACACCCCCCCCCCCCCCCTCGGGCTGGCATCTCTGTGCCCTGTATATATCTGAACAGCTGTGCATCTTGCAGTCAATCCTAACCTCAGAGCAAGGACACAAATAGAAGCACACAACCTCCACTGTTACATAGGTCAGTTTCTTATTACACTAGGTTCCTAGAGGTACTTAAATCTTTTAAAAACATATGCATGCAATTAAAGCCCCTTTGGCTTGTCCCATTAAGGAGACATGGTTCCCTGTCTCGGGCACCAGTATTTACCCTTTGGCGGAGGAGTGGAGGGGTCCGGGGACTCCTGGGCTGGAGCCTGGGAAGAGTAGGCAGACAGCAGCAGGTTGAGAGAGCTCAGGAGCTGGTGCTGGATGCTGCTGAGCTTGGAGGCGGGCTGCTTGATGGCGCTGGCCAGCTCTGGGTACCCGTGCTCCAGGCAGTTCCACTGCTCCTGCAGGAGCTCCTGGATCTTCTTAACGTATTGCCCGATAGTGGCATCTGTGGGTGAGCTGGGTGGCCTGCCCGGGCCCTCCTTCCCCGGGAGCTCTGACTTGGCCTCCTCCTTCCCGGCTGAGGGAGCCTTTGAGTCTCTGCTCCATGAAGAGTCTCCTGCTCCCCCGACCGGAGGGTCTCCCTCCAGCTCAGAGCTTGGTTCTTCGATCCTGAGCTCAGTGGAGAGGCAGCTATGTAAAGAAGAGGCGAGGACCATCTCAGGGTCCTGAGGCAGTGACAGCTGGGATGGTGGCATAAATTCTGCTGGGCTCTGATCCCCCTGTTGATGACTGTCCTGCCCACACAGGTCATCCTCCTCTCCTCGGGCCCCCCAACTTTCCGATTCCGTGCTGCTCAGAAGGTTCACACCAATGCTCTTGTCACACGACTCCCTGGTCAGGAGTCCCTGGAGAGGCTCGGTGTTGACCATGGCATCCGCTTGGCCCTGGGTGTCTTTGGTGTTCTCGTGGCTCAGCTTTTCTGCCAGATGAGCGACCGTGCACTCCAGCTCTTGAATCCTCTGCCTCTTGACCTCGATTTCCTCCTCCTGTTGCTGGAGGGCAGCTCTGACCTGGGCCAGCTCCTCTGTTTTCCCTGACAACTCCCCCTCCAGGGCCAGGAGCTGCTGCCTCAGGCTAGAGACGCTGCCAGGATCCGTGGGGGCAAGGCCCAGGCTCTCCTCCGTGACCCGGATGCCAACGCTTCTCACGTCCACCTCCACGGGAGGCGGGGGCGGGATCTCGCTGATGTTGAGCTCGATTTCTTCCAGGGGAAGCTCAGTCTCCGGGATGGGGGATGGCAGAGGTGGGGGGCTTGGCGTCAGGCAGCCAGGGCTGACCACCACCTCCGCTCCTCTGGGGGGAAGGTTGTCTTTTGCATCCTCTGAAACTACAAGCGCATTCTGGGGTGAGAAGGGAGGCCTTGGGAGAGACAGGTGCTGCGGAGGGGCCTCTTCTGCACCCCGAGGAGGCTCCGCCCTCTCCCGGACCAGCTCCGGAATCCCTGGCACCAGGTCTCCAAACTCTCTGCCTGGGGGTTGGTTGGCAGCTCTTGGGGTGGAGTCGTGAACACCCGCAAATCCTTCCGCGGGGCCAAAGGCTGCAAGTGGAGGGAGGGCAGGAGGTGTGGGGGGCCCTGCGTTCAGGCTGGGGTCCTCCGAGGCTCTGGTCTGCAGCAGGGTGGCCGGCATGCTCGATGCTCTCAAAAGCTGGGGCCGTCCGCTCCCGGAGGGCAGCTCGGGGTCCTGGGAAGCAGCGGCCTCCAGCTGCCTGGCAGCCTCGGCCAGCAGGGCCTTCCTGTGGTAGCTCCCCTCACTGCCACCCGCTTGGGAGGCTTGAGGGTGCTCCCCAGGCGGCAAAGACTGGGTTCGCTCCTCGGTCCCCAGCGACACCTTCCTGACCAGCGCTGGGGACCAGGTTTGGTGGGAAAGAGCAGTCTGCAAGCGAGCCCCGCTGTCAGGAAGGCTGAAGTTTCGGGGCAACGTGCTGAACTTGGCCTGCTTGGCCCTTCTGTGGATAGGAATCCTCTTGATGGTGTTTCCCTTCTCAATGTCATCCACATACTTGAGGAAGTCCAGGTCTAAATGAAAGCCATATGGGGTCTCCACGGAGTAGGGGAGGCTCTTGGGAGGGCCTTTCTCTTCATCCCCCTGAGAGGACTGGGCTTTGGCTGGAAGACACAAGGCAAGTAAAAGAGGAAGCACAACGTTAATCAGAATCACAGGTGGTGAGGGCTGCTATCTATGATGTTGACTTTCTCCTGCATGTTCCAGACTCTAAATGATACTGCAATGCTCACAGTCTTTTGGCTGCGCTAAGAATCCATATCATTAAATCAATGTGTACTTAGGCAAAGTCTGCAAGGAAATGCGTAAGGAAATAGTTTCCAATTTGCAGTAGGTCAACTCAGTTACTACGGTGGAATCTGCCTGCAGACCGGTAAAATAAAATGGTCTCCTGCTGTTTTACTGGGTTTGAGTCGTGTAATTGCTGAAGTAAAGTGGCCAGGAATTTGCCATATCAAGGTGCTAATTGGAAATTATGAATATGGAAAGTTTCAAAGGATGAGCTATATAATTGTCTCAACATTAAAGAACCTTGCATTATTCAGGTACGTACGAGTAAACCTTGATAAAAGCAGAGACATCAAAGTCAGCCTTCTATGTTATTTAACCCTCCTCAGACTCCCAAGCCTAGGTGAAGATCAGAGAGCTCGGGAACACGTAATCATGCACAGCCCATACTCCTTTTCATCTGAAAACTTCTTAGTGCTTAACAGAGATGAACTTCACTTTCAAAAATTCATGTCAAGTAAGGAATGCCACATTTTTATTTATTTATTTATTTATTTTCACAAATTAGAAAACAGGGTTGAGGGAAAAGGGACATTGGCATACATCCTCCAAGAGATGGGGAACTCGTGACTTTTCAGGGTAGCCCAAACTCTCATGGGACATCAGACAGTTCTCCATCACACCAAGGCAACACTGATTTGTTTATATTTTTAGAGAGAGAGGAAGGGAGAGGGAGAGAGAGAGAAACCTCGATGAGAGAGAAGCATCCATCCGCTGCTTCCTGCACATCCTCTCCTAAGGGTCAAGTCTACAATCCGGGCATGTGCCCTACCCAGGAATCAAACAGGTGACCTCTTGGTGCATGGGATGATGCTCAACCAACTGAGCCACACTGGCTGGACCATCGCTCACTTTCTTGACTCCAACAGAAGTCACTGAGAACAAGCCAGTCTTTCAAGTATTTGAATCCATAGAGGCTTGTTCCCAAGTAGCTCCTTCTTCAGGTGAAACAGCCTTTGTCCTTTTGATGTTGCTCACATGACACCCTTTATTATCTCTGTGACATTCTGCTAACCATGCTCTGAAATGCTGAGTTCAGGACAGGACATTCGTGGAGAGCACAGAGGCCAAGAATATGTATTCTAGAACCTGGTCTATATTTCCAGCATGTAATAATTACAAGAGTTCCATGATGGGACTTGGGAGGCCCAACAAGGGTGAGCCACATATGTAGTTTACCTGTAAACTAAACAGCACTTCCTCCAAACCTGAATAGGATTGTTAACTGCCAGACAGCTCAGGGCATTTTATTGCCTCCTATTGGCCAAACACCCGAACAGCTGTAGGCTATTCCCCAAACTGACAATGCTTCTGTTACCCTACCCTTTGTCCACCTGCCTTAGGACAAATTGTGGGCTCCTAGACAAGGGAGTCTTTAGCTCCTTTAGCTGGAGATCCTCTGATCCCCACTCCCCTCAATGCCTTTCAAAATTATCTTTCATCTTTGGACTCCTCTTTAATCATCTTCTACACACAGTCCCTTTCTCCAAAATGCTGAACCCTTTGTAAGGCAATATATGGGGGCTGAGCTCTTCCCACTTGCCTATCTGACTTCTCCTTCTGGCAGGGACCACATGCTTGTCAGGTGGCCCTCTGTGCTTGGGGAAGTACAGTTATCTCCACAGAACTAAAGGAAGCCAGTAGACATGTGAATGCTGTACGCATGAACACTGACACCCCTATCAGCCTCAATGCTGTGCAGAGCTGCAGGGCCTGTGGGTAATTACATCACAACCACTGCAGGGAACAGAATAAAGCATCCGTGCAGATACCCAGGATGGTTTTCATTCCAGAGCTTCTCTGGCAGACATCTAGACTCCAGGCAGATAAGGAGTAAACACGACTCCAGCCCAAAAAGCTCCAAACAAGTTCACATTTACCAGCACAATTGTTTACCAACCTGCTTTCCTCCAAAGAGGCACACCGGTAGATTCAGTCAATGAGAGCAATTGCTCCCGATTAGCTTTACCAGCTGCACTCTGCAACATCCTTAGGCCTCTTGGTGCACTCAGCACTCCTGGGTTACAGGGATAGGCCCAATCAGAGAGGAGATAGTTGTCTAAAGTTAAGTGGAGAGCAGATTTATGGCCCAGAAGGCAAAGAACTCTCCTTAAAGAAAAGAAGTTGCATTATTTATCTCTCTCTCTCTCTCTCTCTCTCTCTCTCTGCCTTAAATAAGTAGAAATGCACTAATTTACCAAGTGGCTTCTGGGAGCAGCTCCAGAGCACAAACACAATAATATTGTAGTATCAAATTGGAAACAGAAGATTCAAAGGCAAAATCTTCCTGAAAGAAGGCGGAGGGGAACCAAAGGAGTCTGTGAGACTGAGCAGCTATCCAGGATGACAGCTTTAATAGGTGCTTCCCTAAGTTAGCACTCTGGGCTATCACTAGGGCACACACACACACACACACACACACACACACACACACCCTGGTCAGTTGTGCTGCTATGCCTGCCACCTGCCACTCTGCGTGCTTTGTCTTTCTCCCAGTGCAGGAGGAATGCCAGACCTTGAATGAGGGAGCTCGATCTGATACGCTGGGAAACCTATGCTCACGTTAAGCTCTGCTCCTCTTAATTCTACCTGGTGACAGGTATGCAGGAGCTCAGAATTCTGGGCATTTGGCCTGGGTAAGAATTAATTAGAAGGACTGTCTGCTCAAAATGAATTTCAGATCAAATAAACCAACACATAGCCCAAACTGGCTGGATTTGAATCCTGGCTCTGTCATCTCTTATCTCTGTAATTCTGAGCAAATTGCTTAATTTTCCTATGCCTCAATTTCCCCATTTGTAACATGGCGGCACTAATGCCTACCTTACAGAGTTGTGATTGCTGGCAGTAATTCGATAGAGAACATGGCACAGGTACTCCACAAAGGGGCCGGAAGACAAGGATAGGCAGGGGAGGATTGGCTAAAAATGTGCTCTCTCCTCAGAATATTTATCTCTGCATTAGGACTACAGCCTCAAGGGGGAAAGATAGTCCAAAAAATTAATTCTGAAGAAACTGGAAAAATGAGTCAGGGGGGAAGAAAAAGTAAGACACTTGAAACTCAGAGCTACCTACAAAGCCTACAGAGTCTTGGTCTGAAAGCACACCCAATGACTAGACCCCTGGGAAGGATCTGCAAACACAGTCATGAGCCTAGGAGTTGCACACAGACATGAGAAAGGGCATTAGAAGGGGACAAGGAAAGAAGGGAGGTGCCACAGTAATGACCTTGTGGGACAAAGAGAAGATTGGGCCAAAACGGGTTTGGCTCAGTGGATATAGCGTCGGCCTGTAACTGAAAGATCCCAGGTTCGATTCCGGTCAAGGGCATGTATCTTAATTGTGGGCACATCCCCAGTGGGAGGGTGTGCAAGAGGCAGCTGATCGATGATTCTCTCTCATCAATGTTTCTAGCTCTATGTCTCGCTCTTCCTCTCTGTAAAAAAATCAATAAAATATATTGAGAGAGAGAGAGAGAAAGAGAGAGAGAGAGGAGATTGGCAGGTGAGCAAGCCAATCAGAGGCATTGAAAGTGAGAAAAGAAAGTCCAGAAGCCTATGCTCAGATTCTAAAGGAAATGGGAAAAACAGAAACTAGAGAGAAAGTGGTCAGAAATACAGATGGAAAGAAGGAAAATTAGATGAGCCACTTCAAAAGGCCGAGACAGCTATGACATGTTTTCCCTCTACTGCCTTTATTGTGTGAGACGTGTGTCTGAAGGGAGGGGTGCCCTTCTTGAGCTGGCTGTGGTTAATCACGTGGAGAGCAGCAGTTCTCAAGGGTGCTGAGTGGGGACAAATGAGGCAGTAAAAATGACAGGCCCCCGGGGCGCTCAGGGAATTAGTTGGTGTTCTGTGGGATCGCTTTCAGGGATGCACTGAGGAGGCCGCTCTCTGGGGAGGAAGACAGACTCTTGAAATACATGGTAACTGCATTTGGAAAGACAGAAGCAGCAGCTTTGGAGCTGCTGTCTGGTCCCTAAGTCCTGCACCAGAGAAGGGCCATGTGATTCAAGGGAGAATATAGGCTCTCCTGTTTCTTGACATTTGGTGATCTGGAAAAAGCCTTTCATTAGAAATCAAATCATCGCACCCAGTTTATGACCCTCTGCAAATTTCCTGGAAGGGAAGGCGGGGAATATTCATCGTGCTAAATAGTATTACTCAGCAATCTTATATTATCTCATTTAGTCCTTTAGCAACCCTGTGGAGTAGGTACTAATACCTGCTTATGGATAGACTGTTTGCAAAAATAGCTACAATGATACTCCAGCCTTGGGTACTTCCTTCCTACACTAACTCTGAGCTTGGCTTTGTGATTTGCTTTGGCCAATAAGTCAACAGCAAATGTGACACCTGCAGAGATTGAAAATTACTTGCTCATTGGAATCTGTTCTTACTGTGCTTGGAACCATTGTGCCACCAAACAAGCCCCCACCCCCATCCCCAGCTGGCCTGCTGGGCAAAGAAAGATACTTGTCAAATTATCACCAAAGCACCAGGTGATAGGGAGTCGTATCAACCACCAGGCCTGTGAGTGTGGCCATTCTATACCATGCGGCCAAGTCACCCAGAAGACCACAGACACATGGGCCCAGCAAAGTTCAGCCAAGCTGGCCCTGACAAAATAACAGCCCAGCCAAACCTACAGAGTCTTTTTGAGAAATAATAAATATCTTTAAGTTGATACATTTTTTGAGTGGTTTGATTACACAGCAAAGTTAACAGGTGAATGAGGAGAATGAGGCTCAGAGAAATGACTTGGAGAATTTTACCATATTATGCCTCTTTCTTAGACCTCAAGTTCCTCAACTCTCAAATGAGGGCAGTGCCCTGACCAGTTTGGCTCAGTGGATAGAGTGTTGGCCTGGGGACTGTAGGGTCCCAGGTTTGATTCCAGCCAAGGGTATGTACCTCAGTTGTGGGTTAGATCCCCAGTGTAGTTCGTGTAGGAGGCAGCTGATTGATTTTTTTCTCTCATCAGTGTCTCAACTATCCCTTTCCCTCCCTCTCCATAAAATCAATCTATACTAATAAAAGGATAATATGTAAATTGGTCACAATGCCCTCTCAGTAACAACAGAACAGCAGGCTGCATGAGGCGACAAGGCTGGTGGGGGGGGGGGGCAGTAAGGGGTGACCAGGTCAGCAGAGGGGAGGCAGTGATGAGCAACCAGGCTGGCAGGGGGCAGTTGGAAGCGACCAGGCTGGCATGGGGGGATAGTTGGGGGTGACCAAGATGGCAGGGAGGCAGTGAGGGGTGACCAGTCTGGAAGAGGGGGGCAGTGAGGGGCAACCAAGCCAGGGAGGGCAGTTAGGGGCAATCAGACTGGCAGGCAGAGGCGGTTAAGGTTGATCAGACAGGCATGTGAGCAATTAGGAGCTAGTGGTCCTGGATTGTGAGAGTGATGTCTATCTGTCAGTTTCAGCTCAATCCTAGGCAATCAGACATCCCATAGGCTATCTCTGTGATGTATAGAATCCCTTTCCAACTCAAATGCTCACATTAAACCAAGGATACAAAACAGCTTGCCTACCATCTGTCTTCTCCATCTTAGGAAATGCTGACCGTCAGTCTCTTAGGCACTCTTCATTCGATGAGTCTGTCAAATGTGTTGGACAGTTCTAAAAGAAAGATAGAAAAGTGGGGATTCTTGTTAGAGTTAAAGTAAGTATGGAGGGAATACAGCACCAAAGAAAGTAACGACCATCCTTGCCTTTGTCCTGGAGGTGCCATGAGCTCATAGCCCTCCAAGGATGCCTGGATGCACCCTAGATTCCAATCCTGGGAATGTTAGCAATGGCTGACACCAAAGGAAGCATTTGGCCCAACCTACTCACTTGGCAGATGAGGAAACTGAGACTCGGAAGTTAATTGCTTGGTGCAAGGCCTCTCGGCGGTGTGTTAGTGAAGGAGCTGGGACCTGACCCAGGGCTTCGATAACCAGCACGTTGTTCTTTGCACAAAGCTGAAATCTATTCACCCCACCCCACCCCCATCATGGTAAAATCATTATAATCTATTTAATGAAAAAGCTGGAATCAGAGTACCTGCTAACGACCTATGGCATCCCAATCAGATTCAAGACAAAGATGAGATCATTGTAGGTGCTGAGTAGGAGCTGATACTTAGAGGTGATTTCCAACCATGGTCCGAACAAGGGGAAGTGCTGTCTGGGTGGCCAGAAACCATCAGTCACGATTCAAGCAACAGACTGTCCTGACTCTGAATTAGGGCACCTTGAGGTTTGATCATAAATTTCCCCCAAAGTTTTAATCCATTCCCCAGACTCTTTCTTCAAATGGTAAACAACCTGCCTTGGGTCGCTATTATAATAAATCACCCAGAAAATTGTTTTCTGTGTGTGATTGTAACTCCACACACATCCTAATAATGAATTATCTGTGGCACATCAGCAGTGGAAACTGGGTTGTTTTAGGAATTTTAATGTGCTCTACAATGCACTCAGACCAGAAAAGTGTCCCAGGGATGAGGGAAGGACTGAGGAAAACGGGGAGTGAGAGAAGGAGGAGGATGGCCTCCAGCAACCCAGGATGGAAAAAGGGGGGACAAACAAGTAAACTGGAGAAGACGGCTGGGAATTATCAGGTCTGCCAAATAAGAGGAAGTTTGAAGTTTGCCTAACAGAAAGTTTCGTGCAGTTTCTTTCCCCCTTCCTTCCTTCCTTCCTTCCTTCCTTCCTTCCTTCCTTCCTTCCTTTTAATAGGTTTTTATTGATTCCAGAAAGAGGAAAGGAGAGGGAGAGAAATATAAAAACATCAATAATGAGTGAGAATCACCGATTGGCTGTCTCCTGCATGGCCCTTACTCGGGATCGAGCCTGCCAACCCAGTGTATGCCCTAACTGGTAATCGAACTATGACTTTCTGGATCATAGGTTGATGCTCAACCACTGAGCCATACTGGCTGGGCCATGCACCTTTTATGAGTACTGCTACTGCCTCTGAAGTCTGGCCCTGCTCCTGCCTTGGCTCCTCCCAAACATGACCCACACAGCTGCCAGAAGGGCCTTTCCCTGTGCAGGTGGAACAGAGCCCGGACGGTCAGGCAGGGTTTCTATAGGCAAACACACTCCTGGCAGAAGGATCACTGACGCTAAGCACCTCGCTTAGCTTTGAGGCAAAAAGTACTTAAGTTTGGGGGCAGCATAGAGCTGGAGTAGAGAAATTAGGGGAAAGGGGGTTCCAAATTGGGGTGAGGGAGGGTCACCCATGTTAGAAAGAAAAACTTCTGTAAAAGCCTAAGTGTTCATCGATAGATGAACGTATTAAAAAAATGTGAGATATATATATATATATATATATATATATATATATATATATATATATATATATATATATAATGGAATATTGTTCAGCCATAAACAAACAAAAAAAGAGAAAATCTTGACATTTGTGACAATATGGATGGACTTTGAGGGCATTATGCTAAATGAAGTAAATCCTGCAGAGGAAGACAAATATTGTATAATCTCATTTATATGTGGAATCTAAACAGCAAGACAAAATAGAGAAAAGATTGATGGTTGCCAGGAGGTAGGGGACAGATGAAATGGGTGAAGGGTCAAAATATACAAATTTCCGCCAAAACCGGTTTGGCTCAGTGGATAGAGCATCGGTCTGTGGACTGAAAGGTCCCAGGTTTGATTCTGGTCAAAGGCATGTACCTTGGTTGCAGGCACATCCCCAGTAAGGGGTGTGCAAGAGGCAGCTGATGGATGATTCTCTCTCATTGATGTTTCTAACTTTCTGTCCCTCTTCCTCTCTGTAAGAAATCAATAAAATATATTTTAAAAATAAAAAAATAAAAATAAAAAGATGGCTTTGTATTTATATATATATACACACAAATTTCCTGTTGTAAGATATCTAAGTCCTAGGCATGTAATGTACAGCATGGTGACCATCTATATATATAAAAGGCTAAGTGACCTACTGTCCATCCATTCAACTGACTGGCCGGCTGGTACATATGACATGCCCTGGCAATTCTATATAATAAAAGGCTAATATGCAAATTGTCCCCTTGACTGGGAGTTCGATCAGGAGTTGGACCAGGGGTCGGGGATGGCTGGCCAACCACCCAAGGTCCCTCCCCCTGGCTGGCCCCACCCCAGATCGCCCAATCGAGGCAGGCCAGTCAGATTCCACCGTGCATGAATTCGTGCACCAGGTCTTTAGTTTAAAAATAAACGTTGACTTTCTCATGCATGATACATATAAAGCTCTTATTGGTGCCAACTGCATTGCATATGTTTTGATCTGTCATTGTCGATTGTGAATTTGGTTGACACTTCTATTATAGAGAAAGGGCTAATAGTGATATTAAAATATTTCTTCTAATTACTTTCCTTTCAATGTGCACGAATACATGCACTGGCCACTAGTAGTTAATAATATTGTACTGTGTATTTGAACATTGCTAAGTCAGTAGATCTTAAAGTTCTCATCATGAGGGGGAAAAATTGTAACTATGGTGGTGATGGATATTAACTAAATATGTTGAGGTAATGATTTTGCAATGTATACATGTATCAAATAGTTATGTTTTATGTTATACATCTAAAACCAGTACAATTCATTCTATGTCATTGTAGAACGCATTGTACTGGTTTTCAAAAATAAATATAATTTTCTCAATTTAAAAAATAAATATAATTTTTAAATAAATAAAAGAAAGAGAAGGTTCCCAGGCAGAAGACACGACTACCAATCTCAATGCTGCATGTCCACAGTCTGCAGCCAGTGGTGGAGCCTCCCAGAGGCTCGGCAGCTTCCAGGTGAAGCCTGGGGAAGAAAAGGGGGAGGACACAAACCCTAAGCTTGGCCCCTCATCCTGTTTCTCTATCATCGCGGCTTCTCCTCTCCCTTTTGCTCCCCTCTTCCTCCCACCCCATAACATTACTGAGCAATAGGGAGAACCTGGAGCCCTTGGCATAAATAATCTCATGCAATCTGTTCCCTAACCCCGAGAGAATTACTATTGTCCCCATTTTTCAGATAGGGAAACTGAGGCTAAGAGTTTACAGGTCTGTCCAAAATAACATAACAACCAAATACTGGAGCAGAATTCATCCTCAAGTCTAACTGACTCCAAGCCTGTGCTGGGAGCAGGAGTGATTTGCAAACATTTGTCCATCCCTATAAGCCAGCCTGGTGCTGTGACTGGTTCCTAGCTCTCTGTGTAAGGGGAAATGTTCCTGACCCCCATGCTTCTCTTCTCCCACGGGTGTACATGAAACACCTTCTGGGCACAGAGAAGTAACTGCTCTCTCAGGAGGCCACCTGGCCAGCGGTGTGACCTGCTTCTCCAAGGCTGTGCACCAAGCAGCAATGCTCCACCTGAGCGAGAGGGGGCCGCCTGAGTGCAGATGGACCTGTGGCTGCACAAACTTACTATCACCTCTGGAGTTCAAGTACACTCCCTGCCTTTGGCTACAGTTGGGTTCAGCCCTTCATGTATCAGATCAAAGGTTTCAAATGATTATGCAGCACACATTAGATCAAGTTTCACTAAAACTCTCTCTCTCTCTCTCTCTCTCACACACACACACACACAACTGTAATATTGGAGGCCTCTAATAGTTCTCTTAGACTTTAATTTTAGTAAAATTAATCATTCCAAGGCTACAGAAATTAAATGGAGCTGACATCCAACTCTCTGAAGCAGAGGGCTCAGCAAGCTTCACTCAAAAGGGCTCTAACACGGGAAGAAAAGAGGGGATTGTCATGCCCACATCATGCCACTTCCAGCCCTGCCCACCTCAGGCTTCTCCACTCTGGTCCATACTCCTTGTGGTGGACAGCTTGGCATTTAGCTAAGGGGAGTTTCTTTGAATGAAAGTGGGGTGTTTGATGTGGTTATGTGAGTGCAATTGAGAAATAATTGCCCCATCAACCCATCCGGCTTTGTTTGCGTTACAACAGAATATGAAAATAGCTTTGTTGGACTGAATTCTTCTTTGAAATGAAATTTTGCAACCTTCCTAAACATTTAAAAATTTGACCTCAAGCAATTTATTCCTGTTTCTATTAAGTTGTATCCCCAGTGTTCAGAACCTTGTAATACCTGATGTTGTTATGCAACTTTGCATTTGCTTATGGGCCTATCCCAAGATCAAGGATGCCAATTAGGCCCCAACCTCTCTCATTAGCTCAGTGTTCTAAATGTTTTGAGTACACACAGCTTTATCTCTCTCTAGCTCTTCTCCCCTACTAATCCGTAAGCCGGCGGAAGGTCAGAATTCCTGCAGGACTCCTTTCTGTACCCCCTCCCCATGCCATCCCAACTCCTGTGTCCTCACAGGTGGCAGTTCAGGGTAACATCCCCAAGTTACAAGTGAGGAAACAAAGGCACAGAGAAGCTATGTGGCCCATGCAAAGTTACCCAGTTAATGTGGGGCAGGGGAGTTTGTGTGACTCCCTCACTTCACATGGCCCCCCAAAGCCAGCTGGCAGTGAAGAGGTGGGGACTGAGGCTGCCCATTCAAAAGCCACCAAAGGCAGTCAGTGGCAGACGGCCCAAGGTGTCATCACCAGGCCATGTTAGAAACAGCTCCAGCTGGGTGCCTGCCGGGGAGCAGGGATTGTCCGGGTCGGCCCCACTCCTGCAATATGGACTGACTCTCTCTCTCTCTCCATGTATTTCTTTTATGATGCCATTTCAATGTCATTTCTAATTTCAAACCCAAATTCAAAGGAGCCTTCCTTCACGTCTCCGAAATTGAAACCTAGTTCTGAGCTCTTGTTCCCTTCAAGCCTCTCTTCGTTCTGCAATAATAAAAATGCTGTATTTCATCCCAGAACAGGCTGCATGCCAAAATAAACAGCACCTTGGATTTCCTTGAAAAGAAACCTTGGCTCAAAGCACAGCCTTGCTGCCCCGAGAATTCTTGGAGAAGTCAACCTGACAAAGTCAAATATTTAGCAAGGTAGCGCTCCAAGCAGAGACCCCACCGAGCGAGACCCCGCCGATCCCCGCACACAGGATCACTCGCAAAGACAAAGCGCTCTTTCCAAAAGAGAAGAGAAGGTTCCTCCCAGACCTCGCACCGGTCCTGCCAAAAGGAGGAGCGCTTCTTGTTTCCCCACTCCCCCGGCCAGGCCACCAGGGGTAAACGTCCTTTGTGCTAAGCAGCAGGAGGCATCTGACCACAGGGCGAGAGGGCTGCAGCCCAGACAGCCCAGTGAGCTCCTGGAAGATTCCGCCAGCTGAGTTCTCCAGCCGGCTCACTTCCTACCGCCCCAGGAAACAAAGGCAACTCGTGCTCACCGAGTGACACACTAACATAATCTCATTAACTCCCTGCCCGCAGTTTTCGGCCAGCGTCTGTCACTCTTGCCTGCATTGCAGCAGCGGAATCTGGAGCTTCGTGGAGAAGAGAAAACTGCCGCCCTAGCCGGTTTGGCTCAGTGGATAGAGCGTCAGCCTGCGGACTGAAGGGTCCCGAGTTCGATTCCGGCCAGGGCACATGCCCGGGTTTGGGTACGATCCCCAGTGGGGGGCGTGCAGGAGGCAACCGATCAATGATTCTCATCATTGATGTTTTTGTCTCTCTATCCCTCTCTCCCTCCTCTCTGAAATCAATAAATGAGAGAGAGAGAGAGAGAGAGAGAGAGAGAGAGAGAGAGAGAGAGAGAAGAACTGTCACCAGCAAAGCAGTGGCCACATTACCTCCCCTGGCATCCCCTCCCCCCACCCTATCCTTTCTCTTCCCCCCTCCCCCCACCCCCTCTCACCCTCCTGCCACAGCCCGGAGCAGGAGGAATGGGCTGCGGACCTGGCCGATGGCTGGGAGTTGAGCACAGTGGCATTGGCTGCCCAGTTTTTGCAGGGTTTTTGGTCAGGTGATCTGCGACCTTGCTCGAAATGCAAATCCCGACTTCCTCCCCACTGCCAGGAAGAGAGAGGGGAGCGGGGTCAGGAAGGCATTCCAGGCTCCAGGAGCTGAGCCCTGGGTCTGGCCGAAAGCGGGGCAACGCGCAGATCCTCCCCTTGGAAAGTTAGTTCCCAGGCTGCTGCCACTTGGGGGACGCATGTAAAGACACCGACACCGCGCACACCTACCTCTTCCCCGACCCCCAGAGCTAGGCGCCGGCCTGGGAGGGCGGTGATCGTGAAGGATGCTTCCCTCCTCCCGCCCGGTCGCTGGGGTGGCTCATTAGCAAAATTGCTTCCTTAAGAGTGGAAGCCCTCCTCCCTGCATCGCCTTCTTCCCGTCCTGCCCGATAAACTTCTTCTCCCACCGGCCTCCCGGGGTCCCATTCCCAACACCCAGACCGCTCGCTGCCCTGTAAGTCCGTGGGGCAGCGCGGGGGACAGAAACAATGACCTGTGAGCTCCCCGGGCAGCTCCGGCTTCGGCTGCCTGAGCGCTGAGACGCACCCAATTCTGGAAGGAAAAAAAAAAAAAAAAAAAGCAAGGAAGTACCTACTGTAAGGTTCCAGCTCCACGCACGGATTCCAAGTGCAGAGCGCCCCGGGGACCTCAGGGCGGCGGGCGCAGGAGCGGGAGGAGGCGGCCGCGAAGGAGGGAGGCGCGGAGAGTCTCGCCAGCCGCTGCCGCCGCCGCCGCCGCCGCCGCCGCCGCCGCCGCCGCCGCAGCCGGGAGCAGAGGCGGGCGGGGAGCACCGCGCAGAGGCGCAGTTTCTCCAAACCCAGCACCACCTCTGGCCCTGAAGGATTTGCAGGGGGTTGGGGCAGGCCAAAGGGGGCCAGGAGACAGTCTGGGCAGGCTCAGGAGTAGAGAGACCTTGTCCCCTTGACCTTCTGGGGCTGCAGCCAAAGGAGGCTGTCCCAGGAAATAAAGCCCGGTGAGCAAGACATGTCGAAGCAGCTCTGACCTTCACAGACACCGCCTGTCGAGATGTGCTTTCAAAGGCCGGGGCAGATTCCTGTCTCACCCACGCTGAACCTGATGCCGGGGGCTGCGTGCCACCCTGACATGCTGCCTGCACGCAGCCCGGGAAAGCTGGGAAGCACTTTACATCCTGGGTCCCATGTATCCTCACACCCGGGCAAGGCAGCCCGGAGGGGCGAGCACCCCACTGGACAGGGAGTCTCAGTAACTTCCCTGACAGAATCTGGATGAAAAAGAAGGAGTGCCTGAGGTAGGACTCTGTGTGGTTCCCACTACTCTGGATCACACTGCTCGTTTTCCTTGAAAGATTCTAGCGCATCTCACTCAAGAGAGCTTGAGAGACTTACCGAAGGGCACGGGGATGTGATGGACAAGGTTGTGGAACACCAACATCCCGTTTTCTCAAATGCTAAACATATTTTTTTCTGTTAACTGAGTACATGGACCAAACCATCAGGATTTTTAAAAAAATCATAAATATACCTTATGAAAAAAATATATACTGAAAGAGCAAAGCCTCTCTGATAGATTGCAGATTGTCAGTGATAACCCCACCAAACTGGCCGGAGAACGCCTCTGACATTCTGCCAGGAAGCCAGTGAAAAACAACTCTTCATTTTATCAGCCCCTGTGACTTTGCAGCCACTCATGCCCCCCCCTCCGGTGTGCTACGTGACGGGAGATAAGCGCTCTCTTTTCCTCTCCCAGAATAAATTCTTCTTCATCCAAGACAAACAGGTGAGAGGCTTACTCCCAAGCGGGCACAAGGGCCAGTTCCCACCTGCTCTCCAAGCTCTGCTCAGCATCTCCTCGCCGTGCAGGGGCCACCGCCCGCTTCACCTGCTCCTGTCTGCCCCCCTCCCCTCTGCAGCAGGAATCACCCTCACTGCTGCCTCTGTGTCTCTCCCTGACACGTGTCAGACTAGATGCTCCACAAAGTATATGAAACTGAACTAATCCACAAAACCGATGTCTCTAAACACAAGTGGCCCTGAGTACCACCGAGCACCTCTGCTTTTCCACCAGGCTTCAGGCCTCTCATCAGATTAAAGAAGGTAGTAGAATGAGCGAAGGAAATACCAGCCCCTCAACTGTGACCCTGATCAGCTTGGCTCAGATGGTAGGACAGAAGACTAATAGGAAAACACACACACACACACACACACACACACACACACACACACACACCAATGTCCCCAGACCTCTTTCTGGAGACAAGTTAACACTTTTAGTTCTGCGGGTCTCACAGAGATGCTGAGACAGACAGACACTGTGCTGGCCGCCCACGTCTCAAAGAGGAGAAGAGACTCTCCTGCCTTCTTAACTTGTCCGGTCAAGCAAGGAGGTGACCAGAACAGGGAATGTTATCCTCCGTTTTCCAGATGAGGAAACAAAGCTTGCTTCCTAGGTTACAAAGCTAAAAAACGGCAAAGCCTCAACTCAAACCCAGATTTTCTGTCTCTCAAAGAATACCCTTTCCTCTAAGCCAGATGGCCTGAACTGGGATGCAGGTGAATGCAGGTGACACACAAATACCAGGACGTAAGCTTCAATGCTGGTGTTGTCCAAGCAAAAGTCATCTCACATGGAGAGACGTGTGTGTGTGTGTGTGTGTGTGTGTGTGTGTATAATTGATTTCAGAGAAGAAGGGAGAGGGAGAGAGAGACAGAAACTTCAATGATGAGACTCATCGATCAGCTGTATCCTACCCAACCTCCCACCCCAAGCCCCATCCTCACCTGTACCCACCCCACACTGGAGATCGAGTCGGCAACCTGGACATGTGCCCTGACTGGTAATCGAACCGTGACCTTCTGGTTCATAGGTTGATGCTCAACCACTGAGCCATACCCGGCCAGGCTGGAGAGGCAGTCTTTATCGGAAACCCCAACAAATTTCTCTAAGAGAGTCTGTGCTTCTTTGGGGGAATCCCCGCCATGGCCTCTGGCCTTTGCCATGTCTGGGATACCACCATGTATAACCCCACCCCTCTGCCTCTCTCAGACATATGTATGACTTAAGATGAGCAGCCAACTTTATATTACCACCAAACCACCCAGAGAATCCCTGGACCAAACACATGTATCCACAAGAACTTTTCTGGCAGGGATTCTTTGCCTGAGGGGAGGTTTGATTCCGTCTGCAATTTAAAAACCTCCAACGTCTGCCCCAGCATGGGGAAAAGGTGGACTGTCCAAGTCTCCAAGTCAGGGGAGATGGACGCTAGGCAAGAGGGGAAAGGAGATGGAACTATCTTAAGAATGTGCCCTCAATCTAAGCAGTCCTCGGGGCCTTTGCCCTTTGCTGGGGAACAGCTATTTGTGGTCTCTGTGTTATGTGTTCCTTAGGAGGAACACCTTTGTTAGGTGCAGGTGCTGCTGAAATAGTGTCTCGGAGAGCCCAGTTACCTCCACGGCCATTCGGGCAGAACGCAACTTGAACTGATGAAAAAAGAAATCAGGCCTGTGGGACCTGTGGGTGTAGCAGTCCAGGGAGGAGCATCAGCCATTCTAAAGACTGACCCTTTAAAGCAGATGAACCCAAAACCGGTTTGGCTCAGTGGATAGAGCATCGGCCTGCGGACTGAAAGGTTCCAGGTTAGATTCCGGTCAAGGGCATGTACATTGGTTGAGGGCGCATCCCCAGTGGGGGCTGTGCAGGAGGCAGCTGGTCTCTGTTTCTCTCTCATCGATGTTTCTGGCTCTCTATCTCTCTCCCTTCCTCTCTGTAAAAAATCAATAAAATATATTTTAAAAAAAAAATAAAGCAGATGAAGATTTCTCAGGGAGGAAGCAGATTGCCAGCGATAACCCAGAAGGCTGCACTCATCCCGGGAAAAATGCTCCTTGGACAAAAATAAAGGCTTCAGTATCACAGGGAAAGAGACCTTCACTCTTCGTCCCTCCCTTCACTTAGAGCTTCCAGGGGCTCTTAGTCCGTGACTCAAACTCACTAAAATCAAGAGGCCAACAGACAAATGAGGAAGGGGTGTGAGCAGGCATTCAAAAAAAGAAGAAATGCCAATGGTCAATATCTGAAAAGTGTTTAACCCCATGAATTAATAATCCAGGATACCACATAAATATCTAAATGTCCTGTTCTTTATTTACCCTACACAGGGCCAGGCACTCTAGGTTTGTTCCAAACACCATCCAATTGAATTCCCACAATAATCCTATGAAACAGTTTTGTTATTTTAATTATCCAAGGACAGAGCTGAAGCGTGAGCAGTTACCCAGGTACTGAGACCATCGGAGCTAAGATTCGAATTCAGTGAATGTGCTAAGAGCAGCACCATGGTACAATACAGACTCTCTTACAAGTTAAAGCAAATTTTTAAAATTATTATTAAAGAAAGATCTTCAGCCCTAGATGGTTTGGCTCAGTGCATAGAGCATAGGCCTGTGGACAAAAGTCCCGGGTTTGATTCTGGTTAACAGCATTTATCCTGGTTGCAGGCTTCTCCCCAGCCAAGGCCCTGGCCAGGGGCTGGTGCAGGAAGCAAACAATCACCGTGTTTCTCTCACATCGATGTTTCTCTCTATCTTTCCCGTTCTCTTCCACTCTCCCTAAAGTCAATGGAAAAATATCCTTGGGCAAGAATTAATAAAACAAAACAAAAAGTAAGGAAGATCTTCAATGTTGATAAAGAGCGTGGTGAGAACAGGACATACCCTTCACAGAAGTGAGAGCTGCATAGCAGGTTTCCTTGGTCTAAAACAAATCATTGTTATGACTGATATAGTCTTACAGAATAAAAAATAAATTTTCGGGGGGGGGTGTGAGAAATCACTATAATCCAACTACCTTGATGCTAGTTTCATGTCTACTATTTTGCATATTTTAACATGATTGACAAAAGCAAGTTCTATGGTGGTAAAGAGTCTGGCCTCCAAGTCAAGGAATCCCAGCTCTGCCCCTGACTGTGTAACCTTGGGAGAATACTTTCTCTCTCTGCTCCAGCTGCTTCATTTGTAAACTAGGCATAGTAATGCACCCTTTTCATCATGGATCTGTCAGGAGGATTAAATAAGGTGATAATACATGCATGTCACTTAGAACAAGGTCTATGTTAATCAATAGTAAATATATGTGCTATTAATATAATATGTATTCATCTATGAATTCAGCTTTGAACTTAAAATTCTATCACATAACCATTTTAAAGTAAGGTTATACTTGCTTTATACTTATTAATGTAAATGGCTATACAAGATTTGACTGTCTCAGGCCTTATTTTCCAAAGCCACTATCTCCTGGAGATCATTCCGCCTCATTTTAACTCTCCCTTCAACACCACTAGATCAGCCAGCCTGACTGGGCAAGTCTTCAGGGATGTCCCAGTTGGGTGGCTGGAACTCAGCTGCCACAAGTGATGCTGAATGGTTAAGAGCACGAGTGTTGAGGTGATACAGATCAAGTTCAAATCCTGGCTATGTGACCTTGAGCAAATTTCCTTATTCAAGAAGAACTCAGCTCAGTACATGGTTTAAGGACCTCATGAGACAAGGTATGTAAAATGCTTATGTCAATGCTCAGTATTAATAAATACCCAACAAATCTTGGATATGATTAAATTTTTAAACCTACAATGTTTTAAGTAAGGAAAGGTCCAGGATCAGGTTTGCTTTATTTATAATCCTATTTCTAACAGTTGGCATAGTAGAATGCAACAAAAATGTGTTGAATAATTAAATTAATTAATGTATGTATCATAGAGACTATCAAAGCAGGAATGAATATTTTTAAAACACATTTATTTAGATATAATCTACATACATACAATTTACCCATATAAATTGTACAATTCAATAGGTGTATAGTCAGAGTTGTGTATACATTTCCACAACCTAATTTTTTAAATTGTGGTAAAATATACATAACATAAAAGTTATGATTTTAATCACTTGTAAATATAAAATTCAATGGCATTAAATATATTCACAATCATCACCACTATATATATCCAAAACTTTTTCATCATCTCCAACATAAATTCTGTAACCCATTAAATAATAACTCTTTATTCCCTCTTGCCCCAGCCCTGGTAATATCTATTATACTTTCTGTCTGTATGAATTTACATATTCTAGGTACTTGGGATAACACAGAAGGAACAAATATTGTATGATAAGGGGATCATACAATATTTGTTCCTTCTGTATCTTTCACTTAGCATGTTTTCAAGGTCCATTTATATTGTAGCATATATGCATTTGCATTTCTCTTTATGGTTGAATAATATTCTTTTTTAAAAAATATGTATTTTATTGATTTTTTACAGAGAGGAAGAGAAAGGGATAGAGAGTTAGAAACATCGATGAGAGAGAAACTTCGATTAGCTGCCTCTTGCACAACCCCTGCTGGGGATGTGCCCGCAACCAAGGTACATGCCCTTGACCAGAATCGAACCTGGGAACTTTCAGTCCTCAGGCCGACGCTCTATCCATTGAGCCAAACCAGTTTCGGCAATGGTTGAATAATATTCTATTACTAGAGTCCTGGTGCATGGATTCATGCTCCAGTGGGGTCCCTCAGTCTGGCCTGTACCCTCTTGCAACTGGGACCCCCTGGGGATATCAAACTGCCGGTTTTGGCCCAATCCCTGCAGGCCAGGCCAAGGGATCTTACTTGTGTACGAATTTGTGCACAGGGCATCTAGTATCCATATAAGATATTTGATTAATCTCTTCCCAGCCTCCCCCCTCTCACTTACCCCTGAGATTCATAAGTCTGTTTCATGTTTCCATGCCTGTGTATTGAGCGTCTGCCCCTAGTGGTCAATGTGCATGATAGTGAACGGTCGAATGGTCACTTAGGCTTTTATACATACATACATATACATATGTATATATATATATGTATATGTATATGTTAGATATACATATGTGTATATATATGTATATGTACATGTATGTAGCACATTTTGTTTATCCATTCATCTATCAGTTGACACACGGTTTTCTTCATTTTTTGGCTATTGTGAATAATGCTGCTATGAGCACTGATGTACAAATCTCTGTTCAAGTTCCTACTTTCATTTATTCTGGATATATACCAAGGAGTGAAATGGCTGGTTAATATGGTTATTCTATTTTACTTTCTGAAGAGCCACCATTTCTTTTCCAAAGCAGCTGTATCATTTTATATTCCCACCAGCAATGCATGTGTGTTCCAATTTCTCCATATATTAACCAATATTTGTTTTTTTCTATTAAAAAAATAAGGATAGTCATCATAGTAATTGTAGTTGGAGTGAAGTGTTATTTCATTGATGTTTTGATTTGCATTTCCTTAATGACTAATGATTATTGAGCTACTTTTCATGTGTTTATTGGCCATTTGTATATCTTCTTTGGAGAAATGTCTATTTAAGTCTTTTGCCCATTTTTGAAATGGGATGTTTGTTTTTGATGTGGTTGAGTTGTAAGAGGTCTTTATATATACACTGAGTATTAACCCTTTATTGGGTATGTGATTTGTAGATATTTTCTCCCATTATGTAGGGTGTCTTTTGGTTTTCTTGATAGTATGCTTTGATATGCACAAAAGTTGCTGAGTTCATGCTGCTGAGTATCTTAAGGGCACCAGATTATTAATTTTGATAAACTCCAATTGATCTATGTTTTCTTTTGTTGCCTGTGCTTTGGTATCACATTCATGAAAACGTTGCCAAATTCAATGTCATAAAGATTTTCCTTCATGTTTTCTTCTAAGAGTTTTATAGTTTCAGCTCTTAAGTTTAGGGTGTTGACCCATTTTGAGGTCATTTTGTAATATGGTTTAAGATAAAGGTCCCGCTTCATTTCTTTGCACATGAACAGTCAGTTTACTTAGCACCATTTGTTGATTAAAAACCATAATCTAATTTCAGGACATTTTCATCATCCCCAAAAGAAAACCCATTCATGGAATTTCCTTTTTATAAAGAACTAGGAACATACGAAGTAAGTTTTTGAGACTTAATAAACCTTGTCTTTCACAGACAAAAGTCCGCTAATTATAAGAGTTTACTGAGATCATTAATTCTCTGTTCTAAAAAGACATGTGACCTCCATCCATCATTAAACAACACTGCAAAACTCCCGTGTATGCACGCAGGCCAAGAGCTAGCATTACTGCCATTCTCAGGAAGGGTGAGTTATTAGTGCAGAAGACATTTGTCATGATTTTTTTTTTTTTTTTTTTTTTTTTTTTTTTTTTTTTTTTTTTTTTGGTTACCCAGCACCTTGTGAGCACCCTTCCTATGCTTGGTTGATTTTCTTTCTTAATTTTTTCTTTCCAGAGTTGAAATGAGAATTCACAGCGCCAGCCTTCTTTACAGTTAGGACTCAGACATGGACCTGAGCTCAGCAGGCAGAGGCGGCCAGGCCAGACCTCTCACTGAAAAAGGAAGGGCTCCCAGCAAGTGATGCTAGGGAGAGTGGTGGAATGACTTGACATCCTTGAATGAATTCCTCTTCTAGAATTAGTTCTGTAGTTTGCAACTATGACCCTTAACTGCTACAATGAAGCATCAGAGTTTTTAATTGCTTCTATTCTATTAATTTCTATTACTTGTAGGACTACTTTTCAGAGTTTCTGTTGATGGGTTTGGCTATTTTTCTCTTCCCCTTTCATCCTTTGTTATTACCATACTTTTTCCCATTGAAAAGTGGGAATGAGCAGGCTTGGTGGGCTACAGGGTCTTTTGCTTGGTGGAAAGGAGCCATAGTCTAAATATTATAGTTTGGGAACCACAACTTGGAGTAAACCCAGGAATTCAGCATCACCTCCTCCCTCCCAGGTCACCTCGGTGAAAGCACCCCAAGGGTAGGCACAGACATACCCTTTGCAGTTGGACGCTCCTGTCCCCACCCTGTTTGGGCAACATTCCTCCCAGCTTCACTGTCTCTGGTCAGACTCCATTAGAAGCCTTCCCAGGCATCACTTGGCTTCAGAGCACGGGTTGCAGATGCAGATACTTTAGGGCTTGTGTGGGCTGCGGCATCTGCCTTTTGGGTTGGGAGGGAGATTTTTCTTGGCAGGGTCTGCACGTTCAGGAAAGTCAGTTAAACCAAACTGAGCTTGGTAAGTAATCTCCTGACACCTCGGGGAAGCCAAGGATGTTTCCAGATTTTTTAAGTTGGAAGACCTTTTATTCCTCTTGTCTATGGCCCCACCTGGCCCTTTAGCAAGCCCCGTCTAAAGAGAAGTGGGCTTCTGTGATGTGGGTCACACACGGCTGGTGAGCGCCCAGCCTCCGCAGCAGGCAGCCGGAGCATCATCAGAGATAAACCAGACGGAGGCAGTGAGAGAAGAAGGGCTGTAGAAACTTCTATCCACTTCAACTTTCCTTTTAAGGAGATGGGGTTTGTTGCCAGTGTGCCACCTGGCAATACAAAGGAAGGCCACATACAATTCTGGTTTGTGGTTTATTTTGTTTTGATGTGGGTAAAGTCACTCAGAAAATGTGTTTCAGAAACTCACACCCCATATTTGCATCACCCAATAGCAGCTCAAAGGTGTCACAAAATGGTTGGGCACAGAAGCACAGCAAAGGCAGACTTTTATTAGGTAACTGTAAATAAACAAATAAGCTCAGAACTTTTCTCCTAGTCAGAGTAGGGGGCTTTTTCAAGTCAAGGCACCTCTTTCCTGCTGCTGAGTATCCTGGGGGCCCCAGACCAGAGCCCTGCAGGTGGCCAGTGCTCCAGGAGGCCTGCAGCTTCTCTACCACTGGGAGCAGAGAAAGATAAAACAGAACCTTGGGCATCATCTTCACTTACTAATGGGGAAACGGAGGCTCAGTGACTTGTCCGTACCCTATTGCAAGGTCAAAGTCAGATCCTGCATTCTAGACTCCTGCCCCTGTGCCTCCCTGCTGTGCGGTATGGTTCTGGCGGACACAGAACTGGTGGTGTCTTTTGGAACAAACAATCTGCTGAAGCAATGACATCGTTGTGGTCAAGAGAGCCAGAGAGCTACGCCTACTTCGGCGGGTGACCTTCATGCAGCCTCTGGTTAAAGGAAAGGACGATGCACCACAATAGGAATGGTTGCCAACATCCACAAAGCGCTGAATCCTTTAAATCCCCCCCCCCACCCCCACACACACACACTCTGCGCTGGGACAGCACCGTCACTGGGCCCTGTAAATGCAGTACGGATAGCCTCCTGGTGGCCCAGCCTCAGCTCAGTGTTGGGTTCAAAGAAACAGCATTAGGTAGGCAAAAGCTGAACTGGAGGCAATCCAAACCTCCACTGCAGTCCCTAGAGAAAACATCAAAGGGGAAGTGCATTCTTAGCACAAAGCAAAAGTCTTAATTTTTTTTCCTCTCCTATCTCTGCTATTCTCAGTATCTATTTCCAGCAACACAACTGCTCCAGAAGCAGAGCACCCTGCTACCCAACTCTTGACTCACTCACCTCCCTCACCTACGGCATCTACTCGCCCATCCTCTCCTTGTCACCAAGAATCCCAATATTGGCTTCATTCGCCCGATGCTTTCTCAAGACTTGATGACCCCTGTCTGCATAGTAATGGAAGGGCAACAGCCAAGCCAACGATGCCAGAAATTTTCTTAGAAGGAAATGACGTGAAGGGTCCACAGGCAAAGACGCTCATGTGTTTACAGTTTTTAGTCCCCGCCACACTCATTTTACAGATGAGAAAACTGAGGCATAGTAACAACAGTGAATAATTATGTTGTAATAATAAACAACCAGACACTGTCCAATATTGTACAAATGACACCTTACTTAATTTCACAATGACCATATTAGGCGGGTGCTATTATAGCCTTTCACAGATGACAGGTTTAGGGCACAAAGCTAGTAAATGGCAGAGCTGAAATTCTAGTTGGAGTGTATCTGACTCTAGAGACCCAGCTCTTAACTACAATATTCTCTTTCAGGTTCTACTTCTGTAACTGTCTATGAAGTTGCCAGTAGAGTTTAAATGGAAAGAGAAGGGCTAGAAGGGGTCAATGGGGGGGGGGGGGGGGGGGGGAAGGAGGACATATGTAATACTTTCAACAATAAAGATTTAATTTAAAAAAATAAATAGAAAGAGAAGGAGCCAGATAGCAAGATTTAGTGTTGAATTCCGTCACCAGCCATGCTCATTAAATACCGGATGATTATGAAAATATAAACATTTCCTGAACCTGCAGTAGGTCTATAAATAAGACAAATTTATTTGCAAAGGATTAGACTGAGAGATGCAGCGACTTTCTAATTAGCTTAAAATTATTTAATCGATACAACACAATTACTTTTCAAATCATCTTCGAAGGTTCCGAGGAGTCTTGAGACATTTAATTGCTATTTAACCAGATAGCCGCAGTCAAATTACACAGATATCAATTGTAGAGAAAATGCTCTTTGCAGATCCAGCACTCTGTCAAAATTTCCATTAGAAAGATATATTTTCAGGCCAGATACAAGGGTTTTAGGTTACAAATTAATTTCGTTTCTCTGTTGTTCACAAGGGCAGGGTGGGGGAGGGGGAGTGGCTGGAGAGGCTGATTGGAGGATCCGCGGAGAGCTGTACCTCCCAGCCAAGGTGGCTGTTTCTCCCGAGCACAGGAGGATGCTGCCGCCAGTGACTCTAATTAGCAAATCTGGGTTGAACTTGGGTCCCCCGTTCGTCTCAAGGCTCCGGCAAATATAAACCATGGACCAAGACTTGAACCACGAGTGTTACAGAAAATCGAAGAAGAACTAAGCAATACTTAGAGAGATGGAGTAACATTTATTATTATTGTTATTACTCGAGGGCCCAGAGGAAAATGTCTCTCAAATTCTGGACCCCAACATGGAGGAATTTTCCCTATGTATATGTTTTTACCTTCTTTGTCTCCCAACTATGGTGTGTTTCCTGTCCCCTTTGCAAGTTCTTAAGGAGCCCCTATGTGCTGGGGCTTTGAGACCTCAACCAAAGGCCTGGCCTGGTGTCAGCACTGATAACTTCATCTGGGGATGGTTTAATGGCCTCTTTGAAGTGGGAGTAGTCTTATTTTCCTTATTAGTTAAGCAAGCAAGCATTTACAGAAGCCAAAATAACAGGGTTAAAGTTTCAAACAGCAGTTTTCATAATAAGATGGATGCTTCACGAGTTTGCCTGGATCTCACTCATACCCAATACACCTGCTTTCAGGACCCCATGAAGTGAAAGCAATAGACTCTCAGGGAACAAGCAGTGGTTACAGCATCAGGACCTCTTGGGCAGGAATCTGTGTTTCAACAAGACCACCGGGGGATGTTTAAGCACTTTGAAGTTTGAGAAGTCCTGCTCTCACCTACTTTTAAAAACACTTTGTGAACTTCAGTTCAGTGCTTCTTAAACTGTAATGCATCATCTGCATCTGCAGAAGATCTCCTTAAAATGCAGATGCTGATTTAGCAGGTGTGGGGAGGGGCTGAGAATGCACATTTCCAACAGGCTCTCGGGAGATGCTGCTGCCGCTGGCCCAGCACCGAGGAGCCAGGCATGTGATTGGGGTGTCTGTCGGGTTGGGAAGGAGTCCAACAGACCTCGGCACAATTCCTAGCGCCAGTGCTTGCAAGCTGTGTGACCTTGGCCACGTCTCTCTACCTCCTTGAGCCAGATTCCTCAGCGAGGAGAGGGTGTAAAAGAGGACTATGCACTTTCAGATGGCAATAGGCCTGTACTTAACGCAGCACTTGGCATGTAAGAAATAGGCAAACAGAAGCTGTGGTTGCCGTTGTTTCTCAGGAAAGAATGAGACAAGGAAGTCCTCAAAAATCGTTGGTTTTATTAATTATTGAGAATTGCCATACGGCATGACAGGCACGGTGCCAAGTGGCACCCTTTTACCGGTTCCTCTTCCCAATGACTGTATCTGTGACTGTATCAGTTATTATTTGTTCTGTCTTGCCGATTAAGAAGCCAAAGCCCAGAGAGGTTTATTTATTTATTTATTTTTTAAATCAATCTTCATTGTTCCAGAGAGGTTTAGTAACTTGGTCCAAGTCACAAAGCCAGTGGGAGGCAGAGCGAAGGTTGAATCCGGGTCTCCCTGCCCACGCTTCCAATCGCCCAGACTGAGGCATGGTCCGCCCAGACCTGTCTTGAAGACCTGAGTGGAGGGAAGGTGGTGGGAGGTGGTAAAATACGGGACCAGGCTGTAGAGGTGGAGGTCAGGCAGGGCCAGACAATGGCCTGGAAGTGGAAACGCTGGGCTGGGGAGTCGACATCAGGTACAAGAGAAGGAGCGGGGCCAGGTCCCACAGGGATTGGGACACCCGTTGATCAGAATATAGAGCCTAAAAGGAAGGAGGATTGTCACCCTAGCGCTCTGTACCCTGCTGAGCCAGAGCAGTGCTCCTTAAAGATACAGGAGGTATACAAATAACGATGGATTCATTGCTATCAAAGGCAACAACTGATTTGGAATTGGTGGCAAGGATGTGTTGAAGTGGGGAAGAGATTTTCACATCTAGGCTTTTTTCTTTAAAAAGGGAGCAGTTCAAAACAGAAGAACAACAGGAATATTTCCCTTGGAGCACAGCCAGTGCACACAATGCCTCCTTTTCTTCCCAGGGAAGGAGGCGTTGTGGTCCAGCCCCTCGGTGGGTGTGTGCAGCCCAGAGCCTGCCTGACGTACTTACCCACTTGTGCTGAGGAGCACAAAGCCCCCCAACTGCCAAGCCAAACACAAATGCCTCCCTCACCGCAGGCCTGTGCAGCGTGTGGTTTGGCAGCCACGGCTTCTGAAAGGCCCCCTTCAGGGCCAAAGTGAGGCTCTTGTGGCTGGGTCCCCCAACTACCACGTGGAGACAAAAAGAGGCATTCGCAATCATCCAGTCACCCTCACAGGCCACGAGGCACGAAGTTAAACATCCCAGCAGCTTGAAGGGAGCAAGGAGAGACTTTCTGGTAAAAAAATAAATAAATAAAAAAAATTAGCATCCACAGATGGTGTTCAATCAGCCATTCATCAGAAATTATTGTTCAGGCACAAGGCCTGGGTCTGTGGATTTATGGATGAATAAAACCAGGAATAAAAACTCTTAAACAAACAAACAAAAAAAAGCAAGGTCCAAAACAGGAGGCAGAGACCTAAATCAGGACATAGGTTTCACAGAGGTGGACAAAGGCATTGTGGAGGACCAGGAAAGCATCACCGTCGTGGTATTTGAGCTGGGCTTTCAAGGATGAATAGAAGTTCGACAGGCAGACTGGGGTAGCAGCGCTGTAGCTCAGAGCTGAGAACAGGCACGGCGGGCTTGAGGAATGGCCAGTGAACCAGGCCCTGCATGGGGAGAGTGGGGGCTGGAGGTCAGCTCCTTTTATTCTGCAGAGACAGGGAACAGCAAAGCTTCTCAGCACAGGGGGAACAAGACGAAGACTGGGGTTTAGATACAACTCTGGATGCAATCAGGGGGGTGCATCCACAGAACCTGGCCCATTAGAAGACCATAAATATTTAAGGAATAAACAAAGGGTTTCGAGAGGGGAGAGAGTAGCAAGTCTGAGAAGTCTGCCCAGATTTAATGCTTTCACTAACTGCTTCTTTTATGTCTTTTTTTTTTCTTTTCCTTTTAAGAGAACAGCAGCCTTTCTTCTCTTTTATTGAACCATCACAAATGTATACAATCTGAGATTGCAGGCATAATTACATTATGTCTTCCTGAATGTTGGCTTTGTCTTCCGGAATAATTTCGCCAGCTCTTTGAAGCCCGGGGCAATGCCTCTTGGGTTCTCCCTGCATAACCCAGCAGCATCTATCATGCGCTAAGCACACAGTAGGTCCCAGGTAAGCAGAACCATGAAACACACTCATGGAGTATAAGAGCTAGACAGGCTCTTGCAATTTAACTGGTCCACCTGGCTCATTTTAGAGATGGGGAGGCTGAAACCCAGAGAAAAGGGGAACACGGCCACCCGAAAATGTGTTCACATTCCTACCTCTAGACTCTGGCACTTCACAGCAGGAACCTGGGCTCAGCCAAGGCTTTCAACTGGTAGCACCAAAGGTCAAGGCGTCCAGCTAGGAGCCCAGATAACAACAGGGTAAACAAAACAACAACACACAAACAATAGGCACAGAAGAACGTGTTCCTACACATACGTGGTGTTCGGCTCCCAATCCTCATGCAATTCTGAGAAGAGCATAGCCTGACTCTAGAACTGTTCCAGGCAGCACAACATACGCATGAAGAGTGTGGGCTCTGGAGTAAGGTGGGCCTGAGTTTGAATCCCAACTCTGCCACTTACCGGTGTGTCTTTAGCAAGTTCTCTAAACTCTCCCAGCCCGGTGTCCATATTTGTTTGAACAACAAAAACACAGTTTCCTCCTTACAGGGTTGCACAGATTAATTGGGATGAAGTATATCAAATGCTTATCATGGAGCCTGCGGTGGAAATGAAAAGGTGATAAACTAGAGAATAACTGGCAGCCAACGGACCCTTTGGTTCCTGAACACTTACTTACATTCAGGCACTGGATCAGGGAGGACAAGGAGGAATCAAAAATCCAGGGTTTCAAACTTAGGTAACTAGAGAGTGGTGGGAACACCAACTGAGTTATGATAACAAGGACAAGAGAGAAACCCGAAGGTTAGTGGTGTAGATTCTAGAGTCATCCGTGTCAGCTGAGGTGACGGGGTGAGGAGTAGGAGGAGGAGTGTGAGGAAACTCCTGAGAAAGTCACATGTGGGGAGCAGATGTGAAAGAAGAGCCTGAGTGGCTTTCAACCCAGAGAACGGGCAAGGCCAAGCTCAGCTTCAGTGGCGCAGGGGAATGCTGCCAGGCGTGGACAAGGTGGGAGAAGCAGCAGATGGGGCTACTCTTTGCTACTTCCGTGGAATTCAGGAGAGCAATGGGCGGCCGCTCAAAGGGAGGGGAAGGTGAGCGTGTCTGCAGGCCAATGGGAAGAAGCCAGGAAAAAGGAGTGGACTGAGAAGCAAGAAAGAGAAGGTGGCATGAGAGCCAACATTGACTCCAGGCACTGTGCTGACATATGCAACAGAACTGAATTTCATC
Source organism: Pipistrellus kuhlii (assembly GCF_014108245.1). Lineage (NCBI taxonomy): Eukaryota > Metazoa > Chordata > Mammalia > Chiroptera > Vespertilionidae > Pipistrellus > Pipistrellus kuhlii. The sequence continues at coordinate 154,216,534 of NW_023425515.1, read as the reverse complement.
TTCATCACAACCAGCGGAGCTAGGTGATTTGATGAGTCAGATTTTGCAGTGAAGAAACTAGGCACAGAGAGGTAAAATACCTCACCCACGTCAGCAGTAGGCTGAACTGATATTTGAGATCAGAAGCATTAGCTCCAGAGGCCACGGCCAGCTTGAAGGAAAGTGTTTCTGGAGGTGGGAAGGGAAGATGTTTGACCAGGGAGGGGGGAGCAAATCTGGAGAGAAATGGTACGGCAGAGATGAGAGCGTTCCAGGAGCATGACTCCCACCTTCTTCACCAGGTAGGAAGGAAGGAACAGGCCCAGGGCGGGTGCGGGGCTTTGGGGACTCAAGGACAGCAGATGAGGTTTGCCACAGTCAGGGAGGGGATTTGGATGAGATGACTGACACAGACATGAGGGATGCCAGGCAGCAGCTAAGGTCAAAGGGCACAGATTTAAAATGACTCCAGCAGTCCCAGGGCAGGCCTAGAAATGTGGGACAGTAAAGTTTAACCTAGGATTGGTGTTTATAAAAGTAAAAGATGTTAAGAGGCGAGATCGTGGAGAACAAGGAAAAACACAAATAGTGTGAATGTTGGCCTAATGGGTGAGGGGAATATTTTCAACATCACATCGTCCATGCCAAGCAGCACAAAGGTGGGCAGGGCAAATAGCCATGAAGGGCTGTAACTGAGCTCTGCTGGCCAGCCACCCTACTCAAACACACCCTGATTACAAAGGTCCCCCCCCAAAGCACCCCCTACTCATCCCAAATAAGTCTTGGTTTACCAGTGAAGCCTTGTAACTACACTGGCCAAAACTATAGCCACAAACTACACACGGCCATTGAGCACTTTGCAATGTGGCTGTCTGAATTAAAATGTACTATAAGTGTATGACGGGGAAATGTTGCCACTGCATTTCAAAGACTTAGTATGGAAAAAAAGAGTATAGACTATCTCATTAACTTTTTGGTATTGAGTACATGCTGAAATGATAATATTTTGGATCTATAGGTCAAATACAAATATATCATTAAAATTAATTTTACCTGTTTCCTTTTTATTTAATGTGCTAGTTGGACACTTCAAATGTGACTTCCATTATATATCTATTGAGAGAGAGAGAGAGCTGGTCTATAATGCAACTATGATATTAAATGTGGGCTACATAAATGTATTAGGTCAATATGACCATTTAAGCAAATTAATTTATCTGAACAGCTCTCAGATATTCTCTGAGTGTGAAACAGAGGTGATAAGTTTTGATTTGTTGAATGTGAGAATGGAGGGCCAGGAAGATGTGGCCTGAACTGGGAAAGGTGTTTTCTGTGGGTACCAAAAAGGCTTTTTATCCTAACTAGCTGAATGGGGCAAAAAAAAAGGCCAAACATCCCAAAGAGACCAAATGCTGTCAGAGGTGACGAAGGCTGGCCTCTCTTCCGGTGTCCTAGCTCTGCACCATCCGTCTGCCCCTTCCACTGACCTGGGGTGACCCCCAAACCTCTCCCTTCCATCTGCTCCCACCAGACTCTCCCAGAATACTAAGCCCAACAACCTTACACATTCCAAAAAGTGAATCCCACCTGGCCAGAACTAGGGCCCCTCCCACAGCCCCCATTTCAGGAGCTTTCTGCACCCAATGAGAAGAGGAGGCAGTGTGATACAGCATGACTAGCATGGCCTGGAACCGGGAAACCCAGATTTGTCTAATTTTTGCTGTGTGAGTTGGAGTCATCGCACAACTTCTCAGGGCCTCAGCTGCTTCATTTGTCACATAATAACCCCATCACCCCTGGACTTGTTGGGGGTTTCATGAGGTAACAGGAGTAAAGAGGTCTTTGTTAAAGATGTGTTTATACAAATGTAGGAGAAATATTGTGATCTAGAGCCAGAAAAGGAAGGAGAGAAATGAAAAAGGGAAAGCAGGTAGCAGGGAGGGTTGGCATTTACAGAGAGAGGGCATGAATCCCCTTCTACTAAGAGGAGTTGACTCTCCCCACAGGCAAGAGGGTGCCCTGCTGAAGGGCAGGCACAGCTCACAGCCTCCCTATCAGATGCAGCTTCCCAGCTACATACCTGGCTTTAGGAATGCTTCTGCAGCTGCATAAATAAAAGTGAGTCCCAAGAAAATGTCCCAAACAAAACTGAATGCATCTATTAATGAACTACGTGAGATTTTAATGTTACTCAGCAGTGAAAAGAGGATTTTAAATTCTGCTGTGAAAGGTTAAAACTCATCTCGGATTCACTCTCCACGCCCTAAGTCCACCCCATTCCTCCCTCCACATGGTTGAAGGGTGGAGAAGGAGGAATTCAAAGAATGGAAGATGTAAGCAGGATTTGCTATTCCCAACGGGTGTAATGGGCTCTGGTCATCCAATACCCAGCAAGCTGTGCTGAGCACATCTGCATTTTATTTGACCTGCATTCTAGCCTTTGAAGGAAGGAATTATTATCCCCATTTTACAGGGAGAGAACTGAGGCTCAGAGGGTCAGTGTGGGGATTTACAACCAGCTCTTTCTAGCCTGCAGTGCTTTCCATTGCAGAGTCTTCACAGGTGATTTACTAACCTCGTATGTTCAAGATAGAACATTAGGGGGAAGACAGAGCAGAACAAATGTAAAAACTTATTCTTATTTTTTAAAAATGTTTCTACCCATATATGCATTTATGGATATACACTGAGTGGCCAGATTATTATGATCTCTGAAAGCATAATAATCTGGCCACTCAGTGTATATCCTATATAATAAAAGGCTAATATGCAAATTGTCCCCTTGACTAGGAGTTGGACCAGCAGGCAGGCTGGCCAACTGCTCATGTCCCCTCCCTCTGGCCAGGCTGGCCGGACCCCACCCATGCACAAATTCATGCACCGGCCTCTAATATATATATGCATATACACTGAGTGACCAGATTATTATGCATTCAGAGATCGTAATAATCTGGCCACTCAGTGTATATCTAACTGTATAAGGATATAATTATATCTCATATGGGTATAATACCAAGTTTAGAGTAATACACTCCAAACCATCCCACCTGTCTAACCACCAATTCCTGATAATCGTGGTTTGTCCCTTTATATGTTTTTATGTTATTTTAAATGTTTGCTGCTAACTGGTATGATGCTATAAATAGCTTTGTAATAAACACTTTCCAATAGGGCTTACTGAGCCTTTCAAATTGTAAAAAACACATAATACTCTCTAAAAAATATTCAAAAAATTAAAAAATATATCTTTTTCTTTAGTTTCCTTACCAATTAAAAAACCCAAAGCAAATTCCACTTTGTTTTCTAAGAGTCCAGTTTTTAAGCTTACAAGCTTAAAAAGCAAGGCAGTGAACACCTCATAATGGAATAAACATCTGCCAAAGACAGGCCTTTTGGTCTCCTTCTTCCACAAAGACACCAGCCGCCATGGCTGGAAGGAGCAGTGAAGTGTCTCACTGCAGGGCCCCAACATCTCCCTCCCCTCCAGGTGTCAGCTCCCTTTACATCCTAGCTCCCTCCCCAGCCTTCCTGCATCAAGCATTTCGCCCACCTAACTGCTTCTCCACAATTAAGATCTTCAGAGGAGCAGTACAATCAGTTCCCTAATGTGATAAAGGAATTAAAATGCTAGTGGTTTAGGGTTTTCTTTCTCCTCCCCTGCAATGCATTAGCGTTTTATTAGAGGCTTTCAAAACACAGTGTGTTAACTTCGGGGTGATTTGAATGGTGGAGATTTCAGGCAACAAGCTAACTGGCCGGTAGGAGACGCAACCTGTGACAATAGGCTACATGAACACCTGAAAGCTCACCACTCACCTTCTGGCCAGATGTTGCCATGTGGTGGTTAATTCAAGGCTAGTGTTGCCAGATCTGATTTTTTTAAATTTTCTTTTCAAAACAAATCCAGGAATGTAGGTTTATGTAAAATCTAGTTTTTAAATGTTTTATTTGAAAAAAATCACCAACACTATGCAGGTCAAACAAAACCCACATGCAAACTAAGTGTCGCCCACCATGTAGGCTCTGACGTGGTCTCAGCCCACCTTCCTCTCCTTACCTCTATTTCCTCTACCTCACACATGCCTGTGCCTTTGCTCACACCTTACTAACCCTTTAAGCTGCCTTGTCCTCTCTCCAAGAGTCATTTCCATCCTTCAAGAATCTGCTTAAATTGCACCCACTCTTCCTAATCCTAAATATTAATCTCAATTAATGTTGCCCAGGCTCCAAGGCTCTCTTCAAAAAGCAATGTCCCGCCATGTGCTTCTCACTTAACTCCCTCTCATCCCCACTGCTTCTGCATGTTTCAATCTTTCCCATAGATCATAAATTGCAAGGAAAGGAAGGAAGGGTTCTTGTGTGTGCCAGCTATGACTTTGGTGCTATAAATATCTTCATTTTACAGAGAGAAAACCAAAACTCAGTGAATAAGTGGCTATCTTGAACTTTCTGTATATACAGTAGCTTTACAGGTCCTCTAGGCTCTCTTCTGCCCATACCTCTTCCTTCTGTCTCCATCTGGTAACTCCTACTCAACCCTCAAGGCAGCTTTCCCTCCCAGCACCTTCCCCTGCCCCACATATCAATCAGGACTAGTCCCCTCCCCAGCTCTGTGCTCCCACATTATTCTGCAAGAGCGCCAGCCAGAGCACTGTCTAGTAATTATCTGAGTCTTTGTCTCTCTGTTGGATTGTAAACGCCTTGCCTAGCCCAGTACCTGGCCCAGAGTAAGTGACCAGCATTTACTTGATAGCAAGAAGGAAAGGAATGAGGGAATGACAGGGGGAGGGACAGATGAGAGAAGAAGGGGAGAAAAGAGAGTGCACAGGTAATCAACAAATGTGAGATATAATGAACCCCATGGCTCCCAGCCCCACTTCCGTGCAGTGCCGAAAACCAACCATTGTCTCAATAATAGAAAGATGTAAAGGCTGGTCAACCGTGAAGCTCTGAAAGGTCAGAGCCAACCACTCCCTATCTAATTGAGACAATGGTAACTGAGCCAACTTCTCCATCTTGTAATCATGTAAATCCTTACTGATATGATAATCCGCTTATTACATGCCTAAGGGCTTTGGGTGTTTCCCAAAGCTCCTTAAGGGTAATGGGTGTATCCCAATAGCCAAAATAAAAGGGATAGCAAGGCCAGAGCCTAGTGGTAGTCCTCCCACTAGAGGTTGACTCCCGCCTGGTTCCCCATTTTCCCAAATTAAGTCTTTTCTAGTCTCTTCATTTTAGTGTGCGGCCTCCTCCAGAAACCAGACCCTGAGTGGATCCTGAACCACTTGGGTCATGTTAAGAGATCCCACACTTCCGAGCTGAAATTGAGGCTAGCTCCTTTGTGTTCCAGTCCAAAAGCAGATAATTGGGAAGCTCCAGCTGACACCCAGCCACCACCACCCCACCCCTACATCACCCAGCAAGGTGGGGCAGACAGGGGGGTGGGGGGAGGAGGGAGGATGCTGCTCGGCTTTGGGGCTCCAGGAACCAGCATTCCATGCCACTCTTTTCTCCTGGTTGTTGGCCTGGGGAGAGTGATTTTCTGCACATCGGGCTGTGCTCTGAAAGGATAACTTCAGTTATGATGGATGATGGCTGGAGACGTGCTTTCCCCAGAAAGCTGGCAGGAATGTGAGCTGGAGAAGCTCACAGCAGGCCTGGTGCAGGCAGACGATGCTCATTGCCCAGGGCAGACAAGGGGCCCAGGGATATTCTCTTCCAGAGAACCCTGGAAGTGGGGCACTCTACTCTGCAGGTTGCTAGAACATTCCTGTGACATTGGCCCCCAACCCCAAAACCCCCTCCTCATTCGCTGGTCTGAAGGCTGGGCCAGGCTACCTCTGCTCCTGGACCCTCTCCCTGGCCCAGGCAAAAAGGATCACCCTCATCTCAGGAGACACTGCAGAGAGTCTAGCCTCGGCTGATGTTCTCAGAAGCCCAACTGCCCTCTCCAGGGAGCAGTTGACAACACCCACTATGAGATCAGAGGTAAGAGAATGATAGTTTCTTCCTCATCACTCTGCCAAGAGCAAGCCAGGGAGAGAGGCCAAAGATACCACTTCCCCAGGGAATTCAGAGCCTCTGAGCACTGAGCAATGGCCGGGAAGGCAGAAGATCTGGGAAAAGGTCACAGGGTCCACCCTCTCCCAGAACCAGGCAGGATTCCAGGTCTCTTCCCACCAAGACTCCAACACCAAACTGCTGGGGCAGAGGGTCAGGGTCCCCCTCAGTTCCCCTTTTTCTCCAGCTCCTACCTAATGACCCACCCAGAACCTCCCTAAGGTTCCCCGTGGCTTTCAATCCCACCTCTCAGGTAACTCCAAAAACTAGGCTCTCACTCAGAGCCTCGGGCAGGCGTAGGAGCCACAGGCATGCTAGCTCATAAATCTTCAAAGAGCCAGTGCAGTAGGATCTTTTACCGTATTTTTAAGGCAAGAAAATTGAAGTTCAAAACCGTTTCATAATTAGAAAGAAAATAAATCTTAAAAGGAAACCACATTTCTTGAACAAAGCACACACGAACCAAAACCTAATAAGAACCAGGGCTTCAGCGAGAGAGAACTGACCAAGTAATCCTACTGCCTTCGAGACAAAAGCTAATTTAATTGACTACCTAACATGTAAAGTGCTTTCTGTGCACTATCTTATTTCATCCTTGGGGTGACCCTGCAATGCCATCTCTTATTGTCCCCCTTTTACAGATAGGAAACTGAGGGGCAGGGAGGCAGTGTGACTTATCCAAGTCCAAATTTCCACTCTTTCTCGGAGCCACAGTGGAGGGTGAATTAACTGGTTCCCCTACAGGATAACATATTTGCATTTTAACAATAGCTCTCTGGAAAAGACAAAGGAATCCAAAGGAATAACTAATGCAGGGAATGTCAGGCCTCAGCTGGGCCAGTGGGCAGAGTTCACAGGGCAAGAGCCTTTGGGAACCACCAGCCATTCCCCGAAGGCGGCCACCCACAGACCTGGCCAACACAGGGCTCCATTCAGCAGCTGGCAAAGCCCGGGCATGGGGTAAAATGAGAGAAGACTGGGTCAGGGAAGGCCAGCCAGGAGGCAGGGCAACAGTGCGTCAAAGAGCAACTGCAGGAGAATGTTTTCAGGTGCTCTGTGAGTGTCCCAGGCCCAAAAACAGCCTGCTTCACAGTGTGGGAGAGACACTTTCAGCGTTGGGTTCAAGGATGGGCAAGGTGCTGGAGCAGGAGTCTTGAGTTCTCATTCCTGCTCAGTTCCTCACTCCTGTGCCACCCAGGCCCTGCCACCTGCCCGTGCTGGTCCTCAGTGTCCTTGAAAGGGCAGGGCGGGGCTAACTCCTGATCCTCCATTTTGTATCTAGACCCTAGCCCTCACACAACCAATCGGGGTCAGCCAAAGCAGTGACATCACCACCTCTATAAAACCCTTTGATCTGTTGAAGCTCGCTCTCTTCTGCCACGCCACTGTCGGTGTAAGTGGGACATAGCCCATTCTAGCATGGAATAAAAGGCTCTTTTGTTTTTTTGCATCTGACTCAGCTCCCTGGTGGTCTTTGGGGATCACAAAATCTGGGCACAACATCCTCACCTTTAAGACAGGAGGGATGGTCTAAGTAACCAGAAGGTTTCCTAGAGACAAACAGTAGGTGACGAGGCTCAGGACAGAGGGCGCTCCTGGCCCAGGAGTGAGGCCCGCTGCCTGCAGGCTGGGTGTGAGGGTGCAGGTAAGCTTCCTGGAGAAAGTGGGACAGTCACCCCGTGGCAGAGGAGGGCAGAGGCGCTCAAATGGAAAGGCTGCCCCGATGGCGCTGAAGCATCAATAGGAGAAGGCATCATTTTCAGACGGAGGCACCACTATCGCCGTGTCACTGATAGGAAAACTGAGGCTCAGCAGGTAGACAGCCAGGTGGCCGAACCAGAGTCAGGCTCCAGTTCTGCCTGACCACACAGCTTTTTATCCTCTCCCCGCACTCACGGCACAGGCACCTGGGAATGGATTCAAGGTGGGGAGCTGAGGGTGGCGGAGGTGTGGAAACAGACAAATGGCTGAAGAGAAGGATGGGGAAGACACGATGGGTGGACAGTAAGCACTTTCGTGCTGAAGCAAAAAGGCAGCCATAGTTTTTATTTATTTTATTTTTTCCAAACAGACTCTTCAGTGGTTGCTGTAGGGCATAAGGGTCTGGAATCAGCAGGATCTGAGCTGAGCTCCCAGCTCCACCACTTGGTTCCTTTTTGACCCAGAGCAGAGGTATGAAGCTGAGAACCAGCCTCACTTGACTCACCAATACAATGGGAATAGTAACAGTCACAGCTCATTGGGTGGTTGGTAAACATTAAACAGCTGCGTTATTTAAAGGACTTGGCCCAGTGTGTGGTACATGCTAAGCATTCAATAGAAGGGAGCAAACCTACACACCGCACACACACACACACACATACACACACACACCCCCCCCCCCCCCCACACACCCACACACCCTCCTCTGATCTACTGTTGCTCCAGTGGGCTCTCCTTTCTCCACAGGCTTCCTCCACAAAACCAACATCTGGCCAGTCTCTCACAGCCCTCCCTCCTCCTTCCCTCTGCCTCCCTCGCATTCCCTCCATTTCACAACCTGCTTCAAAGTTACTTCTCCCAAGGCTTCTCCTCTTTCCTAGGACTCGAGCTTGTATTTGATCAAGTTATCTCATCAATTAGCCTACACAAGCCCCTTAACCTCTCAGGACCATAATTGCCCACCGGGTGGTTTTTTTCAAGGAACTGGTTTGCATAGGGTCTGGCAAGCCTTCAACACAGGGCCTAGCGGATCTGTGGGGCCTGCTGGTTTGTAGGCTGCTAGGAATTGTCTAACCAGTTGCCCATGTGTGCCTGTAATTTGTAAATGAACCTCTGGATATACATCAAAACCTTCCACCCAAACCACAAATTACGTGCTCTTACAAATTTGCCAGACTATTAAAAGGATTTTACAGCTGCTCAAGAATGTCTGTACTAATTAGACGGAGATAGATGGGTCTACGAAAGATGAGGACGAGCGAGGGTAGGGAATTGGGAACTAAACTTACTAACTTCCTGTCGGAGGCTCTTTCCCTTTTGGTGCAGAATGATAAAACCTATGGACCATCTCTCGGAATGTTTTAAAACATATAACATAAAACAAATTGCCTGACTCCAAAAGGAAACCAATTACACTGAAATACAATTATTAAAAAAATCTTAAAATGAGTGTGTAATGTATGTTCTTTATGAACACATTAAATAGCAAGCTCTAGCAGCGGGTGGAATAACTGCTTTAATCTCAGAGCTGCAATGGGCATAACTCATAGCCCAAGATGTCTGCAGCAGCTGAATTGTGGTATGAAAATATCTGGGATCCCTACGGGTAACAATATCTCAGGTACTGCCAAGACATTGTGGTTTATTGCCCACATTCATAATTAAAGAAAATGCTAAATAAAGATGTTATTTCTTCTTCACCACCCAAGTTCACAGGCTCCTCTAGATTCTACACATGGGCTGTTCACCCCCAAGTTCATAAACTGTTAGGTCCTTTACAACTCGGTAAGTATTCCTATTGGGCGTATTCTTGAATTCCAGCCCCCCTGCATCTCCTTCTGCAGGAATCTACCTCCACTCACTCCCCTTCCTGCTCCAAAAGCTCAGCTTCTATACACCTGGCCCTCCCATGTCCTCCACTCCCATCGGCTTGGCCCAGCGAGGACTCGGGCCTCAGCAGTATCCTTTTGCCCAGGCTGACCAGAGACCAGCCAAGACATGGCTGGAAAGAAAGCCTCAGCTTCTAGAGAACTGAGCTCAGGTGTTAGGATCTTCTCCGAAACCTGAACTAAGCAGCAAAGGAGAGGTGGGTGTGACAATGTGGTGAAGGGCACAGTGTGGGCAGACTGAGTTGAGCCGATGGCAGCCAAAGTGTAGACCAGTGACATCCTGTATCGGCGGACTAACCTTGAACTCAGAACCCTCTCCACCCCACCTCAAGGGCCTGGGCTCCCTCCAGGCTGTGCTTAGGTAGCAATGCTTCAGTGGACAGCTCCTCACTCTCTTCCTTTTTATCATTTAAGGGAGTCCCTGCTGTGTGCATCAGAAGGGCCCACCCTAAATCTGCATTTTACAGCCGAGGAAGCTGAAGTTTGGAAAAGTTGAGTCTTTTGCTTGGGCTCACAGGGCAAAGTAAAACGGTGAAGCTTTTATTCCCTCTTTTACCCTCCTCCTCGTTTTGAGGAGCAGATGGGTGATGGTCTTTATTATTCATTTATTTAAAGTCACATAAATGATACATGAAACCCATCTCTCAAACTCCGACGTTACTGACAAAATGCCTCCCCCGCACACATATTCAATATTAGACCTAGTACACGTGACCATTCTTGGATATATTCAGCCACCACCCAACTTGACCTGTCCGGTCTTTTAAACCCTTTCCCAAGAGCAGGATGGCTACATTTTCCAAGGCAGGAGGGAGTGGGGAGTAGTAATTAACAGCCGATGAGCACAGCACCTGGAAACACTCAGCCCCGCTGCCTGGTGCCCTGCTATGAAAATCAAAATCGATTTCACCGAGAGTCAGCATCTCTGGCTTCTGGGCAGAACCCACGCTGTGGAGGGAAATGCGCACAGAATTCTGCTCTTTTCTCCTGGCAGGGAGCTAATTCTCCCAACGCCCTATCTCCCCCCACTTGTCACTTGACCTCAGAGCCACAAATTAGATATACCAAAGGAAACTACAGACACAGAGTCCTTCCACACAAAGGGGGAAAGCCACCGCCGCATTAAAAAATGTATTTATCCAGCCAAAATGTTTTATTTGCTTTTGGGGTGGGGGGGAAGATGGGGAAGGAGATTGGGACTTGTGTTTTCTCCCATAATGCCTGTGTCCTCAGAAAGCTATGTGAGGGGCAAGGTCTGGGCCCCAGCGAGACAGTGAAGCGTTCTTTTGAAAACAGACTTCTTTCCCTTGGAGAAGGAATGGTCAGCCTGCTTCATCAGACCCATCTATAAATGCCTGCATATCACATTAACCATCTACTTGAAGTCATGGGGCCACATTTATTTTATCTCGGAAACCATGGCAGGCCTATTTTCAGCCAGAGGGCCTCTCTTCTTTCCTTTAATCCTACTCTGAAATATTATTCACATAGATTGGGAAGGGTCCAGAGAAAGACCTACTAGAAGCCTCTCAAACTCTTGAGTCTGGGAGGTTAGCATTCTGAGGCACAAAGAGGGGAGGGGTCCAGCCGTAAATCACACAGCTAGGTAACAGCAGATGTAGGCTCTGATTCCTAGACATCTGGCCTCCAAGCCTGCATCTCTTTTCATGTGACTACAAAATAGCACGAAGTGGTCTGGTCTCCAGGGACAGAGGCTCTGCGAATCCTGATGTTATCATTTATCAGATCCATAAGCCCGGGCAACTCACTTAACCTCTCTGAGCCTCACTTTCCTCATCTATTTATACATCGGGGATTTTGATATAACTATCTTTAGGATTATTCTGAGGATTAAATGTGCCAGGGCTTGACACAGAGGTGCCTTTTATTACAATATATTGTACTACTTCCGTGTCAAATACATAAGTGAGTGGGTCTGTCATCTGAAGTTTGATAACTGTGTCCGCACAACTACCCAGAGATAGGGGGGAAGAAAAAAGATTGTTATCAAAACCATTTTACAGTCAGAAAAATTCAGCCCCCAGCCTGGCCCCCAGAAATGACATAAATTTGCATAACATCAGGGTTTCAAAAGTGAGCACATTCTCGGCCTTCAGAAGTGCTAACTGTCCTGTCTACCACACCTCCCAAGGCATGGGTTGAATTAGAAGTAATATCCCCTCCTCCTTCCCGCCCAGAGCAGAACCACATATCACACTGGCTTATACTTCATGACCCTTCCTTGTAAACTGGGACGAGCACAGTCCCTGGTACCCAGAGGACTCAGTGCAGTTTGATGAATGGGTGAATTACTATCCTGACCTGCAGATAAGAAGGACTTGGTTGGCCCAGTAGCCAGAAGTGGTGTGGTGGGTGAAAGGGCAGGGCGGGGCGAGGATGAGCTCCCAACTCCGCCCCGTAGGGCGGAGTTATCCCTAGCCCTCAAAAGCCTGGACCGGGAGAAATTCGCTCTCTTCCGCCATGCTGCCGGCATGAGTGGGGGAGCACATGCTAGCATGGTGAAGGCTCTCTTGCTTATTGCATCGGACTTGGCTCCCTGGTGGTCCTTGGGGATCACGAAGTCTGGGCATAACAGATGGGGGCGTCGTCCGGGATCCCCGGGACCATTAGGGAAAACCCGATCCGGAGAGTCTGACTGGCCGCAGTAGGTGTGTGCGCGCTCTGGAGGGACATAAAACCCCTCATGGAATTGGTGCCCGAAGACGCCTGGTGGACGCACCATGAAGGCTACGGGCAGGAGGATCAGAAGACGTTCTGACCTCCCGGGAGGGCCCAAGAGGGACCCTGATGGGGAGAGGGATAAGCTTCTCCCAGGACGAGGTGAGTGGCGTGAGCCTTTGCCTCACCTGCGGAAAGTGAGCCTTTCCCAGGTCTGAGTTTGGTATCTGTGGGCGACATGGCGCCCCAGGATGGAGCCGGCGAAGTGTGGCCGGCATGGTGGTGCGGGGCCCCCTGGCGGCGTTGGGTCGGAGGGGGGGCTCCCGCGGGGCTCAGTCTGCGCGTTGGAGCGCGGCTGGGCAGTGGTGGCCTCGCTCGGGGAGCAGGCACCTGGGTTAATTTGCTGGCTGCCTGGGAAGTGGAGCCGGGAAGCCGCTGGGGCGACCCGCGCTTTCTCCTCGGGGGCTGCCTGAGTAGTGTGGCTGGGGTGGCCAAAGCAGCCTCACCCCAGGGGCCTGGGCCATAGGGGCCTGGGCCAGCGTAGAGACATTGGTCCCTGGAGACATCAGGTGCCGGAGAAGAGCTCAAGGGCAAATCTCTGTGCTCAGTAAAGAGAAAAGGCCAGTTCAAAACGAGTGCGCATAGTTTTGGGCTGTGCTTAAAAACACTTTTCTGGGTACAGAATAAGTTTTAAAAGTGGTGGAGATAAATTAAAACTGGTTTCCCAAGTCATTGTAAGTAGCTTTTGAAATTCCCCGCCATGAGGCGGAAACTAGATGGTAATGGTAACAAGTTTATGTGAATGGTGGTGAATGGCCCTGAATGGCCAGGAGTCTTTAGGTAAAGAATGTGTTCACTTGCATTTGAATGCTGCTCCAGCTTCAGGGAGTGGCAGGTCACAATGGTTAGTCTTCCTTGTCATTGGTATCAGCTAAGCAGAGTCATATAGCTACTTAAGTATGAATTGTGATTGACCTTTGATTTTCTGACATTGTCTTAAATCCTAGTAAACTGCCTCTGGTGTGGAGAGGTCTAGGGGAGGCCGGAGAGCGCAAGACTATTAGCTCTCCTACAAAGAGATTATTCAGTGCTTTGTTTGAACTTCAGAAAAAAATTTTGAGATCTGAAAAAACTGTATGATTAGATCTGTTGCTGAAACTTTACCCTGAATAAGCAGGATGTATTAGAAATGTAATGTTATTAATCTAAGAAATGCCAAATTTATTTGACTTGCCAGCTTTAAAAGTTCAAAGTATAAATTGAATTAGGAAAAGTTAATTGCAGTAACTAGATGCCTAGAATATGGCAGGCTAAACTGTATTATATATGTTAAGAATAAGCAGTAATGATCTAAGATCTCAAGGATTGATTTATTCTCATTTGTCAGATGAAAAAGTATGTAATGCTTACACTTAAAAAATTATTTTAAGTCAGTGATGCAGTATTTTTTAAGTCAGTTTTTCTAAAGTAATGTTTAATGTAACATATGAAACTTTTATATTTGATTTGTTTTGTTTTGCTTTTCTCATATGCCATTGTTGTTAAATTTGGGCTTGTACCTGCATCTTGTATTTTGTTTAAACTTTGGGAATAATTTTTGGTTTCAGTCATGTGTATCTACTTTATAGATTTAAGTAGACTTCATCACAAAGGTTTATAATTTATTTAGAATTGTGTTAAAACAATGTGAAAACAATTATTTGTATGATTAACCCCCCGAGACTGCTTGGACAATTTTCACCGATGTTCTGCAGTGGGGAGTAGAGGGGCTTAGAAATGTATTGATAGATAAATCTATATCTGTAGGGAAAATGTGACATTTTACATTTCAGGTGGCTGTTAGAGGCCTGGGAACAGGTACTGGACCTGCTCCCTCCTCCCTTGCCTTTTAAAATTTGAGGCATGGTTATGTATTTTTGGAAGATAAGATTTTTATAGAAATTATAAAGAGTATGTCCTGACAGGTTAGCTAAGAGAGGCAAGCCTTTTAGTTTCCTGATGGGCATGGGGGCACCCTATTTAGTCTTGAGAGAGCCAATAGGACCAGTACATCAGCCCAGGAAGCCACCGGACAAACTGCCTGTTTTCCTTGGACATCAAGAAGGACTGTGGTCCTCGGAAGGAACACGTACTGGGGGAATGCAGCTGTTGAACTGGTCCAAAGTGGAACAACGGATCTTTGAGGAGCTAAAGAAGGCTCTCATCTCAGCAGCTGCCCTAGCCTTGCCGGACGACGCGGAGCCCTTCCACCCCTACGTGAGTGAGGTAAGAGACATTGCCAAAGGGGTTCTCACTCAGACTCTAGGTACCTGGAAGAGACCTGTTGCCTATCTGTCTAAGAGACTGGACCCTGTGGCAGCCACAGCATTGTTGGTGAAGGAGGCAGATAAGTGGACTCTGGACCAGGAGCTAACCTGGATGGGCCAGGCTTTTCTCCTGGACCAGCCCTGTGTCCAGATTCAGAAAACTCTGGCCATCAACCCTGCCAGCCTGCTTCCAGATGATGATGATGGAACCCATTCATGACTGCACAGAGGTAACAGACGACAAGGTACTGTTCACGGATGGGAGCAGTTATGTTCAGGATGGGACCTGATATGCAGGGGCAGTGGTAGTCACCTTGGACCACACCATTTGGGCACAGTTCCAGAACTTTTGGCCTTAATCCAGGCCCTTTGATGGAGACACTGTGCCATCCACAAAGAAAAGAGGGTTACCAACTGCAGCCAGAAGGAATTGGCTGACCAGAAGCAAGCCACTGAAGGACCAGATGGTTGATAGACCCTCCAGATGACAAGACTGTTGGTCCCAGAGGCTCTAGGTCAGAGTTGCCCGGTGACACCAGGTTAAGTGTCACCAAGACTTCTGAACTTCTGTGAGGCAGAGTTGCTAGAAGTACTGTCTGTGCACAGGTAAATGCTAAGCAAGGTAAGGGGATCCCCCCTGGGAATTCAGGTCCCAGGGAACCTCTCCAGGAGAGCATTGGTAGGTGGATTTCAGAGATTAAACCACCAGCATTAAGGTCTAGTTTTTATAGACACTTCAGATTAGGTTGAAGTATACCCCATTATCAGATAACAGCCCCACCTTGGTAGCTAAGGTATCTCAGAGTATAGCTCTAGCCTTAGGACAGGTAGGTGCAACTCGGGAGGAAGGGGGTTTAACTAAATGTGTCTTAAAATCGGTGAAAATTGGACCAACCCCCTGTCCTTTGCCCTCTTGAGGGCCAGGTGTACCCCTTATTGGGACAAGTTTCCCCTTTTTGGGAGGGGATCATGTATGGTAACCATTTCCTTGCTCAAGTCCTTACAGGCTCTGCAGTTTGCTTGTTCCAGATGCACTGCCAGTGCCCACCGCAGACCCTGTAGCCCCGGAACTCAATGTGGGTAAAGAAATTTGCTGCCCAAGGACTCAAAGGGATGCTGCACTGTTATCCTGAGCACGCCCACTGCTGTTGAAGTAGATGGCACCCAGACCTAACTACATGACTCCCAGCTCCTGCATGGCCTGGATCCTGGCAACTACAGGCCAGGAGGAGAACTGATGCCTGCAGGAGGGGAACTGGACTTCAGTGAGGACAATACTGATGGGAACTGTGGTACTAAGGGTCTTGATAACTGTATTTGTTGTTTATGCTGAAAGGAAGTAGGCTGCTGAGTCAATGATTTGACTAGGCACATTAGACAAGGGGGGAATGAAAGGGCAGGGCGGGGCGAGGATGAGCTCCCAACTCCGCCCCGTAGGGCGGAGTTATCCCTAGCCCTCAAAAGCCTGGACCGGGAGAAATTCGCTCTCTTCCGCCATGCTGCCGGCATGAGTGGGGGAGCACATGCTAGCATGGTGAAGGCTCTCTTGCTTATTGCATCGGACTTGGCTCCCTGGTGGTCCTTGGGGATCACGAAGTCTGGGCATAACAGTGGGGTGCTTCTCCTTTTTCCACATCCCAAGTGGAGGCTGTCACTCTGATGTAGGGACAGTCAACGCCCACCACAGACAACACAGCGCATTTATTGATTTCCGGGGGGGTAAGGGGGGGTAGGGGGTGGTGGTGGTGGTGGTTAAGGTTAAAGGAGTTTTGGGTGTGCCCAGGTCCTATTTATTCCTCATTCCTGGTACACCGATGGGATTTAGCATATCAAGACCTGGGTAAATCAAGGTCCTATTCATTCCTTATTCCCAGCTCATGGATAAAGATAAGAAATCAGTACTGATAACATTTTGGGAGGCTGTTTGGGTGTGTGTGTGTGTGTGTGTGTGTGTGTGTATACACGGACAGCCATGCCAGTCACCTCGGACTCAGCTGACATTAATTTAAAGATCATCCATGTGCATTCCCAAAGGGCCCTCTATAGTAGGTGTCTTGTTGCAGAAAGCAGGAGAGGCCAGGCCAGCAGGCAAGAACTCCAGTGGTAACAAGCAAGAACCCCAGTCTCTCCACTCATTCCTTTAAGCCTGCTCTGTGCGGAAGAGGCTTCTGACAAGACCAAGAGCTGGGCCCCTGATCTTAAAGGTCCCATCCAGGGCCCAGAAGATAACTGGGAAGCACACATGCCCCTCTTCCAGCTAAAACAGATGTAATAACGTTTCAGGCAAGGGGCAGCCAACAGGCCAGGGAGATGGCCCATCTGTCTTCCTAATTGTCAACTCTGCCCATAATAAGATTTTTCTCCCTGTCACACCTTAGGCTGCTACTGAACTGAAGCAAAATCAAGATATCCATCTTCTAGCTATGTCCAATGGCCTTTACAAGGTGCCAGGGATGAAAGGAAGCTATTTGGCTAAAAGAAGAAGCCCTAGACTGGAAGTCAGGAGTTGGGGTCGGGGGCAGGGAAATGGGAAAGGGGGGGTCCATGCTCTTAACCAGCTCAGATGCTAGGGCAGTCACTGTACCTCATTGGCCTCTGTTTCCTGTAAAATTAAAGTCCGAAGTTCAGGAAATTGGTCAATGGAGAGGCAAGGGCTGTGAACCATGGGACATTGCATACAGGATATTTTGGGTTAGATGCATTTGGAGATGTTTCTGTCTTTCAATCCATCTCCCTTCCTCTTCTCTCTCTCTCTCAAAAAAAAACACACAAAAAAACACACAAAACACCCACATGTTTTTGTTTTTTAAAGATGCACAGTGCAGCTGATGCTCACTGTGACCAAGGCATGTCCAGGGAGCTCTGGAAACAAAGAAATGGAGCATCTGATTCTGTTCAGGAAAGGCCTTGGCTCGGGTGGGGATAGGGTAAGAAACCTTACATTTAATGCTGACATTGAACGCTGAGTGTGCACTCACTGGATGAACAGGTAGGAAGAGTATGTTAGACAAAGGGCAGTATGTGCAAAGGCAGCGTGTGCGTGTTCTAGGAGCTGCTCGGAGTGTGACTGTGAGTAGAACAGACAGTGCTCACTGGGAAGGGAGGAGATGGGGGAAGTGATATGCCATGTAAGGAATTTTACGCTGCAGGCAAAGAGTTCGTTCTAGTTTCAAAAGTCGAAGATGAGCCACCCCTCCCAGCATGAACCTTCCTAAATGTTGAGCAGAGGCCTTGGTCAGTTTTGAGCACAGCTGGCAGTAGGGAACAACTGGTAGAAAGACCTGCTGCTTCTTTGGCACCCTGAGCAGGCATGGGCTGTCTGACCAAGATGCTGGTATGCATAGGGGGCAGGGGCAGGGTGAGTCTGGCACCAGTCTATCAGTCTCTCCCTCTTTCTCTTCCAGCCAGGGGGAGTCCAAATGCTCATTACAGTGGCTGAGAAAGGAAGGCACTGATTGGCCTAGGTCCGTGGTCGGCAAACTCATTAGTCAGCAGAGCCAAATATCAACAGTACAACAATTGAAAATTCTTTTGAGAGCCACATTTTAAAAATTTTATTTATTTATTTATTTATTAAATATATTTTATTGATTTTTTACAGAGAGGAAGAGAGAGGGACAGAGAGTCAAAAACATCGATGAGAGAGAATCATCGATCAGCTGCCTCCTGCACACCCCCCACTGGAGATGCGCCCGCAACCAATGTACATGCCCTTGACCGGAATCGAACCTGGGACCTCTACAGTCCACAGACCAACGCTCTATCCACTGAGCCAAGCCAGTTCTGCAAGAGAGCCACATTTTTTAAACTTAAACTTCTTCTAATGCCACTTCTTCAAAATAGACTTGCCCAGGCCGTGGTATTTTGTGGAAGAGCACACGCAAGGGGCCAAAGAGCCGCATGTGGCTCGTGAGTCGCAGTTTGCCAACCATGAGCCTAGGTGATGGGATGCAGAAGCAAGGGGCGTGCCCATTTGGTTGAACCTCTGCTCATCACCTGGGAAACGGTCTTTCAGTTCCTCTCATCAACTCTGTTACTAAACTCAGGGCCCTCTCACATGCTGTTCCTTCTGCCTGGAAGGCTCTGTCCACACTCTTCAACTGGTGAATTCCAGTCAGTCTTCTAAGCAACTACTGTGCCTGCCACAGATTCTCTTGGCACCTTAACCTCTTCTTTCAAAGAATTCAGCACTTCATAATTCTATATTTGAGTGATTTGATTCATGTTGGTCTTGGACTCTGGACTGCAAGCTCCATGAGGCCAGACACTGCCAGTTTTGTTCATTTCTCTATCCCAGTACCTTGCCCGTGCCTAGCTCAGACCAAGTATTTGTTGGCTGAATGGAAAGCCGTGTGTGGACCCAGAGCCATTCCCCATTTGCACTGCCCTTTAACAGTCCCCATGACTCACATTAAGGTCCAGTGAGGAGTTTGGATAGGGAAGGAAGGTGGGACTCAACAAGGCAATATCAGAGGGAACTCTGCTTCTATTCCAAGTGTAGTTCTGCGTTCTCCCGGGCGGTCTTGAAGGGGCTCTAAGGCACCCGCAATTGGTTTACCCACCTCAGGCAGGTTCTCGGGGATTGTATTTTATTCAATATGCTTTCTCCTCAGGCCTCCCTCGTGCTGGGCACTGGTGGCATCTGACCATCTCCTGACCCTAATTGGTCAATAGATCTTTGTCCAGGCTTCAAGAGGTCATCCTCGAAAAGGGGAGGGGGGATCTCCTTCTCCTCTCCTAGAAAATGTCCCCTCTTCTCCCTCCATTCCAGCACTCTGGGGCTCCTGCAGCCCTAGTAGATGCCCTAGGGGCAAGTGCAGATTCCAGCCTGGTATAGAGGCTCTGGGGTTCCACGTTCCAATGCCCAGTAACTGGCCAAGCTGCAGGGACACGGTACTTGGGGGGTCAAAGGTTTGACCTTAAAAGAGGGATGAGAGGGAGGGCATCTCACCAAGGAGCTCAAAGGATGGCAAAAAGCGTCCTTGGCCACCAGTGCGCGGTAGGACAGGGACTGCCTCCACCCAAGGTCGCAGCCCAGCGGGAGCGCTGGAAAGTTCAGAGGGCTCTCAGGGCGGATTTTCGGAAAGAGGAAAGACTCAGAGCTCGTTTCAGGTAGTCCTGCGAGCCAGGGGCAGGGCGGTCCAGTCTTGCAAGCAAGCTACATCCCGGACAGCAGCGCCCAGCTCGGAAGCGCTGGGTGGGGGCTGCACCACCCCCGCCGCAAGGACGACGCGGCCTTCCCCCTCCTCTCCTCTGCCCAGCTCCGGGGCGCCGGGAGCCAGGCAGGGCGCAAGGGGAGAGGCGCCTGCCCTTGGGCTGTTTCGGACCCCAAAAGGGGGCTCAGGTCGGCCCGGGATGCCGCAGTCTCTGCCGTCAGGGGGGCCGGGGCCGGGGCGCGAGGAGGGGGCGCGGCGGGCGGCAGAGGTAGAGGAGCGCGGCGGGGCCAAGACCCCGCTGGCGCAGGGCCGGGTGCTGGCGCGGGCCGGGGGCGCGGGGCGCCTTACCTTGGCGAGCCGCGGAGTCCGGCGGGAGGCGGCCGTGCCAGCGGCGGGCGCACAGCCCGGCTTCGGGGTGCACGCAGCCTCGGGTGCACAGTCCCGGCTCGGGCGCGCACCCCCGGGCAGGCGCACACTCGGCGTCCCGAGCGCGCACCCCCTCCGGCGCCCTCTGGCCAGCGTGTCCGGCCGGAACCCGGGCGCCCACCGCGCGGGCACACCCACCCCCCGCGGCCGCTGCGGGGCTGGCCAGGCGCAGCCGCCCCAGCTTCGCCCCGCGTCGCCGGCGACACCCCGAGTCCCCGCCTTCGCCGGGAGAAAGAAAGCCTGGCGCGCGCGGGCCCCGGTGTGTAGGAAGGGGCAGCGCTTGGAAATCGAGGGGAGGGTCTTAGCTGTGATGAACTCAAGAAGCCTTTGGACAGTTTGGAAGAAAAACTTTCCGAAAAGGGACCTGGAAACTGATCTGTGCATAGCGCCTTTCAGATATCCAAAGGCGCTTTCACATACATTCATCTCAGCTCACCTTTGCCACCACAGTTCGTGGGGCGTTTGTAGGTGCACCTGTAGGTGCGGAGACGCTGTCACACTGGGCGATGCCTGGCAGAGCGGGGTCGAGAGCCCAGTATTGATGGTGAACCAGAGGTTGGTGGGCAGAGGTACTCGCCAGCGGTATTTTCTCCCTGAGGAGGTGGAAGGGTGAGGGTGGGTGTGGGGGAAAGGCAACTTCTCTCTCTCCTAAGTCCTGTCTTTATCCATTTGCTTTTTTCCTTTCTGCTCATGGCTCTAGCTCCACTCAGGAATCCTAAATCGTTCACCTCACACTCAACCCCAGCCCCAAACACTTTGTAACAGTTCAAAAGATTTTCATTAAGATGAATAACCTTGAATTGTGATAAGATGAGGAAATGCCAGACGTTGTGCACAACATAAACGTAAAAGAACTGATATTGCCCCATTTTACAGATGTGGAGACAGACATGAGGCGGGTAGAACGTAGCCTGGGGACCCAGATCCCACCTCTGGCCCACCATAGGTACCTTTCAAAGGGCCCGTGGCCTTAGGGTAAACTTAACCAAGGGGGTTTCATTTTTGACACAGAGACCCTGAAGGAGGAGATCATGTGGGGCAAGGGACACTTTCAGGACTTCCATTTTCCCGTGTTGCTGGACACATGGTCGTTACAATGACCTCACTTCCACCAGGCTCGTCTAAAAGCAAAACAACAGCCAAAACCGATTTGGCTCAGTGGATAGAGCGTCGGCCTGCGGACTGAAAGGTCCCAGGTTCGATTCTGCTCAAGGGCATGTACCTGGGTTGCGGGCACATCCCCAGTAGCGGGTATGCTAGAGGCAGCTGATCAATGCTTCTCTCTCACTGATGTTTCCAACTCTCTATCACTCTACCTTCCACTCTGTAATAAATCAATAAAATATACTTAAAAGCAAAACAACAGCCCCAGAGCAGTAATAAACTTGGCCCCAGGATTGGAAAGAGTAGGGGGTGATGGGGACTTCCATGACCTTGTGGGCAGCTCCAGGCTCTGGCCCAAGTGAAGGGGCTGCTGCGATTCAGTTCTAGTTCACTTTAGACCTTCGGGGCAAGGAATTAATAGAGTTGCGTGTTGCCACTTTTAAGAGAAGCTGTAAATTCAGATATTTAAGTGACATCTCAATTTGTTGATAACTCACTTTATTTTTTATTTTTTAAAATATATTTTATTGGTTTTTTAGAGAGGAAGAGAGAGGGATAGAGAGTTAGAAACATCAATGAGAGAGAAACATCCATTAACTGCCTCTTGCATACCCCCACTGGAGATGTCCTTGCAACCAAGGTACATGCCCTTGACCCAAATCGAACCTGGGACCTTTCAGTCCACAGGCTGACACTCTATCCACTGAGCCAAACCAGTTTCGGCATGATAACTCACTTTAAAAAATGGTAAATACTTGATATGTAGGTCAACCTTGTTCAAGCCAAATGAGTTTATGAGCAGATCCAGTTTGTGGAGCAGGGGTTTGTGCCCTGGAGTTCGGGGTACTTTACACTGTTTAACTTGGGCCTTCCAATATCCCCGTAAGATGGGCCCAGCAGAGACAGCTGTTTTCATTTTCTGGGAGAGGAAACCCCAATGAGGAAGGTTCCAATGGCCAGCCCAAGGTCACACGAGCCAACCAGAGCTAGAACCGAGACCCAGGCACCCCAACTCCAGGTCCTGACGCCTTCCCTCTGCATTCTCTGATCTCACTAAGACTCTGTTCCTTGCTTTTGGGTGTTGTGAGCCGAGTTAGGCATGGGGTGGCCTGAGGTGTGGTGACAGAGCACCTTTTCTGGGAAGATGAAGCCAGAGTGCCAGCTGCTGTCCTCGAAAGCTCGGCCTGATGACTCAGAAAGAAGCTGTGTCGTGAGGGTAAAGCTGAGTCAGAGGAAGCAAGCTTGAAACTGGGGCAGCCCAGGCTTCTGAGTCCGAGAGCAGGGACTCAGGAAACAGGAGGAAGAACGGACTAAGCAAATACACCTGCTCGTAGTCCCCTCGCCCTCGCCTCAATTAAACCAGAAGCCACGGACCAGAGACATCAGCTAGAGCATGCTTATTTTTCCTGTCACAACAGGAAAGTCAGCAAGAATTAGGCTGAGAAGTAGACTCGTTGGGTGGTCGTAGGAATAGGGGGCCTTTGCGGGAAGCAGGTCTTCTAGAATCTTAGGTTTGGGCATGTGCACTGCAGGACCAGCATGGGCCTTTCAGACAGAGTGAATCTGCAAAACTGATATAGAACGACCAGACGCAACACTGCTGTAGCCTGAAGCTTATAAGCAGAGGACCGAGCTGCAAGCAGAGAATGAGTCTCTCCTTCCCCAGCCCTTTGCTGGAGTTTGGGGTGTAGGAGGAGTTAACAAAAATTCGTCATCTACCGTATATGTGCCAAGTTCTGAGCAGAACATGTTACATACGTGATCTCATCAGGAGTCACAATAAAACCAAAATGGTGGTTCTCCTGCCAAGAATGATGAGATGCAGTGTCACTTGCCTGGGGATTCACAACTCGTACAGGGGGAGACAGGAGTCACACTTAGGTCTTCGTGACTCCAAAGACTAAACCCTTTCTAACAAAGGCCTGGAAATTGTGGCCAACATGGAGATATGTCATTCTGCTGCAAGAAAGTACTGCCACGCTGTAAGCGACGTGTCCACACCTCCACAGTGTGGTGAGCTCCTGTGAGGTCTGCTTCTGTCAATGCTGTGTTGGTAATGTGTGTGTGTGTGTGTGTGTATGCTAGTAATGTTTAAGAGCCAACTCTCAGGGAGGGAGGATTGTGTGCAAAAATACATTTGATTTTTCATTATTCATGGTAGTTCTGTAAAGTGGCTACAAATACTGAAATTGCTACTATGGAACTACTGTTCTCAGAGGAAATGCAGGGTTAAGTTCCTATAAGCTTCTGGGCACTTTTTCATCAACTGATCAATACATAACTTTGCTTTATGGTTTTGTTTAAAGACTATATATTATACTTTTAATATATAAGGTTTCCCCCAAAAATGTATAAACACTGAATGATTATAAAGCTAACATACAGTTAATTTTCAAAATTTAAAAGAATCACCAGGTTAGTGTGGCTCAGTGGTTGAGTATCAATCCATGAACCAAGAGGTCACTGGTTCAATTGCCAGTCAGGGCACATGCCCAGTTTGTGGCCTAATCCCCAGTAAGGGATATGAAGGAAGTAGCCAATAGATGTTTCTCTCTCACTGATGTTTCTATCTGTCCATCTCTCTTTCTCTCTAAAAATCAATAAAAATGTTTAAAAAATTAGTTTTTAAAGAATCAACAGAAATGAATATTTAAAAAAATGTTTTTATTATTATTGTTATTATTATTATTATTGTCAAGGCCTGTTTTCAAACTGATAATCATTCTGGTCCAGGCACTGCTGATTATGTGAAACAATGGAATTGCAAACATCAAGAATCATTTTGTTCAATATTTGTGTGCTCTCGATTTGTCGACTGTTGCTGGTTTTGAACTGAAAACTTTATATTTTATGTATCCCCATTAAAAAAGTCTAGTGGCACTTTAGGATAAATTTTCTTTGTCCAAAGCTAGTCTGGTTTCATCCATGATTTCAAGTCAGTCAAACCTGAAAAGGAGTGAAAATTAAGGGAGCTATCAGCTGTTAAAGTGTACAGTATATACATTTTGGGGGGACACCCTACATATTGTTGATTCATTAGTGATGCACCTGAGAAAATGTTATCTTGTAACACACATATTTTCTCCATAAGGCATTTCACAGCTTCCTTGTGCTTAGGAACACTAGGTAGCACTTCAAAACTATACTTTTGTGCTATTTTAAACAGTGAAATCGCCTCCAAAAATTACAAAAAATACAAAACAGTACCACACAAAGACTGCCAAAAGGACACTTGTTTACAGCATGAGAACTAACACAAGAAGCCCGAGGGCTGGTCACCTTGTTCAACATCAGCTGAGAATGTGCATGTCAGATGACTCAAAGCTTTCCCCACTCTGCATGTCTGCGAATGACTACAAAAGTGCTGCAAATATTAGTTTGGGGGTTACAAATAAATGCCAGCAAGTCAGTGCATTTGCAAACACAGAATCCACACATATGAGGATCAGCTGTGCATATACATATCTGAACATATCTTCTGGGCCCTTCATATTTAAACTCATTCTTCCAGTTTTATCTCCACTATCCTCCAGTCAGACTGGACTGTTCACTATTCTCCAAACATGTCTCATGCTTATCTAGCTTTGTGACTAAGTGCAGGCTGCTGTCCACATCTGGATTCTTTCTTCTCTGCCTCCCAGTGCGTGCACGTGCATACACACACACACACACACACACACACACACACACACTGTCCTCCTATGTCTGAATGATTCTGCTGTGCAGTTGTATCTCCTGCATCAAAGCCTTCTTAATGCCCCAGACAATGGATTTTCGCCATCCTTGCAGCCATGATGGCATTTTGAAGCCTACATCAGAACATCAGACACTAATCATGTTCTACCTTATATTACAAGGCAGCCTCAGTGATCTCCAAAAAAAAAAAAATTATAATCATGCCACTCACCTCCTTAAAATTCCTCAAAGCATTGCATTGCTCCAATAAAGTCTGGATGCTTTTAAGAAGGCTTGAAAGACTAGCCCCTTACACTTTTGCAGTCTCCTCTTGT
Source organism: Pipistrellus kuhlii (assembly GCF_014108245.1). Classification (NCBI taxonomy): domain Eukaryota; kingdom Metazoa; phylum Chordata; class Mammalia; order Chiroptera; family Vespertilionidae; genus Pipistrellus; species Pipistrellus kuhlii. The sequence continues at coordinate 154,191,224 of NW_023425515.1, read as the reverse complement.
GTCCTCCATATGCTTTCTCCTCTAGCCACATGAGACTCCTTTTAGTTCCTCTAATACGCTGGGTTCTTTCCAGCCTAGAATTCTCACTACATGCTATGTGTTCTTCTGCCTGGAAAAATCTTCTCCTTCCAATTCTTTGTTTAGGTAATTACCGTATTTTTCGGACCATAAGACGCACTTTTTTCCCCCCAGAAGTGGGGGGAAAAAGTCCCTGCGTCTTATGGTCCAAATATAGCCTACACATATACTGTAAAAAAAAAGTATTTTTACTTGCCCGGCTCTGTGTGGTCTCTGTGTGCTTGCCTGGCTCTAAAATGGTTCTAAATGCTGCTGTTTACTTTACAGGGTTGATTACATGTGTTTATGACTGTGATGTTGGGTTTTAATGCACATAAAATATTTTAGGATACTATTTGTTTCAGAATCTTTTTTTCTTCATTTCCCTTCTCTAAAAACTGGTGCATCTTATGGTCCGGTGCGTCTTATGGTCCGAAAAATACGGTAATGCTCATCCCATGAATTTCAGCTGAAACATTACTTCCACAAACATCGCTTCTCTCTGATCAACCCCTAATCCCCAGACTAAGTTAGGAGTTCCTAGTGTCTGCTCTCAAAACATCTCTGTGCTAAATTATGTGTTATTGCCTATTTCTCCCACAAGATTATGATTACATGAAGAGAGCCCTATATCTCATTTTATGTCTTTCAGCACCTAGTTCAGAATCGGGCACATAAATGTAAATCCGGTTCTCAATAAATGTTTAATGAATGAACAAACAACTAAATCTCCATTGTCCTGACATCCGTTGGAAGTGATGAAGAGCAGACAGCTAAAATAATGATGAAGGTTTTAAGTTTGTTTGTTTTTTTCACTTTTAAATTACTACCTTGGTGTTTTATACTACACACTTAATTCTAAACCCAAAAGTTATTATTATATTAAAAAAGATTATGCTCCCACTACATATGTTATTTATAAAAATCATTTTGATAATGTAGATTAAAATGTGAAAGCTAATCAATAAACTTCTAGACTATAACATAAGAGTATACACATAGAAAGAGGCAAATATTTCTTAAACAAGACACCAAAAGCAATCTCTAAAGAAAAACATTGATATATTCGGAAGATATTAAAATTAAGAACTTCTGTTTATCAAAACATTGACATAGGCAGCAACCATTTTATTCTCTCTTATGATTCTGTGGTTTGACTGAACTCAGCTGGGCAGATCTGGGGCTCCAACCATTGTTGGTTGGGGCTGAGTCATCTAAAACTAATTTAAGCTGGAATATCCAACTTGGCTCTTTGAAATGGCTGGTTAGTTAGAGGGAAGAATAGGCCCAGAACTGGTATAGCATCACTTTCAACATGATTTATTGCTTAAGTAGTCACAGGGCAAGCCTAGATTTAAGGGGGAGAGAATAATAAAAACCATTAAGAGAGTATAACAGCAAGTCACAGAGAGGTTTTCAAAAGTTATATATTAGCGGTTGAATTATGTCCCTCCACCCCCAAATTCCTAGGTTGAAGTCCTAGCACCTACTACCTTAGAATGTGACCTCATTTGGAAAGAGAGTCATTACAAATGAGGTCCTTCTAGAACAGTGTGGGCCCCAATCTAATATGACCAGTGTCCTCATCAAAGGGGAAATTTACCATGTGAAGATAAAGGCAGAGATCTACAAGCTAACGAGTACCAAAGATTGCCAACAAACCACGTGAGGCTAGGAGAGAACATGGAACAGATTTCCTCTCATAGACTCAGAAGGAATCAATTCGAACACCACCATCATCTTGTACTTGTAGCATCCACATCTGGAAAACTATACATTTCTGTTATTTAAGCTATCCAGTTTGTGGTGCTTTGTTATGGCTTTATTAGGAAACTAATGCAATATATGAAGAATTGTCTGCAAAGCAAGAGGTATAAAACAATTCAAAAGAGAAGTGGCCAAAGTTTAAAGTTTAAACAAACATTTCACAAGAGAAGATATTTAAAAGGTCAAGTGTATGAAAAAGTGCTCAACATTATTAAAGAAACTCAATTTAGCCTCAATAAGGTATCACTTCACACTCCGGAATAGCTCATAGCAAAAATGTTAATCATATAAAGTATTGGCAAGAATATAAAGCAAACAAAACTTGTAAACAGCCGAAACCGGTTCGGCTCAGTGGATAGAGCGTCGGTCTGCAGACTGAAAGGTCCCGGGTTCGATTCCGGTCAAGGTCATGTACCTTGGTTGTGGGCACATCCCCAGTAGGGGGTGTGCAAGAGGCAGCTGATCAATGACTCTCTCTCATCGATGTTTCTAACTATCTCTTTCCCTTCCTCTTTGTAAAAAAATCAGTAAAATATATTTAAAAACAAACAAACTTATAAACATTGCTCCTGGAGTATAAATTGATACAACCACCTTAGAAAACTGCCAGTATCTGCTAAAGTTGAATATACATGTATTCATGACCCAGCAACTCCATTTCCTGGTATAGATACAAGAAAAATGTGCACATAGAATATAATCATGAATTGTTATAGCAGTACTATTCACAATTTCCCCAAACTGAAAACAATTTAAATTTATGTCCAGTGTAGAATGAATAAATAAACTGTGGTTTAATCATACAATTGAATACTATACAGCAGTGAAAATGAACCAACTACTGCTACATGAAATAATACGGATGAATTTCACAAAAATGAATGATTACCAAGTACAGAAAGTATGAACTGTATGATTCCATTCAATAAAGTTCTAACACAGCAATAACTATTCTATAATGATTGAAATCAGGATAGTGGGTATCTTTGGGAAGAAAAAAGTGACTAGGAGGTGACACAAGGGGAATTTGGGGGATAACAATGTTCTATGTTTTTAATCTGGGTTATATTTACAAGACTATGTTGCTTTGTAAAACTTCATTAAATTTTACTTTATTTGTGCACTTTTTTGTGTCTTATAGTTTAATGTAAAATTTTATTTAAAAATACATTCCAAAGTGTCAGGTCATCTCTATCCTTTGATAATGGAAAATTCTGGTCATGATTTTCACATCTGTGATGATTTATAAATGTGCTCTATTGGAAAATCATTCTGAGTCTTTTCAGATTTTGTGAAGAGAAAAGAGATGGTAAATTTAATTTATAATTTGTATATAATGAAACTTTGTTGTATATGTGAAATATTCATTAAGTATTTAAAACTTGATTAAATTATAGTGTAGACCATAGCATATTAAGCAAAGAATTTGACATTAAGCTGGGAGGCACAGAATTAGTAGTCAAACATCTCAACAGTAATGTACATTCTAATCTTATATAAATGGCAGCATACAGTCTAACCTTCCTAAACATGCACTTCCTCCTCCTTGGGCTCTTTCTCTCTTAATTCCAGGTTATGTCACATGTTTCATCCTCTGCCCAGGGCAGTCTTACATAACTCTTCACCTAGCTAACTCACCTGACTCCTCTGATAGAACATCTCTGAGATGGCCTCCTGGCATCATGCCCTGTTCAATGCCCTTCCTTTTGAGTGTGGGCTGGATCTAGCGATTTACTTCTAACAAATAGAAAATGGCAAAAGGGATGGGAAGTCACTTATGAAATTAGGTTACAAAAGACTCTGGCTTTTCATCTTAGGCTCGCTCTCTTCTTCCCTTACTCCCACTCCCTCAGAACCCTTGCCCTGAGGGAAGAAAGGGGCCTTGTTGTGAGTAGTCCTATGGAGAGGCCCACGTGGCAAGGAACTCGTGTTTCTGGCCAACAACCAATGAAGACCGGAGGTCTGCCAACAGCCAAGTGAGAGCGCTTCAGGGTGAAAACTCTCCAAGTCAAGCACTGAGATGACTGCAGTGCTAGATGACACTTGGATTGCAGCCTTGGGAGACCTTGAGCCAAAGGTGCCAACTAAGCTATACACAGATTTTTGACCCACAGAAACTGTAAGTAAATACATGCTTGCATTGTAGGCAGCTAATGTTAGAGTAATAGGTTACAAAGCAATAAGTAACTAATACAACCCCCACCATCACCCCCTCCTAACCCAGGTTGGATTTTTCACTCCTGATGTACCCAATGTTCCCCATAATCACAGCATTTATCACACTTTAGAGTAATCTGCTTACTGGCCTATCTCTTCCATGAAAGAGACCAGGGACCATGTCTTACAAGCTTTATCATTCCAGTTCCTAGAATGTAGTTGTATTCAATAAGTGTTTGATTAACACATGAAAGAACAATAAAAAGAACAAGTTTCACCTTGGGAAATAACCTCCCTGATTCTTAATCTTCTCCTTTGCAACATTTGTAAAATTCAACATCCATTGGATTCAGTAACTGGAAGATCATTGAAGATTGTGGCAGGTTGTATTTTTCAAAGTTGACTGTAAAAATATTTCCCAGCCCGCATGCTCTTCTACAACGTGACCTCACCACCATCCCATTGAGAAATGGGGTCTATACTATCTGCCCTTGATTCTGGGTGGGTTTGTAACCACGTTGACTAATGAATTACAATGAAAATGGTGCCATGGGACTTCTAAGGTTATAAAAGTCATAATGACTTCTGAGTCATAAAAGGCAGTGTCTTTTCTATCTTGTTTTCTGGAATATTAGAGCATGCCATGTAAGAAACCAGACCACCCCGAGGCTGCCATGCTGTGAGGAAGCCAAGCCACATAGAAAGGCCATGAACAGTTCTCTGATTAGCAGACAGCATGGAGTAGAGACAAGCTATACGATGTGACCAATCTAATTTCCTGGCCTTCAGACTGATGAACATAATAAAGTGGTTGTTTTATGCCACAAAATGTTGGGATAACTTGCAAATCATTACACAATAATAGTACCTAGAACAATGACTTTAGGGAAAGCAGTTTCCATGTAATGGTTAGAGGTCAGAATGCAGTGGTTTGGGGAACAAGCAAGAAGTGAGGGAAAAAGTGACATTGCATATGAATAGTCTATGGGAGGGACAGTCAAATTGGAGGGTGATAGAAGAGGGCTTAGGAGGGTTCATGTCAGATGGACTAAACTGAACAGATTAGAGTACAAGAGGAAAACATTAGAGGAGTGGGAAAGATCAAACAGAGAAAAGAGGTTATGACAGGGAGGTCAGCAAGGGAAGTGCAGGGCACAGGTGGAAGAGTTGGGCTTGAATTGTCTTCACTGAGACTGGAAAAATAGTAACTGGAATTTGTTGGGGGAAGAAGGCATCACAGGACAGTAGTGCAAGGGAAATGGCAGTATTGGTGGGAGTACAGCTCATATGTCCACTTACAGGGTCTGGACCTTCAGCCAGAAGAACTGGAGAAAACGAAAGGACTAATAGGCTGGGCTCTCTTGAGGCTCAGCATGCAGGTGTCATGGGTATGAGGTTATCAGACAGCTCAAAGGATGGGAGAATGTAACCATAAAGAAAGTTACCTGCCCAACTGGCATGGCTAGTAGCAGTATCAACCTAAGAACCAAGAGAGCATGGTTGGATTCACAGTCAGGGCACATGCCCAGGTTGAGGGCTCAGTCCCCAGCGTGGGGCATGCACGGGGCAGCCGATCAGCAATTCTCTTGCATCATTTATGTTTCTCTCTCTTTCCCTCTCCCTTCCTCTCTGAAATCAATTTAAAAAAGGAAAAAGAAAGAAAGTTATTGGAGTCTAGATGACCTAGTCTTGGATTTATGACAAAATCCAGGGTGGGGTCTGGGAGTGGTAGTTGCAGTCAAGTAGAGGTGAAGTCCCTTGGAATTAAGGAGATCTAAGAAATAATAGTCCCGTTGGCTATCTGTCTGGGCATTGGAATCTCTTAGGGCGACACAGGGCTTGAGCTGGAGAGGAAGACCAAGAGCCAGGCCATGACTGATTCAGTGAATGAACATTGGACGGTATTCAGTGCTAAGGAGGTGAGAGGTTGGATGGCACGAGGCTCAAAGAAAGATATGAGTGTGGATAAGCAGTGGTATGGAAGTGACAACGAGGACAATCCAGCCATTTCTATTTCAGGGATGTAGGGTATGAGACTGAGAGGGTGAGCAACTTTGCTCTGAAGGGCTACAGAGGAAGTGAAGACCTCTGTTTACACAAAAGATGATGAGAACCTTCTGTGAGGTTCCAGGGTGTTCACAGTGCATGGAAAGTTATGGAGGTTGTAATGGCTGAGTAGGGTTTAGGACTGGAATGAGTAAGAAATACAGGAGGAAAAGAAATGGTGAGGGCAGACTGTGACTAGCATTTGAAGCCAGAGGAGTTTTTGTTACAAGGTCATTGCTGTAGGCAGAGACCCTCATAAAACATTCAAAACAAAGGCAAAAAGCCCATTAGGCCATCAGTGAGGGCCTTGTTTTAAGTCACGTCCTGGCCTCCCAGGTCCAGTGACCCTCCTCTAGGCAGGAGGCCCCTGTGCCTGGCAGATGACTGTCTGCCAAGGACACTGAAGGGCATGGTGGGAGGTAAGTGGGGCAGCGCCGGACTGTGAGACCCCTCGGAGAGCCTGGGCATCTCGCCTCAGGAAGTTACTCAGAGCCATGGATCTTCCTGTTATGACTGTTTTTGCTATAAATGAAACAGGAAAATATGAGAGTTCTTCAATTCTCCTGAGAGGAAGATAATAAAAAGCGATCTGACCACCCACCCGGAAGCTCATTTGAAATAACTTTCTAAGGCTATTTTCAGACAGAAACGGACAGGCTCCTATTAATAAGTCTGGCCAAGGAAGGGCTGTCTGTGGCTCGGTGTCTCTGAAAGCCTCTTTCCCCGCAGAGCCCCGGAGGGTGGCAAAAAGAAGGGGTGTGCTCCTGTCACGGGACAGGCCTACTCGCTGGTCATTACAGGCCGGAAATTCTACAGGAGATCCTTCAACCTCTAATATCACCGCTTGCCCTTCATGCAGGAGTTTATACACATTACAGTAGCTGAAGAAGAGGGTTTACCGGAGACCCGGCAGCCCCCTGACCTCCCCCTCCCCCATAGCATCCCCAACAACCTGAGGGAGGAGGGTCTAGTCCCATTCTAGAGAGGTGGAAACTGAGACTTAGAAGAGTACAGTTCCCACTGAAACCGGTTTGGCTCAGTGGATAGAGCATCAGCCTGCAGACTGAAAGGTCTCAGGTTTGATTCCGGTCAAGGGCATGTACCTTGGTTGCGGGCACATCCTCAGTAGGGGGGATGCAAGAGGCAGCTGATCGATGTTCCTCTCTCATTGATGTTTCTAACTCTCTGTCCCTCTCTCTTCCACTCTGTAAAAATAAATATATTTTTTAAAAAGAAGAAGAAGAAGAAGAAGAGGAAGAAGAAGAAGAAGAAGAAGAAGAAGAAGAAGAAGAAGAAGAAGAAGAAGAGGAGGAGGAGGAAGAGGAAGAAGTGGAAGAGGAAGAAGTGGAAGAGGAAGAAGAAGAAGAATACATTTCCCCCTCAGGTTCCCACAGTTAGAAGCTGGGCATCAAGGCCGTCTGGCTCCTGGGCCTGGGTAACCACTGCACAGTTTTGTCTGCCTTCCGGAGGCACAAGTCAGGTGTGGGAAGGCCTTCAAAGTCAACTTCCTCTTGTGTCATTTCAGTGGTTGGGAGGCAGCTGATCATCATGTCCAGACTCCCCGCCTTGCTCACACAGTAAGTGTGAGTGCCCCTCTATGCCCTCTTGTGCCTGGGTCCTAGAGAGAGATGGTGGCACATACGAACTGAAAATGCAGATTCATTCAAGCCTCCACAAGCCATCGGAGGCCAGAGCATCGAGATCCCTTTTGATAGTTGGTAACAAACAGAGAAGAGCTGCCCCGGGTAGTTGTTCCTTAAACCACCTGGAACCAGCAGTGCCCCTGTTGTCACCTGCAAAGCCACCATGGACTGGAGAGTGGGTCTCCTGCAACCCCAAACCTCCCCAGTCCTGCAGGGAGTTCACCTCCTGTTCTGTCATTTGGTTTTCTGGTTTTGAGGAGCCGAGCTTTTCTCATCACCTGCGGAGAAAGGAAGTGAGGTGAATGGATTGGAGCAGGGACTGAAGGAGCCCTGGGTGCTCCTGTGTGTGTCATGCACCACGGGGTTTCTACCTCTGTTACTGCCTTTGTCAGTCACCTCCAGGCTAACTTCCCGCTGCATACCTTCCTCTGACCATTTCTTTGCTTCTTGAGTCTCTCTTCCTCACCTGAAGCTTGGACTTCTCCCGTGGACAACCTTTCAATGCATTCCTGTGGCCTCCGACCGGCTGCCGACAGCCTGCACGTCTCAGCATTTGTCAGTTCACATTCCTGAGACAGGAGTCCCATTGGCCTGGCTCCCTGCTGGGCTGGGCTGAAGGTCGCAGGTCGCCGGTCGCCGCCGGTCGCCGGTCGCCCGGCTGGCCCAAGTTGGCTCAGAAGACTTTCCCTGCTGGACTGGAGAGTGGGACAGACCTGCTGAGGAATGTCCCTTCCCCCTGCAGCCCGGCTCTTGGTTGAATTGTTTCTGTTAGAAAGAACAATGGCCGGCATTTTTCTGCACTCTGGCCCTGAGGCAGGAGCTCGCCTTTTGGAGCCCAGATAAATACGGGTTGTGGCTGCTAGGAACACTAGCTTACAGCGAGCTCACTAACAGCAAGCACACTCTCTCACTCCAGCATTCAGTCTCGCATAGCCCTGTCCTCTCTCAATCTGCTCCCCACACCAAAATGGCCCTCCCTGGGAGCTCCCAGCAGTGATTCCTGTGTGAGCAATGTAAGCAACGAGGTGTCTGTTCCAGGTGACCTGGGACCTGTCCTCTTTTGTTCTTGCCACACACTGCCAGCCCGCCCCTTCTGGCACTTGCATTTCTGCAGCTGTCACTGTGTCCCCGGCCCCAGTGTTGCTTCTGCCATGCCCTCAACACAGCCAAGTGGTTTAAGGGGTGTGTGTGTGTGTGTGTGTGTGTGAATTCTTCTCTGTTTCTTACCTACTATCAAAAGGCATATCGATGGTCTGGTGTCCGATGGCTTGTGGAGGCTTGAATGAATCTGCATTTTCAGTTTGTACATGCCAGCTGCTCTCTCTAGGACCCAGGCACAACAGCGCGTTGGGGGGCACTGCCAGGCTGGGCCAAGTGAAGGGGAGGCAGCAGGGCTGACTCTGCGTGGGCCTCCCTTTGGTTACCTGGGGTGAGTTCGTTCCCGGGAAACTCCTTGGTCTTTCATTAGCCTCAGCTCACGCCGAAGCTGATGCTCAGTGTAGAGGTGGCCCAGAACAGAGGACCACCGCTGACTCTCCCCAGCCTGGCCAAGCAGAGTCAGGACCAGCTTTCCATACTATTTGGGCCTGGCCAGCGTAGCTCAGTGGCCGAGTGTCGACCTGTGAATCAGGAGGTCATGGTTCTATTCCAGGTGAGGGCATGTGTCTGGGTTGTGTGAGTTCAGTTCCCCATTGGGGATGGGGGAGGGGGTATGCAGGAGGGGACCTGGTATGAAGAAGGAGAGACTAAGCAGCAAGCTGACATAAAGCAGGGCTTTGAGGTCAGACAGCCTGTCTGAACTGGGCAAGTGGTCTCATGGGGACTAAACTGAAAGAGAGAATATACCTAAAGCACCTGAGCTATTCTGGTCCCCGGCAAGAGCCCTATGGATAGAGATGTCATTATGAGCCCGAGGACTAAAGTCAGATCCCTTCATTTGTCAAAGCCCAGCAGCCCCATGCAGTGGCTGTCATGGGCACTGATTCCCGGGATCAGCAGGAGGAAGGTCTTTGGGGTGGAGAATACCATGGGACCAGTACCCCTGTCCTAGAGCTGATGGGGAAGCTGGTGAGCAGGGATGAAGATGGGCCCTTAAGTTTATGCTGGTCTCCTCTCTGTACCCCTCTCTGCCTAGTCGTGGTGTACCATGAGAAGTAGAAACAGGGGAAGAGATGTAGGGAGAGGAATGGGGAAGAGATTGGGCTCAGGCAGCAGTGGCCCTAGGGCACCGTGCCCCTGGCCGCCAATATTTTATAAGGAACATCAGCTGGGCCTTGGAAGGTCATCTGGGCACAGGTGGCCTACACCTGAGGTGATGCGGGAGAGCACATTCTCTGGAGCCAGGCTGCATTCATTGGAATCCCAGCTCCCTTACAAGCTGTGTGCCTTTGGATCAGTTATTGCAGGTCTCAGTTTCCTCACCTGGTAAATGGGAGGCACCATGGGATCGATCATGTGAGGTTTCCATGAGCAGTAGTTAACCAGATAATGAACACAGACGCAAGCTTGGATGCCTGGGTGAATAGGTGGGTGGAAGGGCATGGCATGTGGCAAACCCTGTTCGTTATTATTATTATTAAACTCATCTGTCTTAGCTTCTCCAATAGATCATGAGTTGCTTGGGGATTTTAATATTTTAGCCCCCTAGGTCAGTGTTGATGATGGAAAAATGAATGAGTGAATGCATGGAAAATAAACTTATTAATGAATTTCCAGCAAAGAAGAGCTTATTAGCTATGCTTTGACATATGAAATTTTATGCATTTACCAAGGTTATCCCCTCAGTGTGACTACACACACCATTATCCCACACCTAACTCTCCAGACTTTCCTTTCCACATACCCCCTTCCCATATACCTATCCACATCTGCACCCTATACCCATCCCCTCCTCATCCCCTCCATACATCCACACCTTCTCCTACACACAAACACATGCATAGCCTCTCATACACAATCCATCCATATGACCCCCCAAACACACACACACACACACACACACACACACACACACACACACTCCCATCTGAAGCAATCTAAGGATTTCCCCCCTGAATTCCTTTTTAGGTTGAATCAGAAAAGGAAAATCCTGCTGCTGCTCTGGGTTTCTAACCTTCTTCCTTTCTATCCCCCACCCCTTCTCTCTACCTGCTCCTTTTTCAGTCAAAAGAAAAGAGAGTTTCCTCATGACGTGGGAAAACTCATTTCCTTATTGGCTTCCTCCACAGGAAGTATTCCTTTCTCAACCCCAGAGGACAGCCAGGCCTGCTGCACAGCAGCCCAGCCACATCTGGGCTCCGCCTTCAGGGGAGGGAGTCTCTCACCACCCTTAGCTCTCTCCTTATGGTTGTCATATTGCCTCGAGGACAGAGAGGAGAAAACTAACTTACATTGAACACAGATGTTTGTTATAGATATTTAACAAATGTTTGTGATTGAAAGACATTATTTAATCCTCACGCCACTGAGTTGTGTAGTTCTCTGTTTTACAAATGCAGGAACAACACAGCGGTGTTCACACAGTTGAGAAACGGTGGAGCCAAGATTCCGCTTCTTCTGACTCCAAAGCTGCAACTAAAAGTGGAAAGATTTTGTCTACATTCTTTTTTAAAAATAATATATTGATTGATTGATTTCAGGGAGGAAGGGAGAAAGAGAGAGATAGAAACATCAATGATGAGAGAGAATCATTGATCTGCTGCCTCCTGCACGCTCCCACAGGGGATCAAGCCCAAAACCCAGGCATGTTCTCTTGGCTGAAATCAAATCCAGGACCCTCCAGTCTGCAGACTGACGCTCTATCCACTGAGCTCAGACCTCTAGGGCCCGTATACATTCTTATGTCCTGGGAATGGCTTTGCCAGAGCGTGGCCTTGTTTTGCACTGGCCCTTGACAGGCAAAGCTCTTTCCTTTGAGGAGCTTCCGTACGAAAACATGAGTGACGGCTCTGCATTTCTGGACAGATGCAAGGACTTTCTCTTGACCTTGGCAAGAAACTTCTCCATCCATCCTCTCCTCCATCCATCCCCTCCTCCACCCAGCCACCCTCCCACCTCCCCATCCAAGTATGTGTCCATCCAACTACAACCTTTCTGAGCCCCAGTTTACTCATCCATAAAATGGGGATAGTTGATGTAAGACTTAAGTGATGCAAAAACAGGTTAAATACTGATGTTTATTCCATTGGTGTCTCTTGCCTTGTTTAGGGGTCAATTTCAGGAGGATTAAACATTTTTGGAGCAACCCATCTCTCTGGCTGGATGGTTTAATAAAGCTCTGTCCTTTGATTGATTGCTCTTGGGGGCCTGGGACAACAGGAAGTGCTGGGCCCTTTTTATGAGCTGTGTCTAAGAGAAACAGTGGTCAGGGGGATCATGAACGAGGCAAACAGCAGTCAGGAGCAGCCTGGAGGCTTCCTCATAAAAGAGTCAGGCGTGGGGAGCGCTGGCCGGGGAGCAGGAAGTTTAGATTAGCTTTCCCACGTTTCCTCCAGACTCTTTATCTCTCGAAAAGGCAGCTTGTACAACATTGAACTATAAAAACCCTCAGCTGAGTCTTTGATGTGTCTTCTCTGTAAAAAAAAAAAAAAGCCTCAACTCGGCCCTGGGGAGGAAGAGGAAGGCCGAAGACCTGGGTTTGGATGGCTGTGGAAACAGCTGGCAAGGATGGGGCCTGGACTGCCTCCTGGAGGCGGTGATCATGGAAATGGCTGGGCCTTGACCTTGGTACAGCACTTTCCCGTTTGCACAGTTTCCACACACGCCATCTCATCTCCACCCTGTGTGTTGGGAAGGACACGCATGTTTAGACTGCAGGGGATTAGAATATGCCACTTTGGCATAAGGATTTTCTTTCTTTCTTTCTTTCTTTCTTTCTTTCTTTCTTTCTTTCTTTCTTTCTTTCTTTCTTTCTTCTTTCTCTCTCTCTCTCTCTCTCTCTCTCTCTCTCTCTCTCTCTCTCTCTCTCTCTCTTTCTCTCTTTCTTTCTTTCTTTTGAGATGAAGACAATTGAGAGACATACATCAGACACCAAAAATAGTTCTCTGTCCTTGCCCCCTAGTTACCTAAAAGCAGAACATAAATTCCCATTTGTAGAGGCATCCTGTACCGGGAAGTGGAGGACCCGAGAGGACAACTCTGAGACTCTTAATTGCAGGAGACAACGCCAGACTCTCATTAATCTGAACATTGCACTGTAGATTGTACTAAAATAACTTCTATTTTCCACTGGTTTCCCAGTACGTTTACTTACCCACAGTTTGGAGTCCCTAAAAGCTTAAAGCCCTTTTTCTTATCACTGTGGTATACATGTATTCTTCATTAAGATGCTATTTAAACCTCAGATTCTAACCACCCCTTTGAGTTACTCATCAACTTCTAACCACCCCTAGCGGAACGTCAACACGAGGTTCTCGGGCGGTGTGCATACTGCATGATTCATAAACTGCTTTTTCTCTTGTTAATCTGCCTTTTGTCTGTTTAATTTCCTGAGCCTCAGCTGCAGAACCTAGGGGAGTGGAGGAAGCGTTTGTTTCCCGCCTCTATTAGACCGGTTTTAGAGATGGAGAATCCAACACAGCGACAGAGGGGCTGCCCCCCAAACCGCCAAGGCTCCAGCCTGATCTCCTAACTCCGGGCCCAGAGCCCTGTTCCCACCCCCGTGGTCCTCTTCACACAAGGCCCCTTGACCCCGGGAAAGAGTCATTCTGGGCAGCCTGTGACTTCCAAAATCACGTGGAGACACCTCTCCTAGTTTTTAACTTTTTCGTTAATGAATGAAAATCTATATTACAGAGCCCTTTACGCGGAGCTCCCGGTCCCAAGCAAATGCAGGCCCCTCCAGTTCAGGGGCGGGCTGCTCCGGCAGCATCAAGTTACCCTGGCAATAACCTCCCTGAGGAAGTGACTCAGCAGCTGAGACCTAAGAGATAAGTTGGAGTGATTCGGACAAAGGGAGCAAGAAAAGAGGGCCCTGGGTAAGGAGAACCCACCTGCAAAGACCAAGATGCACAGAGCTTGGTGAGTTTGGGAAACTGAAAAGGTTGAGTAGCGAGAGGAGGCAGAAAGGGTGGGGAGTGGGGAGACTCGAGGCTGGAGAGGGGCAGGGAGCAGGCGTCAGAGGACTTGGGTGACCATGTTGATGAGCTAGTCATTCTCCCAAGAACAGTGGGAAGCCTTTGGAGGGCGTTAGCCGAGGCTTCCGATGATGATGATGATGATGATGATGATGATGATGATGTTTACATCCAACTGAAGTGAGAAGATGGGTTGGAAAAGGTGATAGTTGAAGGGGGTTTGGCTTTTTGGGTTATTTTCCACATCTTCACCACCTGTACCAGGAACTTATTTATGAAAGATAGAGAATGAGTGAAAACATGTGACCCTGAAGTTGTCAGTGTTCCCACAGAAGCACACCTCTGGAAGAAACAAGCCTTTATCATTATCACTAGATCTTGGCTACCAGGCAGAGACTAGAGGGACCCAGACCTGCCTTCAAGGAGCCCATAATCTGGAGTAGCCTATAGATAAGTAACTCTGCCCAGGGGTGTGCACTACGTCCTGTGGGAGCACCGTGGAGGCACAGCTGGCTCTGTAGAGATCAGGAAGGCTTCTCAGAAGAGGAGACATCTGAGTTGGGTCTTTTTTTTTTTTTCTTCTTCAATATATTTTATTGATTTTTTACAGAGAAGAAGAGAGAGGGATAGAGAGTTATCCCCTTAGGGATGAAGAGAGATGAGAATCATCGATCAGCTGCCTCTTGCAACCCCCTAATGGGGATGTGCCCACAACCAAAGTACATGCCCTTGACCGGAATCAAACCTGGGACCTTTCAGTCCACAGGCCGATGCTCTATCCACTGAGCCAAACCGGCTTCAGCTGAGCTGGGCCTTAATGGATGGAGAGGAGTTTGTTGGGTGGCTAATTTTTAAAAAAATATTTTTTATTGATTTCAGAGAGGAAGGGAGAGGGAGAGAAAGATAGAAACATCAATGATGAGAGAGAATCAGAGATCAGCTGTGGTGGCTAATTTTTGATCAATGAATAAAGATCTCAACATTCTTAAAAGGGTAGTGAAGTGAGAGATGAAAGTGACACATTGGGAGACATTTGTTAGGACTGCCCCATGTCTGCTACCCTGCTCTTACAGCTAATACCTGAATGCCCACCCCCAACCCCATCCCCAACTACCAACCAAACAGCACTGAGACTTCGAATCTGTTCTATCCCCTGACACTTCCTTGACATAAACACATGAAGAAACCTAGTATAATTGGTATAATATATTGTCATTAAGATCAGACGGACCCGGCTTCAAATCTACGCACTACCACAGTCAACTTATTAGGCAAATCACCTTGTGTCCTCTAGGCAGCAGGCTTTCTCATCCGTATAAGGGGTATAATAGCAATGATGGGAAGATTCCTGTACCAGTTATGATGTCATGATACTTCAGTTCCAAACCCGTCTGTACTCTGCTTTGTGATGATGGGGCTAGGTCTCTGCAAATCACATTTCTGCTCAGCCTGCTGGCTCCCTCTTAAATTCTGCCAAGGGAGCTGCAGGGCTGGAGGAGGAAGAACACACTTGCTTCTTCCTGTGGGCTGAAGGAAGACCAGGAAGGCTCTCTGGGGAGGTGACATCTGAACTGGGTCTTGAAGGATGAAGAGGAGTCTGCTGGTAGCTACAGCATCCTGGCAATACCTCTTACCCTGGCAGCAGCTAGTCCTCCCCACAGCACAGCGGAAGCCAGTTTGCAGTTGTGCAACACAGAATTAGCTTCATCACTTCCCATCGAAGACATTGGCACCAGCCCTGCAGTGCCCCCTCCTCAGCAGTCTGAGTATTTTAATAATTCTAACTTTTCCCCCTGTGGTTTTTCATCCCTAAGGGGATAGCTAATTTCGACAGCTGTTATCTCTGTTTTAGCTCTTAGTTCTTATTTTACCCTTTCAGTTGCCTAGTTAACAACCTTACACTCAGTTAACAATCCTTTTCATTAAATTCTCACTGTTCACATAACTGATGTGGTTTCTGTCTCCTGGCTGCATGCTGACTGTTATAATGAATTAAGACGATGCATATCAAATGTTTGTTCCATACAAATGCTCAATAAATGCTTCTTGTTATCATGATTTCTCATGGATTTATAACTTGTGTTCATTTATTCATTTATTTATTCAGCATCTGTTGTTTCCTACTCTGTGTCAGGCCCCATGTGGAGTATTGGGGTGCAGAGCTGAGTAAGACACAGGCCAGCCGCCTTGAAGCCTGCGGTCTCAGTGGAGGAGACTACCAAGCACCTGAGCCCACCCTGGGAATGGTTCCTGGCACCTCCTCCAAGAAGCTGCCACTGCTGATCTCATTGCCCAGTTACTCTGAGATCATCCAGAGCCCTCATGTCGGACCACACAAGCAGCCTTCATCTGGCATGTCTTCAAGCATCTTTTGTTAACAGACTCCAGAACTCGTACTTATGGTAAGGTTAACTATTTGATGTTATTACTAGAGGCCTGGTGCAGAAATTCATGCACAGGGGGTGGGGGATGTCCCTCGGCCCAGACTGCACCCTTTGGAGGATGTCCAAATGCCGGATTTAAGCCTGGGGCCTAAACCTGCAGTAAGACATCTCTCTCACAATCCAGGACCAATGGCTTCTAACCACTCACCTGCCTGCCTGCCTGATCATCCCTAACCACTCTGACTGCCTGCCTGATCACCCCTAACTGCCTCTGCCCATAATGGCAGGTCTGGAAGGACGTCTGGAATGATGTTCAGAAGGTCGTTTGGCTTTCCGGTCTAATTAGCATATTACACTTTTATTATTATAGATAATTTATTTGCACATCTTCTCATCCTTCCTAGGTGGTAAATTACTTGAGTTAATTTCCCAAAATGGCCTGTTTCTGTATCTATTTATCAGCCTAGCACAGGGCTGGGATATGATAGGATATCTTCTTTAAAAAATACAATGAAGGAATGAATTTATTTATTCAAAAATACCCTGAGCTCTTACCATGAATCCAGCAATGAGCAAGGTACTGGGAAAACAAGGGCAAGGAAAACTAACTGCCCCCAGTGAATGGATGTCTGATTCAATGACCGAAGCTGAACAACTTCTGAGGACCCAGACCTTCATGGGGTTGCAAGTGGCTCTATCAGTCCGGTATGACTCAGACTTTCCGCACAACCTCCGCTTCCTTCCCGCGGAGACAAGCGAGCCCTTGGTGGGGGATGGCTGCCCACTGTGGTTTACCTTCTGTCCTGATGCCGGTGGCCAAGGCTGAATTTAAATAGCAAGCATTTGCATTTTTAATGTTGACTGGAATTGGAAAGGCTGTGATAACCTTTCCAAGCTGATATTGGTTTTAACATGATTGAAACAGGCTTGGCCTCAGGCATTTCTATTGATAAATGGAAACTTTTAAGTATTTTCAATGTCAGTGTGAGTGCAGAACCACCTCCAAGCACTGTGCTTGGTCTGCATGCTCAGAAAAACTCACCTCCCTGCCTCCCCTGAGCACACGTACTCAGTACCTGTCTGTGCCTTGTCCACACTTCAGGGTCCTCTCAGTCTTCATTCGGAGTGGACAGCCCAAGGGGCCAAGCCCTGTATGGTTGGCCATGGGGAGAGTTTAGGGAAGCACAGAGGTGCAGCAGAAAGAGCTCTGACCTTAGAACTGGCTCTCAACTTCTAAGTACCTTCTCTCCACCTCACTACCTGGGAGGACTTGGACAAACCACTTCCCTCTCCAGCCCTCCTTTTCCTCACCTGTGCCATGGGAATAAAAACGCTATTGCACAGGTTTGCTGTGATCTGTGCTTCAAATGCGGTAACCTGTGAAAATGCTGCCCCACCCTATGCCTGGCACTTTGCTCAGTGGACGTTACTTCTCGTCCTTCCCTGGCAGTGACCTAAGGTAACACAACAGGTGAGATTCCCAAGCACATGGCTTCCAGGACTCTTCCCAGGAAGCCCACTGGACACACATAGGTTCACACATACACACCTGGGTTAAAAGCAGAAGAACCCATTTCCACCTGCCCTCTCTTCTGGCTGCTCTCATTAGCGAAACGTGCCAGGACAGCCCATCCTGGCATCTACATTTTTCTTCTCTGTTTTTGTGGTAGAGAAAGTTACGGTATTATCCAATATGGTTCCCAATAGCCAAAATGTGGCCTTTGAAATTTAAATTCATTGCAACTAAATAAAATTATAGTTCCATTTCTCAGCCAGTAGCCACATTTCAACACATGTGGCTGGTGGCAGCCAGTGCAGAGACAGGAGGCACTATTGGGAAGTGCTTAGTTATAACCGAAGAAGAGAAAAGAGAGACAAGAAGAAGGGAAAGGAGAAGAGAGGAGAAAAGAGGCACACTGCTCGCTCATGCACAGCCTGGCATGTGCTCATCCAGGCATGGAAATCAATCTTTGTGTATTTGCGCATTTTGATGGAGAAGGGAAACTCCCTCCTCAAGTCAGTGCCTGAGAATTTTTAAAATTGAGTTTGGCTCAACAATTGTTACCATTTGGTTATCAAAGGTTATCATTTAATTCCTTACTCAAAATAGGTCCACATTTCTTCATGGCCTCCAGAAAAGGCCTACGTCCTCAGCATGTTACCAAGATCACTAGCCCGTCCAGATGCTTCCCACCATCTCCTGTGCTCGCTCACCGCAGACATTCACCCTGTCCTGACTGATGACAGCCTTCTCGGCCGCACCTCGGATGCTACAGCCCTTGCCTTAGCCTCTGCTGAGTGCATGGCCTGCAACGCCCTGAAAGGTATCATCCCGACCCAGAGACATCGGGCAAAGCACAGCTCAAGTGCCTCCTCCTCCCTCTGCCTTCCCCACCTCCGCTCGTCTGATGTGCTTCTGTGTCCAGCATTTTATTTATGTCTTTCAGAGCATTTGCCCAGCTGTATCCAAGCCTCTTTTCCCACTCTTTGTCCCTTGAATCCTCCCACGAAGATGATTTGCAAACTCCGTGAAGGAAAGACCCACATTTTGTTTGTTTGTTTAGTTTTTACTTTTGTAGATTTCCAATCTGTTGCAGACTGATGGTTTTGTAAAATAAAATGAAATTTATAAACCAAAGACATGCACAACATATGCCTTAGTTATAGGATTGCTAGATTCAAATTGCTATAACAGTTTCTATACCCCTACTCTCATTTTTATACTTTTCTCATCGCTGGCCAGTAAGTTTTCGGGCCATACGGGAAGAGCAGTGTCCTCGAGCTCCTGTGAGAAGGTTCTGCACATGGTTACTCCATACACTTTATGGAATTCACTGGAAACTTTTCACCAGTCCTCCTCCGGTGTCGGAGGGGATGCACAGAGGAGTGTCTTTGTGGAAGAGCCCTCAGAACAAAGAGGGCCACTCTGGTGACGCTTGTACACAAATGTGGGTGTAGACCCTAGTTCTGTGTCTAAGTAGCTTCAAGACCCTGGACATGTTACCTGAATGTGGCCTTGACATGAAGCTAAACCAAGGTTCTTTTTTTATTAAATATATTTTTATTGGTATTAGAGAGGAAGAGAGAGATAGAAACATCAATAAATATAGAGAATCATTGATCAGCTGTCCTCTGCATGCCCCACACTGGAGATCAAGTCCACAACCAGGCCATGTGCTCTGACCAGAAATTGAACCGTGACCTCCTGGTTCATAGGTTGACGCTCAACCACTGAACCACACTGGGTGGGTTAAACTTCTTTGTGCCATGGACCTTGGTGATAGTCTGGGGAGGCTGATGGAGCTTTTCTCAGAATGTTTTAATATTTTCAATGCAGAAAACAAAAACCACAGGATTTCAAAGGAAATCAATTATTTACAAAGACAATTATTAAAAGGTGATGTCAAATGTTTATTTATGAACACATGAGAAATAATGACAGTTGTTAGTGGGCAAAGTACCTACTATAATTTGAAGTCTTGGTGTGTGAAATTATATTTTAAGCATCTACAACTGTACTGTGATTTAAAAATACCAGTGACTTCTATTGTGACTGTCACAAATACTGGGAATGTTACTGTACTTTGTTGCCTGTACTCGTGATTGAAGGAACTGTTTAATTTCAGTCTGAGAATAATAAAAACAAAGATGCAATTTCCCCCCTCTTCTAAGGTCCAAAGTGTCTTCTAACTCATTTGTTCAGTCAGTCAGTCATTTCAACAAATATTTATTGAGAACTTACTAAGTGCCAGGCATTGCTCCAGCATAGGCCAAGTATCTGCCCTCACTGGGTTTTCATTTTTTCTATGAGTCATAACAAACAAGTAAATATAGTTGATTCTTGTTATTTGTAGCAGTTATGCTGTATAAAGTTATCGTGAACATTGAATTAGCGAATACCAAACCATTGTTCATAGGGAAAATACAGGGCTAGGTTTCTGCGAGCCTCTGGTCACATTTTTATCAACCTACCACTATATAAACCTTATTTTCTATGTGTTTCCTTTTAAAGATGCCTTATTTAGTATATATTGTTAACTCATTGATATTGCACTCATGACCAACAGCACTATAACCTCTAACTATAACTATCAGAGTGAATGATGCTTGTTTAACACATTTTTTTAAACTTACATTTTCTCTGTAAGGCACATCACGGCCTTCTTGAAACTAGAAACACTAAACAGTGCTTAGGAATATGAGATTGTAGCATCACCAAGAAAAAGAAGATGACTTTTTTATTTTTTAAAATATATTTTTATTGATTTCAGAGAGGAAGGGAAAGGGAGAGAGAGATAGAAACATCAATGATGACAGAATCATTAATCGGCTGTCTCCTGCATGCTCCCTCCCCCCCATTGGGGACTGAGCCCACAACCTGGGCATGTGTCCTTGACTGTAATTGAACCTGGGACCCTTCAGTATGCAGGCTGACTCTTTATCCACTGAGCCAAACCAGCTAAGGCAAAAAGAGACCATTTTTATTTTTTTTTTTTTTTTTTTTTTTTTTTTTTTAATAAGTTTTTATTGTTCATATTATTACAAATGTTCCTTTCCCCCCACCCACCATTGCTCTCCTCCACCAGGTTCCCATCCCACCCTCTGCCCTTTCCCCTCTCCCCATTGTCCTCATCCATAGGTGCACAGTTTATGTTCAGTCTCTTCCCACGCCCCCCTCTCCCCTTTTCCCCAAGAATCGTCAGTTCACTCCCCTTCCATACCTCTGATTCTATTATATTCAACAGTTAATATTGTTCATCAGATTTTTTTAATTTCCTTGGTTTTTAGATTCACTTGTTGATAGTTATGTATTTGTTGTTCATAATTTTTATCTTTGTTTACTTTCTCTTCTGAAAGAACCCCCTTCAGCAATTCATATAATTCTGGTTTGGTGGTGATGAACTCCTTTAGCTTTTTTTTATTAGTGAAGCTCTTTATCTGGCCTTCGATTCTGAGTGATAGCTTTGCTGGGTAGAGTATTTTTGGCTGTAGGTTCTTGCTATTCATCATCACCTTGAATATTTCTTGCCATTCCCTTCTGGCCTGCATGGTTTCTGTTGAGAAGTCAGCTGACAATCGTATAGGTGCTCCTTTGTAGGTTACTACCTTCTTTGCTCTTGCTTCTTTTAATATTCTCTCTTTGTCTTTTGCTCTTGGAATTTTAATAATGATGTGTCTCGGTGTGGTCCTCTTTGGATTCCTTTTGTTTGGAGTTCTGTGCGCTTCCTGGACTTGTAAGTCTAATTCTTTCACCAGGTAGGGGAAGTTTTCTGTCACTATTTCTTTCAGTATGTTTTCCATATCTTGCTCTCTCTCATCTTCTGGGACTCCCATAATTCTGATGTTGGTTCGCTTGAAGTTGTCCCAGAGGTTTCTTACATTATCTTCAATTTTCTGGATTCTCTTGCCTTCTAGCTTCTGTGGAGGAGTGTCTTCTGGCTCTTTATGTTCCAAATCTTTGACTTGATTCTTGCGATCTTCCCTTCTGTTTTTAGGACTCAGTAAAATATTTTTTATTTCAGACAATGTATTCTTTATTTCTTGTTGATCCCTTATCATTTCTTGTTGACTCCTTATTAATTCTAGTTGATCTCTTTTCATATCCTCGTAGCCCTTATCCATCTTTTCTAAGAAATTCTTGAAAAAACTTATAAGCGTAGATTTGAACTCTATATCCAGACGCTTTTTGTCCTCCATTTCTTTCGTTTGTGATCTATTTTGTTGTCGCATTTCGCAGTTACAGATGGGACGGGGTTTCAGGGTGGAGCCTGCAGCTTTGGCTTCTGTCAGCCCCGCCCTATGCAGGTCCTTCAGTGCTCGCTGCCGGCGCCTCTGAGAGAAAGGTGCCCTCGATTTTCGCCTGCTGCCAAACAGTCTATGCTCTCCCACAATGAGCCCGGTATTGGGGTTCAGTTCAGTTGGAAATGGAGTTGGAGGTGGCGTTCAGAGCAGTCTGGAGCCCCAGTCTCCTTCCCGTCAGGGCGATCCCGCGGCACAGCCGACCGTCCCTTCTCTGCGCGCAATGTGCGCACTGCCGGGACCTCCTTTCGCCACTTACCCGGGGTTCCGCCTTACAGCCCGGCTCCCTATGGCTGAGCCTGAGTCCCCGGGGTCTGGCCCAGAACCGGGGATCAGAGCAGTCGGGGGCCCAGCACAGTCGGAGCTTTTCTCTCCTTTCCGCTCAGGAACGCCCGCCAGGCACTCGGCCTCCCTCCTCTCCGGCTCCGTCCTCTCCGCGCCGCGTCTCCGTACCTTGGGCTTTTCCAGCTCCTCCGCGCCTCCTTCTGGTTTTCTCCTTGCTTCTCGCTGTAGAATTTCCAGTCAGTCAACCTTCCTGTAGTTCTGGGCAATGTCCGTTTTATATTTTAGTTGTATTTTATTGAAATTGTTGTGTGCGGCTGCGGCTAGGTGTTCACCTGGGCGCAGCCATCTTGGATCCTCCAAAAAGAGACCATTTTTAAACAGCCTGTCAGGAGAATGAAATTCACTTCACCCAAATTTGAGGGGAGTGGCTGTGGGAAGGGTGGGGAGGAATATAGGAGGTGAATCTGGAGGCAAGAGGGAAACCTGAAAAGTTTTTGATCAGGAAAGTGACATGATTACAATTGTCCTTTAGAATGACTGCCAGGGGAGGAGAAAATGAATTGGAGGGAAGAGAGACTAAAATGTAAGGAGGATGATCAATTTGGAAGCAATTTCTATAAACCAGGCAAGAGATGGTGTTAGCCTATCCAAGGGTTGAGCTAGTGGAGGTGAAGAGAAAGAGACCAATTGAAGAGCTGTTTTGGGGGAAAGGGTTGTTATGCAATTGACATGGCTTGTAATGCTTTTTCTCCTGCCTCCCCAGCACATACCCTCTTTGATTGGGGGGTAGGGAGGGATAGGAGGGGTCTGCAGATAATTGGAGTTCAGGTGACTGAAGTTTCAAGTTTGAATGACTAAATAGATGTTGATGCCACTCACTGGGAGAGGAAATTCCAAAAGTAGGGCAAAAAGCAAGATTTCATTTTGAACATTCCCATGAGGGCACCTGGGAAGATGCCCAGTTTCAATGGAAAATGCGCGAAGGTCAGAAAGAGTGGGTGTAGGAGTCACCAGGAGGTGGCTGGTAGAGGCCATTGGGGATAGACAATCAACCTGCAGGCTGGTTGGCGAAGGGAGGGCGGCCCACACCAAGGGATTAGAAACTAGCCCCGGATAAACTGGATATGACAAAATGCCCAGTATGTGACAGAAATAGCGCTGTTGTCAAAAAGGAGAGTGATGAGTAACAGCTGAAATTGCTGAAAAGTTCCTCCTGAAGAAATGGCTTGAACAGATGGAGCAGGATGTGGAGGATTAGGAGGCCAGAGGAGGTGGTGCTGGTGGGAGAGCAGAGGGAACATCAACAGGGCAGGAAGGATATTCGCCCCAGAAGTGCATGCCCCTGATGGTGCAGCCGGAGAAATAAACAAGGAACTCATTGGGAAACCCACTTTGAGGGAAAAGGGCGCCCCAGTCACCTCTGGGGAGGAACACTGAGCGTCTAGAGAGCAGGGTGTGAGAGAGACATCTCTCTACACCCTTTTGCATTTTCAGGTTATTTTCACCATGAGCATCACTTGAAAAAAAAATGGTTTAAATGAATCATTTAGCTTTCAAAGACTAAAAGGTGAGCCTCATGCAGAAGGGAATCAAATGGATCCCATGTGTCAGGGTCTGCTTCCTGGCCTGCCGTTCAGGTGGGACAGCTGGACAGTCTCTGCGGGACCAGGGTCAGAGGCTGTCGCTCTGTGCCTCTGTCCCAGGGAAGTGTTGTATGTGCATTTGGTCACTGGGGATGTTGAGTAAGTAAGGGGGCCTCTGGAGAGCAGACGAGGACAGGAGGAGATGAGGCTGCACCCAGGAGCTGAGCTTCCAGGGGTGTAGAGCTAGGCCGGAAAGGCGGATTGATGGGTCAGGGCCGGATTCTAAGCTCAAAACTTTCTCTTATTCCTTACATTAACAGTGCTGAAACTCAATGGCTTGATTCATTGGCAAATCTTACCTAGAGTTAAGTGAGAACTAGATGAGGTCATCATCTTCCAACTGTTTTGAGGACTTGCTATGTGCTGGGCTACATTGTTCACCTCGTTTAATCCTCATTGAAACCCGACGGATGAGGTGGTTTCCATTATTAATCCCATTTGCTAGGATGTGTATTCATTTGATCAGGATCACACTGTGAGAAAGTAGCTAATTCAGATTGAGGCTCAGGCTCCCTGACTCTATACTAGGGGTGTCGAACTCAATTAGAGAAGGGGCCAAAATCTAAAATCCAGCCTAAATCGCGGGCCGAATGGTTTACTGAACAGTCATAAACTGTCATTGTGATGGAAACGCAGCGGAGTGCAGTGATGACAGCGCGGTGCGGGCCACATTGCAAGGCCTGGCGGGACGGATTTGGCCCGCGGGCCTTGTGTTTGACACATGTGCTCTATACCATAGAGTTTAATCTCTGTGGTAAAAGGCTCACTTAGCCCAGGGCAAGACACACAATATTGGTCAGGTTAGCCCAGTGATCAGCAAACTCATTAGTCAACAGAGCCAAATATCAGCAGTACAACGATTGAAATTTCTTTTGAGAGCCAAATTTTTTAAACTTAAACTATTTAGGTAAGTACATTGTTACTAACTTAATTAGGGTACTCCTAAGCTGGCCTTTGCTAAAAACTCAAGGGGCCAGAGAGCCGCACGTGGCTCTGCCAACCACTAGGTTAGGCTAAGTAATGCTACAGTAGCAATAGCTCAGTGACGTATCACAGAAAAGTTTATTCCTCCCTCCTGCTACATGTTTAGTGCAGGATGAAAAGTATGGCTCCTTGTAGTCACTCAGACACGGGTGGTGGAAGCCTCATCTCAGCATGTGCTTCTGCGGTCACTGAGGCAGGGTAAGAAGCCGGGAATGCTTTCACTCAGCACGCCGCACATCATGTCTGCTCTTCTTGCCTTTGCTTTAGCAAAGATGGTGGGGAAATAAAATTTGACCTTGTGTCCTGAGGTAAGAACCAGAATATTGATTAATAGCCCTAATGACTGCCTATCGGTGCATTAAGTGTGGCTCAAAATGAAGTCGAATGACTAGTTCTGACCAGACTGAGTGAACTCTGTCTCACCAAGTCATTTTATAAAGTGTTTGAGGATTTGCAAACATAAGCACTATCAGTTCTGCTCAGCAGGCGGCCAGAGAACCGCTGCATCACTAAATCTGCGCGTCAGATGTTTCTCTGCACGGCCTGCACGCTGCCAAGAGACTACAAAGGGTTCTGGTTACAAGACTCAAATATTCTTGGAAAATGTAATTACTATCTCCCGACCACAGACATCCACCCCTTGCACCAGCCCAGACCACCCTTTTGTGATTGCTTTTTACTTTTGCCCGTTTCCCGTTTCCCTTGTCATGCTCTTCCAGAAACGCACACGAGGCACACACAGAAACATGGCAAGCTTGCGAGGTTGGACATTTTCTAAACCGTTTTTAAGTGTGCATTTCAGTGGCAGTGATTTCCTTCACAATGTTGTGAAATCACCACCACTGTCTATTCCCAAAACTTTTCATCACCCGAAATAAAAAACTCTGTACTGGTTAAGGAATAACTCCCCATCAAGACAGACATTTGCATTTTCACTTTAAAGACAAGATACTGAAAGTTCAGCACTCTGCCCACTGTCACCCGGGAAATAAGGGGCAGAGGCAGGGTTTCTGACTTAAAGGCTCATTGTGTTCTTGCTACATCCTGAAGCCTCTCTAATAAGACCTTATCTACACTGAGCGGAGGGTGATGCCAACCCTCTGATGGGGGTGGAGTGTAATTCTTAAACTTGTGAGTGCCCTTCAGGGTCTGAGGAAAGAACCGCCCTTCATTCCCTCAGTGACATGCCACAAACATGACTGGATAGCTAGCTGCTAAGTGCTGGAGACGCAAAGGTGAGTAAACTCTGTGCTGCAGTAATTCACAGCACAGAGAAGTTAAGCAGAATTTCCCCCAAAATTTCTTTTCCCTTTTTCTTTAGTAAAAAACAAAAAACAAAAACAGCCCTAGCTGGTATGGGCTCACTGAATAGAATATCAGCCCATGGACTGAAGGATCCCAGGTTCAATTCCAATCAAGGACATATACCTCGGTTGCAGACTTTATCCCTGGCTCCAGCTGGGGCACGTGCGGAAGGCAACCAATCAATGTTTCTCTCCGTGTCTCTCCTCCTCCCTTCCAAAATCAATGGGAGAAGGGGGAATAAATGGGAAAATATCCTCAGGTGAGGATTAACAACAACAACAAAATTTCTCCCAGAAATGACTATGTTTCCCAATCGCTCTTGTAACTGACTATGGCCATGTGACTGACTATTGGTCAATGATATGTGAGTATAAGGGGCACAGAAAACTTCTGGGAGGCATTTGTAAAGAGAAAGAGCCTACTTTTCTCCCATCGCTCTCCTGCTTCCTGCTGGCTAAAAGTCAGACTGCACCAGCTGGGGCTTAGGCAACTGTCGTGGACCAAGAAGGATAAGCCAGACTGAGGATGGAAGAAGCTTTGTCCTTGACAAAACGGAGTGCTATCTCACCACTGGGCCTCATATTTCTCATTTACAAAAGAAAGAAAACAAGTTTCCATATCATATGTATCTGTTAGTTTTTGCTGCATAACAAACGACTTTGAACTTAGTAACTTCAAACAAGAATCGTCTTATTTAGTTCCTGGTTCTATGGGTCAGCTGGGTGGCTGGAGGACTGGGCGCAGCTGGCTGGCCTAGGCTGGCCCGAAAGGTCTGTTTGGTGTATGGGGCCTCAGCTGGGATGGCTCATCTTTGCTCCATCTGATTTTATCCTACAGGAGGTGAGCCTAAGCTGCTTCTCACAGCTGTCTCAGCATTCAAAATAAAAAGAGATGCTTTTTTTGGCAGGTGCAAAATGCAGGTGCTTTTCAAGCCTTTGTTTGTGTCACCTACCTTAATGTCCCATTTGTCTTCCCAAGTTACCTAAAAGCATAGCTACATTGAAAGGCCATTATTGTAACAACCTTCAGTGTCAAAGCCACTGGCATTTTGGGGATCCTCTGTCACATACCTTGTATAGGTGGTGGGTGACAGGCAGTCCAGGACTGCTATGTTCACTTTTGCCAGCATGTGCGTATAAAAAGCACCAGAGCCCTAGCGGGTTTGGCTCAGTGGATAGAGCATCAGCTTTTGGCCTGGAGAGTTGTGGCTTTGATTCCAGTCAAGGGCATATATTTTGGTTGCAGGCTCTGGAGAGGGTGCAGGAGGCAATCAATTCATGCATCTCTCTCACATCCATGTTTCTCTCTGTCTCTCCCTATCCTTGCCACACATTCTCTCTCTATTTAAAAAAAAAAAAAATCAATGGAAAATATCCTCAGGTGAGGATTAACAAAATAAATAAATAAATAAATAAATAAATAAATAAATAGCACTCAGTATTTTTCCAGTGTCCAAATCACAATGGTTTGAACCCTCACCCACTTATTTGTCCCCATCTCCTTATCAAAATCATTGTGGTGTTATTGAGACTTAACTATTGGATGAGAAACACAGAATTAAATTTTTGTTTTAAAGCAACATTAGAAAAACATGAAAAGGTCACTGACTGTTTTTGCTGCAGCCTCTCACGGATGTTCACACTCCCACTCAGGGGATGTCAGAGAATCCTAGCAGGGCGTCTGCCTTCAGGCACCACGTGCCACTCCCGGGTGCTGTTTTGCCTGTTCTGTGTCCCACTGCTCAGGAAGCTGTCTAAAGAGGGACATTTACTTGCCGCTGCTGAAGGTTTTCGGGAAATTGCAGAGGGATGACAGCGCAGTGCTGGGCTTTAGGCAGAGAAGGACTCTTCTTGCTTCATCCTGAAGCCAGTCTCTCAGGACTGCGCCCTCTCCGGCAGCTGGTCTGCTTTGCTCCCAGTAACTGAAATACCACTGGGACTCTTGGTCACATGTCCCAGACCCGGGAGTCCTGCTGCCCCAGCTTCTCTTCTCCGATCCCGTTTCCTGGAGCAGTTGTGTCTGGTTCGGGCCCAGTAAGAGCAGGCACCGCCTCAGCAGCCGTGGCAGCTCAGCTCAAACACAGCCACGAAGCAACTCTCTCCTCTGCTTCCTGATAGAGCAAGAGCTGGGTATGGTTTCCTTGTAACAACACCCGGCGATGTTCATCCCCAATCAGGCCATTTGCTTTCCAGCCTGAAGCATCTAGAAATGGTGCCTTCACAACTCTCCCCTACGATCCATGGGTGGCGCATGGCTTACATTTTGGTGCCTCACATCTAGAAGGCACACCCTGGAGATTTTGCCAAAACAAAGCAACATTCTGCTCCAAAAGCAAAGCTGCACCTCCATCTCACAGAGGACTGACACCCACTCACAGCTCCAAAACAGCAGGCGCTCCATCTCCTCCTCCTGAGGCGTCTACACTCCCAAATCATGTCACAGCCAAAGCCCCGCTTTAATATCTGGAAGAGAATGATTACAATACAGCATGCTAAGGGCTCAACCAGAAGCAGGAGTGTGATGCGAGGAGAGAGAAGCCCTGCTTTGAGCCCCAGTTTCTTCTTCTATAAAGTTTCTGAGCCCTGCCTGGTTTGGCTCAGTGGATGGAGCATCGGCCTGCAGACTGAAGGATGGCGGGGTCGATTCCAGTCAAAGGCACATGCCTGTGTTGTGGGCTCGATCTCTAGTGGGGGGTGTGCAGGAGGCAGCTAATCAATTATTCTCTCTCATCATTGATGTTTTTTATCTCTCTCTCCCTCTCCTTTCCTATCTGAAATCAATAAAAATAATATTTTTAAAAAATAAAAAGAAAAGGAAAAGTTTCCGACACATAAACTTATCGAGGTTTCCTTAGCTAGAGCCTGTCTCAGATTGCCCAGCCTCTGGGGGCTGCCAGAAGGCACTGTCATTGCCCTCAGGCCGGCAGGACGCTTCCCGTTGGTCACTGTCACCAAACAGCCCAGATATGGGCTATAGGAGCCGGTGCCCTTTAACTTGGCTTTAATGGGAATTTAATTTAGTGACCTTGGTCATGTCCTTCAAAGGCTAGATATCCAAATAAAGATGGTCTGTCTACTTTTCCAAGCAAAGGCAGGTGTGCAAACACGCCGGCCCTGTGGCTTTCCCAGTAGGACATCTGTTGCCTCTGATCTGCACAGGATCAGCCAAGGAAGGGGTAGGTGGAGATGAATCAAAAACACCACATCGTTTTTCCTTTTTGGTTCAATCTAATTCCATTTTTTCCTCCCAATTGTAAATGTAGATCAAGTTTCCTGATAGAATCTGGCTCCGGACACCTGGTGTACAGATGGTTTAAATTGAGTTTATTTTATATAAATAAAACATCAGCAGACACTCCAGTCAGGCAGAGCTGGAGAAAGGCATCAGGGGTGCAGGCGGGGGGAACAAAAGGATGGTTTGTCAACACACAACAAGATAGCCAGCCAGTTAGGGACTCAAGAATTACTCAAAGGTGGTTTTTTCTCTCTCTCAATATTTACTTCACACTACTCTAGGAGGCAGTGTGGCATAGCCGTTAGATATGAGCCAGAAAACCAACTGGTTTAGAATCCAAGCCCTGTTACTTGCCAATTATGGGATACTAGAGGCCTGTACGTAAGATTCATGCACTGGGAAAGGGAGGTACCTCAGCTGGGCTGGGCCCTCTTGAGGGGTCCTTAGCTCTGCTATGAACCCAGATTCTAGCTGAACGGTGCTCCCTCTGTGGGAGCACACTGACCACCAGGGGGAAGCTCCTGCATTGAGCATCTCCCCCCTGGTGGTCAGCGCATGTCATAATGACTGGTTGTTCTGCCATTCGGTCGATTTGCATACTAGCCTTTTAGTATATAGGATAGGCAAATGACTGAGTGCTAGTGTGCCTGCTTTCCTATCTGTAAAATTACTACCTCCCAACATCAGGCTGTTGCAAGGCTGTTTAACTTAACTGAATATTAATTAAAGGTCAAGTGGCAGTAATTTGTTGTTGTTGTTGTTGTTAGTCCTCACACGAGGATATTTTTTCCATTGATTTTTTGAGAGAGTGAAAGGGAGGGGAAGAAATACAGAGAGAGAGAAACATTGATGTGAGAGAGACACATTGATTGGTTGCCTCCTGCACACTCCACAACAACCAGGTTGGGAATTAAGCCTGCAACCAAGGTACATGCCCTTGACCACAATCTAACCTGAGACCCTTCAGTCCTCTGGCCGACACTCTAGCCCAGGCGTCTTCAAACTACAGCCCGAGGGCCACATGCGGCCCGCAGAGGAGTCTGATCTGGCCCGCCAGGTTTTTTGGGCAGTGAGCGCAGCCGAGGTGTTACAGTAGGAATTAGTAGTTCATATAGTCCGGCCCTCCAGCTCTCTGAGGGACTGTGATCTGGCCCCCACTTTAAAAAGTTTGAGGACCCCTGCCTAGCCACTAAGTAAAGCTGGCTAGAATGGTAATGTTATTTTTACACAAAATTACCAGAGTTATGAGTACATTAACTAGATTGGTACATTGCATTTATTTATTTTTAATTAATTTATTTATTTTTATTAAATTATTATTTTTGTACATATACCATTGCCCACCCCCTCCTATACATGCCCTCCCTCCCCAGAGTTTTGTGTCCATTGGTTGTACTTATATGCATGTATATAAGTCCTTTGGTTGATCTATTATCTCTCCCAGACCTCCCTATCTTCCCCGCTGCAATTTGACAGTCTGCTTGTTGCTTTACTGTCTCTATATCTATCTTTTGGTTTTTCAGTTTATAATGTTCTTTATCATCCATAAATAAGTGAGGTCATGTGGTGTTTCTCTTTCATTGATTGGCTTGTTTCACTCAGGATGATGTTCTCCAATTCCATCCAGGTTGCTGCAAATGATGAGAATTTCTTCTTTTTTATGGCAGCATAATATTCCATTGTGTAGATGTACCATAGTTTTTGGATCAAATCATCTGCTGATGGGCACCTAGGCTGTTTCCAAATCCTACCTACTGTAAGTTGTGCTGCTATGAACATAGGGATGCATATATCCTTTCCGATTGGTGTTTCTAGCTTCTTGGGATATATTCCTAGGAGTGGGATTACTGGGTCAAATGGGAGTTTCATTTTCAGTTTTTTGAGGAAGCTCCATACTGTTCTCCACAGTGGTTGCACCAGTCTACATTCCCACCAGAAGTGCATGAGGGTTCCTTTTTCTCTGCAAC
Organism: Pipistrellus kuhlii; assembly: GCF_014108245.1. Lineage (NCBI taxonomy): Eukaryota > Metazoa > Chordata > Mammalia > Chiroptera > Vespertilionidae > Pipistrellus > Pipistrellus kuhlii. The sequence continues at coordinate 154,159,879 of NW_023425515.1, read as the reverse complement.
CCCGCCAACACTTGTCATTTGTTGATTTGTTGATGTTGGCCATTCTGTGAGATGGTACCGCATTGTTGTTTTGATTTGCATCTCTCGGATAATTAGTGACTTTGAGCATGTTTTCATGTGCCTCTTGGCCTTCCTTCTGTCTTCTTTTGAGAAGATTTTATTTAGATACATTGCCCATTTTTTAATTGGGTCACTTATCTTCCTTTTATTAAGTTGTATAGCTGTCTGTAGATGTTGGAGATGAAATCTTTATCAGTGATAACATTTGCAAATATGTTCTCCCATACAGTGGGCTTTCTTGTTGTTTTGTTGATGGTTTCTTTTGCTGTAAAAAAAAAAGCTTTTTATTATGATGTAGACCCATTTGTTTATTTTCTCTTTAGCTTCCATTGCCCTAGAGGCAGTATCAGTGAAGAAGTTCTTTTGGCATATGTCTGAGATTTTGCTGCCTGTGGATGCCTCTAGTATTTTTATGGTTTCCTGTCTGATGTTTAAGTCTGATGCCTCTAGTATTTTTATGGTTTCCCGTCTGATGTTTAAATCCATTTTGAGTTTATTTTTGTGTATGGTGTAAGTTGGTGATCTAGTTTCATTCTTTTGCATGTATCTGTCCAATTTTCCCAACACCATTTATTGAAGAGACTTTCTTGACTCCATTATATGTACATGCCTCCTTTGTCAAATATTAACTGAGCATAGTGATTTGGGTTGATATCTGGGTTCTCAATTCTATTCCGTTGATCTATATGTCTGTTCTTATGCCAGTACCAGGCTGTGTTCAGAACAGTGGCTTTGTAATACAGCTTGAAATCTGGTATTGAGATCCCTCCTACTTTACTCGTCTTTCTCAGGATTGCTGTGGCTATTCGGGGTCTTTTGCTATTCCAAATGAACTTTTGAAGAGTTTTTTTCAAGGTCAGTGAAATATGCCGTTGGTATTTTAATGGGGCGTGCATTGAACCTATAGATTGCTTTGGGAAGTAAGGACATTTTGATGATGTTGATTCTACCAATCCATGAACATGGTATGTTCTTCCATCTGTTTACATCTTCCTCCATCTCTTTTTTCAGTGTCGTGTAGTTTTTCGTGTGTAGGTCTTTTACCTCCTTAGTTAAGTTTATTCCAAGGCATCTTAATTTTTTTGGTGCGATGGTAAATGGGATTGCCTTTTTAGTCTCTGTTTCTGCAAGTTCACTATTGGTGTATAGAAATGCCATAGATTTCTTGGCATTGATTTTGTATCCTGCTACATTGCCAAATTCATTTATTAAGTCTATTAGTTTTTTGATGGAGTCTTTTGGGTTTTTTATGTACAATATCATGTCATCTGCAAATAAGGATAACTTTACTTCTTCTTTTCCAATTTGGATGCCTTTATTTCCTCTTCTTGTCTAATTGCAATGGCTAGTACTTCCAGTACTATGTCAAACAGGAGTGGTGAGAGTGGGCATCCCTGTCTTGTTCCTGTTCTTAGAGTGAATGGTTTTAGTTTTTGCCCATTGAGTATGATGTTGGCTGTGGGTTTATCATATATAGCTTTTATTATGTTGAGGTATGATCCTTGTACTTTCACCTTGTTGAGAGTTTTTATCAGGAAAGGATGTTGGATTTTATCAAATGCTTTTTCTGCATCAATTGATATGACTATGTGATTTTTATCTTTCAATTTGTTTATGTGATGTATCACGTTTATTGATTTGCAGATGTTGTACCATCCTTGCATTCCCGGAATAAATCCTACTTGGTTGTGGTGTATGATCTTTCTGATGTTCTGCTGGAGCCGATTGCTAGATTTTTGTTGAGGATTTTGGCATCTAAGTTCATGAGGGATATTGGTCTGTAATTCTCTTTCATTGAGTTGTCTTTATCTGGTTTTGGTATTAGGGTGATGCTGGCTTCATAGAAGGAGTTTGGAAGTGTTCCTTCCTCTTGAATTTTTTGGAATAGTCTGAGTAGGATAGGTCTTAGTTCTTCCTTGAATGTTTGGTAAAACTCTCCTATGAAGCCATTTGGCCCTGGGCTTTTGTTTGCTGGAAGTTTTTTGATGACTGTTTCAATTTTTTCCCAAGTCACTGGTCTATTGAGGTTTTTAGATTCTTCCTGATTGAGTTTTGGAAGGTTGTATTTTTCTAGGAATCTGTCCATTTCCTCCAGGTTGTCCAGTTTGTTGGAATAGAGTTGTTCATAGTATTTTGTTACAATCCTTTGTATTTCGGCGGGGTCTGTTGTTATTTCACCTCTTTTGTTTCTGATTTTGTTTATTTGGGTCCTCTCTCTTTGTTTCTTGGTTAGCCTGGCTAGAGGTTCATCAATTTTGTTTATCCTTTCAAAGAACCAGCTCTTGGTTTTGTTGATCTTATGTATTGTTTCTTTTGTCTCTATGTCATTTATCTCCACTCTAATTTTTATTATTTCCTTCCTTCTGCTTACACTGGGCTTTTCTTGTTGCTCTTTTTCTAACTCTTTCAGTTGTAGAGTTAGATAATTTGTTACCATTTTTTCTTGTTTTTTGCAATAGGCTTGTAGAGATATGAACTTCCCTCTCAAAACTGCTTTTGCTGTGTCCCATAGATTTTGGATTGTTGTGTTTTCATTGTCATTTGTTTCCAGGATGTTTTAAATTTCTTCCTTGATTTCTCTGGTAACTCAGTCCTTGTTTAATAGCATGCTGTTTAATCTCCATGTGTTTGATTTCTTTGGATTATTTTTATTGTAGTTAATTTCCAGTTTTATGCCACTATGATCTGAGAAGATGCTTGATATGATTTCTATCTTCTTGAATTTGAAGAGACTTTGCCTATGTCCCAACATGTGGTCTATCTTTGAGAATGTCCCATGTGCACTTGAGAAGAATGTATATTCTGTGGCTTTGGGGTGGAATGTTCTGAAGATGTCAATTAATTCCATCTGGTCTAGTGAGTCATTTAGGATTGATATTTCTTTGCTGATTTTTTGTTTAGATGATTTGTCCAAAGGTGACAGTGGAGTATTAAAATATCCTACTATGATTGTATTGCTATTAATCTCTCCCTTAATGTCCTCCAGCAGTTTTTTTTTTAATGTATTTGGGTGCTCTCATGTTGGGTGCATATATGTTTACCAGGGTAATTTCTTGTTGTTGGATTGCTCCCTTTAGTATTATGAAGTGGCCTTCATTATCTCTTGTTATGTCCTTCACTTTGAGGTCTAATTTGTCAGATATAAGCATTGCTACCCCAGCCTTTTATTCATTTCCATTCACCTGGAAAACCTTTTTCCATCCCTTCACCCTCAGTCTGTGTGCATCTTTTTTTTCTGAAGTGGGTTTCTTGTAGACAACAGATATATGGGTCTTGTTTTCTTATCCAATCTGTTACTCTATGTCTTTTGATTGGAGCATTTAATCCATTGACATTTACAGTTATTATTGATAGGTATTTATTTGATGCCATTTTTATTCTATACCCCTGTGTTCCTTCTTTGCTTCCTATTTCTTTATTTTTACAGTAGACCCTTTAGCATTTCTTGCATTGATGGTTTGGTGGAGATAAATTCCTTTAGTCTTTTTTGTCTGTGAAGCTCCTGATTTCACCTTCAATTTTGATTGATAGCCTTGCTGGGTACAGTATTCTTGGATTCAGACCCTTCCTTTGCATGACTTTGTATATTTCATTCCCTTCTGGCCTGATAAGTTTCTGTGGAGAAATCAGTTGCTAGTCTGATGGGGGTTCCTTTTATGTAACTTTCTGTCTCTCTTTGGCTGCTTTTAAGATTCTTATTTTGTAGTTGGTGTTTGCCAGTTTAATTATAATATGTCTTGTCATTGGTCTTCTGGGATCCATTTTGCTTGGGTCTCTGCGAGCATCTTGGATTTGTGTGGGTTTTTTCTTCTCTACCTCAGGAAAGTTTTCTGTCATTATTTCTTGAAATACATTTTCCATGTCTTCCTCAATTTCCTTTCCTTCTGGGACCCCTTTTACTCTAATATTGTTTTGTTTTGTATTGTCCCAAAGTTCCCTTAGGCTCTCCTCCTGCTTTTTAATTTTTTTTTTCTAGAAGGTGCTCTAATTGGGTATTTTTTTCCATCTTGTCTTCTAGCTCACTGATGAGGTCCTCTGCTTCTTCTAGTCTGCTCTTGATGCTTTCTATTGAGTTCTTCATAGTAGCGATGTCATTTTTCATTTCTTCTTGAGTCATCTTCATTTCCTCTTGGTTCTTCTTCATTTCCTCTTGGGTCTTACTCATATTGTCAAATTTGTCTTCCATTCTTTTTCGCCATCTTATGATCATTACTCTGAATTCTTGCTCTGGTAGGTTGCTTGCTTCCAACTTATTTACTACCTTTTCTGGTGATGCCTACTTTTCTTTCATTTGTGGCTGTTTCTTTGTCTCCCCATGGTCTCTCTTTTCAGGATGTCTGGTTATGTAGATCTCTCTCTCCTGCGTTGATTTAAAAGCACAAAATACAATACAACCAGGTACAACACACAAGGCACTGAACAGAAATGTATTTGCGATATTAATAGCCTCCAATAAAGGTGACCACTAGGGAAAGGCAAATTACAGGATAGGAGAGAAAGAGGAAGAGTAAAAAGAGAAGAGGGAGGGAGGAAAAGGAAAAGATAGGAAAAGGATATATATATATATATATATATATATATATATATATATATATATATATATATATATATATATATATATATATATATATATATATATATATATGTATATATATTCAGAGAGAGAGAGAGAGAGAGAGAGAGAGAGAGAGAGAGTCCAAATGAAATTGGGAAACAGGGAGAGAAGAAAAAAAGGGAGAAAGAGAGAGAGAGAGAGAGAGAGAGAGAGAGAGAAAGAGGGAGAGAATAAGAGATAAAAGGGGAATAAACTATATATATGGGGAGAGAATTTCAATTGAACAACCACTAACCCCAACAAATGCTGGCAGCAGCACCCAGAGAATAATACAATCTACAGCACCCCCTAATTTCCATCAAAGGAAGGGGAAACAGAAGTTAAAAAAAACAACAACAAAAAAGCAAAAAAAATCAAATAAGAAAATACCAAGCAACAGTGACAACAGAAGAATAAGCAAAATATTCTCACTAAAAAGCATAAAAATACAATATAATCAACATTCCCCCAAACAGCATCAAAAGGACACTGAGGAAAACTATTTTTGTTGTTGTTTGTTAATTAATACAGCTCAGAGAGGGGTGTGTATGCACTTGGCACAGGGGATTGGAAATTAGATATATAAGTAGGGTAGAAGCTTTAGCAGGGGGGATACAGAAAGAGTAAGGAAATCTAAAGCAGGAAAGGGTTAAGATAAACAGGATAGCAAAAGGGGGAAGGTTAGAAAGAGAGTGATGGTGTAAAGGTCGTGTTGAGATAGGGTTAAACAATGTTAAAGGAGAAATGAAAATAAAATGAAGAACATTAATTCCAATGTAAAATAAAGAGAAAATAAAATGGCACTTAAAAAAAATTAAAATAGCAGTAGTAATAATGCCTATTGAACCTAAAAATGTAATAATTAAAAAGTTAAAATCAAGTGAGGAAAAAAGGAAAAAATTTGTTTCTTAAGTAAAAGCTGCAAAAAATGAAAATAAAATAAAAATTTTAAAATATATAAAAAAAGAAAGAAAAGAATTTAGCAAGAAAAGTGTGCAATTGTGAAGGCCATTCACTTCTTTTATGCTGTTTGGCACGCCTGTTTCTCAGTCCAGACAGTATTGTAGTTCCCTTCATTCTGCTGCACCTCAGTGGCGATTCCTTAGTTTCTTGGTTTTTGATCAAATAAAACTAATAATAAACACAGTCAGTTTGTACTCCAGATCCTAGGTGGCAGCGTTTCTGGATTGATGTCCCTGTCTTTTTGGCTGTTCTAGCCTTCTTTTTCTGTGGCACTCAATACCGTTTGTTTGTTTGTTTGTTTGTTTGTTTCTTTGTTTTATTTTTTGCCTTGGAGCTGAATCCTGGATGATTTCTCCCTGCTCTGCTTCTCAGCTTCCAGAAAAGCAGTTTCCCCCTGCTGTCTCTTAGGGCCAGCCAATCTGGGTGATCTCTCCTTTGTAATCAGAAGCAAAGTGTTGCAGGGGAACCATCCTAGGTGCGTGATGGGCTAGTCTGCGTGCACTTACAAACAGACTGCTTTCTAACTCCTATGTTCTCCCTCCGTGTCGGATCAGAATAGGTTGTTCCCTAGAGAACCCCACTATTAGCAACCTTGGGGACCCCCATCCGCTCTCTCGAATCACACCAGACCCAACAGCAGGGGGCTTTTGTGGACACAGATTTCCGCGGTCCCAGAGCGCACACCTCTGCCGCCACAGCGGCCACAGATTCTGCTGCTGCCGCTGCTGCTGCTGCTTTCGCTGTTGGGACACAGACACCCCGCGTTATCCCCGGCAAAATCCAACCTTTCTGTGGAATCCGCGTGTCCGCATTGGTCGGGGCCCCCCAGGTGTGGTTTTTTCAGTTCTCAGGTAAGATCCCACGTTGCAGCACTGATGTGGTTGTAAGAGGCAGCACGTACAAGTGTTTACTTGGCCGCCATCTTCCTGAAGTCAGTACATTGCATTTAAATGCTTAAGAAGAAGCTATGTTTTGTTTTCATTTTTCTTTTTTTTTTTTCAATTACAATTTGCATTTAAAAGTACTTTGTGTTAGTTTCAGGTGCTCAGCATTGTGGTTGGACAATCATATACTTTACAAAGTGTTCCCCTTGATATTTCCAGTACCCACCTGGCACCATGTACAGTTTCTACAGTATTATTGACTGTATTTCCCATGATATGCTTTACATCCCCATGACTATTATACAATTACCAATTTGTACTTAATCCTTTTTACCTTTTTCACCCAGTCCCCCAAACTCCTCCCCTCTGATAATTACCTGTCTGTTCTCTGTATCTGAGTCTGTTTCTATTTTGTTTGTTTATACTGTACTTTAGATTCTATTTACAAGTGAAATCATATGTTATTTGTTTTTCTTTGAGTTATTTCACTTAGCATAATACCCTCTAGGTTCATCCATGCTGTTGCAAATGGTAAGATTTCATTCTTTTTTTATGGCTGAGTAATATTTCATTATATATACCGGTACGTACTGCAACTTTTTACCCACTCATCTACTGATAATCATTTGGGTTGCTTCCATACCTTGGCTATTGTAAATAATGCTGCAGGGTACTTAGTAGTGTACATATTCTTTTGAATTAGTTCAGGGTTTCTTTGCATATATACACAGAAGTGGAATTGCTAGGCCAGTGGTCGGCAAACTCATTAATTAACACTAATATTAACAGTACAATGATTGAAATTTCTTTTGAGAGCCAAATTTTTAAAAATATATTTTATTGATTTTTTTTACAGAGAGGAAGAGAGAGGGATAGAGAGTTAGAAACATCAATGAGAGAGAATAATCGATCAGCTGCCTCTTGCACACACCCTACTGGGGATATGCCTGCGACCAAGGTAAATGCCCTTGACTGGAATCGAACCTGGGACCTTTCAGTCTGCAGGCCGACACTCTATCCACTGAGCCAAACCAGTTTCAGCAAGAGCCAAATTTTTTAAACTTAAACTTCTTCTAACACCACTTTGCAAAATAGACTCACCCAGGCTGTGGTATTTTGTGGAAGAGCCACGCTCAAGGGGCCAAAGAGCTGCATGTGGCTCGAGAGCCACAGTTTGCCAACCATGGTACTAGGTCATAAGGCAGGTCTGTTTTCTTTTTTTTTTCTTCTTTTTTTTTTTAATATATTTTATTGATTTTCACAGAGAGGAAGGGAGAGGGATAGAGAGCTAGAAACGTCGATGAGAGAGAAACATTGACCAGCTGCCTCTTGCACACCCCCTACCCGGGATGTGCCCACAACCAATGTACATGCCCTTGACCGGACTCGAACTCGGGACCCTTCAGTCCGCAGACCGACGCTCTATCCACTGAGCCAAACCTGCTCGGCCATTTTCTATTTTTTGAGGACCCTCCATACTGTTTCCCATAGTGGCTGCCCCAATTTACAATTCCACCAACAGTGCACGAGGATCCCCTTTTTTCACATCCTAGACAACATTTGTTGTTTGTTGATTTATTGATGATAGCCATTCTGATAGGCGTGAGGTGATATCTCATTGTAGTTTTAATTTGCATTTGTCTGGTGATTAGTGACATTGAGCATCTTTTCATATGTTTATCGGCCATCTGTATGTCCTCTTTGGAGATGTCTATTCAGGTCCTCTGCCCATTTTTTAATTGAATTGTTTGTTTTTTTGTGTGTTGAGATGTATGAGTTCTTTATAAATTCTGAGTATAAACCCTTATCAGATGTATCATTGACGAATATTTTCTCTCATTTTTTTTGTTTGATGTTGTCCCATTTGTTTATTTTTTTTTCCTTTTGTTTCCCTTACTCAAGGAGATAGGTCAGAAAAAAATATTGCTAAAATAAAAAAAATTGTCAGAGATTTTACTGCCTATGTTTTCTTATAGGTGTTTTATGGTTTCAAATTTTACATTTGTCTTTAATTTTAAGTTTATTCTTATACACAGTGTAAGAAGACGGCTTAATTTCACTTTTTTTTTCATATAGCTGTCTAATTTTCCCAACACCACTGATTGAATAGACTTATCTCATTTGTCAATATTAATTGACCATATAAACATGGATTTATTCTAGGGCTCTCTATTCTACTCCATTGATCTGCATATCTGCTTTTAAAGCCAGTACTAAGCTGTTTTGATTACTATGGCCTTATAATATAGCTTGATATCAGGTAGTTTGCTGTGGCTATTTGAGGTCTTTTGTGGTTCCATATAAACTTTTGGAATATTTGTTCTAGTTTTGTGAAATGTGCTATTGGTATTTTGATAGGAATTGTATTGAATCTATAAGTTGCTTAGGGTAGTACAGATATTTAAATGATGTTAATTCTTTTGCCGAAACTGGTTTGGCTCAGTGGTAGAGCGTCGGCCTGTGAACTGAAGGGTCCCGGGTTCAATTCCGGTCAAGGGCATGTATATACATTGGTTGCGGGCACATCCCCGATAGGGGGTGTGCAAGAGGCAGCTGGTCGGTGTTTCTCTCTCATCGACACTTCTAGCTCTCTATCTCTCTCCTTTCCTCTCTGTAAAAAATCAATAAAATATATTTTAAAAAATTTCTTCTTATCATAAGCACAATATTAAGCTTCCACTTATTTCTATCTTCTTCAATTTTTTAAATGTCTTTTAATTTTCCAAATATAGGTTTTTTTACATCCTTGGTTAAGTTTATTTCTAGGTATTTTATATGTGATTATGAATGGGATTCTTTTCTTAATTTCCTTTTCTGATAGTTCATTATTGATATATAAAAATGCAACTGATTTCTGAATATTTAATTTGTATCATGTTATTTTACTGAGTTCATTCATCAGTTGTAATTTTTTGGTGGAATCTTTAGTATTATGTCAGCTGCAAATATTCACAGTTTTATCAATACTTCTTCCTTTTCAGTTTTGGATACCTTGACTTTCATCTTCTTGTGTGTTTGCTGTGGTTAAAACTTTCTCTTTTTTTTTTTTTTTAAAGCTGTTTTAAACTTAAAACTTTACTGAACTGAATATACATAAAAAACAAAATTAATAATTTTTACTGCTTCATCAAGGATGTCCTTCAGCAAAACTTTTTGCATGCAAATACTTGGTAGTGAAGAATCTCATGACTGCTAGTATATTTTGGCACCATCACCTAAAACACCAGCCATTTTTGCCCACCATTGCTTTTATACCATGAGGACAAATGTCAGCCCAGCTGTGCCAGGATAAACCGAGCAGTTCAGAACACTAACATTTTGAAAATTTCAGTAGTCTTTCAGCACATAAAGGAAGATTTTTGCTGATTAGTTGGTGCTGAATCTGAACAAATACAAGCAAATTGCAAGTAGATACATATGTAGATTTGTTCATTTCAAGGCAAAAATTCAGTTCTACAGAGGAGATATTAACTCAGTCTTTTTGTGTACAGCTAAATCTTTACTTTGAGTTACTGAATCATTGAAAGATAGCAGTTCTGTGATTTCTTTTGCTGACTTATTAGGCAGTGTCAACTATACAAGGTTTTATTAGTTCTGTGTGTACTGTCCCAGGCAATACAGTTTGGTAATTTATCTTGTAAGGTGTTTTCATAACTTTTTCATTCTTAGTTTGAAAAGCTGTAATTAGTAAGTATTGGATTTTAAAGAGCTCACCATATCTACATTTAAAATATTTGGTTCATTTTTTATACTCTGCATGTTTAGCCCCAAAATGATGCTGCAAATTAGGGGACATCATATACTATTAGAAAGTGCTACCCTAGCTGATTTGGCTCAGTGGATAGAGCATGGGCCTGTGGACTGAAAGGTCCTGAGTTCAGTTTCAGTCAAGGGCACATGCCTGGGTTTCGGGCTCGATCTCCAGGGCAGTAGGCAGCCAATCAATGATTCTTTCTCATCATTGATGTTTCTATCTCTCTCTCCCTCTCCCTTCCTCTCTGAAATCAATAAAAACATATTTTTTTAAAAAGTGCTCTGTTGCACAAAAAAACACCAAGGTAATTATTCACATTTACAAAGTTTAGAAAAAGTTGGCTTTTATCATATTTTATTTTCCCCTCCTTTGTATTGACTTTATTGGTGTGACATTTGTTAATAAAATTACATAGATTTCAGATGTACAATTCTATAATACATCATCTGTATATGTGTCCACCACACCAAGTCAAGTCTCCTTCTATCACTATTTATTCCACCCATACGCTCTCTTATCTCCCCGCAGCCTCACACCCCCCGCCCCCATACTTTTGTTTCTTATTTATAGTTTTACCAGTGTCTTTGGAGTAGATTTTTCCCTTTTGTGAGTCAGAGAACTCCCTGGTATGTCAGCTTCACCTTTGGAGGGAGGGGGATTGGATGCGGACTATGTATTATAATTGTGGGTTAAGAAAGTGAGTCTTCTATTTCTCCTTTTAAGGCCAACCGTACATCTTAAATATAATAAAAATATATTTTAAAGAAGCTTCTTTTCAATAAATTCTAAAATAATTGTTTTAGATATTTAAAAATGGAAAACAAGTTTAGAAAAAAATAAATATTTTGTAAAACAAGACAAAAAAAAAGTGCAAGGAACACTTTGGGCACACTTTCTTTCTTAATTTCTGGAAACCTTGAGGTTCACTTTAGTGCTGAATCACCTCTTCCCTCCCAGCCACTTGGACTAACTTAGATGACCCAGCTCCTGCTCTCATCTGACGTGGCCAGTCTGCATTTGATCCATTGAAAACATTCAATCATCTTTTTTCCCAACGAATGAACTCCAAGGGTGCAGGCCTTTACCATCCAGCCACCTTTTATTCCAATTTCCAAATGAGCCACTCGCTGGGCTCTCCCCTATTACATTTCTCAGGACGCTTGTTCATCTTTCTGTGTACTTTCCCTTCATTCTTCCTCCTGAAACTCACAACACAATGACAGTTTTCTCTCCATATGTGCCCATTCACTCTTCCCCCAACAGTAACAAAATAGATTTTTTAAAATACCTGCTTTCATGGAGCTCATATTCTAAGTCACAACACTAGACAGATTCAAGAAAATAAATCCCTCCCCCAATTCCTTACTATAGTTTTCTTGGCCCCTCCAACCTATTTTACAGGCTGGAGATGTGTGCTGAGCTAATGTTGCTAAACCAATTTCCCCACATCATGTGTGAAAATTGTTCAAGATGTATAACTTTGGAATATGGCATCAATTGTCTTGGTGCCCCAGCTAAAACTGAGATAAGAACAGACTACTTTTAATATCCTGTTACAGTTTGATCTAACACCTTACCTAAAACACGGCCTCCCAAGTCATCCCTTCCAGGTCTAGGAAAACAGACATCTTTGCTATTGTCAGCACCGTAATCGTTATCCCACTCCATTCTGAGAGCTCTTCACCCAGTTCCTTCCCCAAACTGCTACATTAGGCTGGGGCGAGGGTGGACTGAAGAAGTCTGGCACTCAGGAGGAGGCTGCGATTTCAGTTTCTTAAACCTTCTCTGCTTCAAACGAAGAATGGCAAATAAATTACAAAAGAAAAATTTGTTATAAAGATAGTAGAACTAAAAATCAAGACAATAACAGCAATAATAATAATCATACAAGTTAAGATCATTATTTTGTTCAAGGAAGATAAAAATAGAAATGGAATAACTCTAGACTTTGTGAAAAATATAGTCATATGTAAATGTTAAACGCTATATATAACATAAGGTAAATAATGAAAGGATGGAAAATGGACTCTATAACTTTGAATCCAGATTTTAAAAGGGAGGAAAATATTCAACAGAGATTTTACATAATGATACTGTAAAAAGAGTGACAATTTTCTTCTGCAAAAAAAAAGTAAATATAACACTGAATGAAATGTCAAAAATAATTTCAGGGCACTGGAAACAACAAAAGAGAATAAATTGAAAAGCATTTATTTGTGAAAAACAGAGCTTTTGGGTAATAATAGCAAGTCTTTGGCTTTGTCCCCTGGGGCTGCTACCATCTTGTTCCCTGCTTTATCCCAACTCATTAGACAAAACTGCAGCCTTACTAATGTGGGCCAGCAGTGAAACCCGAAGCTTTGCTGCCAAAGCCAGATGGAGGGGGTGAGTGTGGGAGACTCCCTCACTTGGGGTGAAGTGGGGGAATTGAAGGAGGAAGCCCACAGCTTTATTAGCCTAAGGTTGTCTCAGTTGGAGTGAGCAGTGGACCAGACATAAATTCAAGAGTGTTAAAAAACTTGAGCTACAACATATATAGGAGAGTCTGCCTAACAGCAGCAGAATTTTTTCCCCAAAGGGTACATGGAACGTTTTTCACCTTAGACTGCATTGCAGGGCATAAAATAAGTCTCAATAAGTTGAAAAGAATCTAAATCTTACAAAGTGTGCTTTCTGATCACACACAAAAATTATATTAGAAATCAACAACAGAGAGAAACTAGAAAACTGACAGGGCATCAAACTGTGACCTCCTGGTTCACAGGTCAACACTCAACCACTGACCAGTGCCAGCTGGGCTATTTTGTGCTTATTTAGGAAAACTTGTACTGTCTCTGTATTCTAACGCTATTTTTCTAAATTTTCTTCTAATAATTTTGTTTTGTTTTTATAATCAAAACTTTAATTTATGATGAGCTTATTTTTTTGAACCATGAAAAGGAACTAAGTTGACTACTTTCAATATTTAAAAAACTATCAACACCATTAATAGCATAATTCATTGTAATGATTCTTTCTCATATCCTGAGGTCTGATATATGACTAGGTCTGTTTACAGTAGCTCTATTCTGTTTTATTTACATTTTTTATAAGTCTAAACCCATACTACATTATCTTAATAAATCTAACTTTGTGTCTCTTTTGTTTAACTGGCAATGGCATAGCTCAGAGTACATTTATTTTATTTTATTTATTTATTTTTTAAATATATTTTATTGATTTTTCACAGAGAGGAAAGGAGAGGGATAGAGAGCTAAAACATGGATGAGAGAGAAACATAGACCAGTTGCCTCTTGCACACCCGCTACTGGGGTTGTGCCTGTAACCAATGTACATGCCCTTGACCGGAATCGAACCTGGGACCTTTCAGTCTGCAGACCGACACTCTATCCACTGAGCCAAACTGGTTTCGGCTCAGAGTACATTTTAAATATTTATTACATTTATTGAGTAGTTGGGTGTTCTCTATTTTGTTTTTGTTTTATTTTAAAAGTCAATTTGGCACCATTTGTCTACTTAAAGGAACCAGGAATTCTGAGAGAATGATTGATTTCAGGGCTGGACATAGAAGGTTTACCTTGAGCCTGGAATACCTTCTTACCTTACAGGGAAAGGTAATGCTTTAAAATAATGGAACATGTGAAAAGAACATGGGAGCCAATGTAATCTGGGAGAATAAACACATCAAATAAATAATGATATTAACAGATTATAACCTCAATGACTAAAACAATAATTCAAGTCCATGTTAATATAAACATGTCAATAAATAAATACAGGAAAAAGAGAGCACTTTTCTATTAGTAGAATGCCAACCAACAAATGTTGAATGAATGATGGATTTAGATAATGACTATTTGGCAAGTCTCATAATAATAATTAATTCAAGCAAGAATTATCAATGGATGTTAAAACTAGCAGGTGAAAATCTGATGAGAAATAAGATATTTATATGGTTTCAAAGTATCTCCCCACAAAACACTTATTAACTACCAAGGGGAATTGCAGTGCAGAAACCTGGTAAAACCATTCTTATTCAAGTGATCAGAGCTAGCATTACCAGTAATGAAACATACTAACATCTGTGCCTCTTGATATGATGCATGCAAAAGACGCAACATCACTTATCTGTTGATCCTACCAAAGATGCAAAATCTGCATTTAATTTATGAAGGAACAACAGAAACACCTGAATTGAAAAACACCTTATAAAATTGAATTGCATCATTAAAAATTATTTTTCCATTACATAGAATATCCTATATTATAAAACCCTAATATGCAAATCAACAGAATGGGGAAACGACTGGCCAGAATGACCAGTCGCTATGATGTGCACTGATCATCAGAGAACATATGCTCAATGCAGGAGCTGCCTCCTGATGGTCAATGCACTCCCATAGGGGGAGCACCACTCAGCCAGAAGCTGGGCTCACTGCTAGCAAGCACAGTGGCAATGGTGGGAGCCTCTCCCGCCTGTGCGGCAGCACTAAGAGGCAGTGAGCCCAGTGGTAAGGAGCAGTGAGAAGTGGGCAATAAGAAGCAAGAGATCCTAGACTGTAAAAAGGCGTAGGCTGAGGTAAGGGGAACCTGCCCCCTCTCCCCCAGTACACTAATTTCATGCATCGGGCCTCTAGTTATTAAGATAATGAACTAGTGTTGAATAGTATCTACAGGTTAGGAAATAATATTGTCACTGTTAATTTCCTGGTTTTGACAATTGCATGTTAGTTATGTAAGAGAATGTCCTTGTTCTTATGAATTACATGCTGACATATTTAGGGGTAAAAAGGCAGCATGTCTGCACCTCACCCTCAGATATACAGGGGTGCTCTAGCTGGTTTGGATAGAGTGTAGGCCTGGGGACCAAAGGCTCCTGGGCTTGATCCTGGTCAAGGGCAGATACCTTGGTTGCAGGCTCTTCCCTGGCCTGGGTCCTGGTCAGGGCTCGTGCACGAGGCAACCAATCTATGTTTCTCTCACATTGATGCTCCCCTCTCTGTCTTTCCCTCTCTTTTCCATTCTCTCTAAAAATCAAGGGAAAAATATCCTTGGGTGAGGATTAACAACAACAGAACAACAAAAAATCAAATATACAGTGTTGAGCTAAAATAGGTTTACAATTGTAATGCAAATAAATACCGGTAATGTAATAATGAATAAAGAATAATGCAAGAATAAATGTGTTTCACATGCTCACAACTGTATACCTACTTTTGCCCACCCTTGTATATGTAAAAAGCAAGTGTGGCAAATGTTAAAATTAGGGGAATCTGGATAAACAGCCCAAGAGTTTTTTGTATAACTTTTTAAACTTTTCTGTAAGTTTGAAATTATTGCAAAATAAAAGTTATAAAAAACTAGTGAATATTTGCTTTCTCTGGGTGGCTCAATTGGTTGGAGCATTGTCATGTTCATCAAAAGATTGTGGGTTCAAATCCTGGTCAGGGCTCATACCTAGGTTTCAGGTTCCATCCCAGGTTGGGGCACATATGGGAGGCAACCAAAGGATGTCTCTCTTTCTCTCTCTCTCTCTCTTAAAAAAAATCATCAATAAAAACATATCTTCAGGCGAGGATTAAAAAAATCTAGTAAATTTTCTTCCCTAAAAGTTATCAATGTTTTTTATGGTGAGCCTTGGAGATGTTTTTTAAAATCACTCTTTGAGACCTTGAAAGTGTTTATTCAATGTCTATTTTTTGGCATCTATTTTATGCTAACGTCCTAAGGACATAAAGATAACTAAAAAAAAAAAAAAATGTAGCTTTCCCCATGTGAAGTTTACAGTCTAGTAGGGAAAACAACGATGGTACAAATAATTGCATAAATACAGTTATTAAGTGACTCATTCCCACAATAACACGTACACTTCACAAAGTCTCACGTATGTGCAGACGGCTTTACATTCCTTTCTTCTGAATATACAGATGCAATCTCCCTTTTTCTTCCCGAATGCCCTTTCTGCCTCACAATAGGGCTACCACCACAGGAAGTCATTAAGAGTCCACCCAAGGACCTGTTCTTTCACTGTGTGTTTCTGCCAGAGGGATGGGGATTATAGAGGGAAGTGGTGGTGGTGGTTTTGTGGGGTTGTTTTGTGGGTTTTTTGTGAGCTAAAAAATGTTCCATCCTGAAAAGCAATAAAGTCTGCTGTAAAGGAGGGCACCTTTTCAAGCCGCTTGTTCATTACAGAGATAGGCATCAAAGGAATTCTGAGCCACGTTCTGCATGACTTTTTTGAAATTTGAACAAAAAGGATCTTGTTACAGAGCTCACAAGGGCAGTTCTAAAAGCTTCATTAATTTTCATAAAAATTTCCAATTAATTCATTAGTCACTTCCTGATATTCTGAAACCATGAATTTGAAAGCTACTTTTAACCTTTTGTGGAATTGAAAATGTGATGATTTTTTAAAATATATTTTATTGATTTTTTTTTTACAGAGAGGAAGGGAAAGAGATAGAGAGCTAGAAACATCCATCAGCTGCCTCCTGCACACCTCCTACTGGGAATGTGCCCGCAACCAATGTATATGCCCTTGACAGGAATTGAACCTGGGACCTTTCAGTCCACAGGCCAATGCTCTATCCACTGAGCCAAACCAGTTAGGGCAAAAATGTGATGATTTTAACTGATGCAACCTATGCTAACTTTCCAGCCACTTAGGAAAGTGCAAAACAGAAGTCGGGGCCCATGTCGGGGACGAGGAATGTGCAGTGATGTCCTTCATTTGTGCCGCCTTCGGAATGAGGAGTCGTGACTCTTCCAGGGGGTATGAAGGGCCCGGTGATAAATAGAATTAGACTGGGTGCTTCCCAATGCTGGGGGCCTGAGGCCTGATAACTGGGGATATCAATAAAACCCTAGTGGGAACATAAGCAAAATTCTCCAGCTCAACCCATCCAGTGTCATTACAGCTGCCCAGAAAAGGGGTGGGCAATAAGGATGTGAAATGTGGGCTTAGGGAGGAGGTGCTGTTCAAGAACCTTCCTTTCTGCCATTGTTGACCTTGTTACCTGCTGTGGTCAATAGTGGTTCCCCAACCAGTGTCTGGGGGGCCTCAACTCCCTAGTGCCCTGCTCAGACTGGCCCCCACCTTGGCCGCCACATCCTCAGAGTCATTCTTCAAGCAGCTGCTGCCACCACTCTTCTCCCCGTTAACCACTGCACAAAGCTTTTAGCTCTTCTATGCAAGTGTCCATTTTTAGACAACTGGGCACGGAAATACCTCAGTCCGCAGGTGAATAAATTGAGAGATGAAGCTCTGTTCTATAAAAGGATTTCTCAGAAAATCCTCCTGAAAACTGAGCTGCCTGATAAGCAGAGGCTCATTTATCATGAAGCTGACAAAGCGCAAGCCGCCAGGTCTCTCTCATTTGCAGGATCCTTCCAAGGCCCCGCGAGGATCACTAGTAATGTGTTGATATGGTCTTTTTTTTTTTAACAAATTTGCAAAAAGCACAGTATTTTAATGGCTATTGATTCTTCACTACAACTCGCCTTCTCCGTACCACTTCCCCTGTGTTGGTGGTTTTTGGGGTGTCTGAGAACAATGTCAAGATGTGGGTTAAAAAAAAGTGGGGGCTTTTAGGCCCACTTACTCTGGGTTTAGTGGTGCATTTTTAGTGGCTCCGACACACTTTGGTATGTAGTTTAGTTATTGCTAGACATCCTGGAGTAGGACAAGCTCTCAGGAACATCCCTGTCAACCACGGGCCAATCCCTCAAACCCATGACAGGAAGGGCCATGCTCTCGGTTTGGGAGTGCTGGCGGGGAAACCTGTTGGAAGGAAGTTGGGCTGGAAGAGGCTTTCCTTTCACCCGGGGCCTTGGCATAGCCAAGTCTCACTGTCCCTTCTCTTCTGTGTGTGGAGTTCTAGAGGCTTCTCTCTGCTCAAGAGGGCAGGAATCACCTTTGCCTGCCTACATGCAGCCTCTTCCTCATTGGTGTGAGGTGCAGTTACCGACATCTGAGTCCACTCTCAGCAGATTCTCTGTGCTCGGCTGGTAGAGACCACACTCCCCTGAGGCTGTACTAGATTTTTAAAATATCTTGGAGGATCTTGATTTTAAGAAAGATCTCAGGGAGAATCCTATATAATAAAGAGATAATATGCAAATTGACCCTCATGCCATTGTACAAGATGGCTGCCCCCAGGAGGTAAAGATGGCCACCACAAGATGACCTGCAGGGGAGGACAGTTGGGGACAACCAGGCTGGCAAGGGAGGGCAGTTAGGGGTGACCAAGTTGGCAGGGTAGGGCAGTTGGGGGCAACTGGACCTACAGGGGAGCAGTTAGGCATCTATCAGGCTGGCAGAGGAGTGGTTAGGGGGTGATCAGGCAGGCAGGCAAGCAAGCAGTTGGGAGCCAGCAGTCCCAGATTGTGAGAAGGATGTCTGACTGCCGGTTTAGGCCTGATCCCTGTGGGTCTAAAACCTGTGGGATCAGGCCTAAACCAGCAGTCAGACATCCCCCAAGGGGTCCCAGATTGGAGAGTTTGCAGGTTTGGTTGAGGGACACCCCCCACCAGTGCACGAGTTTTGTACACTGGGCCTCTAGTTGTTAAATAAAATGGATACTTGTTTCCAAATCATTCTGTTTTGAGTTTTAGAGTTACAAACAATAACCAAGATATAGTGGTGGGTAAAAGTAGGTTTATAGTTGTGAGCGACTTCTTTTTAAGTTCATCAGGCTATTGCAATCATCATAACCTGCATGTCTTTTTCCACACAAACAACTGTACACTTATGTTTGCTAAACCCTGTACTTTGGACACTTGCTTTGTGTCAGGTACTGTACTAAGTACAGATTTTGTGCATTATGTGATCCCAATGAGGGAGTCACTGTAACTATTCCAACGTTAGAGATGAGTCCATTGAGGCTTATTAGGTAACTCGCTGAGGGCTTCCCTGTGCTGCAGTGATTTGCCCTCATTCCAGCGAAAATGTACCTAATTCCCATACTAACCGAACCAAGAAGTTCCCAAACAGATTCTCAAGTCCTGGATCTTGGGAAGGCACTGCTAAGTTGAAGGAACTTGATGACAACAGATACTAGAACTTTACTCCCTTTAGAGAGGCTTAACAAGAATTGCTTAACTGAGTGGAAATGTTCCTGTAAGTAACTCGGTGGACATGGAGATGAGCCACCAGACCCCATTCCAGGAGGGGCATCTTGCCCCAGATGGTGGAAGTGCTCCCGGCGACCTTCAAGGGTGACCTCAGTTGTAGAGATATGTCTCCTCCAAGGTTATGCCCTCCCAGGGGCTGCCCACATCGGATGTAATGTAGCCTGAGCACCTTGCCTAATGCAGGATAACTCTGAGGGTCCAATTCAGCCCCAGAGTTCCCAATGAGTGTCGGCTGAGATTGTTGAGTCTGTGACACTGCTTGCCATCTCCTTCCATCCACTCTTGTTTATTTCCTTTCCTTCCATGAGTGTTGATCCCAAGGATGTTTTCAATAAATATTCACACTCTACCTTCTGTCTCAGAGTTGGCTTCCTAAAAAACCCAAATGGCAACAGCCATGACACATGGAAATGACACTTGGCTTTACCAGAGACCTGAGCTGTTTCATTAACGCCTTGATCACTCAAGTCTTCGATGAATAAATAGCTCAAGACCCTACCGCTGTTTTGGAAAAATTTCTAGTTGACTCTTCTTTTCTTGTGATGTGTGGGTACTAAATGGTGTGTCCCAAACACTTAGGATCCGCTGAATTGAAAAGTGATCCCAGAGCAGAGTGAACCTTTTCTGGTTCTCTTTCTTTTCTTTTTCTTTTTTTTCTTTTTTTTAATATATTTTATTGATTTTACATAGAGAGGAATTGAGAGGGATAGAGAGTTAGAAACGTCAATGAGAGAGAAACATCGACCAGCTGCCTCTTGCACACCCCCTACTGGGGATGTGCCTGCAACCAATGTACATGCTCTTGACCAGAATCGAACCCGGGACCTTTCAGTCCACAGGCCGACGCTCTATCCACTGAGCCAAACCGGTTTCGGCTCTGGTTCTCTTTCTTGCAACTGTTTTCATCTTCAGGAGACAGACACCAATATTGGCCAGCTCATACATGTGGACCCTGAGACTCCACGGAGGTAGCATTCCCGCTGCGGATTCAAGTTTGCCCTTAAGCAAAGTTGCAGGCCTCACACATATGTTTATATGTCATTACACATGGCCCAAACGTTCACACTGAGCGAACGTGAAGTGCAAATCATGCCAAGCCCTGCTGCAGCTGCCGTGTTTTTTCCTACAAGTGCATTGTGCATCTGGGTTGTTCATAATTGAAGATGGAAAATGCCTTGGCTTGTCTATTGAGCTGGTCCTTGTGGGTTCAACTTTAGTGAAGATGAATATGTATAAGGATGTTTGTGGCTCTGTTCATTATTTGAGTCCATTTTCACATAAGATTTTTTTCTTCCTCGGCATTGAATCCTATTAACAAGGAGTTTCCATGGCCAGAGAGGAAATACAGGCATGCCTCCGAGGTAGTGTGGGTTCAGCTCCAGATCATTGCCATAAAGCGGGGGTAGCAATAAAGAGAGTTGTAATCTTTTTGCCGGTGGAGGGTCTGCCTTCAATTGGTAAAAAAAACAAAACAAAACAAAAAACCAACAACACAGCATATGTGAAGCACACTACAGCAAAGCTCAATAAAACGAGGTATGGCTATAATGTATAAATCTTAACTGCATTTTTCACTTGCAGGTGGTTTCATTTTTTTATCTTTGTATCAGAACCAATATTTTGTGTGTTTTTTCAAATGCCACCTTGCTGTGCATGTACTTCTTATGACTGTTGGAAGGATTGATACGCTGCTGTGGGTAATGCCCTTGTCACAGAGCTCGGCACACAGTGGGTGCTAAATAAGTACTGGCTAGAAGCACTCAAACCACTCTGGAGGTGGAGTGCTTGGGGGTGAATCCCAACTCTACCACTTGCTACTTTTATTACTTTGGGCCAATTAGGGGACTTCTCTGTGCTTCAATTGTCTCTCCGGTAAAATAGAGAAAATGACAGTCCCACCTCACAGGGTTGTAAGGATCATGTTTCCATCAATAAACATCAGAAAGCTATGTTTGCATAGGTTAGTATTGTAAAGCACCTAGCATTGTTTAAATATTCACTTTTTTATGAGGAGTTATTCCAAAATGGTAAAATCGTTTTATCAAAATAGGCACTTGAAGTGTTTAAGGTATTTACCATTTGTATTGTACTGCCTAGTTTTTAGTGTTATATACAGTTATTATGTAGTTAACAGTTATCAGGTGCTTACTATGTCCCAAACACTCTGCTAAGCACTTTCTAAGCGTTGCCTTACTTAATCCTCTCAACATTCCTCATAGCAGACGAGGAAACTTATACACAGAGCAGATAAGCGACTTCCCCAAGAATCGGCCAATTTAAACCCTGAAGTGTGTCCAACTTCAGAACTCTCATATTGCTCTATTCTACCTCTTAAGATAGTCTGAAGCTGTTACTAACCAAGAGCATGTACAATAGAAGGCTAAAAATAAATAAAGCCTCTGGGAAGGAAGCCAATCATTGAGACTGGAATCTGGGATAAAATAGTTATTGTTTCAAGCATTCATGTATATCTAAGCTTCCCAGCAGCCAAGGCAAAATGGAAAACATGTGTCATATGATATCTGATTTTTAAAATCAAGCCATGTTTTCCCTTCTATTACCCTAAACTTGGCATACTCCTTTGCATTTATTCATCAATAAAATAAAATCTCAGAGGGAAGGCGGGGAGGTTGAGTGGGTCAGAAGTAATAAAAAATTTAAAAAAATAAAATATAGTAAATATCTACAATTTCCAGACACTTATCAGTCTTTTAAAAGGCATATTTATTGCCCAGATGGCCTGGATCCATGGTGGAGCATTGACTTAGGAACTAAGAAGTCCTAGTTCAATTCCCGGTCAGAGTACAAGACCGGGTTGTGGGCTTGATCCCCAGTGTGGGGTGTGCAGGAGGCAGCTGATCAATGAATCTCTCTTATTGATATTTCTATCTCTCTCTCCCTCTCTCTTTTTCTCTGAAATCAATAATATAGATATATAGATTAGATAGATATAGATATAGATATAGATATAGATATAGATATAGATATAGATATAGATATAGATATAGATATAATAGATAGATACACTTGCTGCCCAGCCAGTGTGGCTCAGTGCTTGAGCGTCGATCCATGAACCAAGAGGTCACAAGTTTGATTCCTGGTCAGGGCACATGCCCAGGTTGCATGCTCCATCCTCAGTAGGGAAGTACAGGAGATAGCCGATCAATGATTCTCTCTCATCATTAACATTTCTATCTCTCCTCCTTTCCTCTCTCTGAAATCAATAAAAAACATGCTTTTAAAAGAGACACTTTTGTGCCGGGACCGGTTTAGCTCAATGGATAGAGCATCGGCTTGGGGACTGAAGGGACCCGGGTTCGATTCCGGTCAAGGGCATGTACCTTGGTTGCGGGCATATCCCCAGTAGGGGGTGTGCAAGAGGCAACTGATCGATGACTCTCTCTCATCGATGTTTCTAACTCTCTATCTCTCTCCCTTCCTCTCTGTACAAAATCAATAAAATATATTTTAAAAAAAATAAAAAATAAAAATAAATAAAAATAAAAGAGACACTTTTGTTGCCCTGGCCAGTATGGCTCACATGTTTGGATCATTGTCCCATATATCAAAAGGATTAGGGTTTGATTCCCAGTCAGGGCACGGGAATAACCAATCAATCTCTCTCTCTCTCTCTCTCTCTCTCTCTCTCTCTCTTCAGAACTCTCATATCGCTCTATTCTACCTCTCTCTTTTTCTTTCTCTCTCTCTCCATCTTTCTCTCTCTCTCAAATTCAATAAATTTTTTAAAAGACACAGTTGTTATATATATATAATTGATTTTTTTTTTTCAAAAACTAAACCACATACATGTTATTTCAAAACTTGAATGTCAAGAGCAAAACTCTGGCTATTAAATAATAACAACAATGCCAATGCAAATCAACAAAATAAGAAATCAGAATTATGGACATATTAATATTCTTTGCTACTAAATGAGTCTCTTTTGTTGCTGGTGTAGATTTACTCAGAGTCTTTGGATTTGCTGCACAAGACTTTGCAGAAGACTGGAAGCTAACAGATGCTAGCATGAGCAGGAACATGATTAAAGAAGTAGCTTCCACATCAGTCTTTAATTTCTTCAGATGACTCCATGTTGGCACTTCAGTCCCTTGCATAGCCTTCAGTTTTCTTCTCCCACTTTGCTGTCGTCTGGGCAACTCTCAGTCCTTTTGGGTGAAGGGACACAGGAGCTTCTCTGAGTCCATTGTGATGACGGACATAACACTCTGGCACCCGAATTGGCTGCATCGCTCCTTCTTTCCTTTCATTTTGAACCCAGGGTTCGACCCCACAACACTTCGGGCCTGGATGCTCCGGGCCTGGCTGCTGCTTCTCTGGGCCTGGCTGCTACTGCTCTGGGCCTGGCTGCTTCAGGCCTGGGTGTTCCAGGCTATAAATGATTTTTTACAGAGAGGAAGAGAGAGGGATAGAGAGTTAGAAACATCGATGAGAGAGAATCATCGATGAGAAAGAATCATCGATCAGCTGCCTCCTGCACACCCCCTTCTGGAGATGTGCCCACAACCAAGGTACATGCCCTTGACCAGAATTGAACCTGGGACCTTTCAGTCCACAGGTCGACGCTCTATCCACTGAGCCAAATCGGTTGCGCCGACACAGTTGTTCTTGACATTGAACTCTCAGCTGAATTGTCAGTGTGGTTCCTCAGAGGATGAGTATGGGAAGACCTGGTGAACAATGTATTTGTGACAGCTGGTGGAGGAGCTGCATGGCCACAATCTAAGTGACCACTTTTGATGTTGGCCCCCAAGAAAGGCAAGTAACAGAGTGTTCAGTCCGTGGGTCCCGATGGGGTTAAACACCACAGCACTCACTGCATTAGCATGAACTACTTATTATCTATTCAACTGGTAATAACCAGGGACATCATTGTGAGTAAAATGATGTATCGCTTTATATTACACTCAGATAGGCACAAGGAGCAGAAGGCCCAATTTTTTTAAATTACTTTTTTTTATTAAAGTATTACCTATTTGTCCTCATCCCACCCCCCCCATTCCCATCCCAAACCCCTTCCCAAGTACTCTATCCCCTTGTCCTCTGTGACCTCTGGTTAGACTCATATGCATGCATACAAGTCCTAGAAGGCCCAATTTTTAAGAAGAAATTATTAAAAAAAAGATTAAATTAAAAAAATTTTAAATTCTACCCAATGACTTAATGTTATTTTCCTAAAAACTGAGAAACACACAGAAGTACTAGATTTTAGTTTGGCACCACCCACAAAAAAGTAATGATTACAAAATAAGGCTGTACGTGTCAATGTAGGAAGCAGCCAAATTTGTAGAGAATTTTTGTAAGAGTTCATTTGAACCAAAACTGAAGACAATTGCCCAAAAGCAAGTACTCAAATGCTCTGGAGAGTGACCGTTTTGCAGTTTCTTTTATGCATTTGATATTAAGGAGGGGATGTAAGGAAAACTGCATGAAGGTGGGAGAAAGCAAAGCAGGGATGATTACAGGATATTTAAAAATATATATATTTTTTATTGATTTTTCACAGAGAGGAAGGGAGAGAGATAGAGAGCTAGAAGTGTCAATGAGAGAGAATCATCGACCAGCTGCCTCCTGCACACCTCCCACCAGGGATGTGCCCGCAACCAATGTACATGCCCTTGACCGGAATCGGGGACCTTTCGGTCCGCAGGCTGACGCTCTAACCACTGAGCCAAACCGGTTTCGGCTGATTATAGGATATTTAACAAAATTATGTGCTCTCTTGAGGGTATGTTAACCTAAGTGCACAAAAACAATGAAAAGGACTTGTTTAAAGCAAAGATAAATCTTTTATTTAAAAAAGAAGTTATAGCCGGGACCGGTTTGGCTCAATGGATAGAGCGTCGGCTTGGGGACTGAAGGGTCCCAGGTTCGATTCCGGTCAAGGGCATGTGCCTTGGTTGCGGGCATATCCCCAGTGGGGGGTGTGCAAGAGGCAGCTGATCGATGACTCTCTCTCATCGATGTTTCTAACTCTCTATCTCTCTCCCTTCCTCTCTGTATAAAATCAATAAAATATATTAAAAAAAAAAAAAAAAAAAAAGAAGTTATATGCCTGGGGCATGGCTACCCACCATCACCTGCCCAGTTGGAAATATATGATGTGCACAAAAACAATGAAAAGGACTTGTTTAAAGCAAAGATAAATCTTTTATTTAAAAAAGAAGTTATATGCCTGGGGCATGGCTACCCACCATCACCTGCCCAGTTGGAAATATATGATCAGATCATCCTGTTACGTTACTTCCATTTTCACCCCAAAGAGTAAGAAGATAGGGCTCCTTGGTGCATCCTTGTTATTCACAGGTCTGCCTAAAGTTTGGGAGTCAAAGGAGGGAATGAGGAGCTGGCCAAGCCAGAGGAAACCAGATCTGGTGGCTTGTTGCCCTTCCAATCCTTAGAACTGGGGAGATGCCATCAGCATTCAAAAGTCAGCCTCCTTTTAAAGAGGGGATTCCTTGCTGTGCCAGAATCCAGGTAATCTCTTTCTCTCTCCCCTTCCTTCCTTCCTTCCTTCCTTCCTTCCTTCCTTCCTTCCTTCCTTCCTTCCTTCCTTCTTTCCTTTCTTCCTTCCTTCCTTTTTTGATTTCAGAGGATGGGAGAGGGAGAGAGAGACAGATAGAAACATCAATAATGAGAGAGAATCATTGATCAACTGCCTCCTGCACACCCCACATTGGGGATTGAGCATACAACCCAGGCACATGCCCTAACCAGGAATCGGACCATGACCTCCTGGTTCATAGGTCGCTGCTCAACCACTAAGCCACAACTGGCTGGGCTAGGTAACCTATTTCTTACTCTGCCATTGGGCCTAATAGCAGTAGGCTAATGTGTTTTCTGTATTCCCACCAGAGGGTAAGTTAATGAAGCATTTCTTAAACTTTGATCAGGAAAAATGTTTGTTGGCAGCACATCTCCAGAACAATGTTCTCCACGACACACTGACCTAATGTAATGAGTATACATCGGTGAATAAATGCTGGCCAATGTCCAAGATAAGGGAAACAGTCTTTGTATTAGGCTTTCATCTTACTTTCAATTTTAAGTGTTAGTTTTTCTTTAAACAAGGCCTTTCACTCACTAGGACTCTTTGTGCAAGGTGTGTTTGCATTTCAAAGTCTTGTGTTTCCCAATACAGCTAAGTTCTAAAAACACATTTTGCTATGATAAGAACCTTTCTGAGATTATAAAGTTCAATAAAAGTACAACAAAGTAAAAAGTTCTTTCTCACCATAGATTACTTATTTATTGGGGTACACAATTTCTTTGTCTATGAGTCCATTGGGCAAGTATATAACCACCATGTTAAAGAGATACTAGGGTTACCCATATGCAGGTGGGTTCTAACTGGGTAGTAACTATAGGGTATGTGTCCTTCAGGAATATTAACTGTTCTCCTCCAGCTGGGTAACTTTGACAAATCAATTTCCCTACATGCATCTCAATCTCTGAATCTGAAAAATAAGAGAATTGGATGACAAAACATCCTCAAAGATAAGAATCATTGGGATAGGGGTTAAATATTGAGGTTATAAACCCTCTGTTGAAATTCTGACTAAAAGGATCTAGGTTGTTTTTTTTGTTTTGTTTGCTTGTTTATATGCTTGTTGGCCGATTTGTTTGTTTTAAGACAGTCTCTAAGTCCTTATCTTCAGGATCTTGAAAACTTGATTAGATGATTCAAGGACTTTCCAACTCTGTAATTTTATGATTCTTTTCTTTTCTTTTATTTTTAAATATATTTTTACTAGAGGCCTGGTGCACTAAATTTATGCACAAGGGGGGCGGGGAGGGTTGTCCCTCAGCCCAGCCTGCACCCTCTCCGATCTGGGTCCCCTTGAGGGATGTCCCTCTCACAATCCAGGACTGATGGCTCCCAACTGCTCGCCTGCCTGCCTTCCTGATTGCCCCTAACGACTTCTGCCTGCCAGCCTGATCACCCCCTAAACACTCCCATGCCATCCTGATTGATGTCTAGCTGCTCCCCTGCCAGCCCCTTTTGCCCCCAACTTTCATCCTCTGTCAGCCTGGTCACCCCTAACTGCCCTTCCTTGCAGGCCTGGTCCCTCTCAACTGACCTCCCTTGCAGGCCTGGTCCTCCCAGCTGCCCTTCCCTGCTGGCTATCTTGTGGTGACCATCTTGTGTCCACTTAGGGGCAGGATCTTTGGCCACATGGGGGCAGCCATATAGTATGTTGGAGTGATAGTCAATCTGCATATTACTCTTTTATTAGATAGGATAGAGGCCTGGTGCACAGATGGGGGCCAGCTAGTTTGCCCTGAAAGGTGTCCTGGATCAGGGCGGGGGTTCCCTCGGGGTGTGGGGCAGCCTGGGCGAAGGGCCTGTGGTGGTTTGCAGGCAAGCCACGCCCCCCAGTGACCCAAGTGGAGGCCTTGGTATCTGGGATATATATTGAAACTTTGTAGCCTGGAGTGGAGCCAAGCCTCCTGCTCGATCTGTGGCAGCAGTGGTTTCTGTTTGGATTTCTTTCTTTTCTTTTAATATATATATTTTTAATATTTTTAAATATATTTTATTGATTTTTCACAGAGAGGAAGAGAGAGATAGAGAGTCAGAAACATTGATGAGAGAGAATCATCAATCAGCTGCCTCTTGCACACCCCCTACTTGGGATGTACCCGCAACCAAGGTACATGCCCTTAACCGGAATTGAACCTGGGACCTTTCAGTTCGCAGGCCGATGCTCTATCCACTGAGCCAAACCGGTTTCGGCTGCTTATCTTCTATAATTGAAATTTTGTAGCCTTGAGTGGAGGCCTAGCCAGCAAGGGCAGGCAGAAAGCTTGGCTTCCTCCGTTGCCAGGGAAACACCTCCCTCCTGCTCTCTATGGTTGTAGCCATCTTGGCTGGGTTTATTTGCATACTCGCCCTGATTGGATGGTGGGCGTGGCTTGTGGGCATGGCTTGTGGAACAGAATGATGGTTAATTTGCATATTACTCTTTTACATTTTTATTTTTTAAATATATTTTATTGAGTTTTTACAGAGAGGAAGAGAGAGGGATAGAAAGCTAGAAACATTGATGAGAGAGAAACATCCATCTGCTGCCTTTTGCACACCCCCTACTGGGGATATGCCCTAAACCAAGGTACATGCCCTTGACCAGAATTGAACCTGGGACCTTTCAGTTCGCAGGCCGATGCTCTATCCACTGAGCCAAACCAGTTTCGGCTGCATATTACTCTTTTATTAGGTAGGATTGATTTCAGAGAGGAAGAGAGAGGGAGATAGAAACATCAATAATGAGAGACAATCATTGATTGGCTGCCCCTGCCCGCCCCCTACAAGGGATCGAGCCCACAACCTGAGCTGGAATCGAACTGGGACCCTTCAGTCCACAGGCCAACTCTCTATCCACTGAGCCAAGTCAGGTAGGGTTCTATGATTCACCATCCCCTCATTAGAAGCTATTGTAGTTAAGGTAAGACTTTGGTAATTTCTGTTTGATTTTTCCCTCATATAAAGTGGCATCCAGATAAGTTTGCATGAAATAAGTATCTTCAGACTTCTCATAAGTCAATAAGATGATAGATTCTGTGAGAAACAATAAACCCAAATTGTTTGTGCTTATTAGATCTGTGAACATTCTTCTCCTTAACTCTTCTGATGTGTTTCCCACATACTAGTCCTAAGCAGGATCCTAGCATCTGTCCTCCTCAAACCTCAGATTGATAACTGCCAACATCCAGAAATGGTTTCATAACCTCGTAACTCCTCTGAATGGCTCCTGAGGTAAGGATGATGATGACCTTCAGTCAAAGCCCAAACTCCTACAAACACCAAGTCTGGTTACTCACTCTTGCTTCTCTGGAAGCCATTTGATCCCTGTAAGACTAACCTAACTATTTCTGAAAACTGTTTGAAAGAATGAGAGTGGTTTTCCAACCAATCCTTTGAAACAATCAGAGGACATAAGGCTAAAAATTCCTGAGAGTTTGGCTTCTCTGAAAGAAAACCTAGAAGAGGGCTGCCAAACACAGTCATTTTCATTGCTTTTTTTTGTTGTTGTTATTTTAAATTTTTATTTATTTTTAGAGAGAAGAAGGGAGTGAGAGACACAGAGAGAGACATCGATATGTTGTTCTACTTATATATGCATTCATTGGTTGATTCTTGTATATGTCCCAACTAGGGATTGAACCAAAAAACTTGGCGTATTGGGAGGATGTTCTAACCAACTGAGTATCCAGCCAGGCTTAATTCCAATTTTTATTTTTTTAATATATTTTATTGATTTTTTACAGAGAGGAAGGGAGAGAGATAGAGAGTTTGAAACATCAGCCAAAACCGGTTTGGCTCAGTGGTAGAACGTCGGTCTGCAGACTGAAAGGTCCCAGGTTCGATTCCGGACAGAGGCATGTACATTGGTTGCGGGCACATCCCCGGTAGGGGGTGTGCAAGAGGCAGCTGGTCGATGTTTCTCTCTCATAGACATTTCTAGCTCTCTATCTCTCTCCCGTCTTCTCTGTAAAAAAATCAATAAAATATATTAAATAAAAAAAAGAAACATCAATGAGACAGAAACATCAATCAGCTGTCTTTTGCACACCCCCACTGGGGATGTGCCTACAACCAAGGTACATGCCCCTGACCAGAATCAAACATGGGACCCTTCAGTCCGCAGACTGATGCTCTATCTGCTGAGCCAAAACAGTTAGGGATAATTCCAATTTTTAAAATTTAAGTTGCACCCTAGCCAGTTTGGCTCAGCGGATAGAGCAGCAGCCTGCAGACTGAAAGGTCCCGCGTTTGATTCCAGGCAAGGGCACATGCTTGGGTTGCGGGCTCGATC
Source organism: Pipistrellus kuhlii (assembly GCF_014108245.1). NCBI lineage: Eukaryota > Metazoa > Chordata > Mammalia > Chiroptera > Vespertilionidae > Pipistrellus > Pipistrellus kuhlii. The sequence goes on along the minus strand of NW_023425515.1, from coordinate 154,129,657 downwards.
CCCAGTAGGGGGCGTGCAGGAGGCACCTGATCAATGATTCTCTCTCATCATTGATGTTTCTATCTCGCTCTCTCTCCCTCTCCCTTCCTTTCTGAAATCAATTATGTATACACAATTTAAGTTGCCCTACCCAAGTTAATTACTTGTGGGTAAAGAAGGGGTTCAATGGAAAGTAACCTCACATGAGATCTGATTATAAATTCCTAACTGGGCAGGTTATTATGGTGGTCACACTCCAGGCATATAACCCCTTTAGTAAAAGGTTTATCTTTGCCTTAAGCCACAAGTAAATGTCACTGTAAGAACATCCAAACCTGTAGAGAATTTTAATAAAAATTTATTTGAGCCAAACAGAGGATATGTCTGGAAGCACCATCTCAGCAGACTGAGGAAAATGTTTCCTAGAATAGCAGCTTGCAGCTTCTTTTAGCATTTGGAATTAGGAAGGAGACAACAGAAGAATACATGAAGAGGGAGAAAGCAAGGTGGGAACTGCATTACTGGATAGTTAGCAAGATTGTATGCTCTCCTGAGGGTGGTTTTGCTTCTGAGAGGTCTGAAAAGGGTATTTCAAAGGTGTATTAACCTCGATGCACAGAAACAATGGAAGGGATTGCTAATGGCAAAGGTAAGTATTTTACTAAAGACCTTATATGCCTGGGGCATGACTACTCACCAGGTCCTAGAATTTCTGATCAGAAATTTCTGAGGTTACTTTCTGTTGAACCTTTATTTTTGTCTGCATGTTTATGTGGGGAGGAAAGCAGCATTGTGTTCTGTTTCAGGAAGACTTTGGAATCTCTTTCTCTGAACATCTTTAAAAATAATATTGATCAGTATGAGAGAAAATAATTAACACTGCAGCCCAGCTGGTGTGGTTCAGTGGTTGAGCTTCGACCTATGAACCAGGAAGTCATGGTTCAATTCCTGGTCAGGGCACGAGGCAGCCAATCAATGATTCTTTCTCATCATTGATGTTTCTATCTCTCTTCCTTTCTCTCTAAAATAAATAAAAATGTATTTTAAAATAATAATAATAATAATAATAATAATAATAATAATTAACACTGCAGAAAAGAATTACAAGTTGATGAGGTTAAGTAAAAACCCTGAAGTCCTGAATTTGAAATGGAAGTATCAAATGAACTCATGAAAACATTTTATTGATTTTTAGAGCAGGAGGAAAGAGGAGAGAAACATTGATGTATGAGCAGAACATTAATCAGCTGCATGCCCCTGCTGGGGACTGGCCCTCAACCTGGGCAAGTGACCTGACTAGGCATGAAACCTGTAACCTTTCGGTGCATGGGATGATCCCCAACCAAATGAGCCACACTAGCCAGGCCTCATGATAATACTTTATTTAAAAACAAAACTATTTTCTAGCTCTGTCCATGGAAGCAAATAATCAGCCCAGTAAAATGAGCACACATAGTACTCAGGTTGTGATCTCTAAATACTATTTCCACCAAAAGGAACTAGGACTTCTTGAAGAAATGGCTGATTCCAAATCTGGGGCAGAAAATCCCAAGATGAGCCTGAATTGTGTTGCCATGTAGAAAGCAAGGAACCTATCAAAGACACTGGGGTTGTGTCAGAAGAACCCAGGGATCCCATTATCGCTTTGTAAGTTATATAAATGTCTAACCATTATGCCGCCCACCCGAAACTACTATAATATTGAATATCAACTATAATTTTAAAAAAATTAAAAAGAGGATTCCCACTTGCAGGGGGCTGTTTTCCATGTCCATCACGGAAAATGACAGGTTCCTGCATGGAGGAGCTGGGGATTAAGAAAGAAAGAGACAAGGAGCAGAAATAGATTCATCAAGCTGGGTGCTAGGTGGGCGCCATCTCTCTGATGGAGAGGCAGCAAGTGACCCCCCAAGCCAAGCAGCAGGTTTATTATAGGGTCAAAGGAGCTTATTTGCATTCTTAACTAGGCTCTAGCACTATTGGATTTACATATCTAGACCCGCCCCTGCTGACACCTGGACAAAGGTAAGTCAGAAATTGAATAACACCCCCAGCCCTCGGGCTCAGTTGACAATTTAAGGGATGTCCATGTGCCTTCTCAGGTGGCCCTCTACACTACTAGTCAAAGATGGAACAATCTGAACATCAATAAGAATAATTATTGCAGGGGTTGGATAGAAAAAGATAAAAAGGCAATAAATGGTGATGGAAGGAGACTTGACTTGGGATGTTAAATAAACAACACAATAAACAGATGATGTATTATAGAATTGTAGACCTAAAACCTATATAATTTTATTAACCAATGTCATCTCAATAAATTTAACTTAAAAAAAGAATAATCACTGCAATGTTTTGAAGCCATCAAATGCATTAAAAACCCATGAATTCATTCTGATACATTTACTTTTCACTGATCGGTAAAATGCACTGGTACTATTTGGAGTATGCTAGGGATTCAACTTTTTACTTTGGGAAATCAGGAAAAGAATCAGGTACTTAGCCTCCTATATGATCTATATTTCAGCCATGTAGTATATAAGAAGTTTATAGAGTATTTCAGTAAAATACATTATATGGAAATCATATAATTTGACTATCACCAAATTATATTTCCTAATGGATCTAGACATAGCTGCTGATAATTACACAAAGAGAGACATGTTTAATTACCTCACAGTCTTCAGTATGCTAAGACACTTTTGGAGCTCCAGTTTGGGGGGAGGGGGTAACAAAATAAACCTTCTGACAAACTTTTTAGCAACAAAAGTTTAGTGTTCTTTGGATATGATTGGTCTATGAACTGAAATTTAATTTCCTAATCAATCTTTCAATTTCCAGCTGCTATTCCTGATAATGTAGATAATGAAAGTGATGCTCGGGATTCGGGAAGACCAAGGTTTAAATTTCAGCAGAAGACATTTGACCAAGTGATTTAATCTCTCAGTACACATGCTGGTTCATCTCCATTTGCCCCTCACGAGGCTGACCTCTAAAAAGTGCATCATCCAGGTGTCCCTGTCCTCTGATTCCCTATTAGGTTTGGCCAATAGAAACCAGTGGTGGGGGAGACCAGTGGGTGGAAGCAGTGGGAGAAGAGAGAGGGGAGGATAATCAATCCCCCTTCACCCCCTCTTTTCTGCCCATTGAACTACAGTGCTTCTGACCATCTCCCTATCTGACTCCAGTTCTCCAGCTTCCCAGGTAATTCTCCTTCTCTTTCCCTTTAGATCTAGGGGTGACAATGACCTCCAGCTGCTGCTAATCCCTCAAGGTTTCATTATCCCTCATTATTCCCTTAACTCTGTTTACATTTCTGTAAATAGTCCATTTCTTAAACTCTCTTCAATTAAAGTGCCTGGGTATGCCATCTGTTTCCTGCTGGATCCCTGACAATACAAAACTTTGGTCTCCTGAGGAAATGATGACTGCAATGCCCCTTTCATGGGGGCTGCTGAGAGCATTCAGTGAAAGCACAAGAGCATGTAAAGCACCAGCAGTGCTCACTAGATGAGAGATAACTGGTCCCGCTTCCTTCTGCCTGTCCTTCCAATAGTCACGTGTGCAGAGATCTTCTTGCTTCTTTGCCAGTGACCCAGGCTGAAGTGGGCAGAGGGAGGTAATACTGGGCCTCAGCCTGGTGATACAAAGCTGCCACGTGTTCCCAAGCTCCAGTCAGTGGCCAGAGAACAGGGCTGACCTGCAGGCTGCGTTATAGTGCCCGGAACAGAGGACCCTAACAGGGACTGGAACAGCGAGGGTCAGGGCGTCTATATGCTCAGCATTTCTGTTGGAAGAAGGCTGCTTCTGTGCTGGATGCAGATGATCCGAGCGCCCACACTGGCCAATTGTTTCCCAAGGAGGAAATCCTTCCATTTCCAAATCTATTTTTTTGTCCGCTGTTAAAGTGATCAAGTGGCCTGGTGTGGGTGCTGCTACTATCCGGGCATGTGCCTTGACAGGGAGGTCACTTGAACTAAGTTTCCAGTACATTTCCCAACAGGCATAAATTGGGGAGATTTTAAAAGGGTAGTAATAGAAATCATGTATTAGAAAATAGTTCATGGATCTGTAGGTAGGTGAACTGTTAATCACTTGAAATTTAGTCAGAGTCTTCATAAAGGAAATTATTGGAAATGTGGGGTATGTATTGGGTATGATGTACAACACAAGCCCAACTTGTGGCATGTAATCAGAACACAATTTTATTTTGTTTCCTACCATCCCCTTAAATGGACTCAGTGGGAGAAATTCTTTCCACACCTCTTGAAAAACTCAGGGAGACTTTTTATCACTCTCTTTTTAAAAATATTTTCATTAATTTTTAGAAGAGAGGAAGGGAGAGAGAGAGACAGAAAGAACCATCAATAGGAGAGTGAAAATGTTGATCAGCTGCCTCCTGCATGTCCCCCACTGGGGATTGAACCTGCAACCTGGGCACATGCCCTGACTGGAATTGAACCATGACATGTTGGTTCATAGGTTGACACTCAATCACTCAGCCAAACCAGCGGGGCTAACCCCTGCCATTCTTAACTGGTAGTGAGTCAAGGTTTCATTATCCTTTGTTAGTTCCCTTAACTCTATTTGCAATTCTGTAAATAGTCCATTTCTTAAACTCTCTTCAATTAAAGAGCCTGAGCATGCCACCTGTTTTCTGCTGGACTCAACAAAGATGGCTAGCAGGATCTCAAGGTGGTGATAAGTGAACACAGACCAGAGAAGAACCTGTTATTGCTGTTCTAAGAGGAGTCCTGGCATTCTATACAAGGGCGCTCAAGCCCACATCAGTCCTGGTCAATCACCCCAAAAGAGTAAGTGCAACGGGGGCTTTGGCCCAGGAGGGAGCCACAGTATCACTGCATTCCTGAGGTCAGATAAAGAATGGGCACCTAGGATTAAAAATGATGATGTCGCCCTAATGGGTTTGGCTCAGTGGATAGAGCGTTGGCCTGTGGACTGAAGGGTCCTGGGTTTGATTCCAATCAAGGGCATGCACCTTGGTTGTGGGCATATCCCCAGTAGGGGGTGTGCAGGAGGCAGCTGATCAATGTTTCTCTCTCACCAATGTTTCTAACTCTCTATTTCTCTTCCTTATTCTCTGTAAAAAAAATCAATAAAAAAAATGAGATTTCTTTTTTTTTAATGATGATGTCATGTTGAATAATTTGTTCTAGTTTTCTATCTTCTTATAGTTTTTTAAAAATATATTTTTATTGATTTTGAAGGATGAGAAACATCAATGATGGTAGGGAATCATTGATTGGCTGCCTCTTGCACACTCCCTACTGGGGGCCGAGCCCGAAACCCAGGCATGCGCCATTGACCGGAATTGAACCCAGGACCTTTGAGTCCGCCACTCTATACACTGAGCTAAATTGACTAGGGCTAGTTTCCAATTTTCTTAGCCATGTATTCTCAAATGAGGGTGGCAAAATCTTAAATGTTACAATGCTTTGGGGCTTCCAAAAGGCCACAGTCCATAAATAGAAAAACAGTATATCTATGATATTAAACTTTTATGGGGAGAAGTGTGACTCCAAAAATTCACCTAAAATTGTTCCTTAGGAGAGCAATAATAACAACAGCAAAGGTTGAGAAATGTTGTTCCAGAGAAAGTTAGTTTTGGTTATTGGTTCCTTCATAATGTACTTTTAAAAATATATATTTTATTGATTTCAGAGAGGAGGCAAGAGGGAGAGAGAGATAAAAACATCAATGATGAGAGAGAATCATTGATCCGCTGCCTCCTGCACACCCCATACTGGGGATTGAGCCCACAACCTGGGCATGTGCCCTGACCAGGAATCGAAACATGACCTCCTGGTCCCTAGGTCAATGCTCAACCCGTGAGCCAAACCAGCCGGGCCATAATGTACTTTTTAATATACTTTATTTGATAATTAAAATCTGAGTCAAATGGAAAAGCTGATTATTTTCTGTTGCATTTATGATTGGAAAAATAATTCTTACAGAGCCTGCCTTATATCAGGGCCCTTCAATAGTCATGGCCCTGGAAGCACAGATAGAAACAAGCAACCTAGGGTTCCCTATTAGTAATTGCTCAAGGATATAAAAACCAGAGTGTGGGTCGAAAGCTGGTATACAAAATTCACCCAGGCAAGAAGATGACAGAAGGGCTGTACTTGCTTCCAGGACCAACTGGGTGGAGGGAGTACTTACATTCTTAGCATTTGCAGAATAGCATGCTAGGGCTAATGAATGGACTTGTAAGTTATGCTTTTTGTGGGTATGACCTAAGGACCCTAAAAATCAACTATACTGCTGCCTTTGAAAATATGACAGTACAAATTGACTGAGAGTAATTGTACATAATCAGCTGTCAGAGGCAAACTTGGGAGTCCTGGGGTGAAAGATTAGGTAGCTTGAATCTATTAACTATGGTTAGAAGAAAGAGGTCAAGCTGTGCTCAAACCACAGGGTTCGGCAAACCTTTTCTGTCAAGGGCAGGTCCTAATTGCAAGTGGGATAATTACCACTGAGATGATGAAGAGCAGAGACACCATCCTGAACCTACATTAAGGGGGCAGTCCTGCACGGGATGCTCCAAACTGCCAGTGTGTGGGTTCCTCCAGCGATGCAGAGAAGGCTTCTAGGTCAACTCAGGACCATGAACATGAGAGCCATGCCCTACAGATGGCTGAGTAGCGAGGCTGGAACACCTAAGTCTCCAAGGACCTGTGAAACAGAGCCAGTGATCCAGCCCCAGGAGGCCTATCTCAGCTGTTACGGAAAATTTCCTGGGGCTGGAACCAAAGAAAGTGGCTGACAACTTTGTCATGACATGAAGAGTTTATTAAGGGAATTTACATACGAGGCCCATTCTGGGCAGCAGCCAGATGACATGGATACCCTCCATGCCTCCCATCCCTCAGACTGTTTTATAGCTAAAAGCACTGAGTATGCTTGCTGGGAGAGGAATGTATGTATAACTTAAAGGGGTTGGAGTCCACCAGGTGATGAGGAGCTCTGGCAGCAGAACTGGTCTGGAGTCAGATAACAACAAGGGTGTGTCCCTCCAGAGGCAAAGCACAGAGTTCTCATGTCCATTCACATACCTGGAGACAGGGGACAGCGTCTGGGCTGTCAAGGACTCTCCAGAGTCAAGATGGTAGATTAGCTTCAAGACGAGCCAGTTCTGTCCACACACTCCACCCCTCTAATCACCTCTGACAAGCTCATCGTAATGTTCCCTGAGCCTCAGAGAGGGCCTTCTGAATGATGCATTACATTCATTCTGTTCAGCTTGCAGGCAAAGACCACAGCCACAGTAGAGGTAGCAGCAGGCTAGGATACTTATCTTATCTAATAAAAGGGTAACATGCAAATTAACCATCACTTCATCACAAAGCTGGCAGTGCCCATAGCCACTAAATAGTGGCGCCTAGTCTTTTAGCCTGGTCGGAGTTCCCAGTCCTGGGGGGTGGGGGTGGCAGCTGGGAGCAGGCAGCATGAGCAGCCCGGCAGAATGCTTGCAGAGGGCCTCTGGACACGGGCATGGAGCCCCGGGAAGAAGAGGGGGGAGGGGGAGGGCGGCTGGAGAGGGAAAACACTTGCATCATCACCCTGGCAATAAGGCAAGTGTTCTGTGCCCATGGGCCTCTGGGCCACAGAGAGCCTCTGGGCAGTGGACACAGAGTGGCCCGGCCCCACAGAGAGCTACTGGCACATGGATTCATAACTAATATAAAACAAGGATAAAGAGTAATGATAGCCGAAGCCAGTTTGGCTCAGTGGTAGAACATCGGTCTGCGGACTGAAAGGTCCCAGGTTCGATTCCGGTCAAGGGCATGTATATTGGTTGCAGGCACATCTCCGGTGGGGAGTGTGCAGGAGGCAGCTGGTTGATGTTTCTCTCTCATCGACATTTCTAGCTCTCTATCTCTCTCCCTTCCTCTCTGTAAAAAATCAATAAAATATATTTTTTTAAAAAAAGAAGAAAAAAAAAGAGTAATGATAGCCCCAAGACACAAACCATGACGATAACCCTAGGGGAAAAGAAAGTTTTGACAAGATGCGTATTTACTCATGTGTGTTCTGTACAGCAAGGCTGGCACCGCCTGAGTTACCAGGGATGTATATGCAACGTTGAATTTTCATGGTGACCTAAGTCCCACCTTGACCAGGTGTTAAAACACTCAGTGCCGTATAATTTTGAAGCACATCTTTCCTTGAGTAAACCATTTCTGCATGAGCCAGTGCAATGCTCTGGAAGCTGTAACTAATCACACGTAGCACGTTGTGTGTGACTAGTTACAGCTTCTGTGTGCCGAATGGTATCCCCGACCTCCAGGGAAGGCACAGAAATAGCTGTGTGGTGGCCATCCCAGTAGAAAACACTCCTTATCCACCTACTGGCTAAATGGGGGTAATTTACAGGGTTCATAACTGTTTTTGTCCACATCTCTGTACCCAAGGAAAACCTAGGGTGCCCCACCCAAGCCAGTCCGGGGACAGCCATGGCCAGAGGTTGAAGCTACATAGCCATTCTGTCCCATTCAATGCCCACCAGGCCATGCCAGGATGCCGAGACCAGTCAGGAGCACCAGTCCATGGTGTGGAGGACAGAGACATTTCAGATTGCTGTCTAGGAAGCCAGCCCATTTCTCTGGCACTATGAGCGCAGGAACTGAGTGTGTGGTTGGCCTGTTCCCAGAATAATGGGGCAACTTGGCTCAGGTGCCCTGCTGTGGGTGTGGGCCAGAGGAAACCATCCCGGATTTGCAAAAACCTTCCCTGTAGCAGTTGTTCTGGGATTTGATGGTGGGAAGCTTGGCTTTTGTTTTCTGTGAGTGAGGGGTTGCTAGGACAATCACCTATTTCTGTGTGGCATTGACAGGAAAAGAATTGCCATGTCCCGTGCTGTTCAAAGAGGCAGTTATAGACCAGTTATTTGCATCATAATTAGCAAACACTGTGTTAAATATGGTGCTTTGGCTTTGAGGAAGCCTTATAAACACCTGTAATTCCCACCAATCAGGTTGCACAGGTGAGACTCACCAGGACAGGCCGGCCGTGCTGGAGAATGGCAGCATGCCGCCGGCATCACTTTGAGCCCAAGGTGGGAAAACATCCACTTCTCCCCAGGCAGGGAGGAGCAGCATCCGGAACAAGAAGCTGTGGGTGGACATACGGATGTTTAGTGGGTCCAAGGACAACAGTGGCATTCTTTGTTCGTTAAAATGGACTGTATGCAGCTGAAACCGGTTTGGCTCAGTGAATAGAGCGTTGGCCTGCGGACTGAAAGGTCCCAGGTTTGATTCTGGTCAAGGGCTTGTACCTTGGTTGCGGGCACATCCCCAGTAGGGAGTGTGCAGGAGGCAGCTGATTGATGTTTCTAGCTTTCTATCCCTCTATCTTCCTCTCTGTAAAAACTGAATAAAACATATATATATTTTTTAAATGAACTGTATGCAACTTGTGGACTCCGGGCAGGCGGCTCATACCAGGCATGCTGTGTGAGGGGCAAGGGTGCTGGGATTATTTCTAAAGAGAGCGGGGTAGCAGAAGGCCATGCTCACTGGCCTATCTGAGTGCCCTTTGGCATCGGTGACTGTACCATTGCACTGGTACACAGAGTGTTTGGGCCCAGGCTCCTGAAGGACCGATAGGGACCACATTAGCTGGCCGGGACACTCCTCCCTCTCAGGCAATAAATATCCTATCCAACCTGGTGCGGGGAAGGGGCGGCTAATCTAACCCCCATTCATGTGTCCTCTCTCCTGGTTCGACATCTCGAGAGGCTCTGAACTGCAGCGCTCCCCTTACCAGCTCTGGCACTGGGGCATTGGGCCATAGCTTTTCGGTGAACTCTCTTTGTCACAGTACCTAGGGAGCCACCCCGTGCCGGCATTGGCTGAATGTATTTTCCTAATTGCCTTGACGATGACCTTTTCCACCTGTGCGAAATAGAGAATTGTAAAAGGGCAAACAGCTGTGCCTTTAAAATATCAAATTTTTTTTTTTTCTCATTCAGTCAAGCCAGCAGCCTCTAGTTACAGGCTTGGTGAAGTCTCCCTTTTATATCCCTCTCCTGGGCCCAATCTTGGACATCATGTCCAGTAAAATGTGTACCTCAGTCACTGCCAAAGCACCGAGGTGAACCATACACAACACTAGCTTGTTCTAACCCCTTCACTGTGGCTATTTGGTTGGTTTTTTTTGCAAGGCAAGGCTTGCAGTGGTCTGGTTGCGGTATCCACACATGTTAAGGAGGCATAGTTCTGTCCTTGGCAAAGACCCAATGTACTCTACCTGCCAGTCTTGTACAGGGATGGGTGCTTTGTGTATATGTCCTGGTAGGTGTGGGGTGCAGCAGGGGTGCAAGTGAGAACATGCCAGGCAATTGGTTGCTGCCACCACTATATCAGCACAGGAGAGGGGCAGTCTGGCCCCCTTTATTATTTGCCATCCTAGCCGCACACTGAGATGCCCAGTCTGCTGGTGTGGGTGTTTGTGAAAGAGCCGGTGTCCTGATCTTTCCTAGGATATCAGCCTCCTTTCTGGGAGGTGGGTCAGACAAATGAGCAGAGACCTGATAGGGCAAGCCAGCTGGCCCTCACCCTTGTACCAAACCCCTATCCTATCTAAATAAGAGTAATTTGTATATTGACTGTCACTCCAACACACAGATGGCTGCCCCCATCTGGTCAAAGATCCTTCCCCCATGTGGACACAAGATGGCTACCACAAGATGGCCAGCAGGGGAGGGCAGTTGGGAGGAACCAAACCTGCAGGGGAGGGCAGTTAGGGGAGACCAGGCTGGCAGAGGAGGGATGTTTGGGGCAACCAGGCCTGCAGGGGAGAGCAGTTGGGGGTGACCAGGTCTGCAATAGAGGGCAGTTGGGGTGATCAAGCCTGCAGAGGAGGGCAGTTAGGGGTGACCAGGCTAGCAGAGGAGAGAAGTTGGGGGTGACCAGGCCTGCAGGGAAGGGCAGTTAGAGGGAACCAGGCCTGCAGGGGAGGGCAGTTTGAGGGAACTCAGGCCTCCAGGGAAGGCAGTTTGGAGGGACCCAGACCTACAGAGGAGGGCAGTTGGCAGGGGGACCAGACCCAGGGGAGAGCAGTTAGGGGCAATGAAGCTGGCAGGCGAAGGCAGTCGAGGGGTGACTGGGTGAGCAGGGGAGGGCAGTTGAGGGTGACCAAGCTAGCAGGGGAGGGCAGTTAGAGGCAGTCGAGCTGGCAGTTAGGCATCAATCAGGCTGGCAGGGGAGTGGTTAGGGGGTGATTAGGCTGGCAGGCAGAAGCGGTTAGGGGCAATCAGGAAGGCAGGCAGACAAACAGTTGAGAGTTAGCAGTCCTGGATTGTGAGAGGGATGTTCAACTGGGATCGGGCCTAAACAGGCAGTCAGACAGACATTCCTTGAGAGGTCCCAGATTGGAGAGGGTGCAGGCTGGGCTGAAGGACACACACACACACCCATGCACAAATTTCATGCACCAGACCTCTAATATATATGTGTGTGTGTGTGTGTGTGTGTGTGTGTGTGCGCACGCCTAAGCAACTGTTCAACCAGTAGCTATAATACGCACTGAATACCAGGGGGCAGACACTCAACGCACAGGCATGGAAACATGGAACAGACTGATGAATCTTAGTGGGAAGCAGGGAGCAGGGAGTGGGTAGGGCAGGAAGAGATTAACCAAAGATTTTATATGCATACTAGAGGCCCAGTGCATGCATTTTAGTACCGGTGGGGTCTCTCAGAGTGGCCTGTGGGAATTGGGCCAAAACTGGCAGTCCAACATCCCCCAAGGGGTCCAAGAATTGCAAGAGGGCACAGGCCAGGCTGAGGGACCCCACTGATGCACAAATCAATGCCATGAGCCTTTAGTCTAAATATAATAAAAAGCAAGTCAATCTAACAGAATTACAATAAATAAAATAGAATTTGGGGTTCAAGTAAGTATTAAGAAAGAAGGGCAGTACCTAAAAATAAAAGGAACAATTTCTGCCCCCTCAAAAAAAATTTTTTGAACTTAAATGTACTTATTATCATATCTAATCTAATAATAGAGTAATATGTAAATTAACCAGCACTCTGCTACACAAACCACGCCCACCAGCCAATCACAGTGAGTATGCAAATTAACCCAACAAAGATGCCTGTTAATTTGCATATGTGAAGGGAGGAAGGAGTGAAGACAGCATAGAAGGAAGAGGGAGAGAAACTGGAAATCAAGGCAGGTGTGGCTGCTGGAAGGAAAGCATTGGCAGCGCATGCGGGGCAGGGCGAGGTGTGTAGTGGCAGTGGCACGCACAGCCATGGAGGAGGTGGTGGCGGGAGGCAGCGGGCACAGCAGGGCGAGCAGCAGCAGTTTGCGTGGCCCCAGAGGCGGCAATAATGAGTGCAGCCAAAGAGGCAGCAGCAGCGGCGGGCACAGCGGGTCTGGCGGGCACAGCGGGTCTGGCGGGCACAGCGGGTCTGGCGTGCGGGGCAAGGCACGCAATGCTGTGGCAGCCTGAGCACCGTGCAGACAGTGGTGCCCCCCCCCACTCCACCCATCCCGCCCCACCCTGCCTACCACAGTGGGAGAGGTGGGGATAGCAGGAAGGAAGCCCACCAGAAGTCTTGCAGGAATATTCCTATAACAGGTGCCTAGTATATACATATTAGACCAATTTTAGCTTCACAGGAAAGTTGAATGGAAGATCACAGTTTTTCCATATATTTCCTGCCCACTTCCTCCCCCGCCCCTCCCACACACACATACACGGCCTCCCTCATTATCAACATCTCCCACCAAAGTGGTACATTTATTTCAATCAATGAACCTACATTGACACATCGTTATCACCCAGAGTCCATAGTTTACATTAGTGTTCATTCCTGGTGTTGCACATACCATGGGTTTGGACAAATTAATGGTGTGTATCCCCCACTGTAGTACTCTAAACATCTTCTGTCCTCTGCTAATTCATCTTTTCCTCCCTGCTCACTCCTGGTAACCACTGGTCTTTTTACTGTCTCCATAGTTTTACCTTCCCCGGAATGTCATACAATTGAAACCATACCATATGTAGCCTTTCCATATTGACTTCTTTCACTTGCTAATGTGCATTTACATTTTCTGCATGTTCTTTCATGTTTTGATAGCTTATTTCTTTTCATGATGAATAATATTCCCTTCTCTGGATGTACCACAATTTATTCATTTGCCTACTGAAGGACATCTGATTGTTTTGAATTTTTAGCAATTATGAATAAAGCTGCTATAAATAAGCTCTTATAATTTTTTCAGAGACAATAAAAAGAAGAAAAGCTACCTAACTCATTTTATGAGAATGGCATAATTTGGGTAGCCAAATACAAAAATAAAATTATACAAGCATTTAAGATCTTGCTTCCGGGCAATTGTCACTAGTTTGGCTAAAATAATCTAAAACTCGCCCTGGTCAGTGTGGCTCAGTTGGTTGGAGCATCACCCCTTGCCCAGAAGGGTCATGGGTTCAATTCCTGGTCAGGGCACATACCCCGGTTGTGGGTTTGATTCCTCAATGGAGTACATATGGAGGCAACCAATCGATGTTTCTCTCTCACATACCTTTCTCTCTCTCTCTCTCTCTCTCTCTCTCTCTCTCTCTCTCTCTCTCTCTCTCTCTCTCTCTCTCTCTCCTCTTTCTCTCTAAAAATCAATGAAAACAGGTGGCGTGGGCTGGGCATGGCGGTATGGCGGTGTGGCAGCCCTCTGCTCAGTGGGACCCACGGGCTTCCTCTTCGCTGCACCCAGTGGATGCTTGCCTCAAAGACTGAGGGGGAGCTCTAAGTAACCCAAATCCTCAAAGAAAACTTTCCTCGAGCTACAACTATCAAAATCACTGACATTTCAGGAGGCTGTGGGGCAATGTACAAAATCCAAATCAAGTCAGAAGAATTTAAGAAGAAGAGGACTGTCCAGCAGCATCAGATGGTAAATCAGGCCCTAAAAGAAGAAATCAAAGGAATGCATAGATTGAGGATATTTACCTCTGTCCACAAAATTGACCACGCCCCGGCTGCATAGATGCTGCTGCTGAAAACCTTGGATGAACTTGACTGTGTTTCCTAGGCATTTGCCAAAAAATGTATCTATTTTGTTCATAGACATTCCCATGTTATAATTATAGAAGAATATGTTCTCTATTTAGATGTTAATTAAAGGTAACAGATAACTGAAAAATAAAAATCAATAAAAACATATTCTCTGGAGTGCAAACTCTGCTCCACCCGCACCTCCTCGCCCCTCGCCAGAACCGGAACAAAGGCTGCATGTGGTATGTACTTGCATGTACTCACGTATTCTCTTGGCGTCTACTTGCTGAAATCCACAACCTACGGAGGCACCACCAAAGTTTCCCGCCCCCATATGCTTGTCTTTGGGCAGAGACAGATTTTTCCTCAAGTTTTCTGGGGTCGAGTTTACCGTTTATTGTCCGAATGGCTGGCTTCTGGGCTTAGTCCCTGGGACTTGGAAATACTTCCTCCCTGAGCTGAAAATCATAGATATTGGGTGGGGTGTGGAGGTTGGGGGCCACAAAAGAGAATTTTAAAAAGAGGAGGGTGGGCCCTAACGAGCTTGGCTCAGTGGATAGAGGGTCGGCCTGTGGACAGAAGGGTTCCAGGTTCGATACCAGTACTTTGGTTGTGAGCACATCTCCGGCTACAAAAATGGTTTTCTTCGGTTCTGCTCAACGGCATGTGCTTTGGTTGTGGGCGCATCTCCAGTGGGGAGTGTGCAGGAGGCAGCTGATGGATGTTTCTCTCTCATCAATGTTTCTACCACTCTATCCCTCTCCCTTTCTCTCTGTAAAAAAAATCAATAAGATATATTTTTTAAAAAAGAGGAGGGTTGGCGGGAGGCCAGAGAAGAAATCTATGAGGAAGAAAAGACTTGATATATTAAGTTGTCCACTTGAAAAAAATCTTATGCGTGTTTGTTTGTTTTGTTTAGTTTCATACAAAGATTCCTATTTACTTATATCTGATGTATTAATTTCTTATTTTGTTTTAAAACTCCTATTGCCCCCTGACCGATTTGGCTCAGTGGATTGAGCTTTGGTCTGCAGATTGAAGTTTCCATTCTATGTATCTTGGTTGCTGGCACACCCCCAGTAGGGGGCGTGCGGGAGGCGGCTGATTGATGTTTCTCTCTCATTGATGTTTCTGATTATCTATCCCTCTCTCTTCTTCTCTCTGTAAAAAAAAAAAAAAAAAAAAAAAAAAAAAGGATCCAAGATGGCTGCGCCCAGGTGAACACCTAGCCGCAGCCGCACACAACAATTTCAATAAAATACAACTAAAATATAAAACGGACATTGCCCAGAACTACAGGAAGGTTGACTGACTGGAAATTCTACAGCGAGAAGCAAGGAGAAAATCAATAGGAGGCGCTGAGGAGCTGGAAAAGCCCAAGGTACGGAGACGCAGCGTGCGGAGAGGACGGAGCCGGAGAGGAGGGAGGCCGAGTGCCTGGCGGGCATTCCCTAGTGGAAAGGAGATAAAACTCCTACTGTGCTGGGCCCCAGACTGCTCTGAACCCCGGTTCTGGGCCAGACCCCGGGGACTCAGGCTCAGCCATAGGGAGCCGGGCTGTAAGGCGGAACCCTGGGGAGAGGCAAAAGGAGGTCCCAGAGGCGCGCACATTGCGCACAGAGAAGGGACGGTCGGCTCTGCCGCGGGATTGCCCTGACGGGAAGGAGACCTGGGCTCCAGACTGCTCTGAACGCCACCTCCAACTCCACTTCCAACTGAACTGAACCCCAATACCGGTCTCATTGGGGGAGAGCATAGACTGTTTGGCAGCAGGCGAAAATCGAGGGCACCTTTCTCTCAGAGGCGCCGGCAGCAGCGAGCACTGAAGGACCCGCATAGGGCGGGGCTGACAGAAGCCAAAGCTGCAGGCTCCACCCTGAAACCCCGTCCCATCTGTAACTGCGAAATGCGACAACAAAATAGATCACAAACGAAAGAAATGGAGGACAAAAAGCGTCTGGATATAGAGTTCAAATCTATGCTTATAAGGTTTTTCAAGAATTTCCTAGAAAAGATGGATAAGGCCTATGAGGATATGAAAAGAGATCAACTAGAATTAATAAGGAGTCAACAAGAAATGATAAGGGATCAACAAGAAATAAAGAATACATTGTCTGAAATAAAAAATATTTTACTGAGTCCTAAAAATAGAAGGGAAGATCGCAAGAATCAAGTCAAAGATTTGGAACATAAAGAGCCAGAAGACACTCCTCCACAGAAGCTAGAAGGCAAGAGAATCCAGAAAATTGAAGATAATGTAAGAAACCTCTGGGACAACTTCAAGCGAACCAACATCAGAATTATGGGGGTCCCAGAAGATGAGAGAGAGCAAGATATCAAAAACATACTGAAAGAAATAGTGACAGAAAACTTCCCCCACCTGGTGAAAGAATTAGACTTACAAGTCCAGGAAGCGCACAGAACTCCAAACAAAAGGAATCCAAAGAGGACCACACCGAGACACATCATTATTAAAATTCCAAGAGCAAAAGACAAAGAGAGAATATTAAAAGAAGCAAGAGCAAAGAAGGTAGTTACCTATAAAGGAGCACCTATACGATTGTCAGCTGATTTCTCAACAGAAACCATGCAGGCCAGAAGGGAATGGCAAGAAATATTCAAGGTGATGAATAGCAAGAACCTACAGCCAAAAATAGTCTACCCAGCAAAGCTATCACTCAGAATTGAAGGCCAGATAAAGAGCTTCACTAATAAAAAAAAGCTAAAGGAGTTCATCACCACCAAACCAGAATTATATGAATTGCTGAAGGGGGTTCTTTCAGAAGAGAAAGTAAACAAAGATAAAAATTATGAACAACAAATACGTATATCAACAAGTGAATCTAAAAACCAAGGAAATTAAAAAAATCTGATGAACAATATTAACTGTTGAACATAATAGAATCAGAGGTATGGAAGGGGAGTGAACTGACGATTCTTGGGGAAAAGGGGAGAGGGGGGCGTGGGAAGAGACTGAACATAAACTGTGCACCTATGGATGAGGACAATGGGGAGGGGAAAGGGCAGAGGGCGGGGTGGGAACCTGGTGGAGGAGAGCAATGGTGGGCGGGGGGGGAAGGAACATTTGTAATAATATGAACAATAAAAACTTATTAAAAAAAAAAAAAAAAAAAAAAAAAGAAAGAAAATAGAACAACCCCCCCTCCCAAAAAAAACAATTAAATATATTTTTTAAAAATTAAATAAAAAAACAAACAAAAAAACCCCCACATATTCTCTGGTTAGGATTAATATAAAACAAAACTCTTAAGAATAAATAAATAAATAAATAATTTATATCTCTCAGATTGAGAGAGGTTGTCTAGTGTATAGTTAAGACAGAAGGTTTTGGAGCCAGTATGTCTGATATTTCCTAGCTGTATGACCATGGGCAATTTGCCTAACCTCTCTGTGCCTTGGTTTTCTCACTTCTAACAGGGATATAATAATAGTTCCTATCTCATAGGATTGTTGTGTAGATTAAATGAGTAAAACAAGTCAAGAACTTAGAAAAGAGCCTCAATTAATTCTCATCTCATCAAACACAGAGGGCATAGAGGCCACTAAAGAAAGATGAGATACAAGTCTGATGTCAGCAATGATGACAAGACAGAAACCACCTTGGGGGTCAGAGGATACCACTCTGGGACGGAAAGAACCCAGAATTAACTGAGTTTTGAACCTAATGTAACAAAGAAATGACTGAATTGGACTGAATTTCCTTGAATAGGAGCAATCAGGTTTTTGCATCAGGCAGAATCAGGGCTCAGAGTCAGAAATGAACTGAGTGGTAGAAAGCACAGTTACATTTTAGCACTCCTGAGTCAGGGCTGTGAGCAGGGCCAGCGACATAATAGGCGGGACGCTGTGCAAAATAACAATGTAAGGTCCCGTGTTCAAAGGGCAGGAATCGTGTGCTATTAAAGGTACTAAAAATGTAATGCTTTTTCCTTTATTTCAAGATCTCCTTTGTAATTTGCTATTTACTATTGTTCTGAACAAAGGGAATTTTAAAAACTTAAATGTTTAGCACGAATTACCATTCATCTTTATATTGTGCAGGGGCAGTCTTCAATGCAAACTTAGGAACACTGAATTCACATGTGGAACCACTGAAATGACCCAGTCCATATTTCAGAACTCATACAGGAATATGTGTTTCGTTCTTGCCCGAACAGTGGAAACCCTGCACAAAACTAAACTGGCTTTATTTCATTTCCTGACGCACACACGTCCTACCAGCACTCTTGTCCTTTGCCTTAGTGTTAGTAAGGAAGCACGGAAAGAAAAGGAACTATGGATTGGCCTCTTTCCCTTTCCTTCTGTAACACAGCAGCATCCACATCACACCTTACACTCACTCCGAGTCCTTGCTGAAGACCCACGTGTCATGGGCCCATCGGAAGCCAGGGAAGAGAATGTTATAAGGAGGTTCAGTGCGGGAAGAAAACGAGGAGGCTACTCAAGACCTGAGAGCAGTGATTTTCAACTTTTTCACCTCATGGCACACATGAACTAGTTATTGAATTCTACAGCACGCCATAAAATATATATTTTGCCGATTTGACAAAAATATAGGTATAATTTATTTTATTTTTTGTTAATCCTCACCCAAGGATATTTTTTCCATTGCTTCAGAGAGAATTGGCAAGAGGGGGAGAGAGGGGGAGAGAGAAAGAGGAAAGAGAGAGAGAAGAGAGAGAGAGAGAGAGAGAGAGTGAGAGAGAGAGAGAGAGAGATGTACAGCAGTGTTTAAACACTGATGTGAGGGAGATACATTGATTAGTTGCCTCCTGCATGCACCCTGATGGGGGGGAGGTAAGAACCTGCAACCCACTACTCTTCAGTGCATGGGCCAACATTCTATCCATTGAGGCAACCTGCCAGCCAAGGCAATATAGGTATAATTTTGACTCATTCACACCAGACAGCTATTGTTGTGTTGGCTGTTATTTTTTATTTAACAATTTAAAAAAAAGTGGTCAGTGTCCCTGACTAAATATTAGGTATTGCATGTTTTTTAAATTCTTGCAGACACTGGTTAAAAATGGCTGCCTTACAGGAAACTGTTCTGATGGAATAGCAGGGTGGAAGCCACATTGAAGACAGTAGAATTGTGAGTGGGAAGTGAGGAGACAGGGATAGTAAGTATTATAAGGAGTTTGGTTGTAAAGGACAGGGAAGGGCAGCATCTAAAGGGGCATGTGTGGTTTTGAGGAAGGATTTGTTTTTAACTGGCAAGCTCCTCCCTGCCTCCTAGGATTGATGATTAAATGACATCATGCATATGAAGGGTTAAGCCTACTGCGTGGTACATAGCACACAGTCAACAAACATTCGCTTTAAAAATAGGGTGAAGTAGTATGAACATCTCCCTTTCATATAACTGTCGGTGTGCCTAACTCCTAACTTTCAAGCACTCCAATAAATGACTTTGCAGCCTGCTAAATTGCCACTCTTAAGCAGATTGCCCTTCTGTTAGGTATGATTATTGATTAAACCCTGAGGCAAAGAAATGTACAGCAGTGTTTAAAGTACTAACTGAAGCTGGATAAAGTATTTTGAATACAGTACTTACTTTTTATCTTTATTCTAATTAAGATAGAATAAAGATAAAAAAGATATAATACTCTGCCCTCAGCGCACTGGATGAGTACAGGGAACCGCCCTTTTCCATCATCAAGTCAGTCTCTTGGAAAACCGGCAGGCTTAAAGACCAGTCAACACTATGATGTGAGCGCCACCTGCTGCTGAGAAACTCAAAGGCACGCTGAGACAGTTTTAATGTCTTTTTGTTGTTTTTTAGAGAGAGAGGAACAGGGAGGGATAGAGATATATAGAAACATTGATTGGTTGCCTTCTGCACTCCCCCTACTGAGGATTTAGCCCACAACCCAGGCATGTGCCCTAATTGGGAATCGAACCTCTTTGTTCATGTCTTGAATTAGTTCAAGGTTATTACTTATTCCAGAGATCCTTCCTAGGGATGAAACTTAGATGATACTTATTTCAGTTATCTAGTTAAAAGGGAAAACTTGAGTCCTAACCGGTTAGGCTCAGTGGATAGAGCGTCGGTCCCGGTTCGATTTCAGTCAAGGGCATTTACCTTGGTTGCGGGCACATCCCCAGTGGGGGTGTGCAGGAGGCAGCTGGTCGATGTTTCTAACTCTCTATCCCTCTCCCTTACTCTCTGTAAAAAATCAATAAAATATACATTTTTTAAAAAGTGAAAACTTGAGCTTTTCTCATCCCTTTCAGACATCCAAGATGTGGAAGCAAGGACATGGTGGGTCCTCGGGGGCGAAATGCTGGTTTCCCTGGTCCTCTGGTAGGAGCCATGACCCACTGTACTGACAACAGGAGCCAAAAATCTGTGCATGATCTCTGTAAAGGAGATCTAGGGAGGGTGAACAGACTTCCTGCTGCCAGGTGAGTGACACGGTGAGGGTCACAGAACACGCAAAGCAGAGCTCAGAAAGAAGGTACACCCAGCGGTAGTAATTCGATAACAAAAGCCATGCCGGAGAAAGGATGGCGTGTTTCTTTAGTTTGAAGATAATGCAGGGGTCAGAGTAAACAATAAAAGCGAAATGAAAGGTTCTGTGCACAGGACCAGTTGCAAAGGAGTGTGCACATTTGTGGCCCAGGATCATCCAATGCTGGCACCATTGCATGACTGTCTGGTGTATTTATAGAGGAAAAAAGTTATTGACACTCAAAAAAACCCACAAAACTTGAAAGGTTCCCTTTAACTAGCAGTAAATTAGTTAACTGGCCAAATATTTGTTCACTATCCCCGTTTTAACCCAGGTATGTGCCCTTGACCAGAATCAAACCCAGGACCCTTCAGTTGGCAGGCTGATGCTCTATCTCTTGAGCCAGTCTGGTTAGGGTAGAAGTTTTAAATTTTAAAATTTGAATTGGCCCTGGCCAGTTGGCTCAGTGGGTAGAGTATTGGCCTCCAGATTGAAGGGTCCCAGTTTCTATTCCAGTCAAGAGCATGCAGCTGGGTTGCAGGCTCCTCCCCTGCCCCGCCCTGATTGGGGCACATGCAGGAGGCAACCAATTGATGTGTTTCTCTCACATTGATGTTTCTCTGTTTACCTTCTCTCTAAAACTAAATGGAAAAATAACATCAGGTGAGGATTAAAAACAGAGAAAATTGAATTAAATTACATTAGTAGTTTGAGCAACTGGCTTTTTTTTTTTTAATACTCAACCAAAGATATTTTTCTATTGGTTTTGGAGTGGGAGAGACAGAGAAAGACAGAGAGAAACATCGATGTGAGAGAAACACATCGATTAGTTGCCTCCTGCATGTGCCCCTATCAGGGCCTAGGCCAGGGAGGAGCCTGAAATCAAGGTACATGCCCTTGACCAGAATTGAACTCTGGCAACTTCTTTATGTCTTCAGCAGGCCTACAGCATCCACTGAGCCAAACCTGCTCCTGCAGTAATTGGCATTTCTAAGACTAGCTTGGTGAGCTTGCATTCATGAACTAGGAACAGTGGTCGGCAAACCATGGCTCGCAAGCCACATGCGGCTCTTTGGCCCCTTGAGTGTTCTAACGCCACTTTTTCAAAATAGACTTGCCCAGGCTGAAAACTGACTTCTGCGCATGGGCCATGAAATTTCAATCGCACTGTACATGTGCGTCCGCATGTGGTGTTTTGTGGAAGAGCCACACTCAAGGGGCCAAAGAATCGCATGTGCCTCTCCAGCTGCGGTTTGCCGACCACTGAACTAAAACATACAACTTCAATTTCACCTTCATTGGTCATTTTCTTTATACCAGGCACTAGACATGGGAGATACAGAGTTTTAAACAATTACCTCAGTAGAGAGCAACAATGGAAAAAATATGTTTAAATGTGAAGTACTAAAATGGAAGTGTATCTAAAATCAGAAAAGAGATGAGAGAACAGTTGGTTCAGTGTGAGATTCTGCAGAGGTGACCTCTGAACCACATACAGCATGACATAACAGGTGGGAACTTATTAAGTCATCCATTTGCTTTTTTATTTTTCAAGTTATAAGAGAAAGTTTATTTAGAAAGTTGCAAATGTAGTAGAAGTCCTAGCTAGAGCAATTAGACAGGAAAAAGAAAGAAAAGACATCTAAATTGGAAATGAAGCAATACTGGCAATATTTGCAGGTGACATGATTCAATATATAATACATATATAGAAAACCCTAAACACTCTATCAAAAATCTGTTGGAAATAATAAACAAATAGAGTAAAGTTTCAATACACAAAATCAATATACAAAAATCTGTTGCATTCCTACATGCCAAAAGTGAAATATCAGGAAGAAAAATGAAGAAAACAATCCCGTTTACAATCACAACAAAAACAATAAAATGCCTAGCAATAAACTTACCAAAGGAGGTGAAGGACATGTACCCTGAGAATGACATGATATTGTTGAAAGACATGGAAAACATAAAGAAATGGGACCATATTCTGTATCCATGAATTGGAGGGATTAATAATGTGCCAATGGCCCTAGCAATGTAAAGATTAAATGCAATCCCTATCGAAGTCCCAATGGCATTTTTCACAGAAATAGAACAGAGAATTCTCAAATTAGTATGGAACTACAAAAGATTCTGAATAGTCAAAGCAATCCTGAGAAAAAAAGAACAAAGCTGGAGGTGTCATGCTCCCTGGCATCAGACTATGCTACGCAGCTACTGTAATTGCTCTTCCTCCCTGGCTGCTTGGAGATCAGCCGCCATCAGGAATGACACAGTAACTATCCAGACCAGGAGGTTCATGGCCAACAGACTACATACTTCAATGGAAACAAAGGGTCATTGGCGTCCTTCATCCTTGAGAAGGCTATAATATCTAAGATAAAAATTCGGGCAAAACCCTAACCACTGAGCATACTACCCAGGGAGCAGTATAGTTATTTTTAATGCCCTCTTTACCCCCTTGAACTTTATGTTATAATGAAGTATTTACTATCCTATTCTGAAGTAGAGTTGCAATTTCTTGGTTCTGACTATATGTTAGTCATCTCACTCAAAGTTTTGTATACTTTTGTCTTTCCGTTTCGGATAGAATAGCTCCTTGCAACATTTCTTATAATTCAGGTCTTGTGGTGGAAAAGTCTCTTAGCTTTTGTTTGTCCAGGAAAACCTTTATTTCTCCTTTATAACCAAAGGATAACTTTGCTGGATATATTATCCTTGGCTAATCGTTCCTCTCTTCCAATATTTTGAATGCTTTCTTCGCTTTCTCCTGACTTGTAATGTTTCTACTGAAAAAAAAATCTGATGATAATCTAATTAAGTTTCCTGGGTAGGTTACAGTCTGTTTTACTCTGCCTATCTTGAGAATTCTTCCTTTGTTGTTAATTTTTTTTTAAGAGAGAGAGAGAGAGAGAGAGAGAGAGAGAGAGAGAGAGAGAGAGAGAGATCAATACAAAAAACATCAATTCGTTACCTCCTGCACGTGCCAGGGATCAAACCTATAACCTGGGTATGTGCCCTGATGGGGAATGGAATCAAACCTACCACCTTCTGGTGAACAGGACGATAGTCCAGCCTACTGAGTCACACTGGGCATCTCATTTATTCAGTTCTTCAGCTCACAATTTCAATTTGGTTCTTTCTTTGTTTGTTTTAATTTATTTGGTAAAGTAATCCTTTTGTGCATTAACTTTATTCCTGAGCTCACACAGAGTTGTCTTTCTGAGTTCTCTTGTGTCTCATTGAGCTTATTCATAACTGCCATCTTGAATTCTCTGTCCTTAAAAGTCACAGTCTTTCCTAAACTTGGAGTCTGGTTTCTGGAGACATTTTCCTGTGCTCGCTTGGTTGTTCCCAGTGTTTGATGGATTGTTTCTCTGTCTAAGCAGTGCTGGCAGCAAACTCTTTTCTTGTTTGGATACTGTTTGGCTCTAAAATTCAGCAGGCTGATAGAATACTTTCCTTTGTTTCCAGCTGATGGTGTTATGGCACACATTTTTGTTTCCTCGCACCTGCATTATTCCCAACCCCGGGTCATGGTGGCGTGGCATCTCTTAGATTAAGAAAAATGCTGTGTGCCCTCTGGGATGGTGGGTGTCCCCTCTGTGGCTGGCTCACCTAAGTTACCGGCATGATCACTGTGACAGGGAACGTGGCAGGTTGTGGAGAATCAATTTTGTGAGCTCCCAATGCTACCTCCTTTTTCTAATGGTTGCCGACCCCACTGTGTTTTGGGAGGTGTCTCTACTGCCTCTGCTGAGCTCTGTGGGGAATGAGGGGGAGGGGAGTACAGGGAGGTGGGAGGCAAGTTCATTGTTTCAAGCCTCTGCTCTCTACACACACACACACACACACACACACACACACACACCGCCAGCCATGGCTGCTGAGACTTGTACTGTTTAAGCCTTCTTAGCTTTCTCTACCTGGCTGGGGGATGGGTGGGGTTAGGGAGGCAGGTTTATAATCTCACCCTCTCCCCTTTCCCCACCTCCCCTGCCAGCAATGGCTATCAACACCACTGTACTGTTGAAGGCTTCCAAGCCACTTCTACTGAGGCCTTCCAAGATGGGGTGAGGGGAAGGGATGAAGGCTCTCCTGGAGGAGCACTGTTCCTGCTCCTCATACACTGCAGGAGGTAGTGTGAGGGCTGCAGCCTGGCTTCCCCTCCCCGCCACACTCCTTAGAGCCAAGGCAGGCACCCACCTGCATCTGCTGCCACCATCCCTGTGCTCTCCCCCATTTCGCCTCCTTTATTTGTGCCAATATGCCCACCGTCGGAGGTTCCAATGTGTGATGCTTTCAAGTATGTTTGTGTGTGGAGCAGGGGACCCTCTGTTGTTATAGTTGTCTGATTTGTACATTTCAACGGAGAAACAAGGAGTCTTCTCACTCTGCCATCATGCTGACATCCTTATGTGACTCTTCCATCGTAAAAATGCGTCTTTAGTGCCTCTAGGAATAAAAGTCAGTTTTCCGCACCCAGATGTTCTCAGTTATAATCCTTTCCATCCTCTCCCCCAGCAATTGTTGAAATTGGCCAAATTAAAATACTGTTTAGAAGATCTTAACAAACAGCGTGAAGCCTGGTTTATTTAAACAATCTGTGGTTCCTTGACTTGAGCTGCTTTGACCAATAGATGGATAGTTGGGCGGATGGGGCCTTTGAAATCACTCTTGGAGTTTTTCCATGGAGAGTGGCCTGAGAGCCTGACTCTGATGTAGGACCATGCCTTTATCGCTAACAAATCTTCTGGACTTCTCTTAGATTAAAAAGTATAAAAAATGGTGTTTATACTTAGAGAAAATGCAAAATCAATGAGTGAGTCTCTCTGTATGAATTGAGATATAGTCTCTTCTGATTATGTGAAGATGCTGAGATAATTTTCCTACAGGGGCACCAGTCACCCACCCTGGCTGCCCTTTTCCAAGTGGTTTTTAGGGATGAGGATCCAGAAGCATTGGCCTTCACACTAAAAAGGTGTTAAGACTCAGTTTGAGTGCGCTGTCCCCTGTGTGAGTTGAGGAAATATCCTTGTAAACCAAGGCTGAGTAGACCAAGGGTGACTTTTCTTGTGAGAACTGAGATAGAGAATAGTTCTAAGGACATGTCCATTAATATTTTTAGTGTATACGGTACATAAATGTTGTTAATTCGCAAATGCTGGAGATGAGTGTACCACAGATAATTTTGGGCAAGATGTTGCTAACCGAAGGATGCACACAACTCAAGGGAGCAGAACACTTCAAGAAAGCCAGTGGACTAGACTTTATGAAGCACATACTTGTAACATCTCAGCTGGGAAGCCTTCAAAAACCTGAAAGGCCAGGTCAAAGTTCTTTAACAAAACTGCTGTCAGCCCAACCTGTTTCTTCTATCCCAAGAAAATGACAGAAATTAATATAAATTTTATAACTCAAAATGAGGGAAATTTTTAAAAATTATACATATGAAAACCTTAATGTAATGTGGTTTGATTTTAAAGACAAAGAATTGAAAGAGCATACCCTAAACATCATGTAATTTGTGCAAATGTTTTGCAAACTAATTGAGGTTTTAGGATCTCAAAAATTAGTGTTTAGAAAACGTTCCTTCAAGCAACCAAATAAAATTCTTAATCAAAAACATAACTCTCCCATTGGTAAAAGGTATAAAAATATTTTAAAATGTCTGTGTGCAAGAATAAATATGCATAAGCATGTTTTGAATGCAAACATACAGACATAACTGTTATTGGTATATTGGTGATATATTGTGATAAGTCAATAAAGCTAAGATATTATGAAGTAAATTATTTTAACTAGTATTTTTGTTTTTAGCATACTGTTACAGGAGAAAAAATGCTTCAAAGCTTCAAAAAAAATAGCATCAGACAGACAAAAATTATGTTAAGGTGTAATAATAATAAAATGCCTGTACACACACATTCACGCATGCATACCTACACATCTGGTAACAAACACACAGTTCCTCCATGCCTAAGATAAAAAAGAGGTGTCACTTTGAATCTTCATTCCACAGACAACAGTTTATGGGCTGTGGTCTTTTCCTTTTTTGGTAAGGAGAAAAAGCATATAGGAGTTCTGGTTTTGTTTTTTTATATAAATTTTATAATTCCAAATCTTAGAACTTTTATATTAAATATTTAGGTTCAAGGTAATAAAATATATAACTAATCTAGGTACATTAGTATTTCTTGCTGTAGAAATTTCCTTACTAAATGTTAATAAGTGAAATTAAAAAGGAAATCTATAGGCAAATTTTTAAAATAAGCTTTAATTTTTATAATGTTACATTATGGCTCATATCTGAAAGGAAAAGTATAGATACTATAAAATACAAAATTGGGAATACAAATATAGTTTGTTTCATTCATTGCAAAGATTCGAAGTGTTCTCCTATTCTTAGGGTAGCTAACATATCTTGTGACTATATTGAAAGAGGTTGTAAAGTGCCCTAGCCAGGTAGCTCCATTGGTTAGGGTGTTGCCTGATACTCCCAAGGTTGCAGGTTTGATCCCTGGTCAAGGCATAAACAAGAATCAACCAATGAATGCATAAGTAACTGGAACAACAAATCAGTGTTTCTCTCTCCCAACTCTCTCTCTCTCAAAATCAATCAATAAATTTAAATAATAATATTGTGGTTTGAACATGTAATATAATAACGCAACACATTAAATGGTATATTAGAGCTAGTAAGAAATATTTTGCCTGAGCTGGTTTGCCTCACTGGATAGAGCATCAGCCTGGGGATTGAAGGGTCCCAAGTTCTATTCCCGTCAAGGGCATGTAGGTCAAGGGCATGTACCTTGGTTGCAGGCACAACCCCAGTGGGGGATGTGCAGGAGGCAGCTGATCAATGCTTCTCTCTCATCGATGTTTCTAACTCTCTATCTCTCTCCCTTCCTCCCTGTAAAAAAAATTAATAAAAATATATTGAAAAAAGAAGAAAAAAATAAATATTTTGAAAGATGGATCTGGAATGTGCCAGGAGGCAGGATATTGTCAAAATGTTGAGATGATCTAGAAGCCAACTTAAAAGCCAGGTTAAATTGTTACAGTTGGCCAAAACCGGTTTGGCTCAGTGGTAGCGCATCGATCTGTGAACTGAAAGGTCCTGGGTTCGATTCCGGTCAGGGGCATGTACCTTGGTTGCAGGCACATCCCCGGTGAAGGGTGTGCAGGAGGCAGCTGGTTGATGTTTCTCTCTCATCAACGTTTCTAGCTCTCTATCTCTCTCCCTTCCTCTCTGTAAAAAATCAATAAAATATATATATTTTTAAAAATTGTTACAATTGAAGAGAAACCAAGATGGCAGCACAGGGTAGACACCTGAATGCAGCCTACCACAACAAATTTGAATTTAGAACTGGAAAACAGGGGAAACGTTGCCCTGAAGTACCGGATGGCTGGCTGAGAGGAGGCTCTACTATCTGGGAAGGAGAGAGAAGGCACGCAGGAACTGTGAAGGTGCGGAGAACTGTGTGCTCGAAAAAGTGGCCGCCAGATTTTGCTGCTGGCTTGCTTGCGGAGTGCAGAGAGGGTGGGCCGAGTTTGCTGCTAGTGTACTCCCTGCGTGCAGAGAGGGCGGACAGCTAATGCGCAGCTGGCTTTCTTGTGTGGGACAAAAACAGAACCACCCTATTGCTCTGATAGACGGCCCCAGACAGGGAGAGGCCAGACTGTCAGGCAGTGGGCAGAGATCTCTCAGAGGTGTGTGAAGCCAGTGGCCATTACTGCAGGACTCAGAAACCAGACCCTCGTAGGGAGGGGCTGACCAAAGCTTGTCTGCACTACCCAAGACTCCGCCCCATCCAAGCGGAGCACAGAAGCCCTTCCAGTGGCTAGCTTTATCGTTCACCCAGGAATAGGACTCTCCTAGGGAGGGGCAGACAGGAATCTAAAGCTTGTCTGTGCCTATACCCAAGAGGTGCACGTGCCTATAACCAATCTTCGGGATTCACCAAAGTTTGGCTGTGCCACCCCGAGACTCCACCCCATCCAAACGGAATACAGAAACCCTCCTAGCTGAGACACTTCTGATCCTCATAGCCAATTGGCTTGGAGATCAATGCTTCCCAGTGATACCAACAACAAGCAAGGCTTAACAACAAGACTGCACACACAGCCCACAAAGGGCTACATCAAGACTGTCCACCTCAGGTAACTGGGAAGCTGACCCACTGAACCATATAGGACATCTTAGCACACAAAGCCACCCTACCAACTCAGGGAAGCTGTGAAAATGCTGAGACAAGGAAACAGAGCACAAACAAAAGAAATGGAGGACAAGAAGCGACTGGATATAGAGTTCAAAACCACACTTATAAGGTTTTTCAAGAAATTCCTAGAAAAGGCTGATAAAATAAATGAGACCTATGAGGATATGAAAAGGTTTCAACTAGAAATAAAGAATACATTTTCTGAAATAAAAAATATTATACAGAGTCCTAAAAACAGAATGGAAGATCGCAACAATCAAGTCAAAGATTTGGAACACAAAGAGCCAGAGGACACTCCTCCACAGAAGCAAGAAGATAAGAGAATCCAGAAAGTTGAAGATAGTGTAAGAAACCTCTGGGACAATTTCAAACGAACCAACATCAGAATTATGGGGGTCCCAGAAGATGAGAGAGAGCAAGATACCAAAAACATACTGAAAGAAATAGTGACAGAAAACTTCCTCCACCTGGGGAAAGAAATAGACTTACAAGTCCAGGAAGCACACATAACCCCAAACAAAAGGAAGCCAAAGAGGAACACACCAAGACACATCATAATTAAAATTCCAAGAGCAAAAGACAAAGAAAGAATATTAAAAGCAGCAAGAGAAAAGCAGGTAGTTACCTACAAAGGAACACCCATACGATTGTCAGCTGATTTCTCAATAGAAACCATGCAGGCCAGATGGAAATGGCAAGAAATATTCAAGGTGATGAATAGCAAGAACCTACAGCCAAAAATACTCTACCCAGCAAAGCTATCACTCAGAATTGAAGGCCAGATAAAGAGCTTCACAAATAAAAGAAAGCTAAAGGAGTCCATCACCGCTAAACCAGAATTATATGAATTGCTGAAAGGGGTTCTTTAGGAAGAGGAAGAAGATATAGATAAAAATTATGATCAACAAATACGTAACTATCAACAAGTGAAACTAAAAGCCAAGGGAATTTAAAAACCTGATGAGCAATATTAACTGGTGAATATAATAGAATCAGAGGTATGGAAGGGGAGTGAACTGACGATTCTCGGGGAAAAGGGGAGTGGGGGGTGCAGGAAGAGCCTGAACAAAAACTGTGCACTTATGGATGAGGACAATGGGGGGTGTGGAAAGGGCAGAGGTTGGGGTGGGAACCTAGTGGAGGGGAGCAATGGAGAGGGAAAAAAATGAGGAGCATTTGTAATAATATGAACAATAAAGATTTATTTAAAAAATTGTTACAGTTTTATTGCTTAGAAAAGGAAATTAGTCTTATACTTACTAGTATTTAAAACAAATTAAGAATGTAAAAAGCCACGAATCCATAATGATATTCAAAAGAAAAGAATAGGAATTCTTTTTCTCTTCAAATTTTAGTACTTCATTAAAGTTTATTGAGAAGAGAAAAATATTTTATTCAGAGAAGAAAAATTATTGTTGAAGTTTAGTTGTAGTTCTCTTTTTAGGACGGGTGAAACATACAAAGAATAAAAGAATGTTAATGGTATGTGAAAGACAAGACTCTCTTCCCGTGAAATATAAATAAGCTCTAAATAGGCTCTTGAGACTTCCTGCTACCCCCTCAGCATCCACCCACTTACCGGACATTCATCTATTGAATTGACACCAAGCATTAAGGAAGTGGGGCAAGGCATTCCTTTCAGAGGCATGGAGGTCCCCCCTCCCCCTCCCCTCAGCCATGAGATGGTGAAAAAGAATTTAAAATCCTGAAAGCGATGGGTTTTACCTCTTAAACAGACTTTAATTTGTGGAAATAATCTTTATTTTTTATTTATTTATTTATTTTTTTAATAAGTTTTTATTGTTCATATTATTACAAATGTTCCTTTCCCCCCCACCCCACCATTGCTCTCCTCCACCAGGTTCCCACCCCACCCTCTGCCCTTTCCCCTCTCCCCATTGTCCTCATCCATAGGTGCACAGTTTATGTTCAGTCTCTTCCCACTCCCCCCTCTCCCCTTTTCCCCAAGAATCATCAGTTCACTCCCCTTCCATACCTCTGATTCTATTATATTCAACAGTTAATATTGTTCATCAGATTTTTTTAATTTCCTTGGTTTTTAGATTCACTTGTTGATAGTTACGTATTTGTTGTTCATAATTTTTATCTTTGTTTACTTTCTCTTCTGAAAGAACTCCCTTCAGCAATTCATATAATTCTGGTTTGGCGGTGATGAACTCCTTTAGCTTTTTTTTATTAGTGAAGCTCTTTATCTGGCCTTCGATTCTGAGTGATAGCTTTGCTGGGTAGATTATTTTTGGCTGTAGGTTCTTGCTATTCATCACTTTGAATATTTCTTGCCATTCCCTTCTGGCCTGCATGGTTTCTGTTGAGAAGTCAGCTGACAATCGTATAGGTGCTCCTTTATAGGTTACTACCTTCTTTGCTCTTGCTTCTTTTAATATTCTCTCTTTGTCTTTTGCTCTTGGAATTTTAATAATGATGTGTCTCGGTGTGGTCCTCTTTGGATTCCTTTTGTTTGGAGTTCTGTACGCTTCCTGGACTTGTAAGTCTAATTCTTTCACCAGGTGGGGGAAGTTTTCTGTCACTATTTCTTTCAGTATGTTTTCGATATCTTGCTCTCTCTCATCTTCTGGGACCCCCATAATTCTGATGTTGGTTCGCTTGAAGTTGTCCCAGAGGTTTCTTACATTATCTTCAATTTTCTGGATTCTCTTGCCTTCTAGCTTCTGTGGAGGAGTGTCTTCTGGCTCTTTATGTTCCAAATCTTTGACTTGATTCTTGCGATAATCCCTCCTGTTTTTAGGACTCTGTAAAATATTTTTTATTTCAGACAATGTATTCTTTATTTCTTGTTGATCCCTTATCATTTCTTGTTGACTCCTTATTAATTCTAGTTGATCTCTTTTCATATCCTCATAGGCCTTATCCACCTTTTCTAGGAAATTCTTGAAAAACCTTATAAGCGTAGATTTGAACTCTATATCCAGACGCTTTTTGTCCTCCATTTCTTTCGTTTGTGATCTATTTCTTTGTCGCATTTCGCAGTTACAGATGGGACGGGGTTTCAGGGTGGAGCCTGCAGCTTTGGCTTCTGTCAGCCCCGCCCTATGCGGCCCGTCAGTGCTCGCTGCCAGCGCCTCTGAGAGAAAGGTGCCCTCGATTTTCGCCTGCTGCCAAACAGTCTATGCTCTCCCCCAATGAGCCCGGTATTGGGGTTCAGTTCAGTTGGAAGTGGAGTTGGAGGTGGCGTTCAGAGCAGTCTGGAGCCCCAGTCTCCTTCCCATCAGGGCAATCCCCCGGCACAGCCGACCATCCCTTCTCTGCGCTCAGTGTGCGCGCCTCCGGGACCTCCTTCCGCCTCTCCCCGGGGTTCCGCCTTACAGCCCGGCTCCCTATGGCTGAGCCTGAGTCCCCGGGGTCCGGCCTAGAACTGGGGTTCAGAGCAGTCAGGGGCCCAGCACAGTCGGAGTTTTATCTCCTTTCCGCTGGGGAACGCCCGCCAGGCACTCGGCCTCCCTCCTCTCAGGTCCCTCCTCTTCGCACGCCGCGTCTCCGTACCTTGGCTTTTCCAGCTCCTCCGCACCTCCTTCTGGTTTTCTCCTTGCTTCTCGCTGTAGAATTTCCAGTCAGTCAACCTTCCTGTAGTTCTGGGCAATGTCTGTTTTATATTTTAGTTGTATTTTATTGAAATTGTTGTGTGCGGCTGCAGCTAGGTGTTCACCTGGGCGCAGCCATCTTGGATCTCTAATTTGTGGAAATAATCTTTAAATGTAGATACTGGATAGTGGTTTTACTAGCTGTCTTGAGGTTGGTTGCCTTTTGTGGTTGCTAAAGATGCTGAATGCAGGCGACAGGTTCACATACTGAGCCTGTCTTTCTTTAACTTGCACCCAGAAGTGGGGGGAGGGTTGGAAGAATTCTCACCCAATCCCAAATAACCCTACTCCTGTTGAGACTCTTCGCTGACTTTTCCCAGGGAATGAAATCAGAAAACAATTCATTTACAATGTTTTTTGTTTAAAAAGTTTTTTGCTATTTTCAAAGTAATACATATACATGCTTGCGGGCAACCACTTTCAACTTTTTTTTTTTTAAGAATTCTTTATTGTTCAACTTAAAAAAAAAAAAATATATATATATATATATATATATATATATATATATTTTTTTAAGTTGAACAATAAATATATATATATATATCAGAGAAGAAAGGAGAGGGAGAGAGAGAGATACAGAAATATCAATAATGAGAGTATCATTGATTGGCTGCCTCCTGCACACCCCACACTGGGGATTGAGCCAATAGCCCAGGCATATGCCCTGACAGGGAATTGAAGTGACCTCCTGGTTCATAGGTCAATGCTCAACCACTGTGCCATGCCAGCCAGGCCCACTTTCAGCTTTTAGCTGATTCTTTGATATTTATGACTGCATATCTAAATAACATGTTCATATTGCTACTTCTTGATTTTTTTCAGAGAGCCATTATCTATTGACTTCCCAATACGGAATAGAAGGAGTTAGCTTTCTTGTGCACACTCCTGTGCGCTTCTACGAGGCATGGACACTTTTAGTTCTTCAGTTGCCCTGACACAGTTATCGAATAATTTACTTATGGGCCCAGTCAGCCGGATGTCATTGATGTAAGAGATTAACATGATGTTCTATAACAAGCATGTCAAACTCTCTGCCTGTGGGCTGCATGCGGCCCACAATGAATGTTTTTGCAGCCCAGCCAATATAATAGGATATAAGAAACGTTTTTGATAAAAATTTCCTAACTTGGTTTTTACAATATTCTGTTATTTGTAATTATTAATAGCAAACTACAACATTTGCTAACGACTATTATAATCATGTTGCATTCATTTCCCTTACACGCTTTACATGCAGGCTCACCATTTCTCTCCACTAATGCTAGCAGCGAATATTTTAGCAGCCGATGGCCATGTCATTAGTCTTGGACTGACTTGTTTGGTGTGCACAACAGGAAATATTTTACTTTCAGAGAACAAGAAAAATAGGTTTATTTGCGTTATGTGTAATTTGTGTCTAGTAAGTTAATGTTCAAGAAAAAATATTAATTTTTATTAAAATGTTCTATTATTTTATGTTAATGATCACTCATTTATTTCAGCCCTTTGTATTCAGCATGATTCCATTGAAATAAAACTACGTTTCTGTCAAAACCGGTTTGGCTCAGTGGATAGAGTGTTAGCTTGAAGACTGACCGGTCCCGGGTTCGATTCTGGTTGAGGGTATGTGCGTGGGTTGTGGGCACATCCCCAGTAGGGGGTGTGCAGGAGGCAGCTGGTGGGTGTTTCTCTCTCATTGATGTTTCTAGCTCTCATCCTTCTCCCTTCCTCTCTGTAAAAAATCAATAAAATATATATTTTTTAAAAACTACGTTTCTATGAAAATTAAAGCTTTTGTTTTTTTGCAGCCCACATAAACTTAAATCTTGTTTATTTGGCCCATGTTAGCCTTTGAGTTTGACATGTTTGTTCTACAAGATGTCCAGAAGGTCTAGATCTATTCAAGCTACTTTGGGACAGAGGGCAGAAATGTTAACATAGCCCTGGGTCAAACTGTCAAAGTATACTTTTGTCTGGTTTATGAAAATGCTGTTTCTGATCCTTTCTTATAATTGGATTGGAAAAGAATGCATTCACTAGGTTAATGATGTTTACCAAACACTCGACGCTGTATTAATGTGCTCTACAAATACACTACACCTGGCATCAGGCCCATTAATTGGTGAACTTGCCATAATCTACTGTCATCTTTCAGGGTCCATCTATTTTTGCAGGGACACATGGTCAGTTAAATAGAGATATGCTAGAAATTAGCACCTCTGTATCTTTAAATTCATAAGAATGACACTAATTTCATCTCCTGAGAAACAATATTATTTTGATTTCCTGTGCCATGGTTGGCTGGGCAGAGAATGCAATTTCAGAGGCTTACACTTGGCCTTCCCTACAATAGCTTTTACTCCACAAACTTCCCAATGTGTTTGTACCAGTTGCCAAATGTCATTCCGATTGTACATTTGGGGTCTGGGAAAATGACCACTATGTGGGCCACAGACCCAATGGACCTACGCTGAGCTGGACCCGGCCTGGACCCCACTTATTAACTGGTCTCTTTATGCCTCCAGTCTAAGAGAGGGCCATGACGATACTTGTGATCTCTGGGTATCAATTGAAATGCTATGTCTAACAGTCCTTGAATGTCTGGGTATTCCCATTTCCCCAAGGTACAATTACCCAAGTAAATGACCAAATATCCAGGATGGGGCAAAAGTAGGTTTACAGTTATGAGTACATGAAACAGAGTTTATTCTTATGCCATTATTGATTAATTGTTGTATTATTTTCATAGGATCAACTGTAAATCTACTTTTGCCCAACTGTGTACTTTGGGGATGGACTGGGGAAATGGTTACTATTTATACTTGAAGTGTAGCAAGGTTCTTCCTTCTTGTGGCCCTCTTAAGTCAATGGGTTCCAGGTCTATCAACCGGCATAGGTGTGGAAAATGGTCAATGGAATTGTGACTGTATTGGGTGAGAGACCTTAGCCTCCTGGTCATCTATTCCTGATTTTTTTCTTCTGATACAAACTACCCTGTTTCCCCAAAAATAAGACAGTGTCTTATATTAATTTTTGCTCCCAAAGATGTGCTAGGTCTTATTTTCAGGGGATGTCTTATTTTTCCATGAAGAATACGGTACACATTTATTGTTAAATGAAAATAAAGGAAATTTATTACCTGTATACAGTATGGTAGTACGGTAGTTGTCAACACAAACCAGACAAACTGTGAATCCTACAGTATCAAGAATTTACTCATTTATTCCATGACAATCATGTCATCATCTTCTGGAACATCATCATAACAATCCAATTCCTGAATTTCCTGGTGAATTTCTTGTGACTCCATTTCTTTCAGAATCAGTGGTCCAAATCTCTCATGTATCAAGGTGGGGTGAGGGGACTTAAAATGACACATGGGGGATTTGAGGGGGGAATCAAAATGGCACAGGAGAATCAGAGGGGGGATTACCATTTTAGTAATCCCTTTTGATCCTCCTGTGTCAATTTGATTGCCCCCTCTGATCCTCCTGTGTCATTTTAAATGATCCCCCTCCCCCCACCCCTATGCCACTGAACACCTTCACCAGACATCCCCCCCTACCCCTTTATCAGACATTTACTCCCTGGGGCCTGCCTGCAGACTGTCACTGGGCTTGCTGGGGCCTGGATCTGGGCTGGAGCAGGGTCTACCACTGACTGAGAACCTTCAGTCATCATGAGGGCGGCCTTGAGCATCAGGTAGTATCACCAGAGACAGACCAGCACTCACCACCTTCGCCGCATCCTGTCCACTCTGATTCTCCTGTTCTTCTACATGCATCCATGAAAGTCTCCTCCTCTCTCCCGCCCCGGGCTCACAGCTCACTCTGACCTCTGCCCCGCCTCCACACAGCAGTGACGTCAGGACTCCACTTAACACTGGTTGCTAGATACCAGTTGGGGCGGCCCTCGAGACCAGTTTACGGTAAATTAATTTTCATTCTGAGACAGAGCCTAGGGGGGCCTTATTTTCCGGGGGGATGTCTTATAATTCACTCAGAAGGAAACCTGTAAGTAGGTCTTATTTTCGGAGGATGTTTTATTTTCGGGGAAACACGTTAATAAGATCTTTGTTGGATGCCTATCTATTTTGCCCTGAGGGACACCAAGTTCACTTACTGAGCCTGTCTTTAAGTTGCACCAGGAAGTTCCATGAATCATTTCCATAACTGTGTGGGACAGGTCTGCATTATGGTCATTGTAACTTTCTGGCTTCTGGTATTTGAACACTGTCCCCTGGCCTCTATTGTTTTGGAGCCCTGTAATCCCCATTGCTCTCAGTGAGCCAAGTTCTAGGAGGTCTCTGCTACCTTCAGCTGGGACTTGCTGAAAGTCATGCATACCCCAGGCTCCTAGTGGTGTATGATGGTAGGTCTGAAACCAGACAACCAGTGTATCCGAGCTGCCTGTCACTTGAGCCAATTAAGCAAGACAGGGTTGAATCATATATGAGCATTTATTCCAATAATGCTGGCACTATGAGAGAGCAGCAGGTCATCCACAAAAATCTGCTCTGTCCCTCATAAGCCAGCTGCTTATATTGGGAAGGACAAAGATTACATGGGGAAGCTGTAATCACAGGCATGGGGAAGGAGTGAAGGTGGGCTGGGCCTGGGCAGGACTCCGTTGTTTGGGTAACAAGGTTATTAACCTTTCCATGATAATAATAGACAGTTCTTTTTAGCTATTGTAATAGGTCAGTCTTTAGTTTGACATTGTGTACCACGGACTGGCGTGTCTCTGGCAAAATCATTGCTACTTTCAAACTCTACTAGGATGGATAACCAATTCTAATTTCCTATTCTCATTTTCCCATTTCTAGTTTTTCTATCACCATTGAGATCCTGTTGTCTGTAGCCACTATTCTCCCTATCGGGCTCATCGAGAGAATGGAGAGGGACCACATTCCAAGGTTGACTCCCAGGTCCTGGGGGCAAATAACTCCCAGCCACATTAGAATGTGCTTTCTTTAATCTGAACAAAATAATCACAGTTAACAGAGCACGATTAATATTTTTTATTTTTTTCTTATAAATAATAGCAAGTCCACAATATTCTATTTCTGTCCCTAACAGGTCTTGCATCTTTTTTTTGGAATAGTCCTCCATTATCAGGCATAGCACCTCCCAACTAGGTAGGTTATGCTATGACTTAACCTAATTATAGGCCTAGTGGCCAGAAGACCATAGATTTACGATGCACATAGAAAACCTTAAAAGAAATGTCATGTTGGCTTAGTGGAAGCATTTGGGCAGACTCAGAAATTGCAAGATGAAAAACTGGTGACCTTTGATGTCCAGTTGCAAGATATTTGTAGCATGAAGGGAGATAATTGGAAAAATTTATAAACTTGGTATTTGCTGGCTTTTTCTTGCCACTTTTTGCAAAGTTCTATGAGAAATGAGGCCAGCACTAGCTGACCTGTAGGTATTATAGATATGGAAAGGAATACAGTTTTGCTAAGATGGGTGCTTTGTCTATAACTAAGTGGGTGATTATGAGTCTCAGGCCAGGATGGCTCAGTTGATCGAGTGTTATCCCATGCACCAAGAGGATTCCCAGTCAGGGCACATGCCTGGATTTCGGGCTTGATCGCGAGTAGGGGGCAAGCAGAAGGCAACTGATCAATGTTTCTCTCTCATTGATGTTTCTTTCTCTCCCTCACCACCTTCCCCCCTCCCCCCCCCCAAAAAAAAAATAAACCAAAGAACTTATAGGCATATAACTTATAGGCAAAACCTATGGACACAGATGATAATGGAGTGAAGGCCTGGGTAGGAAGTAGGAGCAGGGTAGAGGGGGTCAATGGGAGGGGGGGGGGAGAGGGACATCTGTAATACTTTTAACAATAAATATAAATTTAAAAAAAATATTGAACTTTAAAAAAACATATAAGAAAAAAAAAAAAAAAAAGAGTCCCAGAATTTAGAGTCTTAAAGGGCTGATCAAAACTAATTATTTCTCCACCTCCAAATCAAAGAAACCATGCCTGTGAACAGAAGCCTTGGAAGGAAATATGCCTGCCACTCAGCCACATAGAGCTGACAATATGGGTTAACAAAATGCTATCAACCTGTTAAATCCCATTGCTTCAGATGCCCCAGGTTAGCTGTCATTAAGTGTGAGGTAGCTGCTCAGAACGAAGAAGCCAGAAAAGATAAGTCTTTGGGGCTTGCAACAATAAAGATTAAATAAACAAATAAATAGTCTTTGGGCTTAAAAACAATATCTAGGCAAGAACTGCAGTAGTAATTTCTCCTACACAGAACTGTCTGAAAGCAAAGGGGTTAGAAAACCTTTAAATTTTTGTGTGAATTATGGTGCCAGAGATACACCAAGCCTGATATGCATCCATGGGCTCCTGCTGTTGCTGACAAGCAAGTTTGGCAATTCTGAAGCAACATTAGCAAAACCTAGGTATTCAGCCACTAGTTGTGTAGGCCTTGACGGGCAGGACTTAGGACATACTTGTGCTGGTGGAATGGATTCTATTCTCTCGTGAGCCCTGATGGGGAGAATAGTGGCAGACAACAGGATCTCAATTGTGATAGAAAAACTAGAATTGGGAAAATGAGAATAGGAAAATAGAATTGGTTATCCATCCTAGTAGAGTTTGAAAGTAGCAATGATTTTGCTAGTATGAGAGAAAGAGACACGCCAGTCCGAGGTACACAATGTTAAACTAAAGACTGACTTATTACAGTAGTTAACATCTGGAAACAGCTCGAGTGCCCATCAGTAGATGATTGGATAAAAAAGCTGTGGTACATTTACACCATGGAATACTATGCAGTGATAGAAAAGAAGAATCTCTTACAGAGAGGAAGGGAGGGATAGAGAGTTAAAACATCCATCAGCTGCCTCCTGCACACCCACTACGGGGGATGTGCCCACAACCAAGGTACATGCCCCTGACCAGAATTGAACCTGGGACCCTTCAGTCTGCAGGCTGACACTCTATCCACTGAGCCAAACTGCTTCACTGAGACAGCAGGAGGGACCTGGAGAGTATTATTCTAAACGGAAATAAGCCAGCCAGAAAAAGACAAGAATCACATGATTTCATGCATAAGTGGAATCTAATGAAAATAAACTGAGGAACAAAATAGGTCCAAAGACACAGAAGCATAGAAAAGATTGTGGAACATCAGAGGGAAGGTGGGAGAGGATAGGTGGGTGGGAAGAGATCAACATCCTTGTATGCATATATGCATAACCCATGGACAGACAATAGGGTGGTGGTGGTGGGTGGGCAGGTGGGCAGGGCAGGCTAGAAGGGGCCAAGGGGTGGGGAGGAGACATTTGTAATACTTTCAACAATAAAAAATTAAAAAAAAAAGACAGTTATATTTTCTAACTCTGTCCTTATCTATTTTGGGTATCGCCATTATACTGGCCTCAAAATGAGTTGAGTTGCTTCTTCTCTCAAATCCCTTGAAAGTGTAGTAAAACACTAGTTTTGAGCCCATTTTACCATGTAATAGCAGAATTAACTTCTCTTTAGAAAGTTTAGAGATCACTGTGTGTGTGTGTGTGTTTTTTACAAAAAATATACAATGATTCAAAGCTTTCTAAGTTTCATTTTAAAAATTTCTTGGGGGGGGGATGGTTAAGGTGGGCAAATTAAAGGGAAGTTATCTGGATTCAGGACTCGTGGCTTGGCAAGGGTAATGAATCTCCTGCAGATTTTTTATTAGGATGAATATTATAATTCTAGGTGATTTCTCCTAGTCTCACGGTTTAAAATACCATTTGGTCCTCCCAAATTTATATCTCCTGATCGAATCGATCCGTTGAGCTCCAAAATTGGTATCAGCTAGCCGAAACCAGTTTGGCTCAGTGGCTAGAGCGCTGGCCTGCGGACTGAATGGTTCCAGGTTTGATTCCGGTCTATGGCATGTACCTTCGTTGTGGGCACATCCCCGGTAGGGGGTGTGCAGGAGGCAGCTGATTGACTTTTCTAACTTTATCCCTCTCCCTGCCTCTCTGTAAAAATCAAAATCTTAAAAAAAAAAAAATTATATATATGGCACACAGTAAGCGCCAAGACCTGCTTGACCTCACAAAGCACGCAAACACTGCCTCATCGTGTTTGGACCCTTTCGCAGGGGCTCCCGCAGGAGTCCTTTGCAGCTCTCCCAGCCAGAACCCAGACAGTAAATGCTATTTTAAGGGAAAGGTGTAAACAGGCAAAAAAAAAGAGTGGGGGAACTGAAGAAGCGGCTCTACGGTATCCTACTGAGGGCGTACTGTTACCCACGTCAGCCCTTGTTTTTACTGGACAGGCCTGGGGCCGGGCTGCGGAT
Organism: Pipistrellus kuhlii; assembly: GCF_014108245.1. Lineage (NCBI taxonomy): Eukaryota > Metazoa > Chordata > Mammalia > Chiroptera > Vespertilionidae > Pipistrellus > Pipistrellus kuhlii. The sequence continues at coordinate 154,089,033 of NW_023425515.1, read as the reverse complement.
GCAGAGAGAACCTGACGGGGGCGCCCACCGGAGAGCGAGCAGAGCGGCCATTTTCTGAAACTAGTTTCCCGGGGACCCCGCCCGGCGCGCACGGGGGGAGGGGGCGGGGCCTGCGGGAGGGCGCGGCGCCGGAAGCCGCGCCCCCGGCGGCCGGGCGGGTCCGCAAAGCGCGCAGCGAAACTTAACAGTTGGCGGCGGCGAAGCGCGCCCTGGAGCGCCAATGAGAGCGGGAGGAGGCGAGCGGCTCCTGAAAACACTCTGTACGTCCAGCAATGATTGGCTGGAGCCCTCCTTTTTTTTTTTTTAAAGTTTTATTTTTATTGAATGTATTGGGGTGACATTGGTTAATCCTTTCTTCCCGGTATTGGCTGGACTCCCTCCCCCCCGCCCACTCAGCGGGCTCTTTGTCCGGGCACTTCTGATTGGCTCCTTCCGACCGGAGGCTGGGGGCGGGGGAGCCGGGTTGGGGGCTTGTTCACGGATTGGTGGATTTGAGCACCTGGCGGCTCCATCTCCGCGAAGGAGCCCGTCCCGTCTCCCGACCCGTCGTCGTCCGCTTTCCAGAGGCCACTGGCGCGCACGAATGGTTAAAACAGGGCGGGGGCCGGAGGGCGGGGAGGTGTGAGGCTCCAGCGCGCCAGCCCGGCCCCCGGCGCCTCGCGCGCGCCCTCCGCGAGGACCCGCGCGGGCTGCCCGCGCCGATGCCTGCGCTGTTTGAAACTGCGGAGCCGGTTACTGTCTTGGGGGGGAAACTACCGTTCCAGCTGGTTCCGGCGCACGTGCGTGCCGGGGGGCTAGCGGAGGTCGCGGGGCGGCTCCTGTCTTCCGCATCTGTGCCTCGAGGAGACTGGAACCGGCATTTCCGAAGGGCACCTCCGCCAATCGCAGCGCTGGCGCGGGCGGAGGCTGAAACACGGGGGTCCTAAGGCGGAGGAAAACGCGCCAAGTTCCCCTCGGTGGTGGAGTGGGGACGACCCTAGCGGCGGAGGCACTTCGCCAGCGGGACTTGTTCTCCGCGCTCCGTACCGTCCCGGGGCCGGCGGGCACCGCTCCGGGGATGTAGTTGGTGCCGGCGCGAGGCAGGACCTAGCGGCGCCCCGGGCTCCCGCTCTTGAAAGCGAATGGTCACTCCCCCGCGGGGAGGGCGATCTGTATCCAGCTTTTTCTCGGACCGGGGACTCCGCGGGCTCGGGACGAAGTCTCCTCGGGGTCGCACCCACACTCGTCCCGGTTGGACCGGCCGGCGTCACCGCCGCGGACCTACGCTGGGGGCCATGAGCAGGTAAGGAGGGCCTGGCGGGGAGAGGCCGTTGCCGGGGGCGACGCGAGTTGGGCCGGTTCCGGAGCCGGGCTTCCCTGGGACGCCGGCGCCGGTGCGCGGGGGACTTCCCCGGGCCGTGTGGGTGCTGCGCCCGGGCGGAGCTGCCCCTGGGCACCGGCCGGGGCGCCCCCTCCCGCCGCGGCGGGACCCGGGAGAGCAGGTGCGGGCGGGCTGGGCGCGCACCGGCCGGCCGTCTCCACCGGCGTGGGCGCCAGGAGCCGCGGTTCCGGCCGCCGCCAGCCCCCCGCCGGGCCCCGGGCTGGGACCCGCAGCGACCGCCGCGCAACCTCGGCCTCTCCCCCCGTGGCTGTGCGCTCGCGGAAGGGCTGGGATTCAGGAGCAACACTGACGTCGGTCGTCCTGTGTGCATAACTGCTCGGTGTTACACGCAGTTTGTTTTCATCTGTCTTAGAAGTATTTGGAACGCTACGTGCCTTACGCCTTTGTCGAAGGTGTTATTGTTTTTGCATTTTTCTTGGAAAAATTGGAAATCGAGTCGCGTCATTTTATAGAGGAGAGAACTTTTAAAACTTAATGGGACTGAGTGGTCAACGCTGTCATTTGTTACGAGAGACTTTTTTTAAATTATTATTAAACGTAATAACCCCCCAGTTTTAAGAGAAGCCAAGAGCAAGAAATGTTAAGTCTCATAAATGTTCAAGGTTTAATCCTATTGCTTGGAGGGAGCCAGGACTGGTTGATAATCCGTTATTCCAGCGGCTTGATCAGTTTTTCTAATATCTGCTTAAGTCCGGTTTCTCTGTTTCGTAGAGAGCCCAGTTTCTGTCGTTTCTTAGAATTGGCTCCCGAGGAAAACCTTTGGAATGCCTGGAGGCACCTGACAACCGAGCGCGGCCGGCGTGTCACTCACGTTAGCGTGTGTCAGTAGCGTTCAGTGGCCCGGCGGGCGGATTGAACTGGAGGCGGGGCAGGGGAAATTGGTCAGCTTTCCACATTCCTGGGTTTGAGTCTCAAAAATGTGGTTTCACTGCCGATTTCAGTGTTGTGAATTTCTAGATCAGAAGATTCCAGGGAAATGCTTAGTAAAGATGGAATGCGAGTGAATTTTGTTAGTTCGTAGTATTACTCTATATTTGAAAGTTGTTGGCTGAGCTTTTGGCTTCTAATTAATTTAGATAATCTTCCCCACCCCTCTAGATATCCTAATGAAAAACAGGATTAATATATAAAGTAACTACACAAATAGTGCCTTTTAATTTATTTTAAAAAAATCTTTATTGTTGAAAGTATTACAGTTCTCCCCTTTCCCTCCCATTGATTCCTTCCTCCCTCTCCCGTCCCCACCCACCCTGCCCTTAGGCTTTCACCGCAGTAGTGCCGTTTTTTTAACCTAAAAGTTTTACTTTAAAACTGGCAAGAAAAATAGCAAAAGGCAAGCCAAATCACCCCCCTCTCCCACCTAAAGCATTATTTTAAAAAATGTACTTTAACAAATGTTTGGAAAATTAGTAGTATAAGAATGTTATATACACAAAGTTGCTCACTTATCCCAATTTTCATTTGTTCTCTTACTTTTCACTCAAGTTTTTAGCTATAACACCACCAGGTTTTTGCCTTTTCTTCTATTCAAATTACATTTTGAAGGTACTTTTTAGAAACTTTATTTCATGTGTTCATATTAAGTAGAAAAGACCTTGGAAGGAAAACTTATTCTATTATAGCATCCTTTGATTTTTCCATCCATCCCTCCTTTTCCCACTATTTTGTAAATTAGAGATGATAGTTGCTCAGTCAATATTTATTGAGTGAATTAGAAAGTTAATAAAAATGTTTTTACTTGTTAATCTTCTGTGGGTCTACTAAAATGAGGTCTTTTGTGAGGTGACCCTTACTCTAATGCAGGCTAAAAAAAATTATTTCCTCTACTTAAAAAAGGTTTTTATTGATTTCCGAGAGAGGGAGAGGGAGAGATAGAAACATAAATGAGAGAATCATTGATTGGCTGCCTCCTGCACGCCCCCTACTGGGGAGTGAGCCCACAATCTGGGCTTATGCCCTTGTCCAGGAATGGAACCAGGACCTCCTGGTACATGGGTGCATGCTCAGTCACTGAGCCACACCGGTGGAGCTATCTGATACTTTTTGTTTTGTAAGAAAGCTAGGACAAATGGCAGGCAATAGAACACTGAGCATTTATTATTGCCAGGCATTAGGTATATGAAGTCCTAATTAGTAATTATTCCTTATAAGTTTGTTTTTAAATGTTATTTTATTGACTGCAGCTGATAACTGAAAACTTTTTTGTGATTCACAGATATGATTGGTGATTATAACGTCCATATGTAAATCAGTATTTGTAAACTCTTTGATATTTGAAGAAAAAATGCCTGGTGTCATACCTAATGAAAGTAATGGGCTTTCAAGAGGTAGTCCATCAAAGAAAAACAGACTTTCCTTGAAGTTTTTTCAGAAAAAGGAAACTAAGAGAGCCTTGGATTTCACAGATTCTCAAGAAAATGAAGAAAAGGTTTCTTCTGATTATAGAGGATCTGAAATGTAGGTATCGTAAGTATATTTCTGTACTTATAAAATTCTACATCAAGGAAAAACTGGTGAAATTAGATCAATATCTTCAGACATCCCTACCTGATAATCCATAGAAGCAAAAAAAAAACAAACACACACAAAAAACAAACAAACACAAAAAACCACCCTCTTATTTGTGAGACAAGTCTAACAGTATATAGTGAAAACAGTAAAACTAGTGGTGGTTCCCCTAAGGATCACACCATGTTAACTCATTTACATTGTGCTCAGCCAATTTGACTAACTTGCATAAATATTTATACACTGACACTGCTTTTAATGTAAACTTGTTTGTTTTGTAGTACAACACAGTGTATGGGTAAATAAATGATTTTTTTAAAGAATACTGTACTTGACAGTTACCTGAGATACTTAAACTTTATTAACAGTCATACCTGATATATGAATTGCAAACCTATTGGAGATGTACAGTGGCAAATTTATTTTAAATAAAATTAAAAACAAATGCTTTTGATAGTAATCCTTTGGTGACTAAAAGGAAAGTAGAACAAAATGAAATACTTTATTCTATCAATAGTTGTTCCAGTTGGAGTCTACACTAGCCCCCTATTCAACAGATAGGTACTCTTCTATATGACTTTAGTAGATATGGTTTTATGTATAATTTCCTAATATTAACCAATAATCAGCTTAGGAGGTTGTGTGTGAAGCTTTTGTTTACCAGCATTCATGCCTAGAAATACTTTGAGGTGTTAGGGTAATAGCAGCCATAAAATAAAAATGCTACAATGACTCTCTGCTTGTTAAAGTAATAAACTTAATTCATTTTAAGTGCAGGACAACTATGTAATTCTCTTCATACTCTTTTTTCCTCTTACTTTTTTTTGGGGGGCGGGGGGTGTTAATCCTCACCTGAGGATATTTTCCCATTGATTTTTAGAGAGAGTGGAAGGGAGGGAGGGAGACAAAAAAACATCGATGTGAGAGAGACACATTGATTGGTTGCATCCCACTCATGCTGGAGATGGGGAATTGAGCCTGCAACCCAGTTACATGTGCCCTTCACTGGAATCGAACCCGGGACCCTTCACTCCGCAGGCTGACCCAGCTAGGACTCCTCTTATTTTATTAATAGAATCTAACTTAGTGAAGCTTCTCCCAAATATTGTCATAGTCAAGTTATTCCCAGGTTTCTATTCAGAGTTAAACTGCAATTGATCCTTGAATGTGGGTTTGAATTGTGTGAATCCATGTGTACTGGGTATTTTTTTTTCAATAAATACCATAAATGTATTTTCTCAACATTTTTCTTTTCTCTAGTTTACTTTATTATAAAAATGCAGTTTATATATAATACACATAACATACAAAATATGTTGATTGACTAATTTTTTCCCTAGTAAGGCTTCTGGTAGGCTATGAGTAGTTAAGTTTTGGGGGAGTCAAGAGCTAGGCGAATTTTCAACCAAGCGTTGTGGAGGTCAGAACCTCTACCTGCCCCCCACACCTCCAAAAACACACCCTGCATTGTTCCAGAGTCACCTGTACTTGATAAAAGTGTTATGATGGCTTAACAAATCACTGTGAACTACTCCGTTTTCTGCTCTATAAAATAGGATTAATAACCTCTTGATGGAATTAACTTTGAGGTATCTTAATTGTAATAATTTTAAAGTGCTTATAAAATTTGTATTCTGGGTGTATAGCAGATTTTTCACCTTAAAATGTCATTTGAGAAAAATCCATATGGTTTTCAGATTATACAGCTTTTGGGAAAAGACAATCTAGGGAAGTAACATTTCTGCTTTCTCTAAGATACTATTTCATTATATCTTCTCTGCTCTATACTTATAGTGATCAAGTTGTTCCTGCGGCACAGTCCTCACCTATGAATTGTGAGAAGAGAGAAAACTTGTTACCATTTGTGGGGCTAAATAATCTCGGCAATACTTGTTATCTTAATAGCATACTTCAGGTAAGTTGACAATTTTGATATATAATAAAACCTTAGTAGGCAAAGAATGACAAAACATCTAATGCTTCTGAGAATTTCAGATCATTAGAGTATTTTAATTATCCATAATATCTTTGCATTTGATTGTAAATAAATTAGAATGGGCTACAATAAGAATAATGATTCTTAAAAAGAATAAGGATTCTAAGTTATATGTTATACATAACCTTCCTTTGGGGTAAGAGAAAGTGATGCATTAAAATTGGGAGAGCATAATTGAGTAGTCCTTAGTTAAGTGGAAGATGCCAGACTTTTTCTCAATTCCTGGTGCTATGGTGATAAGTATTTAGGCCTTGGAACCATATCTGTTTTATGTTGTGTTCTTACCACCATAAGTCTTAGCAATATCTGCTCAGGCTCAGTGCTTTATTGCCAGTGAAGGAAGAGAGTGAGTGAGCTACAATGATGAAATAAATCCTCACCGCAGGATGTTTTTCCATTGGTTCTTAGAGAGTGGAAGAGAGAGGTAGAGACAGAGATAGAAACATTGATGTGAGAGAGACACATGGATTGGCTGCTGTCCGCAGGGCCCCAATCAGGGCCAGGGATTGAGCCCACAACTGAGATATGTGCCCTTGACCAGAATCAAACCCGGGACCCTTCAGTCTGCAGATGACGCTCTTCCACTAAGCCAAACTGGCTAGGGCGAGAACAGTTTTTTGACACAAATCACAATCTCAGAATTTTCAGTAATGCACATTTTAAAGTGCGTTACTTAAAAAGCATGATAGTGTTTGAATAACCTTAAATGCTATATTGTTGTTGTTTGTTCAGTAAACACTCAGTTTCACTTTTTATAGGTATTATATTTTTGTCCTGGTTTTAAATCTGGAGTGAAGCACTTATTTAATATTATTTCAAGGAAGAAAGAAGCTCTTAAAGATGAAGCCAATCAAAAAGAAAAGGTAAAATATAAAAGTAACAAAATATAAAAATAAATGAAAACTCACTTGCTTCATAATAAAAAATAATTAGATGCACAGAGGATTTGGGAAGAGGATGACAAAGATTATTTCTTAGTTAAACTATAACTTAGAATTGAATTTCTTAGTAGTTTACAGTCAGAAAAGCAATTATTTGTCATTCTTGCAGGGTAGCTAACTAGATTATTCCCTTTTACTGAGTGTCTTCTCCAGGCCTTTAACTTATTGTTTACCAATAAACATTGTCTTTGTATACCCACCATCACAATTTATCATACCTTTGTATCACCTGTCACACTCATTGTTTTTCCTATTGACTCTCTTTAAAAATACAAGTAACTTAGAGGAACTGTTGACTTACGTAATTAGAAAACCATTATCCACATAATAAAAAAAAACCCAAATTTTAAAAGTTTATTTGTATACCTCCATAAAATTAGTGCTGTAATGAAGTTAAATTTAAAAAAACTAGTTTTGTCTAGTGAGACAAAGGTATTTAATTTGTTCATAAAACTGATTTGTGTGTTTCTTTCTTGACAGGGAAATTGTAAAGAAGATTCTTTGGCAAATTATGAACTAATATGCAGTTTACAGTCCTTAATCATTTCAGTTGAACAACTTCAAGCTAGTTTTCTTTTAAACCCAGAAAAATATACTGATGAACTTGCTACACAGCCAAGGCGATTACTTAACACACTCAGGTATAGTCTGTAATATAATTTTAGGATTCTAATTTAGCTACTTCTTTTCCTTGGAGGAGTGCGATACATGAACAAATGGAGGTGTAATAAAGGGCAAAAAAAAAAAAAATAGAAACTACATATTTATAGTCCTTATTATCCTAGAGACTCAAAAAAATGGAAAACTTTTCATAAGTTTGGTATTAAACTCATTAAACCCAAATGTATATGAGTTTATAGTCTTCCTTCGTATTACCTGTAATACGAAGATCCATACATTTTTAAAATAGAAATAGTAATGTGTTTGCTTGCAGTGGTTCCCAAAGTGTGGTACGTGTACCCCCAGGGGTATGGGAAGAGTTTGGTGGGGGTACACATTGCACTGGAGTTTGGTGGGGATATGCACTGCACCGTGCTTAGCTGCGCCTAATTCTACATTCTCATGAGTACGAGGGGTACTCAGCGTTACCAAAATTATAGAAGGGGTACACAGATGTCAAAAGTTTGGGAAACACTGGCTTAGAGGATAGTGTCCCTTATGTTAGTGATATATATATTATGTGTCATATTGTCTTTTTTAATCTGAAAAATTGTGAATTCCCAAACATTTTGTCATAAAGATTTCAGATTATGAATTGTATGTTTGTATTCAAAATATGCATAAGAATTCCAAATATTTTTTGTTGTGTGTACTTAGAGTCATTAACTGGATTAGGTTTCTTTGTAGTATTGTCTTCAAAAATAAAACTTTATCCTATATATAAAATAGTTTTATTTAAAATGTTATAGGCTAAGTCTTTTAAAATAAAATTATCTATTCATTTGGTTTAGGAATGGACCTAGGTGTAATACATTGCTGTATGTTTGGTAAGAGGCAGTGTAGCATGGTGACTAAGAGCAATTTTGAAAAAATAATTGTATTTGTTATTTAAAAAAATATATATTTGTATTGCCTTAAAGAGGAAGGAAGAGAGAAACATCAATGATGAGAGAGAATCACTGATTGGCTGCCTCCTGCACACCACCCTCCTGGGGATGGAGCCCACGATCCGGGCATGTACATTGACTGGAATCGAACCCAGGACCCTTCTTTCTACTGAGCCAAACCAGCTAGATCTAAGAATAAGTTTGAAAGTTTCGCATTTATAACTGAATGTATGTTTTTAGATTTAAAAAATACAGTTATGGCCCTGGCTGGGTAGATCATTTGATTGGAGAGTCATTCCATACACCAAAAGGTTACAGGTTTGATTCCCGGTTGGGGTGCATATGAGAGTCAACTGATTAATGTTTCTCTCTCCCTTCCTCGCTCTAAAACTCAGTGAAAGCATATTCTTGGGTGAGGAATTTAAAAAATAATAAAAATGAAAAAGTAAAGCTATGATATCCCTATAAATATTAAATTCTATAAAATAAAAGGCTAATATGCAAGTCAACTGAATGGTGGAACAACCGGTCACTGTGATACGCACTGGCCACCAAGGGGCAGACACTCAATGCAGGAGTTGCCCCCTGGTGGTCATTGTGCTCCCACAGGCTCATGGCTGGTGAGTGTGGGAGCCTCTCCAATCTCTGGCAGCACAAGGAACAGCAAGCAGGAGGGCGGTAAGGAGCAAGGGCTCTTGGATTACGAGAGGGTACAGGCCAGGCTGAGGGACCTCCTCCCCACCCCAGTGTGGGAATTTCATGCACCAGGCCTCTTGTTTTTATATAGGAAAGTTTTCTTATTTGTATTGTATCTTTAAAAGTACAATATATGAAATGGGAATTTTTTTTTTTTTAATAGGGAACTCAACCCCATGTATGAAGGATACCTACAGCATGATGCACAGGAAGTGTTACAGTGTATTTTGGGAAACATTCAAGAAACATGCCAACTCCTAAAAAAAGAAGAAGTAAAAAATGTGGCAGAATTCTCTAACAAGGTAGAAGAAAATCCTCGTCAGAGAGAGGAAATTAATGGAGTTAATAGCACAGAGATGGACAATATGGGGCCTTCTGAAGACTATAAAGAAAAACTCCCAAAAGGAATTGGGAAAAGAAAAAGTGACACTGAATTTAGTAATATAAAGAAAAAAGTTAAGGTATCCAAGGAACACCAGTCATTGGAAGAGAACCAGAGACAAACTAGATCAAAAAGAAAAGCTACAGGTGATATACTAGAGATTCCTCCTAAAATAGTCGCTAAGTGCATTCCTGAAAATGAGAGTGCAAGACCCTCACAGAAAAAATCAAAAGTTAAAATAAGTTGGTTAAAGTCTGCAACTAAGCAACCCAGCATCCTTTCTAAATTCTGTAGTCTGGGGAAAATAAACCAAGGATCCAAAGGACAATCTAAAGAAAATGAATATGATCTTGAAGAGGACTCTGGGAAGTGTGAAAATGATAACACAATTAATGGCTGTGGACTTGAATCTCCAGGAAATAATGTTAAGTCCATTAATGATAATGAAGTTAAGCCCATAAACAAAGGTCAGTATGATTTATTCTTAGACATTGATAGCTAGGCAGGTTAACAGTTGAAGAATTAGAATTAGTCTCTTAGATATATGTACAATATAATATAAATCTGACGTTTTGTTTAAAAAAAATTTAATACTTTGAATGGTGGTGTTTTAAGCACTGCTATCTGTTTGTATAAATCTCAATCTTAAGGTAATGTTAGTTTATTATAAACTAAGGGAGTTTAATAAATTTTAATGGAAAGGATATAAACCTTTATATAAGCAATATTTGCCATAAACACATGAAAGGTAATGCATTTAGTGAAATGCAGTTTTAAAGGAGAAAACCAAGCAGGTGCACCATACTTGGACTGAATTTCTACCTACCTTCTTCCAGATCTGCAGCTCTCAGGGAAACTAGTATTGATGTGGTTATGGTTTTACTAAGTGTCATCCTTATTTTAGAGTTACTCTAGGCCCTAGAGTCAAACACAAGGCCCGCGGGCCAAATCCGTCCCGCCAGGCCTTGCAATGTGGCCCGCACCACGCTGTCATCACTGCACTCCGCTGCATTTCCATCACAATGACAGTTTATGACTGTTCAGTAAACCATTCGGCCCGCGATTTAGGCTGGATTTTAGATTTTGGCCCCTTCTCTGATTGAGTTCGACACCCCTACGTCTAGGGGGTAGCAATTATGAAGACATAGTTATGAACTTCCTTTATTTAGTAATTTGTATTCTAAACTACCTTTACAGAATTTACATTAAATGAATAAGGCACCTTTTAATGCTAATAAGCAGGTTGAGATTTGAAATTCAGCTTATTATTCACATGTGCTTTAAATGAATATTGGTTACTTGGGCTATACTGAAAAACTAATATATACTTATATTTTCCTATTTTTGTTTTAGGCACAGAGCAAATTGGTTTTGAGCTTGTAGAGAAGTTATTTCAAGGTCAGCTGGTATTAAGGACTCGTTGCTTAGAATGTGAAAGTTTAACAGAAAGAAGAGAAGATTTTCAAGACATCAGTGTGCCAGTACAAGAAGATGAGCTTTCCAAAGTAGAGGAGAGTTCTGAAAGTAAGCAAAAACTGGAGTATTTGTAAGGACTGAAATAATTACAGCAATTTAGTAGTTTGTATAATTATTGAGAAATTGTTTTTTAGTTTCTTTTGTATAATAAAATCTTTGCTTATATAGCTTCACTTGTCAATAGTTAGCATTTGGGAAATGTGGCATCCTTTTTTTTTTTTATATGTAGAATATGATGAGAAAATGAAATGTTTTGATAAGTTAACATTTGGGTACCTGAATTTCTCAGAGCTACTGAGGATTTAAAAAAAAAAAAAAATTATTGATTTTACACAGAGAGGAATTGAGAGGGATAGAGTTAGAAACGTCGATGAGAGAGAAACATCGACCAGCTGCCTCTTGCTCACCCCTCACTGGGGACGTGCCCACAACCAAGGTACGTGCCCTTGACCAGAATTGAACCCGGGGCCTTTCAGTCTGTAGGCCGAGGCTCTATCCACTGAGCCAAACCGGTTTCAATTACTGAGGATATTTTTAACACGATGTTTTGTCTAGTTTAAATGACAACAAGTATGGAAATGTTACAGGAAATGATCATGAGACTGATTTACCTGCTCAGATATTGGAAATTGGCTATCTATAATAATAAAAGCATAATATGCTAATTAGACCAGCCAGCCAGACAATCTCCTGGACTAAGTGGGTCTGCAGTACTGAGACAAGCTACTGCAGCTGTGAGGACTGAGCCCCTTGCACAAATTTTGTGCATCGGGCCTCTAGTTAAATATAAACTAAAGTCTTATACTGAGGCAGAGACTTGGTTTGCCTGACATTCTTTCTGACTAGCATCTAAATGTTTTTTGGCTGATCAAATACAAATATTTAAAAGATGTGCACTGCTGAGGGAGAACCTAATAATTTCTGAAACTAGTTATTGTCTTTATTATTGGAAGGATTAGTAAGTTGAAATTTGATGCTAATTTTGAACATAGAACTTCATGGTTTTATTTTTAAATGTTGGACAGATTTTTCATTTGTGAGTGAAAGGATTCTCTTATGTAGTTTCTCCAGAGCCAAAAACAGAAATGAAGACCCTGAGATGGGCAATTTCACAGTTTGCTTCAGTGGAGAGGATTGTAGGAGAAGATAAATATTTCTGTGAAAATTGCCATCATTATACTGAAGCTGAACGAAGTCTTTTGTTTGACAAAATGCCTGAAGTTATAACCATTCATTTGAAGTGTTTTGCTGCTAGTGGCTTAGAGTAAGTATTATAAATAAACGCTATCTGAAGAAAATGAGATGCTATATAAGAAGTTTTGTTCAAAATAGTATAATATAAACTACTTCAATGAAGTAATTTATAAATATTGCCTTAGAAAAGTTTGTTCTCTTAAGTTTCCCTGTAAAAATGTATCAGTATGAACATACATTCTGTGATTTCTTCACACCTTTTCATTCCTTATCAGATATAGTTGAATTGATTAAAGCAGAGAACAAATTTTATATACATTAAGGTTTTTTTTAAGGGGAGAAGAAAGGCAAAATTATTTAGTTTTAAAGTTAGCCAGGAAATCAAACGAATCTGAGCAATTAGATTCTTCTATAGTTGAAAATTTAAATATCTAAAAGCAATTTAAAAAAACATAAAATATCAGTTGCATTTTGAATAGTCTGAATTTTTCTGACATGTACACATGTTGTGGATTTTATTCCTTTTTATATTAATGAATTTTTTAAATTACTATGAGAGCTTCCCAGAAGAACAACATATGATCCTTTCATTTTCTTATTGCACAAAATCAGTATTTTTCTTCGTGGGAATATTTTAAATATATTAGTTGGGGTCTTTTTTTTAAAACAATATTTTGTGTTTACTCTTAGGAACACTAAATATTAAGGGTTCCTTCAGACTCTTACTTGGTTTCACATTGGGTATATAAAATATATATGTGTGTGTTAGCAGAAAACCTTATTTATTTTTTCTTCTTCCAAAGGTTTGATTGTTATGGTGGTGGACTTTCCAAGATCAACACTCCTTTACTGACACCTCTTAAATTGTCACTAGAAGAATGGAGTACAAAGCCAACCAATGACAGCTATGGATTATTTGCAGTTGTGATGCATAGTGGCATTACAATTAGTAGTGGGCACTACACTGCTTCTGTCAAAGTCACAGACCTTAACAGTTTAGAACTAGATAAAGGAAATTTTGTGCTTGACCAGTTGTATGAAATGAGTAAGCCAGAACCACTGAATGAGGATGAAGCAAGAAGTGTGGTTGAAAATTACGATGATGAAGTGTCAATTAGAGTCAATGGAAACACACAGCCAAGTAAAGTTTTGAACAAAAAAAATGCAGAAGCTATTGGACTTCTTGGAGGACAAAAGAGCAAAGCAGATTATGAGCTATACAACAAAGTAGCTAATCCTGACAAAGGTACCAGCACAGCATTTGCTGAAAATAGAAATTCTGAGACTAACATTACTAATGGGACCCATGAGTCTGATAGGAACAAGGAATCCAATGACCAAACAAGCATTAACATGAGTGGATTTGAGAACAAAATTTCAGATGTAGTGCAAAGCTTAAAGGAGTATGAGGGGAAGTGGTTGCTTTTTGATGATTCTGAAGTAAAAGTTACTGAAGAGAAAGACTTTTTGAATTCTCTTTCCCCTTCTACATCTCCCACATCTACTCCTTATTTGCTATTTTATAAGAAACTATAGTGTACATTTTCCTTACGTGTGTGTATATATATATATATAAAAAGACAGACCCAGACAAACATTGATAAAGTTGATTACATCAAAAAGTCTAGCTTATCTTTTAAAGCTGTTGGATTACAATTGGTCTCTAGGTTTTTGTATAGTGAAATTTGAATTCCTGAAAACCATGTTAATTTTTAGAATTCATTTTCCTTAGTAGAGACTAGTGATGTATTATCTCTGGGGGAAAACTTGTGTATAGGTTCGTAATTGAATTATCCAAAATGGAAGCATTTAAACACTTTTGAATTTACACCTTTTTTTGTGTTCGCTTTTTAAAATAAAGTGCTTGTATTTGTATCTCCAAATTTTGGAGTAATTACATGTTTATAGGTCCTGTGGTTTTTCAGCTAAGCAGAATATCATTTCAGTACATTTACTTTTATAAGTCAGGAAGCCAAATATTTGATGGGCTGTAATAGAGGCACAAAGTCTGGAATATGTATGTATTCACAATGATGTGTACATTTTGTGCCTTGGGTCACTCTGAAAGTGTCACAGAAAACCTGGATAGTTCTATCTTCACAAGAATTTTATATGTACTTATGAAGGTGATTCTTTAGTAAATCTTTTTGGGCATGGACTAATTTGTATCTATCTCTTCATAGTCATATTCTGCACGATCTGTATATAGTATATGAAACTTAGAGGTCTGACCTTAAGTTTAACTTTTTAAAAAAATAAGGTCAATAAAATTTTAAATGCTTAACTATGTATACAAATGCTCATTAAAAAAAAAAAACTTGCTTATTTTTATCATAAATACATCTGGGTTCTCAGAATGTGTGATATTGAAGAACGCAAGTAGGCATAATTACCTTTAATAATACTTAATATTTTTTACTGTTGTAATGAAGAAACTTTGAAGTAGAATTCAAATTGTGCTTACTTAGTCCATCTAAGTTGTCATACTTAAAAGAAGTACAGTAAAAATTGTTAGTAGTTTAATCATTTGCACTCCGAACCATTCTGGACATTGGCTACCAGCTACTCGACGCTACTTTGCGAAACGTGCGTTAACTCAATTCCCCGTAATCACTAATAAACTGCAGTGTCCCCTGAGAGGGGACATCCGAGTGATATGCTAGAATTCCGATGTCCCCTGAGAGGGGACAGCGGAGTGCAAAGGGTTAAAGTAGAAATACAACTTTATGGAATCTAGAACTGGAAAACTTAAGATGATGCCTCGGGCACACAAAAAACTTCGTTAAATTTTCATTTTAAATATATTAAGTTTGTAAGTGGTCAATTATCTTATGCCTTGATAAAATACATTTTTGGTTAAGTTTGTAAGTGGTCAGTTATCTTATGCCTTGTTAAAATACATTTTTGCTATTTAAAAATAATTCTAAAGAATATACACTATTGGCTGAAACCGGTTTGGCTCAGTGGTAGAGCGTCAGTCTGCATACTGAGAGGTCCCAGGTTCGATTTCAGTCAGGGGCATGTATATTGGTTGTGGGCACATCCCCGGTAGGGGGTGTGCAAGATGCAGCTGGTTGGTGTTTCTCTCTCATCGATGTTTCTAGCTCTCTAGCTCTCTCCCTTCCTCTCTGTAAAAAATCAATTAAAAAAAAAAAAAGAATATACACTATTGGAATAACACCTTTATTCCATTTCAACAAATAAGAGTACCTATCAATTAGTTATATACACTGAGTGGCCAGATTATTATGATCTCTGAATGCATAATAATCTGGCCACTCAGTACCGTATATATCCTATATAATAAAAGGCTAATATACAAACTGCCCCCTTGGCCAGGACTTTGACCAGCAGGCAGGCCGGCCAACCACCCATGTCCCCTCTCCCTGGCCAGGCTGGCTGGGTCCCACCCATGCACGAATTCATGCACTGGGCCTCATATATATATATATATATATATATATATATATATATATATATATATGTGTGTGTGTGTGTGTGTGTGTGTGTGTGTGTGTGTGTGTGTGTGTATGTGTATATGTATGTATATATGTTATACACATACACTGAGTGGTTAGATTATTATATGTTTAGAGATCATTATAATATAGCCACTCAGTGTAGTTAAATAATGTCTTACATACTTCATAAGATGGTATGATATAAAAAGTCACGGCTCACCTCATTCTACATTCAGTATCACTAATAGAACTTTTTAAGAAACAGCTCTGAACATTATCTATCTGATGAAACAGGAATCACTAACAGAACTCTTAAAAAGAAATAGCCTGAACACCACCCATAAGCTTCTGACGGAGCAGTTCAAGGCCTCCAATACTTAAGGGGCAGCCAAGGTTAAGAACCTCTAGTATAAATTCCTTATAGGAGAAAGTTTAAAGGAAATTGTGTTCATGGTAAGTTACCAAGTGTTCTGTCTTAAGGGTAAGGAGTCAGAAAATAATCAGTAATGCAAGCTAATTATATAATTATATAAATACTAGAGGCCTGGTGCATGAAAATTTGTGCACACGGGGGTGGAGGGTGAGTTGGGTGTAGCAGTGTGTCCCTCAGCCTGGACTGCCTCTGGCGATGTCCACTTGCCAGCTTAGGTCTCCTGGATTGGACCTAAGCTGGCAGTCAGATATACCTCTGGTAGCCCAGGAGCCCTTGGGGGATGTCCACCTGCCAACTTAGGCCTGCTCCCTGGCTTATGCTGAGATGAGCTCCCCCTGTGGGAACACACTGACCACCAGAGGGCAGCTCCTGCATTGAGCATCTGCCCCCTGGTGGTCAGTGCATGTCACAGTGTTGCCTTTAGGGTAAATTTGCAAATTACCCTTTTATTACATAGGATTCAAGTTCTTGATATTGTCACAGATTCATTTGAAACTATTCAAATTTTACATAAATGCAATTTAATGAGAAATGACCTAGGGGTTTAATATCCTCTCCCTTATATCTTCCTACTTTCCGTACCCATGGAAAAGTATATGTACCTTTTTTTTGTTTTAAAGAATGTCCAATTCCAGCCTTTCCTTATTGTCTATCTGGATCCTTTGTCCCCAAATATATTTTTGAAGTTATACCTTGTTGACTTTTTGGTTAACCCCTTGTGATCCAACATTGTAGACTTATCTGAAAAACCTTTTCATAATTCAGTCTTTGGATTGATGTAAATAAGAATTTGAGATGATACTGCCAGTTATAAAGGTAGGTTGGAGGTGGGTAGATACTCTGACCTCACCTATGCACTTAGGAGAATCAGATGTTTTGGAGATCTTACTTTCTTAAGTGATTCATGTAACTGGTCAGATCAGAGGAATAGATTATAAATGATGATTTTCTGTAATCTATAATACTACACAAATAAAACATTGTCAAAACACTTCCAGAAAGCATTAATGCATTTTCTTGGGAAAATCTGCCAAGTAATTGAAATACATTTCCCCCGAAATTGTTGAATTTCTCGTAAAGTTAAAAATTTAAATTAATTGGTTCTTAACTTCAATTAAAACAACCAATTTTACATATTTTTGTAAAATCTATACAAGTATCAAAAAATATAACTTCTTAGCTGGTAAATTAAAGTCATACAGCAGCTCTTCGTGTTTTTATGGTGTAATAGCATTATGATGTAATAGTTTTGGTCACGAAAAAACTGATGACTGGCTTGTTTAATTTGGAAACAAATCATTCATTTTAGTCACAGTCATTAAACTGATACCATTATCATTAGTATAATAAAGTTGAAAGTCAAAGATCAAGCTACTGTCACTGGTGTTAGCTTTCCCAGTACTTAAAGTTATTTCTGCAATTTATTCTAAATCCCCCCTTTTTTGATGTCTAAATGCAAAATAGCTTAGAAACCAGTTTTAAGACTTCACAAACCAGTTATCAATGTCTTCACCCATTCATTCAATTTGGAACTTTGGGGCCATAAAGTGACTGTCAATTTTTATTTTCATTATGCTAGTTCTTGAATCAACTCTTAACTTATTTTTTGCCTTTGTCAATAAAGAAAGTTTTTAAAAGTCCCACTCAATAAAATTAGTGTAAATGTTCACATATTTAATAGTACCTTTAAAATAATCATTTACTACATTTAAAATGGTTCCAAAATGAATTATAAATGGTCATATAAATTAAAAAATACAAACCTAAAGTAAATAAAATTAACATTAGCTATGGTATAAATAATGATAAATGTATAGTGTACCCTTGAGTCATTAAAATGTCTTTAAAAAGATAACAGCACATTACCAGAATATTAGAAGCTATAGCCATGATTCTCAAACTTCAACAATCTACATTTGATTTGGCCACTGCATTCTTCATTGAGTAAATTAATGCTACGATTTTCTGATTTAAGTGCCAAGTCTTATTTTTCAATAGATCTTAACTTCTTGTCACACTCAATGTTGAATATGTGGCTCTCTTCAAATTAATAAAAACAAGTGTTTATTTTAGAGATCCATTTTGCGCAGGCTCATTCGACTGAAGGAATCTCTGGGAAGAAAAAGGATATAATTATAAGCAAGCAAACTTTGCAAACTTCTGTACATTACGCTTCACTTTTTTGTTCTGCCAAAGTTACCTCAAAGTTTTGCCACCAAAAAGTTAATAACTTTTAAAACTTTTTGTACCAAAGTTGTTATTAATGTTCAAATTAGTCTGCCTTACATATATTACTGTTTATAGACCTTTATAGATTAAAGTATATTGCAGTAAACACTTTAGCAAATGCATTGATCACTTAGTCATTTGTGCAATAGTAGCATTAGATATGATAAATAAGGAAATAAGGGGTAATGGGCAAGATTTCAGGACAAGATTTTTTTTTATATACAATTATTAAAAGGCAAAAGGCAAGGTGTGTTTAAAACAATAAATTTTTCTTAGTTTTAATTTCTAATATGGTAACTATAATTCACATAAACAAAAGTTTCCTGTGTACTCAATTTTTAAGTGTAAAAAAGTCCTAAAACTCAAAAGCTTAAGAACCACTGATTAAAGAATTGAAATTTAATGTTTTAGGGGGTTCTTTCAGAAGAGAAAGTAAATAAAGATAAAAATTATGAACAACAAATATGTAACTATTAACAAGTGAATCTAAAAACCAAGGAAATTAAAAAAAAATCTGATGAACAATATTAACTGTTGAATATAATAGAATTAGAGGTATGGAAGGGGAGTGAAATGATGATTCTTGGGGAAAAGGGGAGAGGGGGATGTAGGAAGAGACTGAACATAAACTGTGCACCTATGGATGAGGACAATGGGGAGTGGGGAAAGGGCAAAGGGTGGGATGGGAACCTGGTGGAGGAGAGCAATGGTGGGGGAGGAAAAAAGGAACATTTGTAATAATATGAACAATAAAAATTTATTTAAAAAAATTCAACTTATTTTTACAAAATAACCTATTACATAAATAGATTTATTAAAAATAACTCGGGCCGGAACCAGTTTGGCTCAATGGATAGAGAGTCGGCTTGGGGACTGAAGGGACCCGGGTTCGATTCCGGTCAAGGGCATGTACCTTTGTTGAGGGCATATCCCCAGTTGGGGGTGTGCAAGAGGCAGCTGATCGATGACTCTCTCTCATCGATGTTCCTAACTCTCTATCTCTCTCCCTTCCTCTCTGTACAAAATCAATAAAATATATATTTTTAAAAAAATGGAATTGCCTTTAAAAAAAAAAAAACTCGGAATAAATTTTACAGTAGTGGCATGCTTACATATTTAATGTCTGGCTTAATAAAAAGCCTAGGTTCTCATGTCTTTTACAATATCACGTTGCATGTAGTCTGGAAAACCACTGTACTTTCTCAAGAGAATGACAGTGAGAAAGGCAAATCATATTTGGTTTTATATAAAATTAGTTTTGACTCTGGAACTTCCTGAAAGGGCCTCAGGGGCACCCTCCCACAGAAGTTCCAGACCATACCTTAAGAACCACTATCTTAATACTGTATAAATAATTAATACTCTAGATTTTTTAAATCAGTAAAAAGTTTCAAATTCTAAGGAAGCTTTATTTTCTAAGTTCTAAAGATTTAGTTAATAGTGAGGAGACTAATATTCTTCAGTACCTCTTAATGTATTTTCCTTTATCCTGAATTTGTTTCATTTATCCTTCCTACTATTAAGGTTAATCCTTTTTTTTTAATTAAATCTTTTATATATATATTTTTTATTGATTTTTTATAGAGAGGAAGAGAGGAATAGAGTTAGAAACATCGATGAGAGAGAATCATCAATCAGCTGCCTCTTGCGCACCTCCTACTGGGGATGTGCCCGCAACCAAGGTACATGCCCTTGACTTGGAATCGAACCCGGGACCTTTCAGTCCACAGACCGACACTCTACCACTGAGCCAAACCTGTTTCGGCTATTAAGGTTAATCTTTGAGGTTTACAATCTCCAGGAAAGGAAAGGGCAGGTATAAAAAAGTCATGAGCTTTGAATTTCAAAGTGTGGGGTTTTTTTTTTTTTTGGTTCCAGAGAAAATAGCAGTATTAAAAGCTAGATAATGTTTATAAGAGCTTTTCTAAATTCCAAAGAACTTCTGCAAACATTAAGAAATGAATCTTGAGGGACTGACCATAATCAGTTGAGAAAGCAAAAGCTCAGGATAACTGTAAGGGAGTTCCCTTCAAATAGGAAGAATACAGTCTTTCCATTGACAAGTGGGAGAGATTTGAAGGAAGTGAGACAAGCATTAGGAAACTGCCTGACAACCTCAGGGACCCAGCACCCTCATTCTAGGTCACAAACAGTGTAAAACTGGTGGAAGGGGGTTAGAGGCAGCAAGAAGAAAAATTCCAAAGTGATTGAAGGAGAAGCCAAAAGTGGAGGGGACTAGTGTTGCTTCCCTCTGGCAATTTTAAGAAGAAGCCACCTTAGGTATTCACATCTGTACTGGATGGTGGAATCAAAATAATATTTGCCAGAGGAAGGATTTAATTCGGGCCCTCTGATCTCCCTCTGCTCCAGTAGATTGTGGAATAGATTCAAATAATATGCATGCTTCCTGTAGGAGACATGACATATAGCAGCCAGATAGTCGGCATTTTTTGAATGAATGTTTTTTTTCCAGAGGACTAAAAGTACAGAAATAGATTACTGAAGAACAAGGACTAATTTCCAGATGATTAAATAATTTTCTTTTGTAATATATTATAGCATGCATTTACATTATGTTCTCTTTTTTTTTTTTTTTTTTTTTTTATTGATTTTGTACAGAGAGGAAGGGAGAGAGATAGAGAGTTAGAAACATCGATGAGAGAGAGTCATCGATCAGCTGCCCCTTGCACATCCCCTACTGGGGATGTGCCCGCAACCAAGGTACATGCCCTTGACCGGAATCGAACCCAGGACCCTTCAGTCCCCAAGCCGACGCTCTATCCATTGAGCCAAACCGGTCCTGGCCATTATGTTCTATTATAAGCAACTTCAAAGGCCCTCTGAATATTAATTAGGTAAGTATAATTTAATGGCTTTACCCTTATTAATTCAGAAGGTGGTAACATATTGGTGCCACAATAATTCAAGTTATATATATATATTTAGGTTTCAAAATGCAAAAGCAGTTTACCTTACCATGTCTTGTCCAGAATTGAGGCACTAAAAAGTACAATGTTAAGTACCATCCTTGGAAATGTACATGCCATTTAATGTCCACAACATCATTTTCAAGGTAAGAAATTTTAGAGGAGAAATCTAAAAATTAGGTTAAATTACCTGCTCAAGTACAACTAGGATCAATTGTAGAAAATTCCAAGTTATTTCTATTTCTAACTTTTTGTGTCATACTTGGAAAGTAGAGAAAAATACTGAAGCCTTCTTGATACCCAATGTGGCTGTGTGTTTTAATACAAAAGAAGAACACTACATATACTATTTACTGCCAGGGCTGAAGGAAACAAATGCTTGGTTCCTGACATACTCCAGTGAATTCTCCCACAAAAATACTAGGAAGTGTGACAGGACTTTAATAAAAGGAGTAGTTTTAAGAGGCCAGACTTATATATGGTCCTGGTTAGTATGAGTATTTAACACAACTTTGTGATTCTTGAATTACATACATAACTTGGAGGCTGATTCATGTAGAGATATAAAAGGCTTATTATTAGTTGAACTTGTCAGGAGACACAGTATCTAAAATCATGTAATAAAAGTTACACTAATTCATTATTAAAACAAATAATTCAACAGATTTTGTTTTTCTGAACATATACCAAACAATAAAAAAATGAGCATACCTGTGGCAGGTGACAGGTAATACTACCTTGTATAACTGAGGGATCTTTCTGTTTATCAGAGGCTGTAGGGCCTCTTTAAGGCGATGATAGTTTCTCTCCAGTTCTCTTTGATACTCCTTTTGATCTGGCCCAATTAAGCTCTTATTTTTTCTTAAGGCATCTTCACACCTAGAAAAAACAGTGATGTCAAAAACTTTCTTCTGGTATAGTTTGAGGGGTTAGGGCCATATACTGACTGTATACACACACACACACACACACACACACACACACACACACACACATACATATACATTCCCCATGATGACATTCAAGTTTCTTGGTTGATTGTTAAATATTCTGTCTTATATTAGGTTTAAGAAAGGGAACAGATGATAAACTGTTTAAAATCATTCACTTCCAGTTTTCATTTAATTGAAAATTATTTTATTCAATGAAAATTTAACAAGAAAAAAACTGTATTTTTTAATATTAATTCTGAAGCATTTTTCCTCCCTCCTATTACCACTAAACTTAAAGCTCTAAACTAAAAGAAATATAATAGCCATATTCATTTATGATGCAACAATGGCATCTGGTACACTGGTCTGCCTGTGTCCTAGTGTTTCTAAATGAATAGCTCTTGAGAATAGTTTATTCAGATATTTGAGGAAAAAATATCTGACTCTGATAGATAAATGAAAGGATATTAAAAGGCAATGTAGCCCTAGCTGGTTAGCTCAGTGGATAGAGCGTCAGCCTGCAGACTAAAGGGTCCCGGGTTCGATTCCAATCAAAGGCATGTACTTTGGTTGGGGGCACATTCCCAATAGGGGGTGTGCAGGATGCAGTTGATCGAAGTTTCTCTCTCATCTATGTTTCTAAGTCTATCCCTCTCCCTTCCTCTCTGGAAAAATCAATGAAATATATTAATAATAAAAAAAAAAAGACAATGTATACAGATCACCACTTGCAGAACGTATCGAAAGTATTGCTCAGAGGAGAATATACAGCCCAAATGCTTACATTAGGAAAGAAGGCTAAAACTGAAGAGCTAAGCAATCTAAAAAGAACAAAATAAACTTGAAGTATAAGGAAGGAAATTAAAAGTATGACAGCTATATATGAATAAATAAAAAAATTGGTTCTTTCAAAGGAAAAAAAAAAGACTAAGCACTGGCAAGATTAAATGAGAGAAGGCTAAATAATTCCTATTAAAAATTAATAATGAGACAAAGTCAAATACAGAAGTTTATAAAGGTACAGAGGATATTATGTATAATTTAATGCAATAAATCTGGAATTATACTCTTCTAGATTAATATAATTTATCAAAACAGACTTAAGAAAAAAAAATTATCCTAAAATCATCAAATACATAGAATCAGTCAAGTCACAAATCTATCCCCAAAGTAAACACTAATATGTAAATTCTAACAAACACTGTAAAGATGAATAATCCCAATGTGACAATTCCAGATTATTAAAAAGAAAATCTGAAATATATAGGGTGGGAGGGGGGAAGAGGAGAACTATTCCTGAGACGAGTTTCCAACTCATTTTTCAAGGTTGGGATACCAAAACCTAATGGGAACTACAAGAAAAAATTTTATTTCATTTTTAAAAATATATTTTATTGATTTTTTACAAAGAGGAAGGGAGAGGGATAGAGAGTTAGAAACATCGATGAGAGAGATTAGCTGCTTCTTGCACACTTCCTACTGGGGATGTGCCTGCAACCAAAGTACACGCCCTTGACCGAAATTGAACCTGGGACCTTTCAGTCCCTCTATCCACTAAGCCAAACCGGTTGGGCAAAAAAATTGTATTTCAATCTCATCCTTAAAAACAATTGCAGCCAAAACCAATACTAATTTCCTTCCTCTTTGAAATTAATAAAAATATATTTAAAACAAAACAAAAAAATTCTTAGCCTAAGTACAAATAGGTGGGAGCCTCTTTAGTTAAAACATCTACAAAAAACCTGAAGTAAACATTATACTCAACAGTGAAAACATTTCCTTTTAGATCAGAAATAAGAAAAGGATGCCTCTATTACTGTTACCATTTAACAGAGTGCTAACAATCCTAAACATCACTGTAAAAATATTCTACAAGTTAATTATTAGAATTAACAAGTTTGGCAATATTCTTATGTAAAATATATCAGTATATGCATTTCTGTATACCAATAAACAAAACATAATTTAAAAAGATACCATTAACAAAAATATAAAAGTATTAAATATCAAGGAGTAAATAAAAAAAAAATATACAAGGTCTCTATGGAAAATTAAAATAATATTAAGAAAACAGAGAATCCAAGATGGCTACACGGGTAAACACCTAGCCGCAGCCACACACAACAATTTCAATAAAATACAACTAAAATATTAAATGGACATTACCCAGAACTACAGGAAAGTCGACTGACTGGAAATTCTACAAGCAGCAAGGAGAAAACCAGAAGGAAGCACGGAGGAGCTGTAAAAGCCTAAGGTATGGAGATACAAGGTGCGCGCAGAGAGGACGGAGCCTGAGAGGAGGGCGGCTGAGTGCCTGGCTGGCATTCCCTAGCGGGAAGGAGATAAAAGCTCCGACTGTGCTGAACCCTAGACCCGACAGCGCTGAACCCCAGTTCTAGGCCAGACCCCGCGGACCCAGGCTCATCCATAGGGAGCTGGGCTGTAAGGCAGAACCCCGGGGGAGCGGCAAAAGGAGGTCCCGGAGGCGCGCAGAGAAGGGATGGTTGGCTGTGCCATGGAATTGCTCTGGCGGGAAGGAAACTGGGGCTCCAGATTGCTCTCAACACCACCTCCAATCCCACTTCCAACTGAACTGAACCCCAGTTCCGGGCTCATTGGGGAAGAGCCTAGACTGTTTGGTAGCAGGCGAAAATCAAGGGCACCTTTCTCTCAGAGGGGCTTGCAGCGAGTACCGAAGGACCCTGAGGAATACTGAGACTCAGGAGTCACATAGGGCGGGACTGACGGAAGCCAAGGCTGTAGGCTCCACCCTGAAACTCCGCCCCATCAGGGAAGCTGCGAAAATGCCGAGATGAAATAGATCACAAACGAAAGAAATAGAGGACAAAAAGCGACTGGATATAGAGTTCAAATCTATGCTTATAAGGTTTTTCAAGAATTTCCTAGAAAAGGTCGATAAGACCTGTGAGGATATGAAAAGGGATCTAGAATTAATAAGGAATCAATGAGAAATGATAAGGGATCAACAAGAAATAAAGAATACATTGTCTGAAATAAAAAATATTATACAGAGTCCTAAAAACAGAATGGAAGATCGCAAGAATCAAGTCAAAGATTTGGAACATAAAGAGCCAGAAGACACTCCTCCACAGAAGCAAGAAGGCAAGAGAATCCAGAAAATTGAAGATGATGTAAGAAACCTCTGGGACAACTTCAAGTGAACCAACATCAGAATTATGGTGGTCACAGAAGATTAGAGAGAGCAAGATATCGAAAACATATTGAATGAAATAGTGACAGAAAACTTCCCCCATCTGGTGAAAGAATTAGACTTACAAGTCCAGGAAGCGCACAGAACTCCAAACAAAAGGAATCCAAAGAGGACCACACCAAGACAAATCATAATTAAGATTCCAAGAGCAAAAGACAAAGAGAGAATATTAAAAGAAGCAAGAGCAAAGAAGGTAGTTACCTATAAAGGAGCACCTATACGATTGTCAGCTGATTTCTCAACAGAAACCATGCAGGCCAGACGGGAATGGCAAGAAATATTCAAGGTGATGAATAGTAAGAATTTACAGCCAAAGATAATCTACCCAGCAAAGCTATCACTCAGAATCGAAGGCCAGATAAAGAGCTTCACTAATAAAAAAAAGCTAAAGGAATTCATCACCACCAAATCAGAATTATATGAATTGCTGAAGGGGGTTCTTTCAGAAGAGAAAGTAAATAAAGATAAAAATTATGAACAACAAATACATAACTATCAACTAGTGAATCTAAAAACCAAGGAAATTAAAAAAAAATCTGATGAACAATATTTACTGGTGAATATAATAGAATCAGAGGTATGGAAGGGGAGTAAACTGACGATTCTTGGGGAAAAGGAGAGAGAGGGATGTGGGAAAAGACTGAACATAAACTGTGCATCTATGGATGAGGACAATGGGGTGTGGGGAAAGGGCAGAGGGTGGAATGGGAACCTGGTGGAGGAGAGCAATGGAGGGGGGGCGGGGAAGGAACATTTGTAATAATATGAACAATAAAAATTTACTTAAAAATAAAAATAAAAATAAAAAATTAAATAAAAAAAGAAAACATTTAAAAGATGTCAGTAAATGAAGAAATACGCAACTATTTTTTCATTATGAATCACTTTTCTATATTTTCTCTTTTCAGTTATTCCTTAAGACACTTATTTTACAGTGTGGTTTTAGACATTCTCAATTTGAAGAGCTTTATGTAGGAAGCCTTGAATACCTTTTAGTAAAATCTTTAAAGCAGAGTCGCAGTTTATTATGATGTCTGAAGAGTTTTGGGTCACTGGGTATTTCAGATAGGAAAACCTGAGCAACTTCCAAAGGCCCCTGTAAAATAAGAAAAACAAGAGGTGTGTTTTGTCTTCTCTAAAATCAGAGATAGAAGCTACCTGAATGATTTTTCTTACCACTAAAATGGCTGCATCTAAGCTTAATGCATATGTACATGTGACAGGATCTGGTCATATGTTTTTAGTTTTTCCTAATGTCAAGTCTATATTCTTGCCGACAAAATTTAAATTAAATTCTTGGGCTACTAGCAATCAATTGTTAATTCAGATTATTAGACTTGATTTCCTGAAACATTTCCTCTACATTCAAAATCTGTTCCCAACACTGTAAATTAAAGAAGATAATCTTTTGCAAGTTATATTATTTGGAGCTAAGATCTCCAAATATTGTGTTTTAAGGGGTTAAAGGTCTTAAAATGTTTGCTTCTCGCTGAAACCAGTTTGGCTCAGTGGATAGAGTGTCGGCCTGTGGACTGAAAGGTCCCAGGTTCGATTCCGGTCAAAGGGCATGTACCTTGGTTGTGGGCACATCGTCAGTAGGGGGTGTGCAGGAGGCAGCTGATAAATGATTCTCTCTCATCGATGTTTCTAACTCTCTATTCCTCTCTCTTCCTCTCTGAAAAAAAATCAATAAAAAAATATATTAAAAAAATGTTTGCTTTTTTGGCTTTATTCCTTAAACCTAAAAAATAGGGTAAGACAGCCCAACTGATGTGGCTCAGTGGTTAAGCATCAACTTATGAACCAGGAGGCCTTGGTTCAATTCCCGGTCAGGGTACATGACCAGGTTGTGGGCTCAATCCCAAGCAGGGTTGTGTAGGAGGCAGCTTATCAATGATTCTTTCTCATTATTGATGCTTCTATTTCTCTTTCCCTCTTCTTTCCTTTGTGAAATCAATAAAAATATAAAGAAAAAATAGTATAAGACATATTATATGAAATCTTACTTGAAGCCTGTCTGGATTTCCTCTTACCTTGGAATATTCCCTAATCATCATCAGAGAGACAATGGAATGCCTTCTAATCTACATGTGACAAACCAACAGTACTCTTTTGTGTATATATATATTATTAAAATTTCAAAATGATTCCACATTACTTATTTACTCCTCACAGTTCAGTGTGGCAATCTGGAGGAAATAACATCAGGAAATATGAAAAAGAGTAAGCATTCACATGCATGTACATAGCTCTGAAAATGAACCTTCCTTTTTGAGCACATTTTTTTAGTACAAAAAGGAAAGTCTATTCTAAGCGAACCAATTCCTCCTCCTCCTCCTCCTTCTTCTTTTTAATTCTCACCTGAGGATATTTTTCCATTGATCTTTTAAAGAGAGTAGAAGAGAGGGAAATTCTGATAGAAATATCAACATGAGATACACACATTGATTGGTTGCTTCCTGCACAAACTCTGACTAGGGTCCAGTCTGGGGAGGAGCCTACAACTGAGGTAGGTGCCCTTGACCAGAATTGAACCCGAGATCCTTCAGTCTGTAGGCCGGTACTCTATCCGCTGAGCCAAACTGGCTAGGGCCTAACTCCTTCTTAATGGAATGTTTAAGAACAGGCAGATAGAAAAATCTAGGCAGGGTAGAAGGCAGGAGTGAAAATATTTACCATTGAGATGATACTAAAAACTTTTCCCAGTTTACCTTCATATTTATACTTTCAGTGTCTTTTGTGACCAGTTTTAACATCTTTTTCACTTAATTTGGAACTTATTTGTAATCTTTGTAAAATCTATATATATAGAAGCCAAGTGACCAGAAAGACCGATTGCTATGACACACACTGCCACTGGCCAACTCCCCCAGCCCCTCCTCCTGGATGGTCCAGCCCCCGATTTTCCCCCTCTATCCCTGATTGGGATGGGCTGGCCAGATCCCACATATGCACAAATTTATGCACCGGGCCTCTAGTATAATGATAAAATCACTCCAAATTGCATTCATAACTTAAACAGTGCCAGCAGAAAGCACCAACCTGATTCACAGTTGTGCCCACAGAACCCTGGAGCACCATCTGAAGCATTTTGGGATCTGCTGGATCCTGATGTGTTGCAAATGCCAACTCCTGTGTCTTTTTCTGCATGTCTTCAATAGCAACTTCAATTGGTGTTAAGATGATCTGGATGAAATAACATCTGTTAGGTCAGTGTACTGATAGAAAATTATTTAAAGAGCTTTATATATAATCAATTAATAAAAAAAGTGGAGACCAATTGTAAATTGTCATCCTATCTAATAAAAGAGTAATATGCAAATCAACCATCACTCTACTACACCCACAAGCCATGTCCACCAGCCAATCAGAAGCAAGTATGCAAATTAACCCAACCACGATGGTTATGGCCACAGAGAGAGTAGGAGGGAAGGTTGGGTGTCCCCAGCGATGGAAGCCAAGCTTTCCATATACCCTGGCGGGCCCAGGCCTCTGCTTAAGGCTACAAAATTTCAACTATAGAAGATCCATAAATCCCAACAGAAATGGCAGCAGCTATGGAGCTGGAGAAAGCAGGATGCTAGGGTTTCCCATGGCAATGGAAGAAGCCAAGCTTCTGTAGCCCTGGCCTGCTTTGGACTCCACTTAAAACTACAAAGTTTCAATTATAGAAGATAAATAAATCCCAACAGAAATGGCTACCAGAGCGAGAAGAAAGCTTGGCTCTGCTCCTGACTACAAAGTTTCAATTGTAGAAGATAAATAAATCCGACACAGGGTTTTTATTGGGTCACTGGGGGGCGTGACTGGCCTGCAAACCATCACAGGCCCCTTGCCCAGGCCACCCCACGCTCCAAAGGAACCCCCACCCTGATCTGGGACACCCTTCAGGGCAACCCAGCTGGCCCCCACCTGTGCACCAGGCCTCTATCCTATCTAATAAAGGAGTAATATGCAGATTGACTATCACTACAACACACAAGATGGCTGCCCCCATGTGGACACAAGATGGCCAGGAGGGGAGGGCAGTTAGGAGGGACCAGGTCTGCAAGAAAAGGCAGTTGTGAGCGATCAGGCTAGCAAGGGAGTAGGTGGGAGGGACCAGGCCTGCAAGGGAGGGCAGTTGTGGGCAATCATGCCTACAGGGGAGGTCCATTAGGGATAACCAAGCCGGCAGAGGAAGGAAGTTGGGGGCAAACAGATTGGCAGAGGAGCAGTTAGACATCAATCAAACTGGCATAAGAGTGGTTAGGGGGTGATCAGGCTAGCAGGCAGAAGCGGTTAGGGGCAATCAGGAAGGCAGGCAGGTGAGCAGTTGGAAGCCAGCTGTCCTGGATTGTGAGAGGGATCCCAGATTTGAGAGGATGCAGGCTGGGCTGAGATACACTCTCCTCACCCTGTGCACAAATTTCTTACACCAGGCCTCTAGTGTAATAATAAAATCCCAAACTTAGGATGCCTTAATAAAAAATCACCTAAGTAGCCAAAACCAGTTTGGCTCAGTGGTAGAGCGTTGGCTTGCA
The DNA here is from genome assembly GCF_014108245.1 of Pipistrellus kuhlii. Taxonomy (NCBI): domain Eukaryota; kingdom Metazoa; phylum Chordata; class Mammalia; order Chiroptera; family Vespertilionidae; genus Pipistrellus; species Pipistrellus kuhlii. The sequence goes on along the minus strand of NW_023425515.1, from coordinate 154,059,172 downwards.
AACTGAACGGTCCCAGGTTCGATTCCGGTCAAGGGCATGTACCTTGGTTGCAGGCACATCCCCAGTGGGGGTGTGCAGGAGGCAGCTGGTCGATGACTCTCTCTCATCCATGTTTCTGACTCTCTATCTCTCTCCCTTCCTCTCTGTTAAAAAAAAAAAATCAATAAAAATATATTAAAAAAAAAATCAATCAGAATTATGGGGGTCCCAGAAGATGAGAGAGAGCAAGATATCGAAAACATACTGAAAGAAATAGTGACAGAAAACTTTCCCCACCTGATGAAAGAATTAGACTTACAAGTCCAGGAAGCGCACAGAACTCCAAACAAAAGGAATCCAAAGAGGACCACACCAAGACAAATCATAATTAAGATTCCAAGAGCAAAAGACAAAGAGAGAATATTAAAAGCAGCAAGAGCAAAGAAGGTAGTTACCTATAAAGGAGCACCTATACGATTGTCAGCTGATTTCTCAACAGAAACCATGCAGGCCAGACGGGAATGGCAAGAAATATTCAAGGTGATGAATAGCAAGAACCTACAGCCAAAGATAATCTATCCAGCAAAGCTATCACTCAGATTCGAAGGTCAGATAAAGAGCTTCACTAATAAAAAAAAAAGCTAAAGGAGTTCATCACCACCAAACCAGAATTATATGAATTGCTGAAGGGGGTTCTTTCAGAAGAGAAAGTAAACAAAGGTAAAAATTATGAACAACAAATACGTAACTATCAACAAGTGAATCTAAAAACCAAGGAAACTAAAAAAAAAAAAAAATCTGAGGAACAATATTAACTGTTGAATACAATAAAATCAGAGGTATGGAAGGGGAGTGAACTGTTTATTCTTGGGGAAAAGGGGCGAGGGGGATGTGGGAAGAGACTGAACATAAACTGTGCACCTATGGATGAGGACAATGGGGAGTGGGGAAAGGGCAGAGGGTGGGGTGGGAAAGGGGGGAAAGGAACATTTGTAATAATATGAACAATAAAAATTTATTTAAAAAAAAAATCACCTAAGTAAAGGCTGAGTGTGAACTAGGGACTTAGAAAAGAAGCTTAAAGTAAGTAACTTAAAAAATGGATCAAGTTCTAGTATGCTACCACATGAGGGGTGGTATATAAAGGCATATCCACACTGTTCTCACATGGCTCCAATGTATTAATTTCACCAGTTCTGTTTCCTCATTTGTGAACTTACCTCCTCTTTGTGAGTAACATTGACCCTTGTCTTAATATAAGGAAAAGCATGAGAAGTGGTCAGTATGGTCTTCCGTTTGAATTGTTCATGAAGTTCCCCATGGGCACGACCATCTAAAGTGAAGGGTGTACAGTACATGAAACGGCGAAGATTATAATTTTTGTCAAAATATGTGATTCTGTCCTTCATCTCATATGTGTCAAAGTACGGCTCCACATAGGTAATCTGAATATATGCCTGGGAAAGGAAAAAGTCATTCGTTTTCTCACTGATAAATCATTACACAGTCTCTCTCCAACAACATCACAGTCTCAAAAACATGTCTACATATCATACAGTTTAAGCAACCATACCTTGTTAGGATCTAATTTACACTTGTCTACAGGATTAGAATCCTTGATTACTTCAACCACATCCTCTCCAAATCTTTCTCCATAAAATCCCTACAAGAAAGAAAAAGAAATCTTTCACATGATGCTTACAGTATTATAGACTAGAGAAGGCCTCTGAAGGAGACTCCTGAGCAAGGTTAGGCCATTTAGTAAGCTTATGTACAACCATGTTAATAATTACAAAGGAAATTATATTTAGCCTACAAATTAGCCCAGTCTCAGTCCATATTTATGTGATATTATTTCCATTTACTTTTTTAAAATAACACAAAGCGGAAGAAAACAACAGTCTTTCTTCAATAAAAATTCAGGTTTTCACAATAGGTCCTCAAGAAATACAAAAAAGGACAGAAAGCAAAAACAAAAGAAACTCAGTATCTTTGATTTATAGATCTTACTTTTTTTTTTTTTTTTTTTTACATATTTTTGTTAAATTATTATTTGTGTACATATTTTAACATTGCCCCCCTAGGTCTTTTATTGTATCTGATGTGGCCTGATTTCTTGCGGACATGGGTCAATGAAGAAGCATTCAATTTTATGAATGATTACATGCAATGCTCTAGAATTTCAAATAAAAGCACTAACTTGATGAAGTTTTACTTAGGTTTAGATTTTGAAAAGGCAACCCTGGGTCAAGAATGCAGTGACTTTTCCATATGACACTGAGTAGCAGCATGGGCAATGAATGGAGCTATTCAAAAGAAAAAATTAAATCTGAATCTTCAAAGGAGAAACCCTACTCTTCCCCCAAAGGTAATTTTTATGATTAAATTTGAGGAACACTGTCTCCATATTTCCCAAGACTTACCTAGCCTCTTAAACTATGACTTAGAATTAAGTCACAGTTTAAGCCAATTTACAGAAATCGATACCAGTAAAGTCATCAATAATCCCAACAGAAATGGCTACCGGATCGAGCATAAATAAGAATAAAACATTCAAAAAATTAACAATTTTGTTGAGAATAAAAACAAGCCGCGAGCAATGTTTCTCAAACTCTTAAGTGAATACAAGTCACCTAGGATCTGGTTAAAATGCAGATTATTATTAGGAAAGCCTGGGTCAGAGCCTGAGACTCTGCCTTCCAAGCAATCTCCCAGCTGATGCCAGTGCTTCTGGTCGCTGAACCACACTTTGAGTGATAAGAATAGAGAAAGGTTGGAAAGCAAAATGATAGCAGAAAAGATAATTCCTTGTACTCTAAAGGACAGTTTATTTGGCATGATGTGTATTATCAGAAGATTAGATTTGGATCTGAAAGTCTACTCTCATTGGGAATTAAAGATGACATTGTATGAACCACGACAGCATTCACCTCCAGTCTGTGAGATATCTCTGCAAGTTTGGTTATTGCAGGCTCCTTGTAAACAAATTCCTGTTCATCCAAATCCCCAAACTTGGTTCCATAAAAACCAACACGAAAATAGGTGCCAAACATCCGCTTCCCATCCTAGTTTAGGAAAATAAAGAAACTTTAATACAAAGTCTTTTTGTTTTTGACATTATGCTTAATTACTATAATATAAAATTCCCAAAACACTGCAAAAAGTTTTAATTAAAAATTACAATACTTTGTTATTTCCCAAATGAAGATAAAAACAAAGCAATAACTTTTCCTCTTTCAATATTTCTAACAAATAACATTATAGAACTGGCCTTTCACCAACTGAATAAATCACACATGATATATGCTTTTTTTTTTCCTTTTCTATTTTATTTTATTTTTTATTTTTTAAAATATATTTTATTGATTTTTTTTTGCTCCCCTCACTCCCTCCCCACACATGATATATGCTTTTTAACATTTGTACCAAGTGACTACTTCACATTGGTTTATGTTTTAAGTCCATACACTTGAAATAAATTCACTTATTTTCCTTATTGCAAGAAAAGATGTTCAGTATGATATGGACTGTGTCTTAACTGTTCTGAAATTAGAGCATACTACATAAAAACACTAACATTTTTAGTTAACAGCCTTATATAATCTCTAAATATAATAAATTAGATAATAAAAGTTAGGAGCCAAGTATAGCACTGGGCATAGAGCAGTCAATCAGTAAATGCCAAGACCATCCAGAAGCATTAAAGCAAAACATTTATAATCAGTAGACCTGTGCTGATAAAAATATTTGGATGAGTAACTAAAAATGAAATAGAAAAGGAAAAATGTAAAACGGAAAGCTAAAAGGGGGAAAAAATTGATAGGAGTTACGTAGTTATTTGTCAGTCCTCAAACCACTCACTTCATACATTAACCACACATTAATTTCAGGTATGAAGTACATTACAGTCACTTTTACACAGAGCATTTGGAAACAAATTCCTTCAATAAAGATAAAATAGTTGGAAGCTTTCTATGCAATTCTTTCAATTTAGATACAAAGATATTTTAGGATTTTGTGGTGGCTCCTACATACACAGCACACATAAATATTTAACCCTAATGTGTCCCATACTTATTTTTCCTATATTGAGTTCTTACTATAAAGGCAAAGGGCATGTAAAATAAATCACAAATGTCACAGATAATCAATCAAAATGGAAAAGTCTGATCCTTAATTTATCAGTTTTATAATTAAAAAAAAGGTACATATTAAAATACCTCACATTTTTGTCAAGATTTAAAGTTTTTTTAAAAAGACTTTGGAGCCAAATAAATGTGAGGTTTCTAATTTAAATTTTTTCCACAAGTTATTTCATTTCAAAATTTAACAGACGTAAAAAATTAACTGATTTCTATACCAAAGGAAATCTTTCCAGATAGATTAAATGTATTCAACAAAAATTCTGATAAAAATTATCAACTTGCTAATGGAATAATATAATAATAGCAAATTTTGACATAATTAAGGAACAAAGAAAACAGTGCATGGGAAATAAAAATTATTTTAAAAAATGAATGACTTGTGATTATTTTTCAAAACATTATATACATGAAAATTCCAACAAATATTAAAATATTGTTATTCTGGCTGTACTCCTCTGAGAGGTTTCCAATTTAAGATACTATTTCAAATCTTCAATATGATGATTTTGGCCTTTTATATATTTGAAGACAGCTATTAAAATTTATTTCCTTTAGCTATACTTTCCATATGAGAGTAATCACTATCCTGTGTGCATTTTATTTGTTTTTTTCAATGCCATCTTTTTTAAAGCGTTGTGCCTCAGAAATAAATCTAATACTGTTATCAATGAGGCTCACTGCCTCCCTGGATCTGGACTTGAATATTATTAATGCTAACTTTAAAATTGAACTATGAGCAACCATTTAAACTCTTTCTTTACTTTCCATAATAAAATCCAGTTCAAAGAAAGACATTGAGTGCTTATGATGTGTTAGCCACTATTCATCAGTAACAGGAACATAAAAATACAATTTGGCTCCTCAAGAGAGTAAAAAATGTATTAAAATAATTACAATATGAAGGGTTATGTGCTAAAAAGTTGTACCAAAAAATATTAATCCTTTTGGAGCCAGGTCACAAAAGGGATAACACAGTCAGGGTTCTACAATTTGAGAATGAACACTGGATTGTGGGAGGAGAAAAGGACATGCTAGCGGACAAAGAGGGAAAATCATGAAACAGAATGTCTGTAAGGGAAACCATCCATTCACATATTTGAGTGCCTCCTATGTGTCAAAAACTATCCTAGACATTTGTGATAAATCAATGAACAAAGACATGAAGAAAGTGAGTTATTCATGTGGATCTCTGGGGGAAGTGTATTCCAGGCAGAGGAAAGAGCCAGTGCAAAGGCCCAAGGGCAGGTGCCTACCTAATGTGTTCAGAGAACAGGAAGGTGGCCAGTGTGACTGACGCAGAATTAAGGGCTAACTATATGGAGTTGCTGGAATTAAAAATGAATGTGTGCATACTAAAGTGAAGGAGGGAGCAACAGAGGTAGGAAAATTAAGAGTCTGAGTAAATTTACTTTCTTTCTGTTTAAAAAAATATATTGTTGAAAGTATTACCTAGATCCCTCTTTTCTTCCTCATTGCCATCCCCCCTGCAACTCCCCAATCAGTAAATTTATTTTTTATTATTATTATTTTTTAATATATTTTATTGATTTTGTACAGAGAAGAAGGGAAAGAGATAGTTAGAAACATCGATGAGAGAGAGTCATCGATCAGCAGCCTCTTGCACACCCCCTTCTGGGGATATGCCCGCAACCAAGGCACATGCCCTTGACCGGAATCGAACCCGGGACCCTTCAGTCCCCAAGCCGACACTCTATCCATTGAACCAAACCGGTCTCGGAGTAAATTTATTTTCAACTTAAGAGTTCTCCAGTGTCAAACCACTGATGCTATCAGGCTCATGAAAACATTAACACATAGCTTTATCTTCAGGAAAAACGTCACTTCCATCTTTATTTTCTCTCCAGAGTTTTGGACCACAGAATAACTGTTTTCCTTTGAATTTGAAAAATAAAAATCCACTTTTCTTAAACCTAGCGTATGATTTTCTAACATAATCTTCCTTTACTGATATGAACTCTCTTGGACTTCCCACATACTTCAACTTATTCTTTCTTAGCAGTTCTACTTATTGGCTTGCACAATCTTTTGGTTGATGAAAATGTCCCAGACAAGGAAATCCATCTACTCATCTATCCATTTCTCTAATGGTTGGAATTTCTTATGAGAAATATATCTTTTTTTTTAATACAGAAGTTTTTGTTTTAAAAAAATATATTTTATTGATTTTTTACAGAGAGAGGAAGGAAGAGAGATAGAGAGCTAGAAACATCGAAGAGAGAATCATCGATCAGCTGCCTCTTACACACCCCCCGCTGGGGACGTGCCCACAACCAAAATACATGCCCTTGTCTGCAGGCCAACGCTCTATCCATTGAGCCAAACAGGTCTTGGCGAGAAATATATCTTAAATCTGTATTTTATAAGAAAGATTCTGTTAGGCTGGTTATATATTTCTACAATGACATCACTTCTATAACTTCTTTTATCCTTACTCAATTGTTACCCCCTCTATTTCCTTCAAGTTAACTGATTTCCATCAAGGCATACCAGTATTTCACACAGTGGTAGTTCCCTTCTATTAGATCTGTTCCTCTTAAGAGATCACACTGCCCTGGCCAGTGTGGCTCAGTTGGTTGGGCGTCATCCCATGTATCAAAAGATTGCCAGTCTGATTACCAGTTAGGGCACACGCCCGGATTGTGGCTTCAATCCCTACTAGGAGGTGTGCAGGAGGCAGCCAAACAATGTTATGTTCTAATTTCGATGTTTCTCTCTCTCTAAATCAATTTTAAAAAACCTTTAAAAAAAAAAGTAACATTAAAGTAACATACTTAAAGAGAGAGAACACTTACATACTTTTATCAGTTTATTTAGTCACAGATCTCAATTTGGGGACATTAACACCTCTTAGATTTTATTAACCAAATTGTGTTAGGATTTCAAGTAATGGTACAAATAATGATGATAATGAATATAGTACAACAAAAACAATAATCTCCAACATTTTTGACTACTTAGTGTGTGCTAGACACTGGCTATCCACTTTATATGAAGTATGTCAATTTTTATCTCAATTTTGAGTAAGGTACCATTCTTTCCTCCCTTATTTTAGGAAAAGGGAAAGTAACTTGCCCAAGGTCACATTTGGAGACCATACTGTGGTGGAGATGGGGGTTAAATCTCAATATATTTGACACCTTAGTCCAAGTTCTTAATTAGGCTATCTATTCCCCATACTCTATATATACTGGTATACAAAAACTAGAACATAAATATATATACCATTTGAGACTTCTCTTGTTTTCCCTGAGAATTTTTGAGAATTTCCTTGAGTAATTATGTGGTACTTCTCTTCCTATATTTTGTCGTTCTCTACCTTACAACTATATTCTACTATGAATACAAATGACCTATTTTTAATATAAATTGATCACTATTTGGTAAAGATATCTTTTAAAAATGAAATGCACATATAATATATGAGGTGGTTATAAAAATATCCAAACAGAAACTCAACATTTCTCTTTTTAAATAAAAACAATTTAAAATGCAATAAGAAATGATTAAAGCACATTGTATTTCCTATTATTTAAAAAAAAATAGATGTAGGAAAAGAAAAAATAAAAGTGAACAGCAAACAGCCAGCGAGGTACTGAAACTGGACAGCAGATTAACAGTCACCTTGATTCATAAAGGGTTTATGATTGGTTATTTTGCATGGTAAATACTTTACTAATAAGTGTCAAGTTTTAGAATTACCATTTATATACATACACAAACCCGAACACACATCCCCCAAAAGCTTTACCAACTCAAACAATTTATACCAAATCAAGGAGAATAAGAAAAATGAAAAACAATGCATATATTTAAGTGCAAAAGGCTTTTCCTCTGAGTCAAAGAATCATTCTATAATGTATAAATTATCCTTACTAAATTTCAACCCAGTGAGAGTTCTTTGAAAATACTAGGAAATTAGCTAGAAAACACAGTTTTATAGAAAAAAAAATGAAATTACTGAAGTTTTCTGAGTAAAAAAGAAAAATATTCACAAGATAGGAACTTACCACAATAGACAATAGTAAAAGTAGGGAGTAGGGTCAGCAACCAGGGGCAAGAGAGAAGAGAAAACAGAAGGCATTTTAATTAAGGAAATTTCAAAACAAACAAGCAGCAAATGGTAGCAAACACATTTTTTTTTTTTTAATGCAAGCATTCATTTAAGTTTTACAAGGAAAAAGCAAAAAACAAGCGTGCAACAATTTTAGAAGCTACAAAGCTAAAGGTCCAGTGAAAGGCAGTAACAAGATATAAACAAGAAAATAAAGCCTGTGTGACTTTTACCATGCAATAAACATGATGACAGAATGATATTAATGTCATAACCAGTGAAAATTATACCTTTCAGGGGTCGATTTAGCATCAAGCTGACTAGTAAACTGCTCAGAGGTTTCTATATAGCCTTTATGCTTACTTTTCAGCTAATTCCATTTCACGATAGGAAATCCATAAGGAACATTATCCCTCATAGATAACCATGGCAAGTCCTCATATGTCTTAATTAAGCCACAGAAATGAGGGATTATGTACTAAATATTAATAAGGTCATACACATTTCATCTGGAGAATTAAGGTAGGTGCAAAAGTACAAAAAAAAAGTTAGGAATCAATTCAGAAATGGAAGAAAATACAGTAATAACATTTATTGCTAAGGTTTTCTATTTGGATCCCAAAACAAGGACTGCAATACCAAAACCAAACAGAAAGCCTAAGCTGTTTAGTCAACATGAACATAACTACGAAGTGAGAAGTTAAAGCAGACAACTTTGCAAATACACCTCGCTTTAAATAAATTTGATTAATATTTTGCTTTTTATCTCATCAAAATAAATTAAAATGTATTTTATAGAATTCTTTCCTTTACATAAAAATTTAAAATGATGGTAATTCATTTCTTCCTGGCATTTTAAGATTTGATATAGCTTTCATGAGCCTAACCACTTAATACATAAAAGGCTGCACACATTGTTTTCATTAAATATTAATTATCAAACACTATCAGAATATGAGGTCAATTAAATTTCAAGTTCTCTCAATCTCTTTATAATCCCTCCCCCCAATGAAATTGAATTTCTTTCTTCAGGAGTGCTTATACTCAAGGTGAAGTGACTCAAGATCAAATTAACACATTCTTTCATCAACTCTAAGATGCACAATTGTTTTTGCATACATTTTCATAACTCTGTAGTTGGCATTAATCTTTGACCTGATAGGATTTTGTGGTTTAATACACAGGTTTCTTTTTCTTTCTTAAGTGCATGTAAATTAATGAGATGTCTTACAATTGATGGCATCTTAGATCAGATGAAATACAGTATTTTTTATTTACACCTCTGAGCAATAACACATAAATCGACCTCTGTAAAATGAGGTGAAACAATATGGTTAAAAAAAGAAATCTGTGTGTAAATGTTGATGAAAGAAAATGCTTCAAGGGATAAAAACAAACTAAAGTGATGACAAAGTGGCTCATTTACCAAAGAATCTCATTAGTGTAATACGGATTTCCATGCACTACCTACACCTCTTAATAATAAATTAAAAAAACAACTTATAGTATTTTAACAAAATTTCTTTGGTTAATGAATTCAGTTGATAGCAGATAGCAACAGAATGCCCACAGCTAGCACATGTGGGCAAAGCATTGGCATAAGAAATCTGATCAAATCAATCTATTAGTGTCTTTAACTAACTAAAACATTACCTACCTCCCAGCCAGTACTCTGTATAATAAAAAGTAAAAAAGGGCAGGTCATAAAAAAATTGTTTAAAAAGAACAAAAAAAGCCCAAAGGAAGTTCAGCAGTATAAAGAAAGGCACCATATATCATAAATTCTTCTCCACTGATAGCACTAGGATATTTTTAAACACCACATTCTTTCACTTTTAAGACCTCTGATAATTTCATTAAGTTGCTTGTTCAAAACCCAATAGCTAAAATTTTGCCCTTTAAAAACTTTCAAAGTGAAAGTACATATTTTGGGAAAAGAAAGCCTACTGCTTATTTCATTTGTGTATCTAAACTAGATCTCTAACTAAACTCAGCTGAACTACCTGGGGTAAATTGAAATAGAAATTGCAATTTTGCTCACTAGTCTTTGGTACACATGGATGCGAGTTTCTTGTAATTTACTAGCTCTAGATGTTCCAGAACTGACTTGTGTAATTTGCAGTTTACAGCTCTAGAAGCTGGAATAAGGCTCCTAGACAGTATATGTATAATTGAATATAAACCCCCCTCCTCCTTATGGACATGAATACTAGTAAATCTTTTGCAATTTCAATATTTTAGCAGACAACAATAAAATCCTGGCAAAACAGTATAGCAGCTCTATTTTAAGACTGTTAAAGTTTTTAGATTATATCATTTCATCTAGGACAGCTTAGTCAAGGGCAAGAAAGAAGTCAAGCTGACAGACAATAAAGAAGTAGTACTGAATATAGAAGTGGATATTCAGATTTCACTTCCTTCTTAGATGATGGCGGTAGCAGATAACAGCATGGGTAGCACAGGAAAGGAACAGTAAAGTGGAAGAGGAAAAGGCTTAGTAGGGTATTATGGAGTATTTAAATAGAGCCAAGGATTTAGTTTTAGGGACAGCAATTGCTAATAGTCTAATTGTAAACTAAGTTTATTTTGATTTTAATATTTGTGACATATGGATTCCATGAACTATAAACAAGTATTGAAGTTATACTATTATTATTGAATACATGTAAGACAACCATTTTATTCATTATTTTCATACTAGAAATATATCAAAGAATGATTAAATGGAAATATCTAGGATAAAACAGTTAAGTCCAGTTGAAATCACAAAATATTAGGGGTTTATTAAATTTTCTTACCATTTAATAAAAAATTAACTTAAAAAACTTTTTTGGCAGCCTAGAAATAAAAATTAATTTAAAAATCAAATTCATAATTATAACTCACACAGTGAAACAGAAAATACCACACAATTAAAAAAATTTGGCAACTAATTATCATTTTAAAAAGGAACACAAAAAATAAAAAAACACGACAAAGACAAGCTAAGTGGGAAGCTTATAATGATCTTAATCTACTTTAGGTAAATTCATTTTTTTGTTAATGAGCCTTGCTTTGGTCCTGAACCATCATTTTGACACCGTTCATTTATAACCTGATTAAAATGGTCATTCCATGGGATCCAGTTTGACATCAATTCAACGCAACACTAATGTTTTTAGACAGTTTTCTTCATTTATACAGAAGCTTGAAATTGCAATCATTACCTGATGAACAATTTTGCTGAATGCTTCTTGAAGTTTACCATGAATTGTGGATAGTTTCTTTGCATCCCGATTAGCTTCATGAATAGGAATAAGTACCTTGTACACCTCATTAACTGCTTCATACATGCCAGCCTGTAAGAATAAGATATTGCTTTCTTTTACATCAACAAGAAAGTAAATATTTGCACTTTATGAATTCACAATATATCTGCTACAATACCAACTGAAGCTTTTCCAATAGGACATAAAAACAAACAATACTAGTTTTAATTTTACTAAACTTAATAGAAGAATTTTTCACAATGTATTATCTTCTCTAGACGGATATAGACGCATATATATGTGTGTGCATTTAACACACACATGCATATTTATATTTCTATATAATTTGAATTGGACATTCTGCTTCTATCTACCCAGTAATTACTTCACTAAGGTAAATATGTGTGTGTACTTGTATATGCAGATAAACTTTTTAAAATATATATATTTTATTGATTTTTTTACAGAGAGGAAGAGAAAGGGATAGAGTTAGAAACATCGATGAGAGAGAATCATCGATCAGCTTGCCTCTTGCACACCCCCTACTTGGGATGTGCCCACCACCAACGTACATGCCCTTGACCGGAATAGAACCTGGGACCTTTCAGTCCACAGGCCGACATTCTATCCATTAAGCCAAACCGGTTTCGGCTGCAGGTAAACTTTTGCAGAAACTAATTCTGAGCAGAGAAATAAAAGAAATCCAATTATTAAATTGGTCACAGATACATTACTATCAGATAACCTGTGGCCTCCAACGAAACTAAAATTATTTAACTTTTACAAAATATTAAATTGGCACAGGAAATCCCCTTTGGGAAAACAAATGATTTATAACAAAACATGAAAATGTCATCAGATTTTCAGATTTTATTCCACTAGTGGCTAGTTGGCCAGCAGTTGGCCAAGGGTTACTCTGGTTATACTAAGTAAGGGACAAAATGTGTTTGTACTACTCTCCCATTCTCTTGTCCTTAATCATGGGTTGGTAGCTATAGTGAAGGAAGAAAGATTTTCCAAGAGCTAAAGAGTTCCCATTGCCTCACAAATCAGCAAATATATTTTCCCAAGGAAATAAACATATGGTTCTTATATTTTCTAGTTAGTACACAGGAATATGTTTAAACAGTCACATAGCTATAAGAGTGAAATAGATTTAGTGTAACTAAAATGCCTCAGTAATTATTTTAATTAAGATTAAATAGATTAATTGAAAAAGAATGAAATTCATTATTACATGCTATTTATTAAAAAAGAAATTCTGTAATTAGGTCATTGTACCACAATCTGAATTCACTACTTGATTATTAAAATTACACACACACACACACACACACACACACACACACACTAATACACACAGTGTATATTTATAAAAATATTCCATTAATAGCAAAAAAAAACCTTCCTCCCCTGCTAGTTCAGATCAATTATATTGAAACTCATGGAGCAGAGATCCAAGGTTATGAAAGACAAAAATTTTTTAAAGTGGACCAACACCTAACATTCTGAGAGTTATTTATTTATTTAAATTCTTCTTCTTCTAAATCTTACCCAAAGACATGCTTAGAGAGGAAGGAAGGGTAGAGGAGGGAGAGAGGGAGAGAGGGTGAGAGGGAAAGAGAAGGGAAAAAGGGAGAGAGGAGAGGGAGAGAGGGAGAGAGAAGGGAGAAAGGGAGAGAGGGAGAGACGGATAAAGGAGGGAGAGAGGGATAAAGAAGGGAGAGAGGGAGAGAGAGTTATCAGTTGCCTTCCATATGAGTCCTGATCAGGGATCAAACCTGAAACACAAGTATATGCCCTGATTGAGAATCTAATCAGCAACCTTTCCATGCACGGGATGATGCTCCAACCAACTGAGCCCCACTGGCTGAGCTAAGAATGATTATATTCAGACTACCTGGTTCTAAGAGCCATTACGATGCAGACGAGGATAGTCAGCCGGCTAGTGTTGCTCAGTGGCTCAGCACACATTATTACTAATCTGGAGCCACATTACATATATTAATTCATTTAATACTGACAACATTCCTATGATGTAGGTACTAGTATTAGATGCATTCAATGGGTAAGAAATGTAAAGCACTGATAGGTTGAGTAATTAGTGCCTGAAGTAATTTAACTACTAAGGTGGCAGAGCCAGGACTTGAATTCTGGCTGTATGCCTTTTAAATCTATACCCTTAACCAATATATTGCAAGGTAGGGGTAAGGTCAAGAGAAGAAATAACCAATTCCTAATTGTGGTACAATGGGGAAGTTGGGGCAGCATTGTGTATTATCTCAAGATACCATCTTACCCTAACATGTACCTCCCTGCCTCCTAAACCTTGATGCTGGGACACTAAGCACTCAGCAGAAAAGTCAGAGGAAGTAGGTGACCCTATCACCATGGTTAAAGAAGGGATTCAGCTAGTTCTCTCAACTTTCTTTGATAAACATCCCATCCTAGAACCACATGAATACTTAAATTTTTCACATACAGATGTGGAGGGACAGGATTGGGGTTAAAGTAAGGTAGGGTAGGTCACACAGAGATCTAGAATGTAGTTCATGAAATTCCTGATATGTGAGCTCCAGACCCCTAACACCTCCAGGCAACCAATGAGATGAGAAACCATAATCTTCCTGAGCACTCAACACACTCAAAAACAGATTCGCCCTTTCATCTAACCAGCAGGTCTTGTCAGTGTATCCAAGCAGGGAACTGAAATCATTCAGAGTCCTTGTTTTGTTCTGTTCTGTTTTTGTTTATAAAATTCTTTTCTGTTTGGTGGTGAAAGTTTTATAAACAACAACAAAAATCTGTTGTAGATTAAGCGTTGGTCAATAAACAAGCAAATAGAGAACACGAAAAGTGACAGATTATTAAGACTGAAAGGAGAGTAAGCAGTAATAAATTGATGAAGATTTATTCCTAGATAGTTCTTAAGGTACCCAGAGAAAAGTATTGCAAAGGAAAAGTAGGATCATAAGCAGAGAGAATAAATATACACATTACTAATAATCCAAAGATATGTAACTGGGGAAAGAGAATGAGCACGAGTCATTTACCATAGAGAAAGAAGCAGCTGCTTGCTCTAGCAATCCCACAAGTCCTGACTCAGTGAAGTACTTTCCAGAGCAGATGCCTTCTTCATCGGGAGATACGACATCATCTGAGACTGCAGACTCTTCTAAAACATTAGATGAAATATTCTAGGGAGAAAAAAAATCGAAAAGGTTTGTGAAATGGAATTTCTTATCATAAAAGATTTATATGAAGAAATAATTTAAGATAAAATATAGTTATCAGCTTAGGTTAAAAAAAAAAAAAAGGGGGTAATTAGCCCGGCTAGTGTGGCTCAATGGTTGAGCATTGACCTATGAACCAGGAGATTATGGTTGAATTCCTGGTCAGGGCACATGCCTGTGTTGTAGGCTTGATCCTGTAGATTGGTGCAAGAGGCGGCCAATCAATGATTCTCTCTCATCAATGATGTTTCTATCTTTCCCTCTTCTTCCCTCTCTGAAATCAATAAAAAAAATTTTTTTTTAAGGATATTCTATACACAGATAAAGACAAATCTCCAAAACCTTTTTGTAATTTTGGAGATGACAATAAAATGACAAGGTGACGCCAAAACCTGTTTGGCTAAGCGGTAGAACATCGGTCTGCGGACTGAAAGGTCCTAGTTTCGATTACGGTCAAGGGCATGTACATTGGTTGCGGGCACATCCCCTATAGGGGGTGTGCAAGAGGCAGCTGGTCTATGTTTCTCTCTCATCGATGTTTCTAGCTCTCTATCCCTCTCTCCTCCTCTCTGTGAAAAATCAATAAAATATATATATTTTTTAAAAATGACAAGGTGACAAGAAAACTTTTCTATCAATAAAAATTGTGAGAAATTTTTAAAAAATCATAGGCTAAGTAAAATATTAATATGACACTGTAGGCCTGGTACACAAAATGGGGGTTCCTCAGCCTGGCCTGCACCCTCTCCAATCTGGAACCCCTCAGGGGATATCCTACTGCCGGTCTAACATCCCTGTCGCAACCCAGGACAACTGGCTCCTAACCATTCACCTGCCTGCCTGATCACCTCTAACCCCTCTGTCTGCCTAATCACTCCTATTTTGCCCCACTGCCAGCCTAATCGCCCCTACCTTGCCCTACCTGCCGTCCTGTCTGCCTGATCACCCCTAACCTCTCTGCTTGCCTACCTGAATGCCCCTAACTGCCTCTGCCTGCCTGCCTGATTGCCTCTAACTGGCCTCCCTTGCCAGCCTGATCTCACCCCTACCTGCTCTCCCCTGCTGGTCTGATTGCCCCTAAAAGCCTCTGCCTGCCTGATCAACCCCTAACTGCCCTTCCCTGAAAGCCTGCCCTGCCCCCAACTGCCCTCCTCTGCCAGCCTGATCTCATTCCTAACTGCCCTCTCCTGCCAGCCTGATTGCCCCTAACTGCATCTGCCTCAGCCCCTACTACCATGGCTTTGTCTGGAAGGAAGTCAGATATCTGGAAGATGGTTGGTCAACCCGGTCTAATTAGCATATTACCCTTTTATTAGTATAAATAGATTATATAGGAAAGGGTTGCTTAAATGGCGGGGGAAGTCTTTTTCATCAGAAGGAGATGCTCTTGGCAGACAAAAATATATAATCTCTATATCTGGACTGATAGCCAGCTATATGCAGTATACTGCCAAATCAGTCATTAAAAAATTGAATCACTTTCTTACACCTTACACCAAGCAACTGTTGCCCTTAAAACTCCTCCTGAGGCCCCACGTTAGGTTCTGCCTTTGCAGTTCACCCAGAGTAGGTTCTGATTAGTCAGTTTCTATGCCAGTCAGCATCAAAAGCTCTGCCTCCTAGGCAGCCATTGGCTCTTTGCAATTCATCCAGATTTGGTTCTGATTGGTCAGTATCTACGCCAGTCAGCATCTCTGGGCCTATCTCTGGGCTTGATCTTAGAGGCGGGGATGATCAATAACAGCCCCAGGCTGCTGGCGAGTGGGCTGAACTGCTGACCTCTGGGAGAAAGAGAGCGGCTTGGCTTCTGGCGAGGCCCAGAGAGAGAAGCAAGGTCTGATCACCCTATTTCTTTCTCTGGGCCTCGCCAGCAGCCGCTCCCACTGCTGCTCACCCCTCCCCCCTCCCTCCAAGAGGTCAGCGGTTCAGCCCATTTGCCTGCTGCGCACGCAGCCTAACATTTGGTTAAGTCTTTGGTCATTTTGGATGTTACGACCTGGCTCTTATATATATAGATATAGATAGGACATCCAAGGAGATTTAAATAGTATTTAATTTAATTGTTCTTGTCAAAATTCCCTTTGAGGGAAATTAAGATACAAAAAAATGTTCTCTTTGATTTACCCAACACAGAGTTAATAAAAAAAAGCCTCAGGTATAATAATAAAAAAACACACACAAAAAAATCTTTACTCCCTAAGATTGGAATCAATCATTAGTTCTAAAAAGAAATGATGCATAAATACTTTAAATATTTTATTGTGATGTAAACACTTACAGGAGATACTCATTTGTCAATTTTTTCAGGCAGGTATAAGACCTGTTCTTTGAGTATGTGCCTCCAGATCAGAGTTCCATGCACTTTCTCTTGACTACTCATAATGCAACCATAATTTGGTATTTCCAGTTTTGGTTTCTATAGAGTAAAGATTTGAACTTAAAAAGTTTATTATATTATCCTAGATTTTTAGGAGCTTTTCCTGCAATCTTTTATATCTATCTGATCCAAAATTAACTCAACTGTTCTGGAGACTCACTTTTATCAAGTCTTTGCAAATCATTCAACTGATTTGCAAAGACTTGATAGTTTTCAAAGAAACAATAACTCACTTTCTTTTTGCATTTAGATTTCATCAGAGTTTATAATATTTAATAAAAATTAGAAAATTTCCAAACCTGGCATAACAGGTTTTTAAGAAAAGCAACACATAACTGACTCTTTGCAAGCAAAGAATTCAACTAGTGAATCAAAGGTACCTTTGTAACTCTAGTAAACTACCACTTATGAGCCAGGTATTAACATATTTTATACAGAAGATGGAGAATGTTGGTTTATCTTCTAGTTAAGTAAAATGTTGGTTTTTCCTCTAGTTAAGTAAAAGCCAAATAAAAGCTTCTACTGAATTTTGATCCTCAGTATTTTGAGTGTGTTCCATAGATGACATAAAAGTCCATAATATTTTAGGCAAAGAGAAAAAACATACACGGCATTGGCAATTCAGAGGTAAAACCATGGGGAGAGAATGAGCAAGAAGTATTCTTAAAAAATATATTAAAGACAGTGATATTGAAATGTTACTCCATCTTATGAAGCATACCTTCCATCTTTATGCTTTCCTTACCAGTCGAATTAATCTAAACACCAGGGAGAAAAATTAAAACCAAAAAAGGGCATACCTGGATTTAATTTAAGTCTGGCAGATTCCTACCTGAAATGTTACACAGCCCACAGGGAGATATTTGCGGTCCTCCAGCATGCTCAAATATTCTGCAACCAGTGCTGCTGAGTGGACCAGGCACTGCGCAGCCTCAGCGTGATTGCTGCGCTCCGAGTGCTTGCCAGCCATGTTCTGCAACCAGGTCAGACGCAGATCCGGAGAGGTCTGATAGCCCTTGGCAATTCTAAATAGAACAGAAATTCTTCCCAATTAGCATTGGCTTCCTAAGCTGAAGGGAGTTTAGATTGCTTTTTATGAGTAGTGTTTACCTACAAAGGTTTCTGTTATTTAACACAACCCATTAAGACAAGTTTTTTAGGGGTATGGAAATGTCTTTGTGTATGCTTAGAGAAAGTGGGCCCACGGAATGGGCAATATCAGGGTTTTTTTTAACGGAGGGAGAGGGAAATACTAAAAATAGCCGTGCCATATTAAAATCTGGCTATTAACCAAAACTGGTTTGGCTCAGTGGATAGAGCGTCAGCCTGTGGACTGAAGGTCCCAGGTTCGATTCTGGGGGTGTGCAAGAGGCAGCTGATCGATGATTCTCTCTCATCGATGTTTCTAACTCTCTATCCCTCTCTCTTCCTCTCTGTAAAAAATCAATAAAATATATTTAAAAAAAAATAAAAAATAAAATCTGGCTATTAAAGAAAACAATAAGGGAAAAACTATGAGAATTTACGTGTTCATTATGGAAAAACATAAAGATGTTTTATATTCAATAAAAAAAACCTTATAAATATATTTGTCTTGAATGTGCCCTTTAAAGAACTCCAAAACTGAAAAGAGAGTCATGTGGCAAAGAAAAAGCTTCAAGTTTTACTTACATCTTTCTACATATAATAGGAATTACAAAATTCTCAAAACGTGTTCCTAGACATATTCTATAGCATAACCATATTTAAAGTCAGGAAATGGTTATGATAAATATCACTAAAGGACTGATTTTTATATTTAAAATATGGGTTCTTGAGCCTTCTTAGGAAGTCTAGGGTCCAGGATGCCAAGGTGTTAAATGTGTTCTGATAATTTTTTTAAGCCCTCTCCTTTTTTATAATCAATATATATACTGAACAATTATGCATAGTTCTTAAAAGAAGGAGTATACAAGGGATGTGAAAAAGCCACCTAAAAAAAGTGCATTTTGACTTTTCAATCTACCATTGGGAAATGACTTAGTATTTGTGTGTTTATTTTTTTTTTTACCTGTTTCCTGTGTCTTACTAATTTAAGCCCTTAATATAGTATTATTATAAGTTAATCAAACAAATGGTACCTGTACATTAGATCAATCAACATTTCAGGATCCTCCTGGTGCTCCTTCATTTTAACAGTATCAGAAAGGATCATATGAAGATTGAAAACCAAATCTTGAACCTGTAGCAGATAATTATATGAAAAACATTCTTCAATTGCCATTCACAATTACTAAATTAGTTTGGAAGATATTTCCTAAGAGTACCTGAAGATTTCAAAACAAATAATTGATATAGTTAAGAGTGGGATTGCTGGAGTATCGTGGGTTAAGGGTACTAAACTTTCTACAGCAGACTTTTTTGTTTTTCAGTTTTCTCACCTGGAAACAAGTAGAATTATAAGTAGAAATAAAATATAGGGACAGAATAGATATAAAAAAGAATACAAAATATAATTCTCTCCTATGTTTCTGATTCTCCCAAAAGGTCGTTTGTAGAAAACTCAAGTTGTTAAGGCAAATTACTATTTCAATAATAATTGGAAAAAACATTTCATCATAAAACTTTCTGGTTGCCCATACTGCTCGACTATGGTTCTTTCTGTGACAAATACACAGAATTAAACCCTTCTTTTTTTAACCCAAGAAGGAAAAGTAGCTTATTGAAATAAAAAAATTCATCCCTGTCTATGGGATATGATATGTGGATTGAAAGAAAAATTCAGGCTCCTCCAGTAAAAAAACAAAGATTGATTTAACAATTTGGAAAAGTGACTATTCTGCAATACTATTTTAATTAATGATCTAGAAAGTGGCATTTCTGACCTGATCAGGAAAGGTTGTTTCTCTCAATTCCAGATCTTCTTCAGCATAGGTCAATATAGTCTTCAGAGAACGTCTTAAGAATTCTTCATTAAAATTCTGAGATGTACCCACCAAGGAAGATAGTGACATGGTTACCTGCATTTTAACCCTGGCAAAGTTCTGTAACAGAGACATTATCGGGTTACCATTCAATATAGGAGAGCTTAAAGGAACAGTCCAAAAGAAAAAGTTAATTAGTGAAAGAAATACCACTCTACGCAAAATACTTTTAAAAAGTAATAAGATATGCATATTGAAATCTTATTTTAAAAAGAACTTAGAGCTGAAGCCGGTTTGGCTCAGTGGTAGAGCGTCGGTCTGCGGACTGAAAGGTCCCAGGTTCGATTCCGGTCAGGGGCATGTACATTGGTTGTGGGCACATCCCCAGTAGGGGGTGTGCAGGAGGCAGCTGGTCGATGTTTCTCTCTCATCGACGTTTCTAGCTCTCTATCTCTCACTGTAAAAAAATCAATAAAATATATTTTAAAAAAGAACTTAGAACAGGGTTTTAAAAAGTGCCACGTGTTAGTTAAATTAGAAATTGTACCTAGACTTAACATTGACCTATTATAAAATACTAGAGGTCCGATGCACAAATTCGTGCACAGATGGGGTCCCTCTGGGTGGCTTGTGAGGATTGGGCTGAAACCCACATCCAGTGCTGCCTGCAGCTCCTACCTGCCGCTCCCACTCATCCTGGCCCACTGTGCCTGCCGCAGGCTCGTGCCCTATCAGTCCCAGTCGGGAGAGGCTTGTGCTACTGCAGCAGTGGTTGCCAGCCAGTGGTGAGCCCTGCAGTTGGCACCCTCTGAAGGGCGTGGCCTGTGGGAGTGGGCTGAAACCGGCTCTCCAACATCCCCCGAGGGGACAGGCCAGGCTGAGGGACTTTACTGTGCATGATTGGGCCAGGGAAGGGCTGTGGGAGGGCTCCAAGGCGTGTGAGGGCTTGTCTCACCCAGTCCCAATTGGGATCCGTGAACTGGGGAGGGATGAGGGAGGTTGGCCAGCTGGGGAGGGACCATGGGAGAGCTCCAGGTGTGTTCGACCCATCTTGCCCAGTCCTGATCAGCTGAACCCCAGCAGCAAACTAACCTACAAGTCAGAGGCTTTGCTCCCTGGTGGTCAGTGAACATCTTAGTGACTGGTCAACTGCCCCCTGGTGATCAGTGCACGTCACAGCGAGAAGTTGAGTGACATTAGCATATCATTAGCATATTACACTTTGATTGGTTGAACAGCCAACCAGATACTTAGCATATTAGGCTTTTATTATAAACAATGTAATTAATAACTAGAGACCTGGCATATGAAATTCAGTCCCTAGGCCTTGACTGCAATCAGGGCCATCTTCCCCAGCTGCCTGCAGCAGGCCCCACCCCCTGCCACTACTCACCCCCAAATCCCTGTCTGCCATTGGGTGATCAGTGCCTGACAGCCAAGGAAAGGAGCCAGGAGGTCGGTTGTTCTCACCTGCTCACTGGCCTTGCCCCTGCTGCAGGTGGCCATCAGGCAATCGGAGCCTGCCAGCCAGGGAAAGGGACCAAGCAGTGGTCAGTGCACCTCATAGTGACTGGTTCAGCAGTCATTCTGGTTGTTCTGCTGTTAGGGTCAATTTGCATATTACCCTTTTATTATATAAGGTAACACAATTTTTACAGACTAGAGAGCTTAACCAACCATCATAAAATTATTACTTTTATTTGTTAATCCTCAACTGAGGATATTTTTCCTTTGACTTTTAGAGAGAGTGTAAGGGATGGGGAAAGAGAGAGAAACATCAATGTGTGAGAAACACGTGGATTGGTTGCCTCCCACATATGCCCTGACCAGGGCAGGTGATCAAGGCTGAAACTGAAGTACGGGTCCTTGACTAGAATTGAACCTGGGACCCTTAAATGCAGAGGCTGGAGGCCAACACTTTATCCACTGAACCAAATCACCTAGGGCCATCACTAAATTCTTAAGTGGTAGATATGGTCTTTAAACTTTGGCACATTTCATTAAGTCCATTATTATGACATAAATAACACAAATCATTCATAAAGTAACTTAAAGGTATTGTAGAATCTTTAGAATAATGTCTATAAGAGAATTTACATTATTCCATTTTTAGTGTAAATTCATTTATTTCACCATTCCCCACTATGAAACTATTTTTAAGAGTTTATCAATAATAACATAGTAATTGTCAAACTGAAGATATTTTGTCAAAATCCTATTTGATATCTTTGTATATGTAAATGTATTGATTATTTTTTCCTTTAAAATTTCCTATCTTATCTTCAGTGGTACCACTTTATCCTGTTTTTCCTATTTTTAAAAATATATATATTTTATTGATTTTTTGCAGAGAGGAAGGGAGAGGAATAGAAAGCCAGGAACGTCAATGAGAGAGTAATATAGATCAGCTGCCTCTTGCACACCCCCTACTGGGGACGTGCCCGCAACTCAGGTACATGCCCTTGACTGGAATCGAACCCGGGACCCTGGAGTCCGCAGGCTGACGCTCTATCCATTGAGCCAAACCGGTTTGGGCTGTTTTTCCTATTTTTTATCTGCTCTTTTGGTACTAAAGATTCTGTCAAGAAACTTTATAAAATACATATATTTTTATTGATTTCAGAGAGTAAGAGATAGAAGTATTAATGATGAGAAAGAATCATTGAGCGGCTGATTCCTGCATGCCCCCCACTGGGGATTGACCGGGAATAGAACTGTGACCTTCTGGTTCATAGGTAGACATTCAACCACTAAGCCACCTCAGCCTGGCAAGAAATTTTTTTTTACTTGTCATACTCTAAATAGTCTCATCCATTTCTTTGTTTTTGACTAGTACAGATACATACTTATGTCTTCATAGCTCCTATTTTTCTCTATAGAGTTCTAGGCTATTATATTTTACTAGATAGCTCTATTTGGATGTGTCTCATAGGTACCACAATTTTAACATTAAAATACTTTCTCTTCCTATAGATTAAATGAATGGTGCTTCTATTCATGTACTTATTCATGCCAAAAATCTAGAAATCATTCTTCCCTTATTACTCATACTATAAATCCAATTCACAATTCCCTAATCTGTTCCAATCTGTTCTTTCTCCATTCCCAATGCCATTGCTTTAGTTTATATCCTTACTATTTCTTGCTTGAATTACTGTAATAACTTCCTAACTGATCCTTTTTGCCTTTTCTCTTATATCCCAAGTCTATCTTCTAAATAGCTTCAGAAAAGTTTTTGTCAAATGCAAACCTAAACACATCTCTCTTTAAAAAGCTCCAATTGCTGAGCATAGCTTTAAGGATAAAACACAAGTATCAACTCAGTCAATGTGTCAAACTATATGGTGGGAACTGAGTACAGTAATAAACAAAACAAATATCTGTCCTATGAAAGGCCTTTTCAATGACAACTTTATCTCTTATTACTCTCTCTTCCAGCATAATCATCAAGCAGTGCCAGAAAGTATCTTTTTCTTTTTCACTGTCTCCTTCTATTGTTTCCAGGCTTTTCTAATGATTATTATTATTTAAAAATATATTTTATTGATTTTTTACAGAAAGGAAAGGAGAGGAGAGACAGAGAGAGCTAGAAACATCTATGAGAGAGACATTGACCAGCTGCCTCCTGCACACCCCACACCATGGATATGCCTGCTACCAATGTACATGCCCTTGACCGGAATTGAACCTGGGACCTTTTAGTTCGCAGACCGACGCTCTATCCACTGAGCCAAACCGGTTTTGGCAGCTTTTATAATTATTTACAAGGCTCTATTCATCTACTTATCCTAAAGTACAGATGTCGGAGATAATGGGAAAAAACACTTCTTTTAAATGAAAGACTCATTTTTGAAGTGATAAAACTATCTGTCCTGAAAAGTAAATGAGTAAAAATCTGTGAGTGGACAAAAACAGATTGACCAGAAACTTAGAAAGTTAGACAAGATGTATGTATAATAGCAAAGTTCCAAGAGAAATTACACTCTTGAAGGAATTTTCTACAAACACCTGGGTCAAGAAAACCCAGCTTATTCTATATCTGTACTAATAAAAGGGTAATATGCAAATTGGTCACAATACCCTCACAGTAACAACCAAACAGCAAGCTGCGTGGGGCGACCAGGCCAGTAGGGAGGTTAGCGAGGGACAACCAAACGACTGACCAGCAGGCTGCATGGGGCAACCAGACTGGCACGGGGGGCAGTAAGGGGCAACAAGGCTGGCAGGGAGGGCAGTTGGGGGCGATCAGGTTGGCAGGCAAAGGTGTTTAGGGGTGATCAGGATGGCAGGGGGGCAGTTAGAAGCGATCAGGCAGGCAGGCATGCAGGTGAACAGTTAGGAGCCAATGGTTCCGGATTGTGAGAAGGATGTCTGACTGCCCCAAACTGGCAGTTGCACATCCCCTGAAGGGTCCTGGATTGCAGAGGGTCCATGCTGGGCTGAGGGCACCCTCCCCTCCCGCATGTGTACTCTAGTTGAGTAATAAAATAGTAAAGAAGATCAGTGAAATTCACCAGATAAAGAACACTTATTATAAAAATGCTGTCATGAAACAGATGAAAATTCTAATGAAATATTTTGCCTTACATTATTAAAAAGATGTGTTTAGTCATTAACTTTAAAAGGGAATAAAGGCAGAAATAAAATAATTTAAGGAAAGATAGCAAGAATAAGAAAGTGATGATGCAATAGGAGTTCACATGTCAGTATAAATAGAAACACAAATTTTGTGCACTGGGTCACTAGTTTGTTATAATAGCAAATATGAAAAGATTTACTTCAACTTAGAGAGTGGATTACATAGCACAATTCTATCTTGTATATGAGAGGCACAACTAAAATAAATTGATTCTTAAAAGTACAAATAAAGAAATATACAAAGGTAACTTAAGAACACATAAGAGGTACAGGAAGAGAAAAGCACACAAAATGAACAGTAGGGTTCAAATTAAAAAGAAAGTGGAGGTATTTTAATACCATACAAGGTAGAATTTAGACCGAAATAAATTTAAAATAAAGCCTCTTCACCCTTTTCAATTCTAAAGGGAATAATAATATAATTCATAAAAAAGATGTAATAGTTATGAATATCAATTCACCCAATAAGAGCTAAAGGAGAAAATACACAATTTGTAGGCTTAAAATAATTTCTATCAGTCCAGCAAATGGATCAAAAATAAACAAGGATATAGAAAAATAGAATAATGTAATTAATAAGGTATTTTGTTTAACTCAATGCTCTAAAAATAAGAAATACCCATCTTGTGTAACATTTACAAAAACATTGCATATATGAACACACAAAGGCACACAGTACAAAAGAGATATATGCTGTATGATCACACAGCAATAAAACTAACATCAAAACTTAAACATGCCTGACCAGCGTGGCTCAGTATACTGAGCATCGTCCTATGCACCAAGAGGTTGCTGGTTAGAATGTGGTCAGGACAAATGACCGGGTTGCAGGCTCAATCCCCAGTAGGAAGCATGTAGAGGGCAGCCAATCCATGTTTCTATATCTCTCCCTTTCTCTCTTAATATAAAACCTATAAATACATTATTTAAAACAACCACCACCACCACCACCAAGAACTTTAAAACAAGCCCTTCCTAGGTAGCTTAGCTGGTCACATCATTGTCATATAATGCCTAGGTTGTACGTTTGATCCCAGGTCAGGGCATATATGAGAATCAAGCAATGAATGTATAAATAACATGATGCTTCTCTTTCTCTCTCCCTCCTTCCCCTCTCTTTTTCTCTCTAAAATCAATATTAAAAAAAATAATAATAAAAAAACTTTAAAACAAAAAGGACTATCAATTCTTTGGGTTAAAAGAAAATACTACATATCAGACCCAATAAGATACCAAAAACAGTACTCAAAGAAAAATTATAAAATTTAATTTTTAAATACTTACCTGAGTGAATTAAACATCTGACTAAAAACAAACAAAAAAAACTAAAATAAAAAAATATAACACATGAATGTATTATTAAATAAATACTTAAATGAAAAAATGGAATTCCTCAAAGTCTGACATATAATCATAAAATATTAAATCAAAATACTTAAACCTTTAATTTTCTCTATTATTACTTTCATTTTACTAAATGGTAACAATTAAAATTTATAACACCTCAACATAGATTTATGTTCTAAGTTTACTACTGTATATTATTTTTTTAAAATATATTTTTATTGATTTCAGAGAAGAAGGTAAAGGGAGAGAGAGATAGAAACATCTATGATGAGAGAGGATCATGGATTGGCTGTCCCCCACTGGAGATCTAGCCCACAACCCAGGCATGTAGCCTTGATTGGCATTGAACCCAGGACCTTTCAGTTTGCAGGCCGACACTCTATCCACTGAGCCAAACAGGCTAAGTGCTGTATGTTATTTTTAATACAGAAAAAAAAATTAAAGATTTGAATTTTTATAAGATATCCATAGAATGACATGCAGAAAACAAAATTAAAGATTTGAGTTTTTATAAGATATCTATAGAATGAG
Source organism: Pipistrellus kuhlii (assembly GCF_014108245.1). Taxonomy (NCBI): domain Eukaryota; kingdom Metazoa; phylum Chordata; class Mammalia; order Chiroptera; family Vespertilionidae; genus Pipistrellus; species Pipistrellus kuhlii. Next base: position 154,032,699 of record NW_023425515.1, on the reverse strand, counting down.
AAATATCAAGATAGTCTAGGATTAGGCTCAAAATATATAAAATAATTCCAAGCTTCCCCCTAAATCCATTTAATAGACAGTTGCAGGAGTTATATTTCATTATGAATCCAAAGACAAAATACTTACATTCCCTATTTCAAAGTTTTGTCTCATCAATAGGTAAAGGGAGGCACTAGCATGTGACCGTATTGTACTGATGCTACTGCTACAGTGTCGGAGAAGCCGGAGGCATAAATCAGCACATTGTTCTGTCTCTTCTTCAAACAGGAGTTCAGGGAACTATAAAAAACAATACCGACATTGAAGTTATGTAGCCTGAACTAGAGATTTGTTAGTATAGCCAAGAATCAAAAGAATGGTGAAAGGACAATATTTGCTAATTTATATATATAATCTCTATATATAAAGGCTAATATGCAAAGTGTCCCCTCAGGAGTTTGACTGGCCAGCAGTTCGATTGCTCACTATGATGTATGCTGACTACTGGGGGGTGGCGTGGAACAAAGGAAGGTCCCGGCTGGCAGCTGGGAAAGGAAGTCCCCAGCTGGTAGAACCCTACTGGTGCATGAATGTCATGTACTGGGCCTCTAATGGTTAATAATGTGGATCAGATTCAGACAGACTGGGTTTGAATACTACCTAACTATGGCACTTACTAGCTAGTAGCAGCGTAAAATTGGACAAGTTTTCTTATCCATAAAATGAGCCAAATAATATTATCTACTTGGGGTTGTATATCTATCTTACATTAGATAATTCCCATAAAACACTTGGTATAGTAACCAACATGTAATAATTCTATAATATGTTTTTATTATTACAAGAGTACTGAAAGTTATTTTCACTGGTTAAGTTTCATCAGTAGCTCTGTATTCCATCTTATAAGATGTATAAGATGAAATAGCTACCTTTGAATATGATCTCACTTATTTGTGGAATCTAATGAACAAAAGAAATTGACCAAAAAAATAAGACTTAAGCATGGAGGAACAGACTCACATACCACAATGTGGGGTTGAGGGGACAAGAAGAGATAAACCAAATAATTTATATACTTATTAGAGGCCTAGTGCATGAAATCTGTGCACTCAGGGTGGGGGGAGGGGACTCCCTCAGCCCCCCCTGCACCCTCTCACGGTCTGAGAGCCCTTGGGGGACATCTGCTTCCTATGGGGAACGGGTCTAAGCCAGCAGCCGGACATCCTTAGCATTGCCACGGAGGTAGCAGAGGCTCGCCAGCTGTGAGCCCGGCTTCTGGCTGAGCAATGCTCCCCCTGTGGGAGCACACTGACCACCAGGGGGTAGCTCCTGCATTGAGTACCTGCCTCCTGATGGTCAGTGCATATCATAGTGACTGGCCATTCCACTGTTAGGTCAATTTGCATATTAGCCTTTTATTATATGGTATATGCATAGCCCATGGGTATGGGCAATAGGATAGTGAAGATATGGGAATGTTAGGGAGGAGCTTAGAGGAGGGAAGTAAGAGATGGGGCAAATTTGAGGTATCTGTAATATTATCAAAAAAGAAAAAGAAATAGCTACCTTCGAGATTTAAGGATATTCAAATTTTTAGGAGGAAACCAATGTAGGAGATAAATATTTGAAGTCGTTGAACAAATGTACTTTATTTTCCATTCACCATACATTAAGTTAATTTAAATTGAATGGACTGAACTACTTATACATTGAATTCTTGATTTATCAAGTTAATAAGGAACAGGAAGAACAAGAAATAAGGAAAGCCCCAAATTTAAAATTAGCTATTAATTTTAGGCCTTTCCTCACATCAAAATTATTTTTTAAGCCAGAAACTGGTTAAAGGTGATCCAAATAATAATTCGAAAAGGCAAACAATAGAAGAGAGACAAAGAAGAATCAAGGGTCTTGGGTTTCTATGAAAACTTTAAATATAAATACATTAGCCAATGAACATGTCAAATGATCTTAGACAATGTTAATAAAGTCTGATAAGACTGAAGGGAAAAAATTAACCTACCTTTGAAACCAGGGCCCTCTGTGTAGCAAAACAGTGTTGTAGATAAACTGCACTTTGGTTACATGCCATACTATGTAGCAGCACTTTTAGTACCCCACCAAGGATGCTCTCTTTGGATTCTGTTACAGAAACGGTCTGCAATTTAAAGATTAAATAAAAAAAGAGATGTACTTGCAATTTGGTTAAGGAGACAGAATATGTATACACAAAAAAAAATAATGTTTTTAAAATAGGAAAATGATAAGATCTAAGAGAACTTAAAAAAAAAAAAAAAAAGTTTACCAGGATTTGGATAAAAGAAAAAAAGAGAAAAACAGAATGGGCAGAATTTATTTATTTATTAAATATATTTTATTGATTTTTCACAGAGAGGAAGGGAGAGGATAGAGAGCTAGAAACATCAATGACAGAGAAACATCGACCAGCTGCCTCCTGCACACCCCCCACTGGGGATGTGCCCGCAAACAACCTATATACCCTTGACCGGAATCAAACCTGGGACCTTTCAGTACGCAGACCAATGCTTTATCCACTGAGCCAAAACGGTTTTGGCCAGAATGGGCAGGATTTAAATGAAGGAGAGCAAGGAGAGCAAGGATATAGCTTTTAGGAACTACTTATACTTAAAATGTAATAAAATGGCTCAATGAATACCGTATTTTCCAGCGTATAAGACGACTTTTGAAAGGAAAAAAAGCCTTCTCCGATTGGCCAGAGTCAGAGAGACAGTCTATTAAAAAAAACAAACAAACTGGTGTTGCCTCGGAAGTGAGGGGTAGTCTTATACAGCGAATATAGGCCTAAACCTATGTTTTAACTGTAAAATTAGGGGGTCGTCTTATATGCTGGAAAATACGGTACTTTCCCCCCAAACTCAATTTACCAAATATATATATATTATTGATTTTGTACAGAGAGGAAGGGAGAGAGATAGTTAGAAACATCGATGAGAGAGAGTCATTGATCAGCTGCCTCTTGCACACCCCCTACTGGGGATCTGCTCGCAACCAAGGTACATGCCCTTGACCGGAATCGAACCCGGGACCCTTCAGTCCCCAAGCCGACGCTCTATCCATTGAGCCAAACTGGTCCCGTCCAAATCTATATATTTTTTCTTTTAAATATATTTTTATTGATTTCAGAGAGGAAGGGAGAAGGAGAGAGAGACAGAAACATCAATGATGAGAGAGAATCTTTGATCAGCTGCCTCCTGCATGCTCCCTACTGGGGATGGAGCCCACACCCCGGCAAGTGCCCTTGACTGGAATCAAACCCAGGACCCTTCAGTCTACAGGCTGACACTCTATCCATTGAGCAAAACGAGCTAGTGAATCAAATCTATACTTTAAATTCCTGTTCTTTGCGTTCTTACCTGGACAACAATCTCTAGTGTATCCAAAATGATTAGGTTTGCTTCAGTAGCCAGATTTCCATCAATCAGTGCTTCATGTTCAATCTCTGCTCTTGATCTAATTAAAATAGTATAAGAAATTATATTTATCTTAAAACAGCAGATCCACAATTCAAAAAAAGACTTAAAAGATTCATAGAAAAAACAAACAAAACTTGGAATCATTTTTCAGTATTTGGTGAATTGAAAATTATAAGAGAATAAGGGAAAAGACAATATTTTACATATCAATGTTTTATTTTACCCTACATTTTGTTGACTATTCCTATATATATACTTTATCACAATGCCAATGAGAGCAGAAATACTTAGCTTCCAGAGATACAGCAAACACAGAAAGTGTTTTATTCTGCATGGAATAGCCACTAGGTGGTGCTATGTGGGTTTGCATTTAGGGCTGCATCATGGCATTATTCAAAATGTTGAAGGATAAAAGTACTTTCCCCCCCTAAAGTTTAAAAAATTTTAAATTTTGATGCAGAAAATAAATTAACTCTTCAATGAGACTCTGGATGGAATCACGCATTAGAAACAAAACATCTGATGCCAATCAAGTCATTTACTTGACTATCCAATATATACAAAAGTATTATTTAATAAAAATTTAAAAAACTATAGATGATTTATAGGTAAAGTTGACATTATTTTAATAGCAATACATATATAGAAATTATATATTACATCTAAATAGACAAAATAATACACAAATCAAAGCAAAAGTATAAGGACATACTAAATACTAACTTACTGAAGTTCTTAGATGTTTAAGTCTCTGAATTTTTATTACTACCATTAAAGAGAAAAATTTATGAGTTTATATTTTACAAATTAAATTTAAGGAGAAAATACAGCATAGTTAGAATTAAATTGAAAAAGAAAATAATGCATTGTTCAAACATAAAATCCAGAAAGACTTCTGTAAAGAAACATTATAAAAATATGGTTTAGCCCTAGTTGGTGTGGGTCAGTGAATAGAGCGTGGGCTGAAGGGTCCCATGTTCCATTCCAGTCAAGGGCATATGACCAGGTTGCCAGCTGATTCCCAATAGGGGGTGTGCAGGAGGCAGCCAATCAATGATTTTCTGTCATCATTGATGTTTCTCTCTCTCTCTCTCTCTCTCTCTCTCTCTCCCTCCCTCTCTCTCCCTCCCTCCCTCCCTCCCTCCCTCCCTCCCTCCCTCCCTCCCTTTTCCTCTCTGAAATCAATAAAAATATATTTTAAATATTATTTTAAATAAATATTAAAAATATATTTTAAACCATATATATATGGTTTAAACAAAAAGAATCAGGAAAATACTAAAAAAACACACAAAAAACAGCTTCCTTAGAATACGGCAAGATAAGCAGAAAGAACATTACACAAATGCAGAAATAAAGCAATATATGCTGGCTGTTTTGTGAATTCCACCACACATGTGGAAAAGTAATCAAAGAAATGGACTTAGGCAGACAAAGAAGAGAGAAAAGTGAACACTCAAAGTTCAAAAATGTTAGCATATTAATTTTATACTCAGTGTCTGCTTTGGTCTGAATATTTGTGTCCCCCTACATTCTTATGTTGAAAATCTAATGCCCAAGGTAATGAATGGTATTAGGTGAGGCAAAGGTCACGAGAGTAAGGGCCTTGGGAATGGGATTAGTGCTTTTATAACAGAGGTCCCAGGGAATCTGTTTGCCTTCCTACCATATGAGAACATAGCGAGAGAGAAGTCTGTAACCTGGGAGAGAGTCAGACACCAAATCTGCTAGTGCCATGATACTGAACTTCCCAGCTTCCAGAACTGTGAGAAATAAATGTCTGTTGTTTATAAGTGGCCCAGCAAATGATATTTTGTTATAGCAGCCTAAAGAGACTAATAATTTCAAATTCTCATCTATATGGTACTGAGTCTGCTGTTACTGTTTTTTGTCTATAGGCTTGCATAGGGCCTTGCTTTCTGTGTTTTACGGTTTCACTATTGTGAACTAATATTTCTGGAAGTTTATTTTAAGAATCCTCTAACTCTTGGGCTGAAAATGGTTTCAGATTGAGTGACCAACAATCTTGGACAGGACTGAGGGGTTCCCTGGGATATGAAACATTCAGTGCTAAAAATTAGTAGTACTAGGCAAACCTGAATGAGCTGGTCACCATATACTAAAGTTTTTTGGGCCAGTCAAGCTACTCCAGGGCTAACTTGTAATTACAAATTGCCAAGAGAAAATATTTAGCCCCTTAATTCAATGCCAAGTTTCAAGCCAAGCAATTTTACCTGCAGTCACCTAGGCAGTGAGAAGGGTTCATTTCTAGTTCTCTTTATACTGATGATGTAGTCCTTTAGGCTCCTGGACTCATGGTAGTGCATTTCAGCTGTGTTTTTACCTGGCTTGTCTCCACGCTAGAATCAGAAGACCCAGAGTGTTTTGTCTTCCTTTAATTATATTTTAGGCTCCAAGAGGGCAAATAATAGTTTTCTAATTTTTTGTAATGCTTGAAATATTTAGTTTAAGTGTGATACCCAAAATATATTCTAAAATAGTTGTAGAATGCAACTTTCGAAGGGGGTGGGCTGCTGGGGAAAATGGGGTAACATTTAAAATATGTAACATTATGCTTTACTATACCATATTAAAAATTCTTCCCCCAAATCTTTTTAAATCTTCTATTTAAAAATTAAGTATAATATTTTTTCTTCTAAGATTTGAATGTCTAACATATACATAAAATAACATTAAAATTAAGTCATTTTCCTCTTGCAGCTGAAATTCAACAGGCCTATCATTTAACATAAAATAGAAGATTATATTACTTGTCAAGTTTCTCAGTGTTTTGCCGCCAGTGAGTCATATCCTTCCTCCACCTCAGATTTTCTTGACTGCCAAAGGCACTTCCAGATGGGCTTCTCTCTGTTAAGTACATTTCACAACCATTTTTAAAAATGTTATTTCAAGTGGACACATATATATACTTGCAAACATTTAAGAAATCCTGCACAATGTTAATAATTTTTTACACAGCCATTTTTATCCTCAATAACAATGGAAAAACCTGACAACGATGCTTTTTATTCAAAGCTTTCATAACAGTTACAGAAGAAATATGCTTGCTATATGTATTATAACAACAACAACAACAACAAAAACAACATCCTTTTAAATAAGCAACTTTTCTAATACCTATTTTCTCAAAATCTTAACCATGGCTTCTATGGCTCTACATGATATAACCTTATTTCCTATCCTTATTCCTCTTGCTTGCACCACTAAAGTTGTGTGTGTGTGTGTGTGTGTGCTTGTGTATGTGTGGTGTATTCTGAATATATGCTTCTGAGTTAGAGCCTAAAGGTTGTTTTTTCTTCTACCAGATTCTTCTTCCCAAATTTTCCCTGGCCAGTCATTTCTTACTTCCACAGATAGGCCTTTCCCAACTCTCCAACTTCTTTTCTTCTTAATCTGCTTTACTTTTCCATAGCACTTATAAACATAAGGTTATAAATCACTAAGAACAGAGATTATGTTTATTTGCCCACCACTTAATGTCTGAGGCTGACAAAGTTTCTGGCACATTTTCAGTGCTCAATAAGTTTGTTTGATAAAGAAAGAAAATAAGGATAATTCCTATAGTGATTCTTTTAGACAACAGAAAGCAGAGCAAGAGAAAAACAAGGGCTTTCTCCCAAGAGGTTTCTAGGATGAAAGATGGACTGAATCACACAGACTCTTTTAAGAGGCAGTAGCAATAGAACTGATTTATACAAATCCAGCAAAAGTGTGATACCCAAAATATATTTGGGAATTGTGCAGAAATATAAAAATACTTAAACAATAGAATGCCATGATTTAATCAATGAGAAAGTTAATGCTCCTTTTTGAAAAACATGAGACCTTAAATTGGTTGGGAAGATGGAAAGAAAAATGGAAATCAAAATTCAGAGTTCAAATACAAATTTTAAAAATTTTGAGAAAAAATATAATTTGCCACACAATAAAGGACATGTCTGGATATATCATCTCTGTAGTGACCATATCTGTAAACATTTCACAAATTGGAGGAACAAGAAAGGAAATGTGTAAACATTTCATAAATTGTAACATATTGTTAGTAGTTCCACCTTTCCAACAATAAACTACAGAAAGAGTTGTAGTATAATATGAAGAACACTAAATTGGAAGCCAAAAGATCCTGCTTCTGTCACTTAGTTTATGATCTTAGACAAGTTGTTTATCTCTATGATGAGGATATCCTCTCTTAAAGATGAGGATAATATTCATTAGATTTTGGTAATAATTAAATAACCTACTTGAAAGTTAATTTTCATACCTTTCTTGAAGATTATTGTACATAATAAATGAGTTAAAAGAAAATACATAGGTCATTGTGAATTGTATATAACTACAGTGAAAAAATTGGTGCTCTATTAATTCCATTAAAGGCAAAGACTTTATCTTATTCATTATTAAATTCCAAACATACATAGCATATAAAGAATATTTAAGCTCACTTAAATAAGTGACCACCGTGATGACAGCATTTTGAAAAACAATAAAATATCTATCTAAATATAAAAAACCCTAATATGCAAATAGACCTAATGACAGAACAACTGAACAACCTGTCCCTATGAAGTACGCTAACCACCAGGTGGCATGCATGGAACATGGTGGGTGTTGGCAGCAGGCAGCAGAGCATGGAACAGGAGGGCGTTGGCTGTGACAGGATTATGGAGCAGGTGAGCAAGAGTGTCAGACCAAGACAGGGCGCTGGTCACTGTCATCAGGACAAGCCTCTGGTGGTTAGTGAAAATTCTTTGCTCCCGCACACTGCAGTCCCACCTGGCGCTTGCACCAGCTGCCAGCATTGAGCGGCCACTCACACCCGCTGCCAGCACCTAGCACCGATCCCAATTGTTGGCGCTGTCAGCAGGTGTGAGTGGCAGCTGCAGGCCTTGACCACCCCTGCGGGTTTCTCTACCTCTCCCTGCTCCTGAGGGGCTGTTGGTACAGCTGCCACCCCTCACACCCACTGATGGGGCCGGCCCTGCTCACACCCACTGCTGGCGCCGGCTCCAATTGCTCCATGCTGTCAGTGGGTGCAAGCAGGGCCGTTGGCAGAGAGGGGACTGAGGGCCACGGTGGGGGGCCTGGGTGGGGGTGCAGGGATGGGCCGATACCCACACCTGTGCCCACCGCAGCCTCGTGGCCCACAGTTCCTTTCAAGGTGCATGAATTCATGCACTGGGCCCCTAGTATACTTATAAATGTATAGTCATATTTTAAGTCAACAAATATACATGGAACTATTAGCATGTGTCATGTACACAGATGACTAAGCCATGGCCCTGTCCTTAAGGAGTTGACAGCAACAATATCATTTACATATCACTTTAGAATTTATGAAATGTTTATACATATGATCACTACAAAGATGATAAGCTCAGTTAGTTATACTACCTTTTAAATTCTCCAAACTATCACAAGTAGATAAGGAAAAAGAAAGTGGGGAGATTAAGTGACCTGGTCAAAGTTATATGGCTAATTGTTAGCAGACCTGGGATTAGAATCAGGCCTCTAAAGCTATTGCTTCTTCTCACTAATATTGGAGTTTGATGGCCAATATCTTTGCCTTAGTTACAGAGTATATTAATTCATTGTGCAAAATAGGTAACTTTTAAGAGTAAAAGGAAATGCTACAAAGAATGATACCAAGAGTGAGCCCTATATAGACTGTGTGATTATGATGTGTTAGTGTAGGTTCATTAATGATGTTGATAACGGGAGAGTCTATACATACATGCAGGCAAGGAAATCTCTGTATCTTCAGTTCAATTTTGCTGTGTACCTAAAACTAGAGTAGTTTTAGGATGCTATTAATAATCACACAAGGGTAACAGGAATAAACTGAGACTATCCAGAGCAAATCACAAAGAACGTTTCACCCTACTTCAATCAGAACTCTTAACTTGAGTTCCTACGGAGAAATGGTTATTTCAGTTAATTCACAGTTACATTTAAAACACTTTTTTTTAAAGGGTAGAACTGTCACTGAAGACATGCAACAATGAGGACTATAAAATAAACTTGAAGGAAAATGAAGAAATTCTCACCAGAAGGAGAAGACATTGTGTACATACCAAGCTGTCCTCGGCTTCGGCGCACCATTTCTTGCCTAGCACCTATGCTCCCAAGAATAGCTTCTTCAAGCTTAGCTCTCATGTCTTTTGATTTTTTAAAGGTCAAGCTATTCATTCTTTCAAACACTTTCTTTCCCTAAAATTTAAACATTAGAAAAGAAGAAGAGTTGAGAAAATTTTCTTCTTTCTCCACATAATTTCCTATCTTGTTCCTCTTTGCAATGGCATAATGATCACTTACTTTGTATTCAAAGCAAGATACACAGAGGTAAAGCAGATCTAACAGGCGGTTGAGCTGCAGGACTGAGAGATCTGTAAACCACTTTTGTAGAACTGACTCATCTGCATTCTTGAGAACCCAAAGGAGGCAGATCAAAAGGCTCCGACTTGATTCTGCTGAAAAGGTAGTGTGTTGCCTGCCACTCTGAAAATCAAGAACAGTAGAATGAGTTAGAATGATCAATGACCTTTCCCTTTTTGAGCAGTTGTCAACTGTTTTCTTCTAAAAGCAAAAAAACAAAATTATTTAAAAATCAAATATTATAAAATGATCATTTAGATAATACTTGTATATGTCATACACCTAACCTTAGACTTAAGTTCTTGAAGTTTATTGAACCTTTCCTGGCAATAGAAGACTGTTTTAGCTTGGGTAGGGCTTCCAGCAAATGTTAACAGAATTTATAAAGCAAAAAACTAAAGGTCTTACTATTAAAAACTAACATATCTACCACATAATATCAAACATAATGAAAGTAAAAAGAAGCAGCTGATTCAAAAAATAAGAGAAGTATAAGAAAGTAATAACAAAAAGTTTATTAGGTTTAGAGAACCATTGTTTCCTGTCAGGGACAATGACAAAAAAGAAGTCTTCGATATTTATACAATGTATTATAAAAAATATTAACTTTTCCACAAAATAAAGCTCAGAGTACTTCTGCGTCAGTTAATACAACAAATAATCTTAGTTATTTAAGGGTACAAAAAAACTTTTGTTTGAGGGTTGTTTTTACCGTTGATGTGAGAATAAAACTTCCAGGCCTTGTTAGTTGAGGAACTGATGTTCCTGCAATTGCCATGGCAACTGTCTGGCTTATCATGCTTCCACTCTCACTTTCATAATCATCAGTGGCTATACAAACTGGTCTTCCTCGTTGATTGTGAGTTTCTGAGGGGGGAAGGAGAGAAGAAATTCAAAATACATACATACATACATAAAACTTCTGAATAGCTTAATAAACAGTTCTTAATAAACACGAGGAACTCAGTAAATGTTTGTTTCTGTTTTGATTGAACTGGAAGTATTTTATCTAGTTAATGGCTAGCTTAAATGCAACCTACAGTGTTTTTTTCAGAGCAAGTGAAAGAATTCAATTCTAATATGAAAAGCAAAAGCAATAAAACTTTGTAGGTCCTAATTTTTAAAAAGCAACAAAACTTCATCTCATTAACCCAATGTTAGCAATAAACCTAATTATTGATATTCAGGTGAATATTAATTTAAATTACATTTATATGAATAAAACTAATACAGAGGGTAGTAAACAGTTTTCAAGTTTTCTTGTGTTTTTTTTAAGAGGAACAGTAAGTACACAAAAACCCTATTTTCTAACAAGTAGGAATAAAACTACTATACAATTATTACTTAAAATTTCACCATAAGAACTACTTACAGAAACCTTGCAGTGGATTCTCTCACAAAGTCAAAAGATTTTCAGTAATATAATTATTTACAGTTTACTTATATTAGTACATTTCTTTATATTGCTTTTCCTAAAATAAGATCTTTAATCTTGAGAAATTGTCTAACACTTTTATTATATATTGTGACTTGCCATTAAAATCTGTTTTACATATACTAAGTACCTGTAAAATCATACAGCTGAGGAACAGTTTCCATGATAATGCCAATCAGAGGTAGATATAACATAGCCACCCGAGCCTTTATCTGGGGGTCAGAGTACCGTGGGTCTGAGTCGTGACTGGATAGTAAATTGTGTACCATATTGATGACTTTCTTATGCAATCCAAACAGTCTATTTAAAAAGAAGATGGAGAAGAAGCAATAAGGTCACCTATATTAGTTAATACCTTTAAAGCAAACAGTCAGCAGTGGTACTGAATTAATTTTGTTCAACTTCTTAATTTTGCCACGTATTTGCATCTATTCTTTTTTTTTTAAAATATATTTTATTGATTTTTTACAGAGAGGAAGAGAGAGGGATAGAGAGTCAGAAACATCGATGAAAGAGAATCATCGATCAGCTGCCTCTTGCACACCCCCACTCTGGATGTGCCCGCAACCAAGGTACATGCCCTTGAGTGGAATCGAACCCGGGACCTTTCAGTCCACAGGCCGACGCTCTATCCACTGAGCCAAACCTGTTTCGGCTGCATCTATTCTTATAAAAACACTTCTATTTTAAAATTAATGTCTTTCTGTATAAGTAAAAATTGAGGGAAAAGAAATGTTGTATAAATTCACTAAAGAGTAAACCTGAATATTTTTACATTAACTCCTTCTTAGTGCATTTTAATGTTAAATAACGTAAGAGCAGTTATGGTGATATTTTATTTTATTTTTTTTAAAATCAATCTTTATTGTTCATATTGTTACAAAGGTTCCTCATTTCTTCCCCCCTCCACCAGGTTCCCACCTCACCCTCCGCCCCCTCCCCATCCCCCATTGTCCTCATCCATAGGTGCAGTTTATATTCAGTCTCTTCCTCCCTCCCTTTCCCCGATAGTAAATCCCTTTTCAGATAGTAAATCAGTTACTTAGCATTTTCTCATATCAATAATACCACCACATGCCCAATGACACATTTCACACAAAAGACATTTCCAAATAGGTCAACCAGCCTCATCCAGGCCCCACCCAAGGCACTCACAGGTCAACACCCCAGCCCTATACTAACTCAACACATCCAGATCTAAGCCTTCATCACTTGATTCAGCAGACCCTCAAGTTCCCGCAAAAGTTTCCAGCCATGTCTGAGAGGCAGCCGTGGTGCAGGGGCAGGCGAGGAGCGAGCTGTTCCGGGCCTGGCTGCTCCGGGCCTGGCCTCTGTTGCTCTGGTTCATTCCACAACCAGCTGCTCCGGGTCTGGTCACCGCCACTCCCGACCTAGTTGCTCTGGACCTGACTGCTGCTGCTCCAGGCCTAGCCGCACCCTACCCGGCTGCTCCGGGCCTGGCCGCTCCCAGCCTGGCAGCCGCTGCTCCAGGCCTGGCCGCTCCCAGCCTGGCAGCTGCTGCTCCGGGCCTGGCCGTACCAGACCCGGCTGCTCCGGGCCTGGCCGCTCTATGGTGATATTTTAAAGAAAAAAAATAAAAAGTTAACAGCTACATTTTAAGTAATCTTCTATTTCCTTTTTCCAAAGAAAAATCCTCAACCTAATGGATTATGTCGTTCACAGGCTGAGGTTGCCTTTGACATCTATTTGAACAGAACTTCCTTGCTCACATACCTCATATGGGCCCTAACAACTTTTCTAGACTTCCACTCGCCTGCATTTCAACTGAGATAATAAACTAGCAAGGGTCACTCTCATCTTCATAGTTTTGCCTTTCTTCTTAAATTGAAGATGCTTTGACTATGCAAACCATTCTAATTAAAAATTCATACAACTTCACCCGCCCCTTAATGCTGTACCTAGGACCAATTTCAGATCACATTATCTCTCCTTAAGCCTCTCACCATCAATATCAGTAAAAGACCTTACCTCCAATTTCTTTCTTTTAGGAAAGAAAGCCATTCCAAATTTGCTCTAGTCGCATCATTTAAAAAAAAAAAAAAAAAAAAAAAAATATATATATATATATATATATATATATATATATGTTTTTATTGATTTCAGAAGGAGAAAGGAAAAGGGAGGGGGATAGAAATATCAACGATGAGAAAGAATCATTGAATGGCTGCCTCCTGGATGTCTCCTACTAGGAATCAAGCTTACAACTTGGGCATGTGCCCTGACCAGGAATCAAACCGTGACTTCCTGGTTCATGGGTTGATGCTCAACCACTGAACCACAATGGCCAGGCTGGTCACATCTTTTAACATATCTCCATCTATATAGCTATAGATCATCTTTCCTGTGTTTCAGAAAAAGCTGTATCTTCTCTGTATGCAGATAATAATTTAATGAAAAAAAAAGCAAAAAAAAAAAAAAAAAAAGCTGTATCTTCTCTCAGAAAGTAACCCCTCCATATAGTCAATAAACCCCATCTTTCTTCAATAGCCTAAATGTCCCCTTCATTTTTCTTTTCTACCTTGAAAATATATGTTCACTTGAAACTAGTTTACTCTAACTTATACAGTATTTCACTTAGTAATAAACTATTACATGATGTCCCCAGTAATAAACTTCCTGAATGTTTTAAGTCTACACCAAGTGTTTCCAGTTACTTCCTCTATTTACTTCCTTTGTTTGTAACTAACAGAATTTAAATGTTTATAATATGGTACTTACTAGCTTCAACGTTTAATAGCTAAATGATTTTTTGAAGATACTTAATCTCTGTCTCTTTATCTATGGATGTGGGTAATAACCTACCTAAGGTGGTTTGAAATTAAGCTAAGTAATTTATGCCAAATGCCTAATACAGTGCCTTGTATACTGCCTTCCTCAGTAAATAGTAACTTTTAAAAAAAATTTTGCAAGAGAACGTTTATTAGGTAAATTACAGAGGTAGAAGTAATTGCTAGAAGAAATGGGCTTAGGAACGAGTTACAGAGGTAAAGGAAGGGCCCTTGGAGCTTGGGAGTGAGGAAGCTACTGTGCCTGGGGGAGTGGGAGGGGAAGAGAGAGAAGGGAAGGGAAAGCGATGGGCATGCTCCTGGCAGGGAGAGCGCCAATACATATTACCTTTTATTTCTTAAGATCATATAGATTCAAAAGCTGAGATCTGAAACAAAGTAATCTTAACGCCAGAGCCCTTATCTGCCATTTTATATAGCTGCCTATGAAACTTAGCTGGAGATTCTTCTCCCTTCCAGATTTTTATTCAGAAAGTATATTTTTAAATATTGTCATGAACCACATCTAATGAACATATATCAGATTTCATTCTCTAGATTTCTACTTGACATTGTCATCTTGTAAGTTCTTTTCTCAATATTTTCTCCAAATAGTTCCTCCTCTTCTGGTCATTTGCTTTTTGTGTTTCCCCTTTCTATTTCCTGCATCACCAGCAATGATTCCCAAACCTAACTGTCTATTCCTTATCTTTCAACAGCTCCCAATTCCAGCCCGATCTCACCTCTATCTGCCCTCCCCTGCAGGCCTGATTGCCCCTAACCCCAATAGTACATTGTATCTAAACTTAATCACACACAGTAATTAAATATAAACTTATGCAGGACCTGCAATATTCTATTCTAGATGTTGGAGATAAGACATTGTCTCTGTTCTTAAACAGCTTATTTTGTAGTAAGAGAGGAACAGACAGCAAAGTAATAATTTATTGTTACAAATGCTATAATAAAGGCGTTAATTTTCTACACAACTATGTCTGTACTACAAAATTAGCACTTAATCATAGTATATTGTTTCAGTTTTAACTTTCTTCCTATAATGAGTTTCTAGAGAGCAAATCTGTGATCAGTGTTAGAACATATTATTGCCCTCAAGGAATTATCTTGGTTTCTTATCAAGCTGATGGAATAAAAAGAAAAGCATTTCTCTCAAGTAGAAGAGTGGGAAAGATTAATCTTTTGATTCTTAGGAAGTTTAAGTGGGATACATCTGTCCTGTCATCAAAATCAAGCTAATATTCTACAAGCCAAAAACTGGTTTACTCACCCTTCAGCCTCAGGGTCTAAAATGACAGCCAGCTCTGTTAATACAAGTCCTGCCAAATAATGCTGTTGGCGGAAAGGCACAGACAATTCGAACATATTTGCAATCTTCTGGTCCTGTACATTGGTGGAAAATCCAGAACTCTGTTTGGGAGTGAGATAGAACAAACTATAATAGCTGTGCAACAAAAAATTCCACAGACACACATTACAATGAACAGAATGTGAGAATTATCTAAAAGTGAGAGAAACTTTGCCTAGAATAATTTATTGCCTAAGGTTTATTACAGATCAGTTTATTTTATTAAAACTAGAGGCCCAGTGCACAAATTTGTGCATGCATGGGGTCTGAGCCCGCAGGGAGTAGTGGCCATGGATGGTTGGCTACCCAAGGGGTGGGGGTGGGGGGGAGTGCTGTGGGTGGTTGGGGCTGCAGTGTATGTCATAGTAACTGGTCATTCTAGTTGCTTGGCTTTCATATATATAGACTAGTTCTGAGCATGAAACTTGTGCATGGGGGGGGCTGGGGGGGGGGGGGGAGGTGATTATCTCAGCCCAGCCCGCATCCTATCCAATTGGACATCCCTCTGGCAATCTGGGATCACTGGCTCCTAAACACTTACCTGCCTGCCTGCCTGATTTCCTCAAACTGCCTCTGCCTGCCTGATTGCCCCTAACTGCTTCTGCCTGCCCCAACCTCTCTACTTGCCTGCTTGATAGCCCCTAATTGCCAACCCTGACCTGATCTCACCCCCAACTGCCCTCCCCTGCTGGCCTGATTGCCCCTAACTGCCTCTGCCTTGGCCCCCACCACTATGGCTTTGTCTGGAAGGAAGTCAGATGTCCAGAAGATGGCCAGTCAATCTGGCCTAATTAGCATATTACCCTCTTATTAGTATATATAGGTTATGCAGAATAGAACTGCTTAAATGAGGGGGGGGGGGGAGTCTTTTTCAGCAGGAGGCAATGCTCTTGGCAGAAAAAAAATACATAATCCCTATATCTGGACTAATAGCCAGCCATTTGCACTATACTGCCAAACTGGTCATTAACAAATTGAACTGCTTTCTTACACCTTACACCAAACAGTTGTTGCCCTTAAAAATCCCTTCTAAGACCTCACCTTGGTTTTGCCTTCACAGTTCACCCAGATTAGGTTCTGATTGGTCAGTTTCTATACCAGTCAGTGTTAAAAGCTCTGCCTCCTAGCAGTCATTAGCTCCTCGCAGTTCACCCAAATTTGGTCCTGATTGGTCAGTTTCTATGCCAGTCAGCATCTCCAGGCCTGATCATAGAGGCGGGGCTGATCAGCAGCCACCCCAAGCTGTTGGCAAGCAGGCTGAACTGCTGACCTTCCGGGGGCAGGGGGTGAGGGGGGGAGGCTGGACTGCTGGCAAGGCCTGGAGAGAGAGGCAAGGGCTGACTGGTTATTCTGGTTGCTTGGCTTTTATATATATATATATATATATATATATATATATATATATATATATATATATATATATATATATATATATATATATATATATTAGTGGCCCCAGTGCACAAAACAGCCCTTGCCTCTCTCTCTCTCTCTCTTCAGGCCTTGCCAGCAGCCTGGGGCAGCTGCTGATCAGCCCACTTCTTTCTCTCTCTGAGAGGTAAGCAGTTCAGCCCGCTTGCTAGTCCCCGCCCACCCAAGCCTGCTGCGTGCAAGCCTGGCATTTGATTGTCCCTTCGATCATTTTGGAAGTTATGGACTCTGGCTCTTTATATAGATTGGAGAAAGTACTCTTTTGGTATAAGAAACTATGGTGAAATATACTTTTGATTATTTTCAATTTATTTTTCTCATACTAAAAGTTTCCATCTGTTGTCTCCCTCCCGCCCCATCTGTTTTTTTCTTTATTTCTTTTTGTTTGTTTGTTTTATTTTTATTGATCAAAGTGTCACAGATGTCCCCTTTGTTTGTTTTTCCCCCCCACTGACCCTTTCCACCCTGCACCGGGCCCCCCTCACAGGCCTTCACCACTCTATTGTCTATATTCATGGGCTATGCATATATACCTATAAGTTCCCCAGTTAATCACTTCCCCTACCCACTAACCCCACCTTTCCTCTGAAATTTGTCAGTCTGTTCCATGCTTTTATGTCTCTAGATATATTTTGTTCACCAGTTTATTTTGTTCATTAGATTGAACATATGAGTAAGATAATGTTTTAATATGATACTCTGAATAAAAAAAAAAGCATAAGGAATATAATCAATAATATTGTAATAACCATGTACAGTGTCAGATAAGTACCAGACTAACAGGGGTGATGAATTGGTAAGGTATATAAATATCTAGTCACTATGTTGTATGCCTGAAACTCATATATTACATGTCATCTGTAACTGAAAAAGAAATTTAAAATAATGTCAACATGTGACTTGGTTCCAAGTATAGTTGTGCCATTTAACTGTGTGACCTTGGGTAAGTTACTGACTTTAATGTGTTTCAGTTTTTTCATCTGTAAAATGGGAATAGTAATAGAATTTACCTTCTAGAGTTGCTTTGATAATTAAATGATTAATACTTATGAAGCACTTAATACAGAACCTATTATACAGCTTTTATTCCAGTGTAACCTATAATTTTTCCCCAGTGTTTAAAATGCTTTTTGACAGATGTGGACTTTCAGGATATTTCTTTCTTACACTTTGCATACCTGAGATGTTGCAGAAGAAACAGAAGGTGATGGTGATGCAGGCGGAGTAAGCAGGCTACAGGGCAAGTTTAATGTAACATAGTGCTCATGGCTGCAGATGATTCGCAGAAAATCCAACCTCAAGGACACCAGGACACTTGGAATTGGTAATGAGTAAAGCTTTGAAGACACCTTGTAAGCATTGCGTAAATAAGAGAAAACCAATCGAATATATCATTCTCTAATGCCAACACCAGAAGGACAGAATAAAGAATTAAAGAATAGTACTCAGTGGGCAGCTTTGTTTTTTGTGATTTAAGTAATAGTATCAGCTGTCTCTAAAATTACTGTTAAAATACAAAATTTTGAACTACAAGATTTATTGTAGAATTCCACTGATAGGCTAACTGGCTAAGACTAAGCCACATTCTTGTTTCTAATATAGCATTAATATTCTGCTTTTCAAAGATATACTTTATGAGAAAAAAATACACCACCAAATTAACTTCATAAAAGAAGTATTCATTCTTTTTACAATACTTTGTGTTAACCTATATTTATAATGATCTATTTGCCTATTTCCCCAGCAATACCATAAATTACTTGAGGACATATATGAACAGACTTAATAACTTTAGCAACCCTAGGACCTAGTTCAATGTTCAGCAAATGTAGGAGGTTAATACTTGATGAATAAAGACAGGAAAAGATTTTGGAAGCAGCAGAACATGAAAATTTTAAGATAGAGTAAAAATAATACATACTATAGCAAATAATTATAAGTGGGTCAGTGTCCACACACAGTTTTAACTTCTCTAATAAAAGAAACATACAGTAAAGGCATCCAATAGAACAGATCTTCAAAAGCCTAAATATTTCACTGCCAAATAGCATTCTTACCCAGTAGTTCCCAAAATCTAATTTGTGGACCAGCTCGGAAGTGCTTCACAAGCACCATGTCCCTCACTCCCTACGCCCACCATCAGGATTCAAACTCCTCAATAACACTGAGATGGGACCCAGAGGTCTACATATTTTAAGAACTTCTTTAAAAGGGATCTTTAGGATGAGTTACTAGCTCACTAGCAAAACTGCCCGTTGGGTCCAATACTAATTTTTTCAAAAGTTAGATTTCACTAATAAGTTGATAAAAATTTAAAAAGAGAATCAGCTGTTTGTGGAAAAGTTCCAGACTGCTTTTAGATTAATAAGAACAAAATGAATGACATTTGGGACTTGGGTAAACATTTGTCTACAATTCTAAACTTCAAGGCTGTGTTAGGAAGAATACATAGCAAAATGCAGCTACTTTAAATATCAATGAAGACACAAAAAATGCAGTTAGTTCTTCATTTAGTATAAACATTATTTTTGAATGAAATCTCTGGGCTGCTTTACCTGGTGGTGTGCTCCAGAATGGGCCAGTGTAACCCAAGCAAAAGCCAGTTTTACTGATATCAGCTTGCTACAGTCTTGCGTTCTAACAAATGTAACTTACTTTTGCTTACTAATAAAACTATGCTATTAAAAACAGTATTAATATATGCATGTATATGAAGGTCTCTTAGCTCTGGCTGAAAAAAGAGCAAACACTGTATTTAGGTTATTTGACTACTAATTATTACTAATTATGAATTACCTGTTTATAGAAGTTCTTTATAAGGCTAAAGACAAATCCTCTGTCCATAACAGACAACAGATCATTGAGAAAGAATGCAAGACTTGTGTTGAGTCTTTCAACCATTTCTGCATCCTATGAAATGAAATCAAAAGCAAAAACAAATAAAGGTATGAGAGTTTATTGTGAGCTTGAAAAATATTTATTTATTTAAAATATATTTATTGAGTTTTCACAGAGAGGAAGAGAGAGGGATAGAGAGTTAGAAACATCGATGAGAGAAAATCATCAATCAGGTGTCTCTTGCACACCCCCTACTGGGGATGTGCCCGCAACCAAGGTACATGCCCTTGACTGGAATTGAACCTGGGACCTTTCAGTCCACAGGCTGACACTCTATGCATTGAGCCAAACCGGTTTCGGCTTAAAAAATATATTTTTTAAAAAGTCATCATTACCTTCTGAAATCGAGAAACTATATCACTGGCAATTGTACTGACAAGAGCAGCAATGTCATCCATGAAACGCTCTGGAAAACGAGATTTTCTTGCTGCATTTAGTTTATCATTAAAGTATAAATGATGCACCATGCTCTTCACCTGAAAAAATAAATAAGCCATTAGTTTAATTTCTTACAGATGCAATTAATCATTATAAAGACTCTAAACAGTAGGGCTATTTGTTTCAATATAAAACGTGATTTATTACAAAGCTGAAAGATTTTTAGCTCCTCAAATATTTTGGAAAGTTCACTATAACATTTTGTATATTCCAAAGAAATGTAAAAAAAAAAAAAAAAAAAAAAAAAAAAAAAAATGCAATCCAATCACAGGATCATCTTCATAAAATTACCCTGGCTGTGAATAGGGGAAAAAAGTGTATGTGCCGAAACCGGTTTGGCTCAGTGGTAGAGCGTCGGTCTGCGGACTGAAAGGTCCCGGGTTCAATTCCGGTCAAGGGTATGTACCTTGGTTGCGGGCACATCCCCGGTAGGGGGTGTGCAAGGGCAGCTGATCGATGTTACTCTCTCATCGATGTTTCTAGCTCTCTCTCTCCCTTCTTCACTGTAAAAAAATCAATAAAATATATTTTTTTAAAAAGTGTATGTATGCAAAAGAAAACAAATATAGCACTCCTTAAAACTGTTTTAAATTAAATCTTTCCAAGACTCAACAATTTTGCCATTTCTTATCCCTGTGAGCTTTGAGAGATTAGGAACCTGGACTTCACTGTAGTGCCTCTCGTACCTAACAAATGGTGGATGTATATTAAATATGAATAACTAAATATTTTACCTAAATATTAGGTAAGCAATAACAAAGTGATTCAAGTTGATAAAATGTTTTTGGGGTATAGATTCTTATCCCCATGTGATAATGGTAAGAAATATTTTAGATTTAGGGAAATTGAAGCCAAAATTCTACATTTAGTAAATAGCAGATCTAAGTCTTAAACTATAAACTTTTGACTAATTTATATATAAGAAATCTGAACATACATTTACAACTATCAAAAAATAAGTCAAATTATAATTTTGAACTTATATTAAAAGTACATGAATTACAAATGTGGTGCTTATTTTCTAGGGAAAAAATGAGTTACCTATCATTTATGGATGGTCCCTTTACACTTATTTGGTGAAGAAATGGCTTTATATTCTCAATATATGTAACATTCGATGCTGAGACTGACCCTATGATGTACTCTAGAAGCTCCTTTTGTGTTTCTTTTCTATCTTTCTGATTTCCTTTGTTTCTTATTTATTTTTTACATACTGCTTTTCCAGAAGAAAAAGTTTCATTGATTTCAACTTTCTAGAGGCTGAAGAGAAAGATCCCTAGTGCTTGAAAAACAGTTCTGCTATCTATAAGCAGTGTATATTTAAAAGTTACTTAATTTCTCTGTGCCTTGGTAATATTTAGCCCATGGAGACAGTGCTAACACAATGCACACATCCGATAATACATATATACACAAAAGCAATAAACAATGATGTGTGTGCATAAATATTAAGCTCCTAATTGATTCCTTTGTTTTTAATATTATTTATTGAATGAAACAAAGAAGTTTTTTAATTGGCTTTAACTAAAATAAACTTTATCATTTCAACTAAATTGTGCTGAGTGTTCACAATGTTTATTTAGGGATATAATATATGTAATTTTGTCTTGCAGGAACATGTAAAACTGTAAGACAACAGAAAAAGATTTCTAGTATAAAATAATGAGCTAACACAAAAGTGTTCACTAAGGAAAACAATATTTAAAAAATGTGTTTATTTTGCTCACCATTAACTCAAAAAAGAACCAGGCCTGCTGCAAAGCTGCCTCCCGAACGCTGCCACTGCAAACCACCCACTGCAAAGCCAGCTCCTCGTGAAAAAGCTATCCAGAAGTAAATCCAAAGTTATTACCAAAGTCAAGTCTGTTAATAACACAAACCAAATAATAATGCAACTGCAAATGAAGATATAATGAGAATAAGCAAAATAAGGCATGTGAACCATTCAATGATGCAGTGAGGACACCCATTAACGAAACGGCTATTTATACATGTAAGACAGTGGCATGTTGAATAGCTGGAAAAATTACATGTTATCTTGTGGCAAAATGTAATTTTTAGGTGGGAAATAGCCTCCTAAATTGTACCTGCAAATAGAAACTAGACCAAAAACTCAAAATTGCAAATAAAATTTTGTTTGTGCCTTACATACATATTTCAACATATGCAAATACATTAATGAACTTTGCTGGTACAACTTAGGAAATACCTTTAAAAAATTTAAACTTTGACATTAATTTTCAAGTTTTCAGGTACTGAAAGTCTTTTTATAAAAACGGCAGAAATATCCTGCCTTGCAATGGATATGCATACAAAGCATTTGCAAAGTAGTGTATAAAACTAACAAAACTGTGCATAAGGGAAGCAAATCAACATATCTTACTAAGAGTGATAATTTTTCTAACTCATCTTCCTTTTCCTGGAGATTTAAAACACAAAACAGAAGCAGTTACAGAAACAGAATTAAGAGTTGATACATTTTTTGGCACTAAAATTTGATGATCAAATTTCAATTCACTGAAGTCCACAAGCAGCCAGACCTAAAGATGCACATTAAAATAATGTAAAAGAGCCTACACTGGGAAGGCATGCCCCAAAAGGCATCAGACAAGCAGAACTTGCTCAACTGTGTTTTAAAATGCAATGGAAATTCTGCAACATCTCATATTGATTAGGTAAATAAATCTTGTATCTATTTAATTGCTGAAATTATTTTCCCTCTATATGGATTGTCTTCATATGAATCTACCTTTTTAGTTGGTAAGCGTCCCGTTAATGTTTGTAAGAAACTTGACGTCTCTGTGTGCGAAGACATACGATTACAACTTCGATCCATAGCCTATGGAGTGAAGATGAATGATGACGAGATAACATTAAAGTCTGCTGTGGATGACTTTGCAGCTCAAGGAATACATAGAATTTTTTAAATAGTGTTTTATTGTGGTTTCAGAAACCATCTATTTTATTGCTCATCTCATTTTTACCATTATAAGTTTTTTAATGCCTTAGGAATATCAAAATGACTTCTAAAATTTTTAGTCTTAAAAAGATGAATATTTTAATAAATATATAAATTCAGAGTGCTGCAAAGAATGAAATTTTTATTTGTGTGACCTATACACATGCACATAACTAGTAAGAAAATGTAAAAACATACTTCTCAACTGATCTCAGACAAAAAAAAAAAACCCACCAAACTTTTATATTCAATAAAAAATTATAAAAGTTTAGAATGATTTCTTTCACTTTCCAGTATTATCAAAAATAGTATTCAGGCTTACCATATACTACATGAAATATAAGTCAATTCTGATATTAAAATATAATTAAATTGTTCCTACAAGAACAAAAACATTTTCCTCCAAAATCAATAAACAGATGAGAAGTATATTTGAAGGTATCATGCAGTATAAGCCATCAAGCAATTAGACTTAAGTCAGCAAAACCTAATTCAACTAAGTTATAATATATTTCATACTTTGCAACACAGCACAAATTGAGAAAGTATTTTGCTTCTGGTATTTAATCTTATAGGATGGGAAGCATACTGTATACTGTTCACATTTAATTTCTGCTTTATTATCAGTATTTTTACTGATCATGAAAAAAACAACAAGATAGTAAATGCTAAACGATACAATAGCTACACTTTAAACCAAAAGCAAATGGAAAACTGTCAGGTTTTTCCACTCAAAATATTTAAAAATTCCTACTGAAGATACGCTACCCCTAAAGTAGAAACCGTTATCAAAGTCATCAATCGCATAAGCAACAGGAACTGATATAATGACAGAGTGTATAAGGAGGGAGGGAGAAGAAAACAGGAAAGCAGAACAATACTGGTGCAACTGGTGGTATTCATGCATAGTAGTTGAAAAATGTGCTAAGTAAACAAAAATACACACTTTTTAATAATTAAAAAAGCAAGCCACTGAAATCATAGTATATACTAAAAAGTAATGTTCTAGAGGGAAACATCAGCAGCCAATAAAGAAACCTCTAATATAAACACCACCTGTGTTGATTCTGCACTTGGACTGGGGTTGGATCCCCATGGGGCAGCTTTTGGACCACCAGTGTTAACCCAGGAATTGGAGCGATCTAAACCCTAAGCATATAATAGAAAGCAGTTGGAAAGGAAAGAAATATTACATGTGGCATGCTGTAAATTATTCTTAAAGAAATCCAGAATTTCCAATGCAAACATTTTTTAAATTAGTACTGTTAAAGCAACCAAAAATTTTAGGCACCTACAGAGTATTATTAGTTTACCAAAGTTAACTTATTACATACATTTTTAAAAATCACCAAGACCATGAAGAACACCATTTAAAGGTGATTTCTTTTTATGTAAAGGGATCACCTTGAAGTACCAACAACTAAAATTCCCACAGCACCCCCCTCCCATTTTCTTTAAAGACAGTATGAGTTAGCAACAGTTAATTTACTATGAACATAACTAAGGTCTCAAAAAAAAAAAAGAAGAAGAAGAAAAAACACTCCATTCTTTTTTAAAAGAATTTAATTTCATTCCATATGTCATCACTGAAAACTTTTGTGCAGTAATACTCGATAATTCTATTTGATCCTGCTTCTTATTTTCTTTTAGGGACTGATAGGAGAAATTAAGTAGAAAAAATTTTTTTTAATGCCTAATATTTGTTCCTTCTTAAAAATAATGGTAAATTTGGGGTTGTGCTCAGTTTTATTGTACTTACTATAATTAAATCTAATGAGCTACTATATACATTAAGAAAAAACATTCTGGAGCTATTTATAGTAATTATTATCTTCATTATTACAATCAATAATTTAAAGTTAAATATGTTACTAATGTGTATGACCAGAAGTGAATTATGTCTATCTGTCTCTAAAAGGGGTCATTATGATCCCAGGTGAAGAAAACTGGGGCTTTAGTTCAATGTCTTAAACCTGACTGATGATTATAATTAATTGAGAAGGTTTGTAAAATCAGATTCTAGGCCCTACTCCCAAAAATCCTGACCCAGCAATCTGGGCCTGGGAATCTGCTAACAGAACTGGAGCAAGTTATAACAAGTTTTTAAAGGATTGTTGGAGTAAGATTTATGAAGACAAACCAAGAGAAACTGACTTAAAATATCAGAAAACATCAAAGGAAGAACAAGTAAAAGACTAGAGTAGTCACAATGTTAAGCAATTCTGTAGACAGTATCACCTAGGGAAATGGATAGTCATCTACAACACAGTATTAAGAATTCAGTAATAATAGATGGTAATCAGCAGATGCAATGATAAAAGTTTACTGAAGTTTTCTTCTGATGGCTTCAATTTTCACAATGAAATAGAAGATAAAGTCAGAAGGAGGGTTAGTGAGGAGCTTTTATGAGGCTTGAGGTAACAAAAAGTGGAATGAAACATTTTCTGGGAGAATGGGAAGGTAAAGGAAATACAGAAATATATATAATTGCTTGATAACATTAGGGCTCAGAGGTTTATGGTCTTTAATTTCAATTGAGACCAGCTATCATGGTATTTCTCAAGTCTTATTCAGTGGCAGAGGTAGTGACAAGGCAAAGGAAGTCAACTGGGTTGAACTATGGTTTGAGGTTTGGTTAAGCAAGTAAAATGAAGTGAGAGAAGGGTAAGGGAATTGAGGTTTGATATAATGGGCATAATTAAAGTGATTATGATATTTTAGCTGGCTAAATTGAAAGAAATAATATTAGGGGGGTAATACACAGTACAAAGGTCACTGAATCAAGTAATTGGAGGTTGAAGAGAAATAAAGAAATTGTTAGAAAGGGGGTACTGAAGAGAAAATTAACCCTTAATGGTTAAAGAACAAAATTCATGAAATTGAGATTAAGAGGATTAAAGTTATTGGTAACGAGAAGATCTAGGTTATGACCATGGCTGAGGCAAAGTGAAAGGCAAAATCATTAAAGAAGAGTTACTTAATATCTAAACCAATAAAATCAGACTAAATGAAAAGCAGCTATAAATAAACTTCAAGCTTCCTTACAATTTTTCAATAAAATAAAATTATATACAATTATAAGGAATTATGACTAAAGGATACTCCAAAATAAAGAGAGTTAGCAAAAATTTTACAACAAAGAGAAAACATAAAAAGCATTTAAATAAAAATTCATACAAGACTGTATTATCATAAAAAACTTCCCATTTTATGATGGCTTGCTCAAAAGTTGATGTTTATCATTTTATATAATCAAAAGTAAGTTTATGTCATAGGTCCCATTTTATAAACTACTTGAAAAAAAAGCAACTAATCATTCCAATATATGTAAATCTTGTTCTAAATCTTAGATGTTGTAAGTTATCAAATACATCATATGAAAGAAAACTCTAGAATCATACTAAATGAGGCATAATGCAAATCTTATAGAAACAGACATTTTAAAAGTATAGCCTTAAAGAAAATGGTGTCTATAGTTTATAGAAGAATTGATTATAATTAACAAATCAGATTCATTCTACAAAGTATTGTGTTTTATAAATATGTAAATAATGCTAAGTATTATTAACAAATATGTAAAGAACTTGAGTATTTTTCCTAAACACGGAAAGTATGTGGGGTAAGGCTAAAAAATGTATTTTTGATCTGTGAGAAATTACTTATAAATTGTTTAAAAGTTATTTTATGCCCTAGCCAGTTTGGCTCAATGGACAGAGTGTTGGCCTGTGGATTCAAGGTCCCGGGTTTGATTCTGGTCAAGAGCACATGCCCCGTTGCAGGCTCTATATTTCGTAAGGGGTATGCAAGAGGCAGCCAATCAATGATTCTCTCTCATCACTGATGTTTCTATCTCTCCCACTCCCTTTCTCTCTGATATAAATAAAAATATTTTTAAAAGTTATTTTACAATGAAGGATGCATAATTATTCTGAAAATGTAAAATTTCTGTAACTATATGAATAGATATAAGTAATTCTGATTTTTTTTGTCAGTATTCAAGTATTTCACCTAACCAACCCAAATCTTAAATATATTCCATTATAGTTCAGACTAAGTGTTAAACACAGACCCTAGAACATGCTTATTAATTCCTTCTCATATCATTATTATGAAATGCCAAATAAAAGTTGCTATGATTCCATAAAAATAACATCTTCCTCTTTTCCAATAGGAAATGTATTTACATTTGCAATGGTTTGGTCAAAACACATGACGTGATTTCTTGGACTTACTGTTCTTTTGTCCAGCTTGTTTAAACTCTGAAATATTTTTGTACTTTAAATATAAAAAGGGAATTAACTATTTGTTCCTTAAGCATATTTCTTTGGGTAATAAAGATTAATGTTTTAAAAAATATATAGCTAGATCTTAGATTAGCTGGCATCTCCCTTATTATCTGGAGTAATCATTAACCATCATTAAATAAATCATATAATTTTAATCCTGGTGCATCTTACATAGAGTTTTTCATAAGAAATGTAGCTCAATTACCAATCTAGATTCTTTTGGAGAAGGACTTAAAATTTTGTATCACTGATGATATAGTCCTTCTACCCAGCAGTCACATAAATCTGTTCTAATTCTATATAAAAATCATTTTTCACATGATGAAAGGCAGACAAAAGTGAATAATATATGATTGGTCATCCTGGACAAATTTTAGAATTTGGCAGATTTTTTTTTTTAGCAGAAGGCACAAACCAGTTTGCAATAGCAAGCATATTTAACAGAAACACAAAACACATAGTGTTTACTGGCAAAATGGAAATGTTTGTTATTAACTCAAATACATTTAAAAATTCAAAATAAATTAAAACATTTGGACATTTCTCATTTGTTCATGAACTGAAAATCAAATTTACAGGCGCATATCTTCAGTTTACCTTACTGCCGATGATTGACCGTACTTCATCATCTGGTGACGTGGGAGTCCCAGATATATCTGGATTACTGTTACTAAGGCTCCGAGAACGATTTAAATTAAGGCTTGCAGGTCTCACAGCAGATCTAGCCATTGTGGCATAATGCACTGATCCTCCTAAACCCCCAGGACCTAGAGTTGAATATAAAACAGCAGATAATTATACAAAGAAAATTAGTCAAGAAAGGACATGAAATTAATCTGTCACTTTACAGAATTTCACCAAGACCATGAAATGCTTTTGTTTCTGAATCAAAAATACTATAAATAAGAAAAAGTCTAGACTTAATAATAAATACACTAAGATATTCTATTTCACAGCAGTTGGCAATATCGTATGAATTATAAATACAATTCTTTTCAATGTTTCTTTTTTTTTCATTTTATTATTAAGGTAT
This sequence comes from Pipistrellus kuhlii, assembly GCF_014108245.1. Taxonomy (NCBI): domain Eukaryota; kingdom Metazoa; phylum Chordata; class Mammalia; order Chiroptera; family Vespertilionidae; genus Pipistrellus; species Pipistrellus kuhlii. The sequence continues at coordinate 154,004,246 of NW_023425515.1, read as the reverse complement.
TATATTGTACATATTTTATCATTGCCCTCCCATCCCACTCCCATATATGCCCTCACCCCCTCTCTTCAATGTTTCTATGATTATAGATTATGTGTACAATACAACAAAATAGAAAACACTCACATACATTATCTAGGTACACACATTGTATCTAAAACCCAAAATGCTTCAGTTTGTGTCTCTTCTTTTTCCTCTGTCCTTCCTTGCTTTGTCCCTTGATACAATCAATAGAGGGACAGCCAATTTACTGTCATAATCTCTTTCAAGAGATTATGCTTTACTCCTCTATCTTCATCAGTGACAATCTGAACTATAACAAAATGGCACCTGTGTGATATCCATATAAAAAACCTTAAAGAAAGCCCACCTTATATAAAAGAACCCTTTTCATCTAAAATCAGGTCTGACACCATTATTCAACCATGTTCCATGAACATAAATATACCCAGCGACTGTATTCATAATTTATCTCCATTTTTCTTATTTAAAGAAATCTTTCTGAATGTCATATTTGCAAATAACAAATACCTGTCAACTATTTATTTGTCTTTCACATCAGCATATAAAAATGTTTTGCATAATCTGTGGTATTCTAACAGATACTGAATGAAAGAGTAAATGGAGGAGTATTATATATAGTCCACAATCACTTCCATACTTGGAGCCTCAAATACTATAATTTTAAAAACCAAGAGAGGAAATTATGAATCATATGTGATATGAGTCAATTACTACTACTTTTGCAATTAAGAAAAACAAGGAGCTAAAATTCATGTACTATTATCCTTAGTTTTCATAATGAATGCCATAATTAATTTTCACCATTATTAATCTTAACCTTGTCAATTGCTGGAAAGGGCACTTACCATTATCACTAGTGATAAATTATGATTCACACAGACAAATATATGAGCAAGTTGAGAGATATATATGATATATTCATCAACTAACTGAACATCTAATGAGTTATTCAAATTAAGATACATCCATCACCTCCACCACCATCATGAAAAACAAATAGCTACTTTGGGCTCTAGTATTCTGAAAAGTTATATGACTTTATTAATAATGGAGAAATCAGAACTTTTCTAGAAAATAATCTTTTATATTATTATAGGTTTCACACGGTTATCAGGGTTATTTCTTCTTTAAAGTCCAATAGGACTCCAATGACAAATAAATATTCTCTTTATCTTAACAGGAAATAAAATGCTTCCAATGACAAAAAGTTATTTTCAGGGCTCATTCCCAAGAATTAATTCAACCAAGATCTACTAAAGGAAGCTGTGTAAATAATGGTGCTTTAAAGTGTAACATTTATTTTACTCCAGCACTTAGAATAGTGTATGCCACTTAGTAGGCATTCAATAAATATTTGCTGTTCATGATAAAAAGAATAAAATACCTGGTGATGGTGAATTAGGGGAAGTATTTGGTAAGCGAAAAACATAATAGATATATGATGCAAGAAGACTGTTCCTGCCGTGCTGGTCATGACTTCCATCCAGATTTTTGTGAAGCCGATTTATAATTGATGACATCGCTTCAAAAGATGCTTGACCTAGATTAACTTTTAAGAAGAAGAAAAATATTTTTGCATTAATTTTTTAGACTATAACTTCCAAAAAGGTCAAGGTTTTGTCATCTCTATATACATTAAGTATAGTGATTACACATAGTAATTGTATAAAGATATTTGATGTTTATTTTCAAAATTTATTTTTCAATTACAGTTGACATACAATAATATATTAGTTTCAGGTATACCACACAGTGATTAAACAATTTGATGTTGATATTAAAGATTTTCTTATATTAGATAAACCAAATTACTTTTCTAAACAAAATGGAAATTTTTTTTTTTTTACTAATTTAACATAAAAATTGTATGGGTTTGTTTAGTCAAAAACAAAACTTCATCCCACAGGTACCTAAATTTTATAAACAATGCAAAGCACTTATGGAAAAAAAAAATCTATCTTGGAGAAGTAAATTCTTTTTATTCATTTAATATTTCATTTTTTAAAAACTTACCTTTATTGTTGAAAGTACTACAGCTGTCTCCTTTGATTTTTGTTCTACTGAACTTCTCCAGTTTGCACCTGCCCCTCCCAAGCTTTCACCACACTAACCTATATAGCACACAATGAGCATGTAACTTTTGTTTTTAAAAAATAAAAGTAACAATGAAAGTAGATTATTAAAAATACCAATATAATAAGAAAAGAAAATAGTGAACAAGCAACTTGATAGAAATGAGTGAATTTATAAAAGGCTAGAGGCTCAGCGTGCAAAATAGCATGAGACCTAGAGTCCCACCGCACCATGGGACCCATCAATGCACCTCCTGGTGACCGGTCATTTGGTCATTCCAGCATTACAGCCACTGGCCTTTTATATATTAGATTAGGAGGGGGAAAGACTAGAAAACCAGGTTGAGGTAAGACTATACAGCATTTTATATGATATTCAATTGAGTATGTAAGAAGAATTTTACGCCCTGACCAGTTTGGCTCAGTGGGGTCCCAGGTTCAATTCTGATCAAGGGCATGTACCTTGATTGTGGGCACATCCCAGTAAGGGGTGTGCAGGAGGCAGCTGGTTGAGATTTCTCTCTCATCGATGTTTCTCTCTATCCCTCTCTCTTCCTCTCTGTAAAAAACCAATAAAATATATTTACCAAAAAAAATTTTTCCCCCCCAAAACTAAGAAATACTGGTATCACATTGAATAAATAGGTAAACCAAACAGCCATCTTAAGCAATAGAGTCTCAGATACTTCTGTACAGCAAAGAAACCAGCACCAAAATGACAAGGGGACCCACTGTATGGGAGAACATATTTGTCAATGATAAATCTGATAAGGGGTTAATTTCCAACTCATATAACTCTATAAAAGAATGACAAACAACCCAATAAATAACAAACAGGAATCATGGTTCTACTTTGCAAAAGTTAGAAATACCAAATTATAAATGCTATGATTCCCCCCAAAAAAGTAAATTACCTATTTGGCCAGCAATGACTGGAGGTCTAACAACTAAAAGTATCAGTTTATCAAGCAGAAGATGAAGAAATCGGACCACTGGTTCCAACTGAGATAAATTCAATGCTGAAATACTGCTCTTCAATTCATTTTCTAAGTTATTTTCCATGATTCGCATGTCTCCAATTCGGACAGGGAACATGTGTTCATCCAGAGCATTGACCAGAGCAAAAAACTTGTCAAGATAAGGATCCTAAAACAAAGAATGAACAAAAGCACTAAGCAAATGTAAAGATATGTACACATATAATATCTTAATAAAAAAAACAATAAAAAAGCATTAAGCAAGTATAGCTCTATAAATTCTTCAAACTATAAAACACTAAAAAAAAAATCTCTTATTAACTAATAATACAAAAAATACATAGCAGTATATATAAACATTGTTTCCAATTGAACACTAAATCCACAGTGGGTTAATATAAAATCTGCATAAGTAGGTCTATAGTTGTTAATATAAAAAATAGCAATAGCCCGGCCAGCTGAACGTCGACCTATGAATCAGGAGGTCACAGGTGGATACCCCATCAGGGAAAATGCCCCGGGTTCTGGACTTTATCCCCAATAGGGGGCATGCAAGAGGCAGCTGAACAATGATTCATTATTGATGTTTCTCTCCCTCTTCCTCCCTTTCTGGAAAAAAAAAAAAAAAAAAAAAAAAAACATTTTAAAAATACAATAATAAATAATAGAACAAGAAAAAACACTTGTGTTTTGTGTATTTACAATTGTAAATCTACTTTTGCCCCACCCTATATTTTCACTTATTATTATAAAGTATCCACTTCAAATACTACTAATTACTCAAGAAATATATTGATACTTATTCAGAATATTTTCCCCAGTGAGTCTGCCTTATTGTTTTAGAGCTCAATTATAATGATAAGATTTGTTAGTAGATTATCTGTACCCATTACTAATTTACTAGATGCCTAGTGCATAAAATTTGTGTGGTCCTTAGCCCAGCCTGCAACCTCTTCAATATGGGACCCCTCAAGGGATGTCTGACTCCCTGATTAGGCCCAATCCTGTTAGAATCAGGCCAAATGGGCAGTCAGACATCCTTCTCACAATCCAGGACTGCTGTCTCCCAACTGCTTTCCTGATTGCCCCTAATCACTTCTAGTCTGATCACCCCCAAACCAATCCGCTGCCAGCCTGATTGATGCCTAACTGCTTCCCTACCAGTCTTTTTGCCCCTAATTGCCCTCCTCTGCAGGCCTGATCACCCATAACTGCCCTCGCCTGAAGGCCTGGTACCACCCAAACTGCCCTCCCCTTCAGCCTTGTTCCCCTACTCTCCCCCAACTGCTCTCTACTGCAAGTCTGGGTCCTCCCCAACTGCCCTTCCTTGCAGGCTCGGTCACCTCCAACATCCCTCCTATGCTGGCCTGGTCACCCTGAACTGCCATCCCCTGCAGGCTTGATCGCCCCAAACTGCCCTCCCTTACAGGCCTGGTGCCTCCCAACTGCTCTCCCCTGCTGGCCATCTTGTGGAGGCCATCTTCTGTCCACATGGGGGTAGGATCTTTACCCACATAGGGGCAGCCATCTTGTGTGTTGGAGTGATGGTCAATTTGTGTATTACTTTTTTATTAGATAGGATAGAGGCCTGGTGTATGGGTGGGGGCTGGCTGGTTTGCCCTGAAGGGTGTCCCAGATCAAGGTGGGGGTTCCCTTGGGGTGTGTGGCAGCTTGGGCGAGGGGCCTGTGGTGGTTTGCAGGCCGGCCATGCCCTCCGGTCACCCAAGCAGAGGCCCTGGTATCTGGGGTTTATTTATCTTCTACAATTGAAACTTTGTAGCCTGGAGCGGAACTAAGCCTCCTGCTTGCTCCATGGCTGCAGCCATTTTTGCTGGGATTTATTTATCTTCTATAATTGAAACTTTGTAGCCTTTAGTGGAGGCCTAGGCCAGCCAGGGTGTGCAGAAAGCTTGGCTTCCTCCATTGCCAGAAAAACCCAAGCCTCCTGCTTGCTCCGTGGCCACAGCTATCTTGTTTTGGTTAGTTTGCATACTCACTCCCAATTGGCTGATGGGCATGGCTTGTGAGTGTAGCAAAGTGATGGTTAATTTGCATATTACTCTTTTATTAGACAGGATTGCTCTCAGCTCCATCTATACCCAACTACCTATTTACTCTATTATCTCCAATCCTGAACAGCAAACAAACTACAGGTGCCTATAGGACATTGTCATCTAAATTGCATAGGCATGTCAAACTCAACAAGATAAAAAATAAATTCACTGTAGTTTCACAATTGCTTCCCCTTAATGTGCTCCCAAATTTACTTCTCTCATGTTTCCTATATTTAGGTCAGAAATCACCATCTACCTGGACTCCAAACTGTAAAGGATTCAAATTCCGTCATAATCTGTTACCAGCCTGGTCTTCCATCTTTATCTAACACAATTTCCCATGCACTTTACATTGCCTGCCCGTCCTTAAACAGATTACTGTCTCTTTGCCAGTTGAACGTCGTTTTTATCTTCTGAGTTGTCCACCTTTCTCTGTATGGCAAATGCCTACTTATCAGTGAAACACCTCAGTTCCCAGCAAAACAGACAACTCCTCTGTACTTGATTTAGTTCATATGTCTAACATAGTATATATTTTATTGTATTGTAATTATTTTTACATTTCTCCCTATTGTAAGGTAGGAAAGTCTCTTTTCTTGACAGGTAATGACATCCCTGACCTCATGAAGTTTATAGTCTAATGGGAAAAAGAACCAATAAACAAATGCATATTACGTTAAGTATATGTATGTACATGCAAACACACATGGACAAACAGTGAAAGTGCCAGAATGCATGAGAGCAAAAGGCAGTAGTAAATGCAAGGTAAGATGACACAGAATAATGAGGCTGCTGTTTAAGTCACCAGAAAAGTTATCTCTGATATAAACAGAAGCCTTAATGAAGAGAGGTCAAATGAATGTCAGGAGGAAAAGCCTTCCAGCTAAAAAAATAGTTAATGTAAAGGCTTTAAGGAGAACGTGGCATATTCAAGAAGTACAGTGAAGAATGTAGAGTAAATGATCCCTAAGAACACTTTCTATTTGAAATATCTAAGTCTATGATAAATAAAATATGTTGGATGATGCTTTTTGAACTTTAAAGTACTGCCATGTACAAGAAAGTTAGGGACAAAAATTATTTAATTGTTCAAAATGAAGTCAATAATATTTTGAAAAGTAAAATATTTGCTTTGGTTGACATTAACATTTTGTTGATAAAAAGAAATTTATAAATCCTTACATTTTTAACTGACTTATATTCCTAAGTCTAACAGCAGGCAACAAAACTGATTTAAGTACTAGACAATATGTTCAATTCATTCAAGTGAAATTTGATCATAAAAATTATTAACATTCACTTACTTGTGTATGGATAGATGAAACAGCAACAACTTCAACATTAAAAACACCTTTGTGGTTATCTACCCATTTCATGCCAGGTAGAGGAACCTATAAAATATAAATTACAACAATCGCAGATGTTTAAGTTGGTTATAAACTCTGAAAACAGATTTTAAAATTATAATATCTTGATGAGAAAAAAATCTGTGAAATATATTTTTATGCACTGTAAATAAATGTAAAATTTATGCTTAATTCTTATTATAAAAATCAATGCTTTCTAAATGAAGAGGCTCAAAAAGCCAAAAGCAGAAAATATACATTCAAAATTGTATCTTCCCAGAGACATGTCCCTTTATGTAATCCCAAATCTTCCTCTAGGAAAATAAGTGATTTTTAAAGTTTTTTAAAAATATATATTTTATTGATTTTTTACAGAGAGGAAGAGAGAGGGATAGATAGTTGGAAACATCGATGAGAGAGAATCATCGATCAGCTGCCTCCTGCACACCCCCTACTGGAGACATACTTGCAACCAAGGTACATGCTCTTGACCAGAATCGAACCTGGAACCTCTCAGTCCGCAGATTGATGCTCTATCCATTGAGCCAAACCGGTTTCGGCTAGGAAAATAAGTTTTATACACACCCTTACATAGGTGATATCAAAGATATTTTATAACCTGTTTTTCACATATTACATTGTGAATCTGTTTTCATGTCCACAGTACCATTTTAATGGTTTATAATATTCTTTTTTTTTTTTTTAGGCATTTTTTAAATTAAATTATTATCTGTGTACTTTTTTTAAATTTTATTTATTTATTTATTTATTTTTTAATCAATCTTTATTGTTCATATTATTACAAAGGTTCCTCATTTCTTCCCCCCTCCACCAGGTTCCCACCCCACCCTCTGCCCCCTCCACATCCCCCATTGTCCTCATCCATAGGTGCACAGTTTATGTTCAGTCTCTTCCTCCTTCCCTTCCCCAATCATTTTTTATTTTATTTTAAACACTCTTCTTTTGTTTTAAGTGGGTTTAAAATCTTCATAAACCAAGGAATTCTGTTTTACAGATGAGAAAACTTTTCTTTGCTAGAAATTAATTAAAATTATATAATAAAATCTTATTTTTAAAAGAGAATACATCTGCAGAAACCAGTTTGGCTCAGTGGATAGAGCGTCGGCCTGCAGACTGAAGGGTCCCAGGTTTGATTCTGTACATCCCCAGAAGAGGGTGTGCAGGAGGCAGCTGATGGATGTTTCTCTCTCATCGATGTTTCTAACTCTCTATCTCTCTCCCTAAAATAAATCAATAAAATATATTTTAAAAATTAAAAAATTAAAAATAAATAAAAGAGAGTACATCTGTTCTATTTCTCCTGCTAAGTCCTGCCAAAAAATAGAAGCATTGATATAGGAATGCAGACAGGCTAAAACCTCAGGAGGGAGGAGTAATAAGGTAGTGTTTCCTGGGTTTTATTTTTGCCTGATATATCCTAAACTAGGTGCTAGAGATGCTGTCTAGCCAGAAACATCAAAAGGAGCAAACAAACAAAATTTCAAGAAAGGTCTGCTCTCTCTTTTTAAAAATATTTTTTATTGATTTTTTTACAGAGAAGAATAGAGAGGAATAGAGAGTTAGAAACATCAATGAGAGAGAAACATTGATCAGCTGCTTCCTGCACACCCCCTACTGGGTATGTGCCTGCAATCAAGGGCATGACCTTCACCAGAATACAACCTAGGACCCTTCAGTCCGAAGGCCGACGCCTATCCACTGAGCCAAACCAGTTAAGGCAAGGTCTGCTCTCTTAGGTCAAAGCCAATATTTGACCTACTTTGGCAAAAACAAATTGCAGTCCCATGCCACCTCCACATGCTGAGTGGGGAGCCTGGGTCTCTACCCTCAGCTGGCTATAGAAGGTGCACATCCCCAGCTCTCCCCACACACAGTGGGTGGTATCAGAAAAGACAGTCCAGTGGTACCCCACCAACCATGGTGTCAGTGGAGGCCAAGAGGAAAGCAGTAACAAGGTGCCCCTCCCCCCTCCTAGCCAGGGAGGTGTTAGCACAGACTAGTGGGGAGCCTGAAATACAGGCCCTCACATCAACACATTGCTATGTGAGGAATGTGGAACTTTCCCTAGCAACAGCCTCTTCCCCCACTGTTAAAACACAGACATAAATAAGAACTAGAGTCATAATCTAAAATGCTCATATCTAATAAAAATCATCCATCCTAACCAGAACCAGGTCAATCTCAACTTAAATGAGAAAAAGACAACTGATACCAATACTAAGATGATATCATGTTGGACAGATTTGACAGAATTTTAAAGCAGCCATCATTAAAAACAAACAAACAAACAAAAAAACCAAAAAAAACACTACAACAAGCAATGATGAATACCTGTGAAACTAATGACAAAATTATACACTCAGAAATAAGTAAGTAAATAAATAAATAAATGGGTTTCTTTTCCATGGTTTCATATTTTTATGTGCAGAAAAGAAAATCAAATAAAATTAATTTCCTGTTAAATAATTCAACATAAATAGGTATATATGAATGTCTCTATTGAGGCAAACAATATAGATTTAGAAATATTTCTGGAAAAAAAGAAAAAGCAGTGAATTTAAGTGGCTCAAAGCAAAAATCAGTACTAGCTCTATCGACCCAAAATACTGTTTTCAGTATTACAAAAAACAAAAAGGGTGGGGGACACAGAAATAAAATGTGAACACATACTTCTTTAAAAATAGCGGTTCTCAAAGCTTGAACTAAGGATCAGCAACACAAACATCTGGGCACTTGTTTGAAATGTAAATAATTAACACCCATCCCAGATCTACTGCATCAGAAACTGGGGTAAGGGGGTGGAGGGAGTAAGGTCCAATAACTGGTGTTACAACAAAGTCTCCAGGTGATTTTGATGTTTGCTGAAGTAAGAATTGCTGTCTTAAAAAATTCTAACAAGCAGTGTGGTAAAAGGAATGGTGTAATAGTAGCAAATATTACTTTAGTACTTTTTATGTGCTTGACTTCATTCTAAATGCTCTGCATACCATTAAATCATACAATTATCAACACAACTCTTTATTATAAGCATTAATTACTCTCCTCAATTTACAGATGAGAAAATTCAGACAGAGAGAGTGGTGTCTTAGCTAGAGTGCTATTATAAAACACCATATGCTGTGTGGCTGAAAACAACAGGAATTTATTTTCTCACAGTCTGGAGACCTCAAGTCCAAGATCAAGGCACCAAAATGGTCAGTATCTGGTGAGAACCTCCTCCAAGCATGCAGATGGTCACCATCTCACTGTGTCCTCAAGAGAAAGCAAACTCTCTGGGTCTCCTTATAACTAATTCTATCATGAGGCCCCACCCTCATGACTTCATGTAAACTTAATTCCTCTCAAAAGGCAAATCTCTAAATACTATCACATGTGGGAGTTAGGGCTTCAAAACATGAGCTGGGAATGGGGACCACAACTCAGTCCATAACAGATAAATTAAGACACTTGCCCAAGATCACACAGCTGGAAGTGGTGGAGCCAAGAGTACTAGCAAAACCCTGGTAATTACGCCACACTGCCTTTCAAAGTATGCGAGGTTTAAAACAACAAAATATCTCACAATTCCACACCCCTTCAATAACTAACTTTGCTAAATTTGATGTATATTTTCCAAACTATTTCCCACACAATTACTGATGTACACCTACATACTAAGTTTGGTTGTCACTATATGTTTTTATGTTTTATTCTAAATATCCTATTGAGATATTGCAATCTATATCATTCCTCTTACTACCATACTATTCATTGTATGGATATACAAAAATTCAGATTGTAAATATCCAGATTATTTCCATGTTTTGTTTTTTGCTAATACCAATAATTCTATAATTTTTTCTATTTAATTCATACAACAAATATTTATTAAAGTCTATCTATTTTTCTAGGTTTTGGGGTTTCATGGTAAGGTCTACATAAGGTCTACATAAGTAGACATAAGGTGTACTCTCAGGCAGCTGACATGAATAGAGAAAAAAAAGTATGTAATTTCAGATAGTGATAAGTAGTAAGTAAATAAAATTTGATTAATATGATAGAGTATATCAGCAATGTGGAGGAGTAAAGGGTTGAAAGTTCATGAAGTGAAGAAAGATTTTTCTGAGGAGGTGCTATTTTACATACAATTCAGAGAATGATAAGAATCCAGCCATGTGAAGAACAGGAAGAGAAGTAAGATGATTCAAAGACTTGGAGGCAGGAAAATTTTTGGAAGAAATTCTAAGTACAGAGACAGGCTGCAGTTATGGCAAAAGACAATGCTAGAGATGAGGGCACATCCTCAGATCATTCAGAGATTTGAAGGTCATGAGGAAAAAATCTGGACTAAATTTTAAGGACAACAAAAGGCCAGAGGAATATTTTATTTTAATCAAAAGAAATACTAAATCTTGGTAATACAATACTGAATGGAAAAAGCAAGTTCCAGCCTGGCTGGCACAGTTCAGTGGTTGAGCGTCGACCTATGAACCAGAAGATCATGGTTCGATCCAGGTCAGGACACATGCCCAGGTTGCAGGCTCATCTCCGGTGTGGAGTGTGCAGGAGGCAGCCAATCAATGATTCTTATTCATTGTTGATGTTTCTATCTCTCTCCATCTCCCTTCCTCTCTGAAATCAATGAAATACTAGTATCTTTAAAAACAGAAGAAAAAAAGCAAAAGTCCCAATAGAATACATAAAATTAGAAATTTTGGTTTAATTCATAACATAAGCAAATTTTAAAAATGTATTATTTAGTCACACACAAAATTGTTTTATGAGGCTAGTTTTCGAGATAATATGACCATACTTAATGCCATAGAACTGCATACTTTAAAATGGTAAATTTTATGTTATGTATATTTACCATAATTTTTAAAAAAGAAAGCTAGCTTTTTATAGAGGAAAAAAGAGTATGGGATGGAGAGGAACAAGTAAATGATGCAAGTTATTCTAGTTCTTGAATTGCATGGTGGATACATCACTGTTTATTATATTAGTAAATAAAATAACAATAAATTGAAAAATGTAATTATCTATATATAGATTTAACCACTGCTAAGTTTAGAAATATGCTATCTGTGGATCTTTGCATACTTAAGCAATTATATCTGTAGAATAAATATTTAGAAGTATAATTCATGAGATAAAGGTTATGTATATTTTTCATTGTGACATGTATCAGGCAAAAACAATAAAATAAAAAAATAAAAAAAACTATTTTAAGGTCCAAGTGACTATGATGAGTGCTGAATACCATAATCCTAAAGAGAAAAAAAATCTGCTGACCATGCTGGTCTCTACTAATACGTCTATCTTCCACGAATTTTGTAAATATGAATCTGCTTCTAAGAGCCCAATAAACACTGATCCTTAAAAGCTGATGACACTGAAGTGAGGTAAATTCACCAAAGCACCAACAGTCTGTTGATGTTTATTGGTGGCCAAGGTTTTTCTCTCAGCATAAGGTTCCAAAAGTTATTTAACAAGAATAAATCTAATGTTAGGCATGTTATGCTCGAGGTATCTGTGGAATATCCTGGTAAAGAAAAATAACTGGCAAAATATGGATGAGCAGAGATGCAGATTTAGGATTCATCAACTAACAGTAAGAGTCAAGAGTATCTTGGTTTTTGTACAAGTTATACACTTTGGAAGTATTATACTGTTCACATGAACTGCAGCCAGTGGTCCTGCCTAGGAAGAGAACTTACAGGTCCAGAGTGAAAGGAACATGAAAACTTAAGGGGAAAATAGCTAACAATCAAGAAGAAGAGACAGCCGGGACCGGTTTGGCTCAATGGATAGAGCGTCGGCTTGGGGACTGAAGGGTCCTGGGTTCGATTCCGGTCAAGGGCATGTACCTTGGTTGCGGGCATATCCCCAGTAGGGGGTGTGCAAGAGGCAGCTGATCGATGACTCTCTCTCATCGATGTTTCTAACTCTCTATCTCTCTCCCTTCCTCTCTGTATAAAATCAATAAAATATATTTAAAAAAAAAAAAAAAAAAGAAGAGGCAAAACAAAGTCACATAAAGTTCACCTTCCTTTCTACCCAGTATTAAAAAGGAAACAATCCACTGATCACTAGAAATGGTCAGTCAAATATCAAAAAACAACAGTTCATTGGTTACAGAAATTAGTTTACCAGTATCGAAGCATGCATATATAACAAGCCTCATATTCTAAGCCCAAAGAACTACTGGAGTTACACATATCAAAAGGTCTCTGACCTTCAAACAAAGCTCAACCTCAGCCAGGAAAGTAAATAAAAAATTGCATTAAGCAATGACCTATAAAAGTTCAATGTTGAAATACTTATCTCTCACATATTTTAAATTAAACAGTAAAATCAGTAATATTTACTATTCTTTAAATAAAAGCTAAGAATATATACTGTTATTTTAATATATTAATTAAAATATGCAAAAGTGTAAGCACTTTCAATCAGGTGCTTTCCTCAGTATCAATCAGCCATACTACATGTCTATAGTCAAATCCAAATCTTCACCGTATTTTTTATATGTGAGCATACACAACATGGTAAAAGAAGCCACCAGCTTTGCTTTAGAAAACTGACCTTGCATTTGCAAATCATAGAAAATCAAATATATAACTTCCATAAAATCATATTTTCTTTCAAAATACTTCCTCTTGAAATATAATGCCCCCCTGGCAGAAGACTAAGTTATTTACTGAAGAAATGTGTTCCTGAAAAACTAAATGACAGATTAGGGAAGGAGGGGGAGAGTCATATTTTTAATTTCTAATAATAAATATTGATTTCCTACTATGAGCCATGCAGTATTCTAAGTACTTCTAGATACAGCAATGCACAAGAAAACTCCTACCCTCACAGTTTATAGCCTAGAGATAATAAATATATAGATACATAATCTATAAAGTCAGTGATAAATACTATGAGAATGTAGCAAAGTAATGGGATAAAAAATGGTGAAGGCTGCTACTTGAAACAATTGTCATAGACAACCTCTCCGAAGAGATGGCATGTAAGTGGCTATCTGAATGAAACGGAGAAGCAGGCCTTGAGATAAAGCATTGCCAGCAGACAGAAGTGCAAAGTGCCTGGGATGAAATGCTCTTTTCATGTTTGAGGAACAGCTAAAGTGACTGTGCTATGAGACTAGAGCACAGTGAGATAATGGTGAGAAATGAGGTCAAAGCAGTAGCATTATATTGTTTCTTCTTCTGTTTTAAAAAAATAAAAACAATACTAATTTACTTGTGAATACTTTCTGAGTTCTATTCTGAAAATAATTCCACCAGGACAACATAAACAATACATATTTCAGACATATTAAACATATTAATGTTTATATTGATGGTCAAAGCAATAAATGGATTGGTAATCATCCCATAGTAGTTCTCTTAAAGGGCACTTTGGTTTTTGAACAGTGGCTACTGATTCTCAAGTGAGATTTTTCCAATGTTTTTGTTTCTTTCAAGTCACATATAATCATCAAAGCTGCTAATGTCTCTTAAAATAAAGGAGTATGTTTATAGCATATTTATAGGCACTTTATTTTCACATATATAATCAGCAATTATAAAAAATTTCTTTTAAAATAATTTAAATCTGTTCTCCCTCTAGCCTTTTAGTTAAATACTAGAGGCCCAGTGCATAAAAATTCATGCACTGGACAGGGGGAGCCCTCAGCCTGGCCAGCCCCTTCTCACAGTCCACGAGCCCTGAGGGGCAGGAGGTGACCCTGAGATCAGGGGAAGGCGATGCCTCTCATCACACCTCTGCTACTACCACTATTGGCAGCGCAAGCCTCAGCTGGCCCTAGTTACCTGAGCCTCGGGTGGGCCCTAAGCGGCTGGGCAGCTACCATTTCAAGGCTTGCTTGTGCTTCAGCCTGCTCTGTGTGCCTGAGCCTCAGTCAGGGGGGATGCAGGAGGATCCAAGACCCCCAACGGAGATGACTTCTGCAGCCTGCAAACAGAGCAGCTGGCCCCGCCCCCACTGTGGGTGCTGCCATTTTATAATGGCATGATGGTCAATTTGGATATTACCTCTTTATAATATAGGATTATCTACTAAAAGAAAGACTTATTTATTTAAAGAAATTTCTCATGCTATAATATAAAAATTTTCCAGATGTATCTTTTCTTTGAGTTTATATTTCATGTATTATTATTTTTAAATGAATAAACTTATATTTTTAAAAAATAGTATGAAAGCTTCTTAGTATTCTGTAATTTTAATTATAAGAGAAAATAATATTATTATTTATTATCAACATACTTATAGACAGAATTGCAAGGTCTTGTTTGAAAAAAACACCTTTGTAATGAAAACCCATTTTGTTCAATCTGGAGAATTTCAACATGAGAGATACTGACCTCAGGAGACAGTACAGAATAAGCCTGTGGTGGTTTTTCCAGTGAGACCGGTAGGCAAAATTGCCCAGTCTTTAATCGTCCATTCTGAAGCATTGGTATCCACTTTTAAATAAAAAGAAAACAATATTCATTTAAATATGTTTGTTACAAAAGTAATTGCCTCTGAATATGAGCCACATTTGTCTCCCATCTCCAAACACCGAAGGTATTTTAATTATGTAATTATGAGCTTTCATAATTTCTCCAAAGTTTCCCTGACAATATTTTATTAAGGATGATCTGTGAGATATTATTAGTCCTAACCAATTATACAATTTTTAAATCTATACAAGGTCCTTAGAAGCTAAGGGAAAATTGGTAGTAGAAAAAGGTCAGAGTGTTTCAATACTAAACTGGGATAGCAGTGTCAATATAAGAAGAAAAAAAAGGATTTGATTATATATGACTGTTGAAATAAAAATTTAAAGTGTGAACATTAATTTATTTTCTTACATTTAGCAAAATTCATGTCATAAACTGCAAAGGATAATAAAATAAATCAAATGTTGACTTTTCTCTTTTGGGTGGAGGCATGAATTTTCTAACAAAGTAGTAATAGCACATTATGATGTCCTTCACCTTAGATTTGCTTTTGCAATTCAATCAAAATGATTTTCAAAAAGTACTCAAGTTTTTTAATTGCCTTTAATTGAAGTAAAAATATATTTAATTGACAAAAGTCCTTTTTTTTAATCACTTTATATTCAAACTACTCTTTTCTGAAGAACCCTTAAAATTATATTTATATTGTATAGTTGAATAAACATAATAATTAGAACCAACAACTAATGTTTAGACTTGTTAGTCAATTAATTACAACAATGAGCATTTTATTATTATAGTGGTCCTTCCTAACCAATGTGGGGAATCAGATAAGAATTATTATACCAACTACATATATCTTAAATATTGTACTAGTTTTAAGATCAAAGAGCTAACTATTTAACAAAAATATACTTACTGTATATCCAACAGGAGTTTCAAGAGGAGTATTTTGTTTTTGTTGACAACTAACATGATAAAAAGTAAAAAGCAAGTGATGATGGTCAGTTAAGGTAGCAGGGAGTTTAACCTTGATTTCTTCATGAAAATCAGGAGACCTTTATACAAAAACAACAAAACAAATCAACAGTCAGTAATTTCTTCAAAATAAAGAACTACTGCATTTGTATAGTTGAATAATTTTAAAATTAATTTCAGGATTCATGTTTAATTTTTCTTCTAGTCCAAATATTTTTTATTCCCAAATAAGTAACTAACTCCTACTTCTAGATGAAGGAACTGTCACTGTTTCTAAAATTTCTCCTCCCATTTTTATTAATAGGTTGAGTAATCCTATTATTTGAAAATTCATTAATAATTACCATCTTGATATTGAGACCTTCATTAGATTGGAAACTATAAAAGAGGAGACTATGTTAAGACTTTCTATTATATCTATACTAATTCTTATACACATCAGATAAAAAATAACAGAATTTTATAAGAGTATATTTTAAAACCATGCCACAGAAAAACATTTTTCTGTTATAAGAGTATAGCTTCAAATTAAGACTAATTTGTATTATCCTTTTGTTAAAAAAAGAAAAAAGAAAGAAAAAGGTAATCTTTAGACAACTTAGTAACAAGTGGGGCTCTCTATGAAATGTCTTACATCAATTATCCCATTGCTAAAAAAAAATAAATTATGTTACTAAAACACTAACAGCTCAAAGAAAAAAAATCAGGGAATACCCACAAATTGCATTTGTTCAACATTTTAGAAGTGTTTCCAGTCACTATAAAGAATACAGCAAATATATTTGATCAAACCAATGAAATTTTCATCTCAATATCCATTGAGAATTTTTATAGAAAACCATAACTATTATTTATTATATAGACTTGAAAGGGATAGAATCTTAGCATCCCAATCTTCCAGGTTGAGTTAGTATCTCTCAGAGTTATCTTCAATGAAAATGCATCCAAACTATAGAGCTCCAACTACCTTTAAAGTGAAGGCTGTTCATCCAAAACCAATTAGGTTATTTCTCTCTCTGACACTTATAGGTCAAATATTCTTTTCAGATAAACCCCAAAATGCTAAAGGGTGTAGATTTGATCACAGAAATAGTAAGTGGAATGAAATTTTTAATACCCATAAGAAAGACAGCCAATGCTAGCCATCTGAGAATTTGATGACTTTGGTGAGTAAAAAGATGCTACACATTTTACTACTGATCTTCCTAGTCATCCCTGAATTAATGAGAAGTTTACTAGAATGTTTGACTATACTGTCATTTAAATACTACTAATTATAAGAACAACAAAAATAAAGACTTAGGCATAAACTAAGATATTTTTTAAAATTACTACTTTATCAAAATTTTTCCTTGTATGGAGTGTTTTAGTTAATGTCTTTCTTTAGATTGTATTTCTGTGAAGACTTACAGAAAATTAAACATCTTCTAATTATTCATCAGCGAGTGAATTGCCCACCTTTAGGTTAGGCATTGTATTACTTTTGGTGGGTTTAAAGATGAACATAAAAAATAATTACCCTCAAAAATATATAATGTAGTAGAAATATAAATAGAATGGGGGTTGGCAAACTATTGCACACAGACCAAATCCAGTCAACTGCCTAGTTTTGTTCAAACTATAAACTAAGTATGATTTTTATATTTTTACACAGTTGAAAAAAACAAAAGTATACTGGTTCACTTTAAATATTACATGAAATTCAAATTTTAGTGCCCATAAATAAAATTTTATTGGAAGACAGTCATGCCCATTGATTTGCAACTTTACTTACTGGCTATTGCTGCCTTTGAACTAAAAATAGCAAGACTGAGTAGTTGCAACAGAGACCACGTGGCCTACAGGGCCTAATATATACTATTTGGCCCTTTGTGGAAAAAGTTTGCCAACTCCTGGGATAGAGCATATAAAGTTAAATGCTTTAAGAACAGAGTTCAACAGATTTCTTAAAATTTTAGGTCAGGGAATTTTATTTAGGAAGAGATATAATATAGGCCTTAAAGAATGAGTAAAAGCTCAGTAGGTAGAGGGTATATGTATATAATAGAAATAAAGATCCAAGAAAGGCCCAGAAATAGGACAGCACATATTATGTCTGGTGATGAGATAGGAAGAAAATCATCAAGATATAAAAGAAAGATACTTGAATATTAGAGAAAAGAAGAAAGAAGGTAAGAATGTCTTAAAGTTTGAGTCAAACTAACAGAAAAACAGATAGGGTCAGGAAGAGGGCCAGGAGAAAATAGATGGAAATTGAAAACGCAGCAGAGAATCCAAAAGAATATGCCCAATAGGCCACTGAAAATACACATTAGAAAGAAGGTACTGTCTAAAAATAAAAGTTGTGAGCAATCCACATAAAGGTAAAAGCATTTTCATTGAATGTAAGTCTGAGAAATACATAAAATTATTTAGGAAGAGAATGGTATAGTAATAGAGGGTTAAGAACAAAACCTTAGTGTTTTGTATGGAATGTCTGTACTTAAAAGAAAAGAAAAATTGAGAATAATTACTACAGAAGAAAAAAGTGTTCAAAGAGATAGAGGCCATAAAAAAAGGTGAGGTCCAAGAAAGTTTTAAGGAGGTCAGGGGAAACATGCTGTACAACAGCAGTGCAGAAAGACGTGTTTTGTTTGTTTTTTAAGAACAGGAAACGTAAGCTTCTTTTTGACAGTAAAAGATGGAGCTAATGAAACAGGAGATTGATGATGCAAGAGAGGGGATAACTGATGAAGTCATATTCTGGAAGAAGCTGGATAAGATTGAGAGCAGATTCACATTGAACAGGATGTGGCCCATTACTGCCTTTGAAACAGATGGAAGGCAGATCAGTGCAAAGATATTTGAGGTGAAGGGCAGAAAAGCTGATGGATCTCAAGTGGGATGGATTCAATCAACTTAAATAAAATAGAAAAGCTAAGAATAAAAGCAAACAGAAAAAAGGTAGCAGCTAGAGGAAGAGGAAGAAAACTTAAAATAGCTATTGCATAATTAGAGAGTAAAAAGTGATGACAAAAAAATTAACAAAAAATTATCTTTTGGGGCAAAAAGAAGATAAAATAACCTATGATAGTACTGATTGGTACTCCAACAGCATTCAATTAAAAAAGAAAGAACAAGTCCTAACTGGTTTGGCTCATTGAATAGAGCATCGGCCTGCGGACTCAAGGGTCCCAGGTTCGATTCTGGTCAAGGGCATGTATCTTGGTTGTAGGCACATAACTAATAGGGAGTGTGCAGAAGGCAGCTGATCGATGTTTCTTTCTCATCAATGTTTCTAACTCTCTATCCCTCTCCCTTCCTCCCTGTAAAAAAATCAATAAAATATTTTTTAAAAGAAAAAGAAAGAACAAAAGCAAAAATTAAAGGTTATCCAGTTAATTTCTCAAAGGAGTAAAATGGAAAGGTACCAAATCAAAGGATTATTGGTTGGTGAAAATATCAATTTAATTGACTAGTGGTTTCAAGCTTAGTAAAGAGTTAAATAAAGCTGCAAAATGTTAGGGGAATACCATAGGAAAAGACTGAAAAACCAGAAGCCACAAAGATAATCAATTGTAATATAATAAAAATGAAAGGATCAAAGAATTTGATAGAAAAGATGTTTTGTATATAAAGTCTTATATTTGAGATGTATATAGAAAATATGGATCCACATGTTGAAAATTATAACTATGATGTCAGCTGTCTTGAATTTGCACATTCAGTGCAGCAAAGCATTTGGGAAACACACTAACGTGAGTGTTAACAATGCCACTGAGAAGTGAGTAATTTTGAAAGAAATATTTGAATTCAGTACCTGTTATGATATACTACGGCTGTATAGGCTTCCTTTGAAAATTCTGAACAGCTAGATTTACCAAAGATTACCTGTAACAAATAACAGCATGTTGAAACTTTGTTGTAATAAATGTTGGATGTTTCATATCTATGTAAGAACTTGTCTGATTTAATAACTATTTGAGAAAAATGGGCAAAATTAGCCCAATGAAGAACAATGTGCCTACGACGATCATTAATAAGTTCAATTGATTAATTCTAAATTTCTTTTCAACTATGGACCCATCTAACATTCAAACATTCAGAAAATTTCTATCCATTATATTTATTTATATTGGGGAATAAGGTACATTTCTTTCCTTTTTGAAAGAAGATAATTCATCTTATAATCTGGATACAGCACATCATTTGAAATTTATATATGAAATATGGCCCTAACATGGTGGCATATATCTACTATACAAATTGGTGGCTTCTCCACTAAGACAGCAGTCATTCTGAAAGTCAAATATGTATTATTTATAAATGATATTTAAAAATCCTATTTTAGATATCCTTTGCTTCCAGTACTCCCTGCAAGCTACTCTAAAATGGAGGAGCGCTCCACTTTATATTCTTTTAAATTTTTATCTTTATTGCTGAACATTATACAGACCCATTTTATATTCTAACATGTATTTTAAAAATCCACCACATAAAAAAAATACAATACTACTTTTGAAGAAGTTTTAGCAGTAAAATAATACAGTCTTATACACCTGCCTCTTGAATTCTAACAACAAGTGGTGGTTAATTAGGGCAGCTAATTAGAATGTTGGCTTAATGATGTCAAAGTCACAGCTATGATTCCAGGGGGTGACAGGTAGGCCTGCAATGTTATCTAGCCACAAGTCATTCAGCACACTTTCATCAACAAAACTGGTAAAACGACTCAAATTTATTCCTATACAAAGGAACTAATTGGCATCATCCCCCCCCAAAAAGAACATATTAATAGGTATTTTGTTTCTTTTTGCAGTATCTCAAGCAGGCCCTTTTATTTTAAGTGTAATAATTATGGCTCTCCTAGAAAACTCTAACCCATTTACTAAACATACTTCACTATATTTTTATAAAAGGTTGTTCTAGCCGTGGCCCGGGTGGCTCAAGTGGTTGGAGTGTCTTCCCTTACACCAAAAGGGAGTGGGTTTGATTCCTGGTCAGGGCACATACCCAGGTTGCGGGTTCAGTTCCCAATTGGGGGCATATGCGAGCCAACAGATTGATATTTCTCTCTCACATTGATGTTTCTCTCTTCCTTTCTCTCTCTAAAATCAATATCCTTGGGTAAGGATTAAAAAACATTTTTAAAGATTGTTCCAGTGCCAGAATTAGAGTTTATGGTTTTATCATACTGACATTATATGATCAAAAATTATCTTAGTCTTTGTTTTTTTCAATAAGCAAACAAAATGTGTCTGTTTGTATACTCTTTCAAAACAACTATTCACATAAACATAAAAAAACATTATATTTTCATATGACTAATAATATACAAATAAAGGAATGTGGTACCTTTGTTTCCCCATTGAGAAGTTATCATTTTTTACAGAATAACTCATTTATTTTCATAACATGAATGATATACAGAGGAATAAATGTGTTCCTTTTTTGACTATCGATATGTATGTTTAAGCATTCATCAATATGAACAGAGCATCGATTATGTACATTAAGATAGGCATTAAAATATAATTATGAGTAAGACATGGTTCCTGCCCTCAAGGAGCTCACAGTCTAGTGGACATGATGAAGAAATCAACATGTAGTCATAAAGATATAAGGTCCATAACAGAGGTAAGAAGATGCTTTGGTAGCACAAAAAGGGAGAGGGGTCTAACTGCAATGTGGCTGGATGCAGCTAGGTTTCTGTAGAGGAGGCCATACAGATGGTAAGACAAGGAAGAGTTTGTTAGGAAAACGATAAAACAGACTATTTTACATGTATTGCATTTGTCATAAACTCAAATGCATATGACAATTCACATAAGATGCCAACACATGTATTTTTACAATCCAGTATCTTTTTATAACTATGATAGCATGTTCATCCCTTCAGCAGAAATAAAGAGCTAGTAAAGAACATGAAATGCTAATTCGAATCTAAAAAATAAAATCTACATATTTAACAAATATTTATTCAATATGTATTATATGCAAGGATCTGAAACAGCTGCCACAGAATACAAAGATGAATAATTTGTGCTTCTGATACCAAGTTCTAAAAATGCTGATGAAATTAAAACAACAGGGAAGAAGAAAATATACAGCTTTCCTAGCTGGTAGAAAATCAGAACTTGATTCAAATGACTGATACAAAAGACTAAAATAAAATTGTTAACAATGCACCTATTCTTGGCTCATTTGCATTCCACTAGAGTTGTCAGAAGTTGAACATCTATAGTGACAGTTGTGCCTCTATTCTATATATTACTAACTTCAAGTTCAGTAAAAAATCTACTTGCATTTATTCGTGTTCCACATATACTAAATCATAATTTGGTCAGTTTCCTGTCTGGCCTCAATCTACTATTTCTACCTTCCACTGCTCTGGCTGGCTCACTGGCAACACACCTCGGGTGAAGGATATTCTCCAACCTGAATTGCTTTCCTACCTCCACCATCTAGACTTATTGCCATTAACATTTCACCACCTTTAAGACATTCTCTCCTACCATTGAGCACCTATGCCTTCTATTAATATAATCTTCTATAATTAGCACAGACCTTGGTTCTCAATACTGGCTGCAAAATGTAATCTCTAAGGCAGATTTTAAAATACTGACATCTGCCTGGTTCCCACACTCAGAGATTATAATTTAATTGGAATTAGATTCAGTCTGGGCATTGATATTTTTTAAATCTCCCCAGGTGGGTATAATATACAGCCAAGGTTGAGATCTATAGCCAGAGTTTAAAAAAAAAAAAAGGGGGGGGGGGGAAGAACCATACATATTAAAATCAGCTGGAGCCGGGACCAGTTTAGCTCAATGGATAGAGAGTCGGCTTGGGGACTGAAGGGTCCCGGGTTCGATTCTAGTCAAGGGCATGTACCTTGGTTGCGGGCATGTCCCCAGTAGGGGGTGTGCAAGAGGCAACTGATCGATGACTCTCTCTCATCGATGTTTCTAACTCTCTATCTCTCTCCCTTCCTCTCTGTACAAAATCAATTAAAAAAAATAAAAATTAAAAAAAAATAAAAAATCAGCTGGAGAACATTTTTAAACTATACCACAACCCATTACCCTCCACCTCGGTTGCCTGGCCTTTCATTCTAAAGGAGGAGAATAATCCAGATGCCAAGACAGAGAAAGGTATCTGTGCTTTGTTAGAATAGCCAGAGTAAATATGATCTGACTCTCTTTTGAAAGTCATTATTTTAGAATTTTATGTATTTGGCTGATATCCTCCAGATTACAAGTCGTATTCATCTTTGTATCTCTGGGAGTGCCTTGCATATACCAAATCCACAAAAATTAAGACTGCAAAGAAATTTATGATTACCTGTACAGTAAGTAATGCAGTTTGAAATTTGGTTTACATTAATTTCCAGGTTAGACCTGCCAACCAAGTAATACTATTTGAGCTACGTATGAAGAATAGGAAAAGTAAAGAACATTTATTACCGGCATGGCATTGCTTGGATCCTCCCCATACATAAACTGCACTTTCACTGTTATATTTCTGGCAGAACCTTGACGATTGGCAAAATTGAGGCTTTGAGGGTATACGTAGAGAAGATTTCTGTGAAGGCAATAGTATACAGAAAAATGAATACATATCTAAAAACAATATCAAATATGTCATAAAAAGATAGAATTATTAATATTTATTAGCCACTATGCTAAGTATTTTCACGTACAATGTTTTATTTGATCCTTAGAGTAATCATTCAAATAAATGTATCCCAATTTTGCAGACAAATTACGGCCCCAGAAAGTTAAGGAATTTTCATATACAACCAAGTATGTGGCAGAGATGAAATCAGAATACAGTTCAGACTTCTAAACACATGTTCTTTCACCTACAAGAGGCTTTTGGGAAATAAAGGAGTATGAGCTGAAACATTAAGAAATTAAAAGACAGTTCCAATATTCTCTTAAGTTCTCCACGCAAATATAAATAGGATGACGTTTTTAAATGCGGCTTTCATATAAATGTGATCAAAGATTTAAGAGGTATAATATTCAATATTATTGTTAAAAACATATATGACAATTATGGTAAGTATAATGAGCAGCAATAGGTAGTTACTATGAGATAATCACACATTATTCTGCATTTGATTTCATGTCCAGTTTATGATCTTGTATCTTACACAATTTTAACAGTTCCTGCTATAAACACAAAGGAGAAATAATTCGCCAAAAGAAAGAGCTAAAAAAAAAAAAAATTAGAGATACTTTATCTGAAGACTAATGATAACAGCTGATAAAACTTCAATAATAACAAAACCCTGCTAATGGACTGTTAGGGCAACAAAAACAGGTCTAAATTTTCTGGAAGGTGCTAAGGTAATATAAAAATTTTAAGTGAATACACCCTTTGATCCAACAAACCCACCTGTAGTCTAAGGAGAAAACTACACATGTGTACAATGAGTGTGTTCAAAGAAATTCACTATAACATTTCTTATAACAGGACATAGTTACAAATAATTGTAAAGAAACTAGAGGCTCAGTGCACAAATTCATGCATGGGTGGGGTCAGGCCAGCCCCATCCTTGGCTGACCTCCAGTCAAACTCCCAGTCAAGGAGACAAGAGGACAATCTGCATATTAGCCTTTTATTGTATAGGATATAATGCTCATCAGCCCTGGATAAATTAATACAGCATGACAATGTACAGTAGTATTTATTCATGTAGAAGGAGATATCCACCACGTTGGATGAAAAAATGCAGGTTCCAGAGCAGGATATAGCGGCATTACACTACTTGTAGAAATTTGGAGTGGGATTTACAGAAATGAGTAAAAAAGGGTATTTCTGAAATAGTGGTTAAAAGTGATGGGTCTAATTTTTTTTTAAATAATTTTATTTGAAAAATTTTTACAGTGAGAATATATGATCTTTATAATTAGAAGAAGCAATAAAGTAGTTTCCATGGTGGGAATATGGGTGTGTGTGACAATAAGCATGCAATCTGAAAATCACTAAAGAAATGAAGAAGAGTCAGTTGTGCTCAAAATAGTCAAAAGTGCCCTGGCAGGTTGCTCAGTTGGTTGGAGTGTCATCCCATACACCAAAATGTTAATAGAATTCAGGATTTTGTACTTTTTTTGTTGTTAATCCTCACTGGAGGGTATTTTTCCATTGATTTTTAGAGAGAATGGAGAGAAGAAGAGAGAGAGGGAGAGAAACATGGAATGGCTGCCTCCTGCATGCACCCTGACAAGGCCCTGACAAGGCCGGTATGGCGCCCTTGACCACAATCAAACCTGGGACCCCTCAGTTGAAGGGCTGATGCTCTATCCACTAAGCCAAACCATCCAGGGCAGGAATTTTGACTTTTTACAGGTTTTTGAAATATCTGAGTTTCCACAGTATTTTCAACATAAAGCATTTAACATTTCTTAATAGTGAAAGCAAGTAAGATAAATAAAATTATTCCTGGAAAAGTCACTCATCTTCTAGACCAGCACTATCCAATAAAATAGTCTAGGCCAGTGGTCGGCAAACTCATTAGTCAACAGAGCCAAATATCAACAGTACAATGACTGAAATTTTTTTTTGAGAGCCACATTTTTTTAAAAAAATATATTTTATTGATTTTTTACAGAGAGGAGGAAGGGAGAGAGATAGAGAGCCAGAAACGTCGATGAGAGAGAAACATCGACCAGTTGCCTCTTGCACACCCCCTACCGGAGATGTGCCCACAACCAACTTACATGCCCTTGCCCGGAATCGAACCTGGGACCTTTCAGTCCGCAGACCGACGCTCTACCACTGAGCCAAACTGGCTTCGGCAGAGAGCCACATTTTTTAAACTTAAACTTCTTTTAACGCCACTTCTTTAAAACAGACTCGCTCAGGCCGTGGTATTTTGTGGAAGAGCCACACTCAAGGGGCCAAAGAGCTGCAATGTGGCTCGTGAGCCGCAGTTTGCTGACCATGGATCTAGGAGACTATCAAGCACTTGTTGTGTGCCTGTTCTGAGATATCCTAAAAGATAAAATATACACCAGACTCAGTATCTATTTGGGGGACTTAAATTAATTTTACTACTTTCTTTTTCTTTTCTACATGTATAATTCACTATATTTGCACTAGACAATGCGAACAAAGAAAGGAAATGGGAGCTAATGAATAAATCTGGCATTATTCTTTAAGTTAATATAAACATTTCTACTTATACACGTTTTTCTCAGTTATTTTCAGATTCTTTCTACCAAATACATTAATTAAAAACCAAATTATCACATTTAAAAGGGGAAAATTTAACAGGATACTATATTCAAAAGATCCATAATGCCTCGTATTTTATTCGGAAGTTGTATCTCCAAAAGATTACACAACCTGAGGGAGGATAAGAGTCTTTGTTTTGCTTGGAATTCAAACAAGGCTTCTAAATGTACTAAATTTCTATGTTGCTAAAAATTTTGTATATTAGTTATTAGAAACTAGAAATCCTTAAATTGGGGCCTGATTTTGCTTAGTTCCTCTTATTTTCTTTGGCATAAAATTTTTAATTTTTATAACATTACTGGTTATATTTGATCAGGGTTCTATTTATATAGGCACGAGTTCAAACAAAGTTTATATTCTGCCTTTAATAATGTGTACTCAGGCAGGAGACACTGAAAGGTAAATAAAAAGCCATTTATAAAATTACTACTTTCATCACATTTCCCACGTTGACACTCTTACACTTGTAATTAGGCAAATTATTTAATTATACTCAATAATATGTCAAACTACTATTTCAAAAAATCCAAATATTTCTACCCCAAAACAATACATTCTAAAAACCAAGAATTTGTGACATTGATTCTAATGTACCTGTTAGTGATACAAAGGGAGGAAATGTATAAATTATGCAAAGGTTAATATTCTAGTACAATAACCCAAATGGAAGAAAATTCCTTCACACAACCTCTCTTTGGTATTAATGCTGATGCTTTCATGCACTGGATGGGGCAACCTTTCAAAAATATATATATTTATTGATTTTTTACAGAGAGAAAGAAGAGGCACAGAGAGTTAGAAACATCGATGAGAGAGAAACATCCATCAGCTGCCTACTGCACACCCTGCACTGGGGATGTGCCTGCAACATGCCCTGGAATCGAACCTGGGACCCTTCAGTCCACAGGCCAACGCTCTTTCCAGTGAGCCAAACCAGTTTCGGCATGGGGCTACTTTTTAAATTCCTTTCTCTAAAAAGAATGGAAAAATTCTCATGTTATGACTTTATAATTCTCTTATTAATTCAGCACATATTTATTATTTCTTCAAAAAAGTAAGGCTTTGTACTAACATGCTGTAAGGGATATATTAGTAAATTAAAAACAGATAGATCTTGCTAATAACAGCTTATAATACAATACAGATAAGAAGTTGGCCCATCTCCATTTCCCCTCAACTAGAAAGTAGATAAAATATCAGGGTCAATCAATAGTTTTAAGCCAGAAAAGTAGACCAGCTTAGTTAAGAAAAATTTCGAAATATGCCCTTCATGACCAATAATGACAACACTAACTTTTCCCTTTTAAAATAAGAGAGAGAAAATTCTAATTTATTCAATACTTCAACATATGCTTTTATAATTTCATAATTGTACCACTGGTAAAGGTTAAGATGAATATAAAGTATAAGGAATTTTTGTTTTGTTTTTCTTCTTCATTACTGGAAGTATTTGTGTATTTTGTTTAGTTGCATTCTTCATTCTCTTAACAAAAATATTTACATGATTCTGTATTGGTTACTTAGAAAAAGTATACACAGGCTAAACAAAAGACAATATAATTCCATGTGCTACTAAAGCCCAAGAGAACAAAACTCCAAAAATCTAGACTCTGGCAAAATTTCCCAACTTATTTCTTAACATGAGATTAGATCATATTCAACAATAGAATAATACAGTATGTACATAAATGTGTTGATTGTTTCTAACTACCAAAAAACAAACAAACATACAACAAAACCCTAATACACTGTGTAATGTTTACTAAGCACCAGGTATTGTTCTAAGTGCTTTAAAAACATCAATTTTTAATCTTCATACAATTCAATGAAGTAGATATTAACTTCACTTGACAGACAAGAAAACAGAGATACAGAAAACCCAAATAATCTGACCAAGAGTCACACAGCTGCAGGACAGCAGAGCATTCCAATTCAGCCAGTCTCTCTACATAATACTCAACCACTAGAGCATATACCTCTACTATAATTATTCTGTACCCAAAAGCCCTTATTTCTAAATTTCAAAAAAAGAGGTTCTCTATTTTATACCAGAAAGAGAGACATTTCTTAAGAGTAGAAATTTACAAATGATTCATTTTGTAAAGTGTTAACTTGACAATTTACAATTTAAACTAAAATTCATTATATTAAAGCTTTGTTCTCTTTGCAAACAAAGGCCTTCATGCAAAATTTCTTTTGGGTAGGACTGATTTTACAGAAACACACAGGTTAAAAACTGGGATATAATGACTAATATTTTGAGTGCTTCCTATTTGCCAGACACTGTCCTAAGTGCTTTACACATATTATTTCTTTTAATTCTCATAATTCTATAATTATGTAGTATATGGAACTACTCTAATGTACAGTTGAGGAGACTGAGGTATGAAAAGGTTAAATAATTTGTCTAAGGCCAGACAGCAAGAGCTGGCTTTTGGACCCAGACCAGTCTGATTCCAGAACCCACACTCTTAACAATTTTACTATATTAATTTGTCAAGATAAGGAATTTTTAAAGAATTATTACTTTCTCCAAAAGTTCTTAATATGAAGGCTTAAGAAGGATAATCACTTGTAATTTAACCAAAGTATTAAGTATTTTTCCTTTTAACCCTAAGTTAGAAGAAGCACAGTGGAACATTAATCTTTGTACATAGTACTAATTGTTTCGGTTTTGTTAGATTTATATTATCAAAATTGTTACCAAGCTCACAAACTTCAGAAAAAAATTATAATGACCAAATCATGTCAGACACTGGAATTATTTAATTCTGCTTTGACCTTAGAAGACCACAATCTATTGGTCTTTCAGGGGGTACACAGAAAACAAGCTAGAACATAAGGGACAAAATATAAGGGGAAAAAGGGATGAAATGCTGTTTAATGTATGGGATTTTGTGATAATATACAAATACATATGGTTAAGACAGGCAAATATGTATACACACAAATTATTATAATAAGAAATATATAATCATTTGTTAGCTTATACAGCGTGTGAGTACAATATTAAGAATCATAAAGATCACCCAAAAAAGTGGAGGAAGGCTTCACAGAGAAGGCATTTATTTTTGTAACAGGTCACTGTTTTCATAAAAACTAAAATATAATTTGGGAAATTCATAATTCATTAATGATGAATTTACCAGGCAAAAGAGTCTGGTGCTTACTTTAAATCTCTAAATATCATGACAAATTAAAATTAGCTTTTAAAAACAGGTAGATCATGCCCTAGCCAGTTTGGTTCAAAGGATAGAGCGTCAACCTGCAGACTAAAGGGTCCCATTTTTTATTCCGGTCAAGGGCACATGCCCAGATTGAAAGCTCGATCCACAGTGGGAAGCGTGCAGGAGGCAGCCAATCAATGATTCTCTCTCATCATTGAGGTATCTAACTTTCTCTCTCCCTCTTCTCTCCTCTCTGAAATTAATAAAAATATTAAAAAATAATAAAATAAAAATAAAAACTGGTAGATCACATAACAATGAAAATGCAACTTATAGCAAAATTAAATAGAGTTAACAATTTAGGATGATCAATTAAGTTATTTGCTCATTTCTTTGATTTCATTTAGCATTGATCTGACTCATTGTGGAAGGTTACATTCGTACAAGTTTACACTGTTTAATGATTAACTATATTCACCTGCCAACGTTATGGCTCATGTGGCAAACAGTGGTATATATAGAGTTCAGAAATCTAGGTCTGCTTACAAGAGAAAACTTGTCCCAAATTGCTTGAAATTGAATAATTAAGATAAAATGTACACGATTAAGCTCTTTCTTTTTATTATTCCTCTAGTTATCTCTTCCACAATTGACCAAGATTTATATTCACCATTTGATTCTATACCTCCACAGCCAAAATCAAGATTTGCTATGTTAGATGATGTAAAAATTTTAGCCAATGGCCTTCTTCAACTAGGGCATGGTCTTAAAGACTTTGTCCATAAGACAAAGGGCCAAATTAATGACATATTTGAAAAACTCAACATATTTGATCAGTCTTTCTACGATCTATCACTGCAAACTAATGAAATAAAAGAAGAAGAAAAGAAACTTCGAACAACTACATCTAAACTACAAGTCAAAAATGAAGAAGTAAAGAATATGTCACTTGAGCTCAACTCAAAACTTGAAAATGTCCTAGAAGAAAAAATTCTACTTCAACAAAAAGTGAGATATCTGGAAGAACAATTAACCAATTTAATTAAAAATCAAACTGAAATTCAGGAACACCCAGAGGTAACTTCACTTAAAGTAAGTACAATAGAAACCAAAAAATGTTCTTGATTATGTTTAAATGTGGAACTTTAAAAAAAATATTTAAGATACTTTAAATATTCTGTTGCACAACTGAATTTTTTTTTCTCTCAAGAAAAAAAAACGCCTCCAGGAAATAACATTTTCCATTACAATTTTGTTAGTTTTTGTTTCCCTAACATTATATGTTATATTTGAAAACAACTATACTATATTTCAAACTAAAATTTTAACTTTACATTTAAATAATAAAATATAGAACACAGTATTGTACATTACTGGAGCAAGAAAATGTTAAAGAAATATAACTTGAAACTATTCTTCCATGTTTAAAATAAATAAAAGTAATACAGTATATGGTAAAGATTTATTTTTACTAAAATACAGGATTTGGGTTTATTTTTATACTTTATTGAAGTAGTTTAAAGTTCAAGAAACCAGATTTTAGAAATGGTACATTTAAAATAAAACAGGTTAAAAAATATGTACTATTTGAAAGAAGCATACAAAGAGTAAAATAATTACCTATATTCATTTTTCTAATTTACTAGCTTATATCTAGCTTTAAAAGTTATACTGTGATAATGTTATAAGAAATTAAAAAACAGCAACTTAACTAAAATGAAAAAAGAAACTTCTAACCAACTTATAACCTATGTTCAGACTTTTGTAGAACAGCAAGATAACAGCATCAAAGACCTTCTCCAGACTGTGGAAGAGCAATATAGACAATTAAACCAACAGCATACTCAAATATTAGAAATAGAAAATCAGGTAAGTCAATATTTTAATGGTATATATAATCTTTTACATAAATTTTAGGTTTATGAAAACATTGAACCCTAAAATTATTTTAAATAATTATAGCTGAAGAGTAAGTAAAAGGATTGTATCAGCATACTTGTTATGCTTGCAGGCTCTGAAGCTAATAAAATTACCAGGGTTTAAATCTTGAGTCTAAAATTTTTATGTGAAACTTCAATAAATTACTTAACACTTCTCTCTCACTTTCCTATTATTATGGAGATAATAATAAAAAACTATCTTTAGGATTGTTATGAGAAAAAAAAGGATTGATTCATGTAAAGTATGTTCTCAATATAACAGCCAAAGCGATTATTAAAATTTAAATGAGATCATGTCTCTGTTCGAAATCCTACAAAGTGTCCACAGGCCTGGGAGTCCCCAGATAAGCCTTTACTGTGTCACTGACTTCATCTCTTCTACTCTAGTCATACCAATCTCTTCACTGTTACTGAGAAACTTCTAACATGCTGCCATCTCAGGGCCTCTGCCTTGCTGTTCCCTACCTGGAGTGCTCTCCTCCCTGGTTCTGCATGGCCACTCTCATTTTCTTTAGGTTTTTTCCAAATACAGGATTCTTAATGAAGTCTTCTCAGGTCACTTAAAAATTAGAATCCCTTACTCCCATCCTTGTAACCTGCTACCTCCTTAATTACTCTTTTTTTTTTTCTTCTTAGTACCTACCTCTATTTAACATAATATATATTTTAGTTACTTATTTTGCCTGTCACTGTACTAGTATGTAAGCTCCATGAATACAGGAATTTTCTTCCATTTTTTAAATTGCTGTTGCCTCAGAAGATAGCACACTGTCTGACACTTAATAAATATATGATGAATTAATAAAGATAATGACATACTCAACACAAAAAATGTCAATAAAAACTTATTAGAAACTGTGTACCTGATAATTAAGTTTAATTCCCAACAATAAAATAATCTACAATATAAACAACTGGCTAAGTAAGAAAAATAACTATTTATAAGAAAGCTATCAGAATCTAAGAATCCAATCTAATAAAATACTAATATGCAAATTGACCATCACTCCAACACACAAGATGGCTTCCCCCATGTGATCAAAGATCCTGCCTCCATGTGGACACAAGATGGCTGCCACAAGATGGAGAGGGCAGATTGGGGGACCAGGCCAGCAAGGGAAAGCAGTTGGGAGCGATCAAGCTTGCAGGGGAGGGCAGTTAGGAGTGACCAAGCCAACAGAGAAGTTGGGGGCAAACAGGCCTGCAGGGGAGGGCAGTTGGGGGCAATCAGGCCTTCAGGGGAGGGCAGTTAGGGGCAACCAGGCCTTCAGGGGAGGGCAGTTAGGGGCAATCAGGCTGGCAGGGGAGCAGTTAGGCATCAATCAGGCTCACAGGGGAGTGGTTAGGAGATGATCAGACTGGCAGGCAGATAAGCAGCTGGGAAGCAGTTATGAATTGTGAGAGTGATGTCCAATTGCCCTACTAGGATCGGGCCTAAACAGGCAGTCGGACATCCCTCAAGGGGTCCCAGATTGGAGAGGGAGCAAGCTGGGCTGAGGGACACACATCCCATGCATGAATTTCATGCACCAGGCCTCTAGTTTCAATATATATAATACCACTAGAGGCCCAAATTCTTTCACCAGGGGTGTCCCTCAGCCTGGCCTGTGAGGATCGGGCCAAAATCGGCTCTCTGACATTCCCTGAGGGGTCCTAGATTGCAAGAAGGTGCAAGCCAGGCCCAGGTTCCCCACCCATGCATGATAGGCTGGGGAGGGACTGTGGGAAGGCTCCAGGGCATGCCCAGCCCATCTCATCCAGTCCCGATTGGCCAGACCCCAGCAGCAAGCTAACCTACCAGTAGAAGTGTCTGTTCCCTGGTGGTCAGTGTACATCATAGCGACTGGTCGAATTATCAGATACTTAGCATATTAGGCTTTTATTATATAGGATAGTTAGAAATATTAATTAATAATACTATTAAACAGTCATTCAAGAAGGTTCAAAAATAACAGACTTGGAGAAATGGGTTAAAAAATAGTTGCCAAGAATTATAGAACAAATATTATTACCAATTTCCCGTAAATGAACATTTCATTATGTTTCAGTAATTATGTGACATTAATTTTAGTAGGTTATTTTTGCTAATTTATGAATCATAATTTTTATTTGTCCAAAAGTTTTTTTGATAAGTAGTTTTGAATTCCATAATTTCATTCTTATTTTGTTATTTTTCTAAATTATTTTCCTGTATCTTTTATTATGACTAAATGAACCTGCTGACGTAAAAAAAGCTAATACTAGTAACAAAAGATATAAATCAATTTGAAAAGTTTTCAGCCTATAAATTGCAAACCTAGCATACGTTAAATGAGCTGTTATTGCTATACTCACAGGACAATGAAATATTGAAAGTAAATAAATAAGCCTGCCAATTTGTTACCTTTACAGATATGTTTACATGTCAAAAACTATCAGGAAGCAGCCTTTTCCAAATTATATGCTATGTCTTTAAAGCAGGTTTGAGAAACAATAAAATCTGCAACTGAGAATTAATAAATTTAAAATCTGCCTTGCTAGTGATTACAACATATATTCTATTCAAATAAATAGAACATATTAAAATATTTATGCAAAGTCTTGATGTCTCTTTGCCTTGCTTTTTCTCTACTTTTTAACTCATTAAATAATGTGCCTGATTAAATATTTTTAGAACATATGTGTATAATCTGGAAGCATCGATTATCCATCTTAAAAATCAAAAGCAAAGCCTGGTCAGTGTGGCTCAGAGATTGAATCTCAACCTATGAACCAGAAGGTCATGGTTCAATTCCTGGTCAGGGCACATGCCCGGGTTGCAGGCTCCACCCCCAGTAGTGGGGCAGGGTGCAGGAGGCTACCAATTTAATGACTCTCATCATGGATTGTTTATATCTCTTCACCCTTTCCTTCTCTCTAAAATAAAAAATATTTTTCAAAAGCCAAAAGCAATAACAATTATGAATTAAAAAATACATAGCCCTAACAGGTTTGGCTCAGTAGATAGAGCATCGGCCTGTGGACTGAAGGGTCCCAGGTTCGATCCCTGTCAGGGGCATGTGGTTGCGGGCACATCCTCAAAAAGGGATGTGTAGGAGGCAGCTGATTGATATTTCTAACTCTCTATCCCTCTCCCTTCTTCTCTGTAAAAAAAAAATCAATAAAATATATTTTTAAAAAATACATACACGTTGTTCTTTTAATATCCTCACTCAGATTCCCCTAACTGTATATTCAGTATCATTTTAAAAAGTACATTTATATTCTTTTATCAGTTAAGAAGAACTGGTATTCAAGAATCCACAGAAAATTCTCTTTCTTCGAAACCAAGAGCACCCAGAACTACTCCCTCTCGTCACTTAAATGAAACAAAAAATGTAGAACATGATGGTAAGATAATTTGGTTTCCTTCCTAAAGCTATTATCAAATTCTCCTCCCATCACCAAAATCTCTATTCTCAGGGTCTGTTCCAGTCTAAAAGAGAGTAAAGAGACAAAGCTACCCAATACAATGTCAACCTAAATTGGATCCTGGTGTTTTTGTTTTTTTAACCCTATAAAATACATCCTTAAGATAATCAGGGATATATGAATATAGACTTGATATTAAATAATATGGAATTATTATTCATTTTCTTAGATGTAATAGTGGTATTGTAGTCATGTAAAAGAATAATCTCATGGTAATAATTATTTTGGTATTCTTTGCATAATATGCTATCTAATAAAAAAGCTTTAGCATAAAGTACTTCTTCAATAATACATTAATTTCAGTAATACATTACTGAAGAAAGCTCAAGGCTACATTCACTGTAATTCCATAAAATGTCAAGATCTCAAGCTATAAAAATATTGTTCTTATTACTATATCTTATGAAGTAACATTTTGTTGATTCTAGACATTCCTGCTGATTGTACCACCATTTATAACAAAGGTGAACATACAAGTGGCATCTATTCCATTAGACCCAGCGGCTCTCAAGTTTTTAATGTCTACTGTGAGGTTAAATCAGGTAAAACTGGCCTACAAAGACAATGGACAGTAGTTAGTTCAGGTTACTTACTACCTATTAGTAATACTGATCCTGTCATTTTTATTCTGAATATATATCAAATGAAATATAGTATATAACATGAGTAATAGTTATATAGATCTAGTACTTATATTTGTTTTTAAATATATTTACTTATGCATATATTAAATATTTTCCATAAAATAATCTGGAATTACTATTGTTAATAAGTTTATTAAGACAAACTCATTAGTTATCCTTTTCTTAATGTCTTGGGACCATAATAAATAATAAAATGTTATTACTGTAACAGCATTAATAATTATCTTACACAGCCACCAATTAAAACCAAACCAACTAACAGTCTTTTGTTACATCTATTAGCATCAATCTACTAAAAATGCACTGTTGTCCACTGTACTCAGGTAGTTCGTGGACATTAATTCAACACAGAATAGATGGATCACAAAACTTCAATGAAACTTGGGAAAACTACAAATATGGCTTTGGGCAGCTTGATGGTAAGGTGACTTTATATTCATTCATTTACTTGTTAAAAATATTTATTTATTATAGATGGGACATTAGGAATGTAACAGTGAATGAGAACATCTCAACTTTTATATGACTTAACAGTTACACATTTGTTAGTAATTACACTTATGTATTTATTTGAATCATCCTACTCAAAACTAGATGTCTGCTCTTAAGGATACTTATAATTTATTTGATGGCTTCTAATAATTATAATTATTTTTTTAAAATTCTAATTAAATGCTATATGTTTTGATACATGGTAAATGCTATGAATGATGAAGAAAGCCATCCTTATCACTAGTCACTCTTTCTTATTAGCATCTTAGATGTCAATTATTTAAATATTATAAATGTATAGTATAAGATTTGTGTTTAAAATAAATTAGTTAACTCCATACAAAGTATTATACCTTGATCACAGAATAAAATTATTAAACAAGATAAAGATTAATAAGATAAAGAGGTTTAATTACAAAAAAACTTGTTATAGAATCCGTGAATGATGTACAAGTATACATTTATAAAATGGAAAATTTCATCTTTTATAAAAATTTTAAACACTAAATACTATTGGAGCATTAAAAAAAATTTTTTGTATTCAAACTCCAAGTTAAATCCCTAACTAAAAGGTATTTTCAGTAATGTTTTATAGCTTCAAATCTTCTTCTAAGAGTGAATGAACCCCAAAATAAAAGACTGACAGTTAAGTTCAAAGTACTCATTTATTATATTTTGGAAAGAAGAAAACCACTTATAATGCATCCCAAAGACTATACATGATTTAAGTGCCTGATATATGGCTCTGTTCATGTCTTTAAATTAGGTTTCCTTATATTAACTCACTGGAAGCATATAGAAAATCAGTTTTGGTACCAAATTTCTATTTCCCAAGTAAGCCATTTTCCATCCTTTGGTGGTAGTTGTTATTTATATTTTTGGTGTTAAAAAAAAAGGCCAACTTTTCATTGCTTCCTGGTTCCTAGTCATAAGAAATATTGATTGAACACTGCTGACAGTAATCTTAATGTTTAGCTTGTCTTTGTCACTCTTCCCATTAAATTATGTTTGAAATTTTAAAAAAAGAAAGTAAGCTATTTGTACTTGCAATTCTTAAAATGAACTCTCTTAGTAATTCAGTATCAACAGAAAATTTTCACATTTTCCTTAAATACTTTAATAAAAAGGGTTGTAATAATTTAAAAAGATCTATTTGTATTGTTATGTTTTAATGTCAAATAAAAATAATTTTTCAATTATAGAGAAGTTACTAAAATTATACTAATTTTAAATGTTTTTTTACATTTTTATTTTCTTCTTTTTCTACAAAAAATGACATATATGCCAAGCAATTGTCAAAGGCCAAGATTATATTTGACAAAAATGACTGTTACCATCCAAGTCTCTGGAAATACTTAACAAATCTCTTCATAGTATAATATATGGGTATTAATAAATAGCTGATAGTAAAGCCAGTACAGATAATATTTTATCAATGATCAGAGCTAAAAATGTCTATAATAGCCCAATATGTTTAACTCATGAACTATAGTTAAAAATATCTATTTGAGAAAAAATAATCAGACTTAGGCAAACCTATTAATATTTTTAACATTTTTGTACATGTAACTATCTTCAATAAAATTGTTTCAAAAAGAAATATTTTAAGAGACTCTAAATAACTAAAGAATTTGAGACTAAAACAACTCATTTACTTACGTTAGTAAAAAAAACTTTCTCAAAAAAAAAAAAAAGTCAGTATCTAATCTGCAGTTAACAATCCACAGATTTTTACAACTTTTCTTTTCAGGAGAATTTTGGTTGGGTCTAGAGAAGATATACTCCATAGTAAAGCAATCTAATTACATTTTACGAATTGAACTAGAAGATTGGAAAGACATCAAGTATTATATTGAATATTCTTTTCACTTGGGAAATCATGAAACCAACTATAAACTACACCTAGTTGAGATTACCAGCAATGTACCCAGTGTACTCCTGGAAAACAAAGATCTGGTGTTTTCTACTTGGGATCACAGAGCAATAGGACACTTCAATTGTCCAGAAAGTTATTCAGGTATTTTTTTCCTAATATCAATACTTTGTTTTTCTATGTTGACACTATTTCCCAAAGTATCTACAATGACAACTCTTAAAAACTGAATCCCAAGTAATCACTTTTCTACAGGTAAAACATATCTTAATATGTGTTAACATATGTATTATTAACACATATAACATCATAATACAAGTATTATATTAAGTGTTAACTTATGTGTTTTTTACCCTTAACCTTGCTCAGATATTTTATTTTGGGTGGAGTATATGAGTCTTGTAGCGATTATCCTATAAAATAAAAGGGTAATATGCAAATCGACCAAATGCTATGATATGCACTAACCATCAGGGCTGGCTGATGGCTGGCCAGCACAGCCGCTAGTAAGTGCAGCAGCAGTGGTGGGAGCCTCTCCTGCCTCCGCAGAGCAGTGGGCCACTGCCGGCGTAGGCCCACTCCCCCGATGGCTCTCAGACTGCTAAAGGTGCAGGATGGGCTGAGGGACACCCCCACCAAGGGCCCAATGTCATGCACCGGGACTCTAGTTTAAAATAAAGATACATGCATACAAGACTGCAATATTTATAAGAAATAAAAATATACTTCACGTGGAAATATAGTAACAATAACTACATGAGTTACTATTCATTAAATTGCATATCTATCTTCTTTAGGAGGCTGGTGGTGGAATGATGTATGTGACGAAAACAACCTAAATGGTAAATATAACAAGCCAAGAGCAAAACCTAAGCCAGAGAGGAGAAGAGGAATATATTGGAAGTCTCAAAATGGAAGGTTATATTCCATCAAATCAACCAAAATGTTGATCCATCCAAAAGATTTATAAAGCTCTAACTGAACAAAGGCAAATTAAAAAGTCAATAAATTAAACAATAAAATCATCCCAAGTTACTGTGGTTTAATAATATGGTATTAAATATAAAGCTTTAGAAAAAAGATTATTTTAAAGCCACTGTGCATTTAAGATTAAACATACTATCACATCACCTAAAAGAATACCACTAATCAAATCCTTATATCATTTATTCATTTATTTTGTGATATGGAAATCAATTTTAACTAATGGGTGAATTTTTAAATAACTTATAAAAATAAAAGCTTACAAAGAGACTTATTTTAAAAGTCATCATGTGAGCTACTTTTACAACCTCCCCAGTTAAAAAAAGACTAATTTTCTTAAAATTCTAAACTTGAATAAGTATAAAGAACTGATAATTGTATAGTTCTTAAATACTGTAATACTAAAATCCACTCAGTTCATAGTACATGTAAAAAATCTATAATATGAATTTTAAGAATGATGTTTCGTTTTACTACAAAAGAATTTGGAATATTTAAATGTTTGGTATGCTTTATTTATGAAGTGGGATGAAATACCGTATTGAAATAGGTACACTGTCTTAAATTCAGTAGATTATGATTACTAAGTCATATTGACATTAATATTAGGTACCACTGTACCTTAACATGCATTATCTAACTTATATATAATGTATACATTTTATATATATATATTAAATTTTAAGTTGATTTCAGAGAGGAAGAGAGAGGGACAGAGAGATAAAAACATCAATGATGAGAGAGAGAGAATCATTTATTGGCTGCCTTCTGTATGCTCCATACCGAGGATCAAGCCTGCAACTGGTGCATATGCCCTGACCAAGAATTGAACGGTGACCTCCTGGATCATAGGTCAACACTTAACCACTGAACCACACCAGCCAGGCTAATGTATAACATTTTACATATTTTAATACTTAATACTGTGAAAACAAAACATTTTAAGGTATCATATAATCTATATATATTAAAGTCTAAGTGACTGCTATAACCGAATGACCAGAACAACCGGTCAACCAGTCACTATGACATGCACTGACCACCAGGGGGAAAATATTCAGCCCAGGAGCTGCCCCCTGATGGACAGTGTGCTCCCACAACCAGCCAACCTTCCCGGTTCCACCCCCTGGCTGGCAAACCTCCCATCATCCCTCCCCTGTCCCTTTCCCTAGCTGGCAGCAGGCTCCAGCCAGCCCGGCCCTGATAGGAACTGGGCAAGAAGGCCCCGATAGACCCTGATCGCCGGCCAGGCCTAGGGACCCCACCCATGCATGAATTTCATGCACTGGGCCTCTAGTCCATATAATAAAAGCCTAAGCGACCGTTAAGGCAGGACAACCAGAATGACTGCTTGCTATGATGCACATTGACCACCAGGGAGTAGATGCTCAACACAGGAGCTGCCCCCCTGATGGTCAGTGCACTCCCACAGGGGGTGTGCTGCTCAGCCAGAAGCAGGGCTCATGACTGGTGAGCACAGCAGTGGTGGTGGGAGCCTCTCCTGCTTCCACGGCATCACTAAGGAGCAGTGAGCCTAGTATTAAGGAGCAGTGAGCAGTATGAAGCGAGGGGTCCCAGACTTCTAGAGGGTGCAGGCTGGACTAAGGGACCCCCATCTCCGCCTCAGTGCACAAATTTCATGCGCCAGGCTTCTAGCAATACAATAAGAATGAATGTA
Source organism: Pipistrellus kuhlii (assembly GCF_014108245.1). Lineage (NCBI taxonomy): Eukaryota > Metazoa > Chordata > Mammalia > Chiroptera > Vespertilionidae > Pipistrellus > Pipistrellus kuhlii. The sequence continues at coordinate 153,963,896 of NW_023425515.1, read as the reverse complement.
TTTGTGCCCTGGCCAGTGTTGCTCAGTTGGTTAGACATCATCCCATGAACTGAGAGGTTCCAAGTTAAATTCCAGATCAGGGCACATGCCTGGTTTGCAGGCTTGATCCAGGTAGGGGGTGTGCAGGAGACAACCAATCAATGTATCTCTCTTTCTCCCTTTCCTTCTCCCTCTCCAACTTCTTGTATCTCTAAACATCAATAAAATATTTTTTAAAGAATTAATGTATTTTTGACATCAACTTAAATAATGTATTCTCCCTGGACACGGTGTGAGTCTAATACCTATGTATAGGTTTTCAAAATCATTCAAGTTACTGAATGTTCAAATAGCCTGAGTCGTGTATATGTATGTCTCTACATTCAATAGACTGAAAGGTCCCAGGTTCGATTCCAGTCAAGGGCATGTACCTTGGTTGCGAGCACATCCCTAGTAGGGGGTATGCAAGAGGCAGCTGATCGATGATTCTCTCTCATGGATGTTTCTAACTCTCTATCCCTCTTTCTTCCTCTCTGTAAAAAATCAATAATATATATATATATATATATATTTTAATTGACCTTTTAGAGCCAGAACACCAAAATAGCTTTTTTTTAAAGAAAAAATTGAAAGCTTTCAAATGCAAAATAATGCATTATTCAACATACCAATTACTTTCTCTATGTTTTTTCTTTTTGTTGTTGTTGTTAATCCTCACCCGAGGATATTTTTCCATTGATTTTTAAGGACAGTAGAAGAGAGGGAAAGACAAAGAGAAACATCAATATTAGAGAAACATATCAATTGGTTGCTCTAGAAGGATCCCGTACCAGGGCCCCATGGATAGGCCAGGGAGGTGCCTGCAACAAAGGTATGTGTCCTTGACCAGAATGGAAACCAGGACCCTTTAGGTACACAGGTCAGGTGACCCTCTATCCACTGAGGCTAGGGCTATTTGTTTTTCAACTTTAAACAATTCTCAGACAATATGTTTCATTTTGTTCCTTTTGGGAGTACTATTAGTTTTGTTCTGCTTTAAATATAAAGCTCAACTTGAGAGATCATTCTGGTACAGAAAAAGAAGTAATTTTCTCCTTTATTATTCACAAAATTGAGTCTTCTATCCTCACTACTTTGCCAAAACTGTTGTAATTTCATCACTAAGTCACAATTGTCAAATCTAAAGGCCTTTACCCAATCCACATAATCTTTGATCTCCCAACTACTTATTAATAACAACATTTTTTTCAAATTTGACCTTCATTTTGTTTCCATAATATTATTACACTCTCAGAGAAATATCCCTAACCTGAATCTATCTTTATAGCCCTATGCCCTGCTAGTATTTAGTATTGTGGGCTAATGTCCAATCTTTAATCATTTCTTCTACTCTGACTTTCCAGAAACTCAATCTACTCTCATAGACTCTTTTATTTTCCATGAATAAAGTTCCAGAATTTGCATATTATTTCCAGTTCTCTCTCCAATTCCCCTACCTGCCATTTCTCCTTTCAATATCCTATAGTCTCCTCAAATTCAACATATCAAATAACAAATTCATCAAGGCCTTACTGCCTCTGCAGGTCCTTCCTCCCTTCTTACCCTATCCCACTCTCCTCCTTACTTCATTATATCTTATTGGCACTACTATGCTTCTCAGTCACAGAAGTTTAAAACCCAAGAAACATCTCTGGCTTTTCACTGAACTTTGTAAACAACCTCTCCATCATAAACCACTAAATCCATGACAATCTTCTTTTGAAAAGTCTCTTAATCTGATAAATCTGGCATAATCTTCTTTTGCAATCTCTCAACCTGATATGCTTTCTTCCCATTTCTACCAAGGACTGCCTTTAACCTGAGTCTTAAAATTATCTAAATAATCCCCTGCCTGGGCTCCTAATTTTATGTCTTTCGCCCCTCAATCTTTGTAAAACAAATTTGTAATGGCTATATACTGCTTCAACTTGTGTCGTTCAAACTGTCTACTAAAAGAGTATAACAACAAAGAAAATATAATGAAAACATATCCTTATAGATTCTGCAGTTATAGGATAAAATGGCTTAATATAAGCAAAGATTTACTTTAGAATCGTAACAGGACTTTATCTTAAATTTTATGATCTTATCTTAAAATTACATGCAAATTGTGTTTTCTACTCCACCAATCTATCTTTATATAAAAATAGTTATTTCCTCCCCAAATCTTCTAAGAAGTGAATTTCTTGGAAGATGTTTATCCTATGGACTTGCATGTCCCATCTAGCTATGCCCTCACATGAACATGTACCCCAACTAAAAGAGCATAAGCCTTAGAATGAAATCCAAATCTCTTCCAGGTACTCAAGGATTTTTATAATCTGAACCCTAATTACCTCTTTAAGCATTTCTTGCCCAACATAAACCCTCAGCTCTAATAAAAATTACCTACTTTTAAGCATTCCCTATATAATTTCCTAATGACTTTCCACTTGCCTAGAATGCCTCCAGACCTTTCTACTTGCTAGGTTCTATTTATACTTCAAGTTATAGATAATGTCATTTTCCCACAAATAACTAGTAAATGGAGGCTCCTACCTCTGCAGCCTTGGATGCAGCATTACTATTTGTGCCTTCAAATGACACTTAAGAAATGAAGATAAAACAGAAAAGTAAATCTGACAAACATAGTAATATAAATTTCGAGAGAAATAAAAACTCCAAGAGCAAAGATAGTCCATCTACTTGATTTTAGTGAATTACTTTAATTCCCTCTTTTATCTGCAGTCTTGTTTCCATGTTTTCAATTATCGATGCTCTACCATGGTCCAAAAATATTAGATGGAAAATTTCAGAAATAAACAATTCACAAGGTGTTCTTTTTAATTTACAAGTTTTAAACTGTGCATTCTCCTGAGCAGCATGATGAAATCTCGCATCGTCCAACTTCATCCTGTCCAAGATACGATGAATATCCCTTTGACCAACATCTCCAAGCTGGAGATGCTACATACACAATAGTCACTTAATAGCTGCCTAGGTGATCAGATCAACTGTAGTAAATTACAGGGCTTGTGTCCAAGTAAACCTTATTTTGATTAAAATGGTCTCTAAAGGACAAGAATAGTGATGCAGGCAATTAGGATAAGCCAACGAGAAATCTTAAAGTGCTTCCTTTAAGTGAAAGATAAAAATTCTAGACTTACTAAAGAAAGAAAAAACATCATATTCTGAGGCTTCTAAATCTACAGTAAGAACAAATCTTCTATCCGTGAAATGGTGAAGAAGAAAAAAGAAGCTTGTGGTAAGTTTTGCTGTCACATCTCAAAATGCCAAAGTGATAGCCCAGTGTATAAGTGCTTAGATAAGATGAAAGGCATTATGCCCTAACGGGTTTGGCTCAGTGGATAGAGCTTGGCTCAGTGAATAGAGCATCGGCCTGTGGACTGAAGGGTCACAGGTTCGATTCCAGTCAAGGACATGTACCTTGGTTGTGGGCACAACCCCAGTAGGGGGTGTGCAGGAGGCAGCTGACTGATGTTTCTGATGTTTCTAATTCTCTACCCCTCTCCCTTCCTCTCTGTAAAAAAATAAAAAAATATGTATTTTTTAAAAAGATGGAAGGCATTAAATTTGTTGGTAGAAGACATGACATCATCATGGCTCGATGACCTCCTGATGCACTGTCAGAAGGTCATTGGAAGCCTAACACTACATCACAATGCCTACATCATTCACCTCACTTCGTCTCATCATGTAGGTATTTGTATCATCTCACAACATCACAAAAGAGTAAGTACAGTACAGTAAGATATTTTGAAACAGAGATACCACATTTACATAACTTTTAATACAGTATATTGACATAATTATTCTATTTTATTATTAGTTGTTGTTAATCTGTTACTGTACCTAATTTATAAATTAAACTTTATAATAGGTATGTATGTATAGGAAAAAACATAGTACAATATAGCAGGTCCTCAAATAACATAATTTTATTCAACATCATTTCATTCTAATGCTGATGAGATGCTACAGAAACTTAACTCTTGTTTATATCTGTTAGGCTATGGTAAAGTTGGTTTTGCTACATGTCATTTCACTTAAAGTCAAAGAATCTATCCATAACAGTAAATGGGGATTTTTACTATATAGAGTTTGTCATTCCCAGGGATTTTAGGCATCCTTTGAGATCTTGGAACCTGCAAATACAGGGAGACTACTGTATTGCAAAATTTCTACACCAAAAGTTTACTCTGAACCAGTGTGATTTTTACTGAGCGCAAGTATACTCATTTCTTTTTTTTCAGGATTACCTATTTCAGTACAATCTATTTACCCACTCTTTTTCATCCTAGAGTCAGCATGTTTTCATGCCTGTATCGTTCCTTCCTAATAGTATGACTCATGAAAATCACTCATTAACCAAAACTGTACTCATTAACCAGTATTTATTCAGTACCTCCCACTTGCCTCCTTTATGAAACCTATCCCAAATATGTATGGCTACATATTTCACCTTCTGTTAAAGAAGAATCAAATTTCCTTGATTTTTCCCATCACTAACAATCACCAAGTGACCATCCAACACAACAGCTTTCTAAATTGAAAAGGGACACAATAATTGGCCTTTTAAACAAAGTCCAAAGTGTTCTCATGGAAAATAGACTAGGTCAAAATTACTCAATCAGTGTGAAATGTGCAGTTCAAGGTCATGAAGATAGGCTTAACTAGCTCCCACAATAACCTTTATAAAATAAGGTTTTAATGACCTTTTTAAAAATATAAAATCAAGGATTCCATCTCAAACATAAAAACTACTTTTATAAATTCATATCTGTACACTTTAAATCCCACCCTTAGACCAGTGTCTAGTTTTCAGTTTCTTAATTCATTGAATAAATATTTATTATGTGCTTTTGATGTGCTAGCACACTCATGTAGATGCTGAAGATAAAGCAATAAACAAAAACAAGTCCCTAGCATTTACAGTAATTACATTCTAATGAGAAAGACAAAAGTGATCCCATGACTATATATTATGTCAGATAATGATAAATACAATAAGGGTAAAGAACTAGAGGAGGGAAGCAGTGGATCATTTTAGGTAGGGTGATGAGAATAAGCCTCTCTAAGAAGTGACCTTTAAGACACACATGTTTGAGAAAGGAACCAAGCCATATAGAAATCTGGGGGAAAACGACAGGCAAAGAAAACAAATAGAATGTCTTATGTAGACCTGAATTTTGTTTGTACAGGATGAATAAAAAGGCCATTGAGGCTCAAATGAAATAAGCAAAGCAGAGATTAGATGGGCATGAAGTTAAAGAAAGACAGAAACAGATATGTAGAGTCTTATAGACAATTATAAAAAAAAAATCATTCTTTTTTTGCTTATAATGGAAACAACTAGAGAGCTCTAGAAAGAGGAATGAATGATCTGATTTTTAATTTTTAAAAACCTCTCTGGCTGCAATGTTGAGAGTTGACTGAGGCAGGAGTAGAAATATAATCAAATTAGAAAGGTATAACAAAATTCAAGATTAGCAGCTATCCAAATACAATAGCCTCTAGTCTCACGTGGCTCTTTAGCATCTGAAATGAGAAGTGCTTTACCAGTAAAAGTAAAATACACCTCAGATTTTGAAGACTTTAGTAGTAGAGAAAATAAGTAAAATATTTCAATAATTTTTATATTTAGTACATGTCAAAATGATATGTTAGGTATATTGGGTTAAACAACATATCATTAAAATTAATTTCACTTGTTTCTTTTTATTTTTTTAATGTAACAACTATAGAATTTTAAATTACAAACGTGGTTAGTATTATACTGTTATTTGACAATGCTGACCTACATGGTGACTTAGACTTTGAGTTTTAAGAGTGGAGAACATAGAAATACTAGATTTGGGATACAATTTAAAAATTAAAGTCTATAAAACTTGTTCCAGGAGTAAATGGAGGAGTAAGAAAAGAAGGAAAGTCATTTTGATCCCCAAAATTTTGGCCCCAGGAACTGGGTAAATGGTGGTGAAATATGCTAAGACGGGGAAGTATGCATTAGAATCTTATGTCTGAGGTGCTCTGTTGAATATCCCAACATACTTATCAAGTCATGGTCTCAGCATACATAAAATGTGGGGAGCATCATTTATTAAAAGTATATGTAAATGGTACCCATGGAGTTACTAGTATGTAGTGTTCAGCCAAAATAGTAGTGTTACCCAATAACCTCATATCAGGTAGTCTCTAAATTAGGGGTGTCAAACTCAATCAGAGAAGGGGCCAAAATCTAAAATCCAGCCTAAATCGCGGGCCGAATGGTTTACTGAACAGTCATAAACTGTCATTGTGATGGAAACGCAGCGGAGTGCAGTGATGACAGCGCGGTGCGGGCCACATTGCAAGGCCTGGCGGGACGGATTTGGCCCGAGGGCCTTGTGTTTGACACATGTGCTCTAAATAATATATATTTACCAAATACTGTTATTGTTAGAACATAGTGTAGGAATTAAACTTGGTTCATGTGTAATACTAGATTCTGCTGAACATTTGAGAAAAAATCAGAACTAGGAATTCAAATGTTTTAAACAAATAGCCCATGATTCAAGTGCTAGGACCACCACACTCAAGTAAACTAACCTCTCCATCTGTTTATTCACTTCTAAAATGAAGATAATACATACCTCAAGTTATGAGAATTAAGTAAGATAATGTATGTAAGAAAATTAAGATTTTATCTGGCACACAGTAAAAGCTTCATACATTACAGCTATTAATACAATTATGTGGTAAGAAATGGAACAAGTAACAAAGCTAAAAAGGCGTTTTGGAGAGTTTCATTCTAGTTCTATATTACTATTAGTATAGTATCTTATTTCAAAATTCTCCCAAATTAAAATGTATTACCTGTAAGTAGTGTTTGGAACATAAACATCCCTAGCAGGAAACTCCAAAATTTCTCTGGTAGGTCTAACTCTACTGTCAGGGTAAAGCTTCACCTGAAGCAGCTCCGGGGTTAGGCAATAATGAGGATTCTCAGGTGCTGGAGAAATGTCTATCTTCAGCTGAGCTGCATATAAAAATATATTGTAAAAATAATGTAAACATAATAAGTAAAAACTTCATGTTAAAAATTTTTTTGAATGAATCTAGATAATATTTTTGAAAGAAGACTGGGAAGAAACCAAAATTATTATTGTCTCAGTCCTCTAAATCATGTCACTTTAGCAAGTCTCAAAGGTTTAAATTCCTGAGACAGACAAAAATACATGTAAAATACTGAATGAATGAATTAATGAATGGGAAGGAAGAAGCAGAAAACAAAACAAAACAAAACAAAAAAACAAACAAATAGAAATCTAGCACAGGAACAATCTACCATTTCAAAGATTAAATGTTTAATTTAAACTTGGTAGGCTTAAAAGATAGTTGTACTCTGGAATGATTTGCTCTGATCATAATATGAATCAGTTTCTAAAATTTTACCATTTCACAATTATGTGATACCATAATCAATAAAGTTTTAAAAATAAATAAAATAAAATTTTATCATTTCATGCATTTTTTCCTCAAGAAAATAATTTTAAGCCATGATATTATTCATCGCTTTCATTTCAGTTCTTAAATTATCAAAGGTTCCTGCCTTCAAACTGTCAGACCACATGAGGGTAGAATGAGATGAAGAGTAATGACAAGCATTGAGCATAGACAGACATATGGGCCAAGTAAATGAAAAAGGAATACATATTACAAACAATACAATACATTTGTGATGATAACAGTTATAATTATTTCTAGTTAAAAATTTTAAATACCTGTAATAGGTCTCAGCCTCCGTAAAACAGAAGATGGCCTTCTCATATCAGCAAGGAATTTGTACAGATCTTCATCACTTAACCGGTCTCCTTCCTGATTTTGAAAACAAAGGAAAAATTATTTGATAAAATAAATATGGTAGATTTAAAATACTGCTTGTTAATAATCCTGCCCTTCTTCCTTCATTTGAGTCAAAGTGAAAAGTAAAATTAATATAATTGTGATTAAAAGTCAATATGCTGACTTATTTCCTTTTTATGCTTTCAAATTTTATTGAGCTATGATATTGCTATCTGTTTTTAAATTTTATATATGTATTTATAGCCCATTTGTTTATAAGGTATTACAGGGAATTCTAAAATATGGAAAATCAATACAAATTAGAAATAGATGAAAAGGATAAAAAAATGAATATTGATATAAAACAGACATATATAATGACAACCTTAAAAACTTATAACTCTTGAGTTTATATTTCTTTTCAACTTTATATTACCAAGCCTCTCAAATGCAAAATATACAGCATTGACTAAATATACAAAAGGAAAGAATAACAAAAAGTTCTCTTGAAATAAAGTATAACTATCTTGATATTAAACCAGAAAGAAAATAACGCTGAAAAGATCTCCATCCTGGAAAAAGAGACAAACCAAACCAAACCGTACCTAATCAATAATTTTTTTTCAATTTAAGGTCATGTTTTGCAATTTAATAGGTAGGGGTTCATTTTGGTTTTTAATTTAGTTTTTAGCTTATTAATTTAAACCTCCTGGATTTAATATCTTAGTGGTTTTAAAGCATAGTTCATGTCATCTTTTTATCTTAAATAGATTTAAGGTTACTTTACTATTATGAGCTCACCCTAAGCTATTATATATATTCCACCTGCTCACTATGTTCTGAACAGGATACAGAATTGCTCATCTTTTATTCCACTATCTAGAAAAGTGATTTTTACTTTCTAAGAAGTTGTAGGTTTTTGTTGATACTTTTATAGTTTTTAGTTTTATTGAGTTATGATTAGCAAATTTGAATCTGAAGATTTTTTCAGTGACCTAACATGTAATTATTACGAATGTTTTATCAGTTGCTAAAACAATATATTCTATTCTTTTGAATACAAAATTAAATACATCTTTAAATGGGTCTTATTTATAGTTAGAAGCCTGGTTCAAAAATTCACACACATTGAAGGGGAATTAATTAGAAGAAATATTTTAGCGAGGCCGGGGAGGGGCCACGGAAAGTTGGCTCCAGGGCACATCCAGCCAATCTCGCCTAGTCCCGATCCACCAGACTCCAGTAGCAAGCTAACCTACCAGTCAGAGCATCTGCCACCAGGTAGTCAGTGCACGTCATAGTGACTGGTCAAGCAGTCAACCGAATGGTCAACCAAACACTTAGCATATTAGGCATAGATAGATAGATAAATAGATAGATACATTAAGATTATCTTCAGATTCAATTATTTCTGTCTACTTAACCTGTGAAATTGATTATATTATTAACCTGCATTCTTTACTCCGTATCTGTTTCCCTACCTTTTGTTAGGTTGGACATTTTAACTCCCTCCTCAAGCTCATTTTGGCCAATAAGCAAAGATGACGCAGAAACTTCAAAAATATTTGCACAACTAAGCTTGCCCTCCCTCTTGAACTTCTGCCACTGCTATAGAACATGACCAAGCTAGCCTGCTAAATGATGAGAGTACAAGTTGAGAAACATGAAGGAGGTCTGTTATTTGTCTTCCCAAAAGTCAGTCTAGATCAGCTGACCCTGGTCAACCTCTAAACATGTGAATGAACCTAGTTAACAACCCCTTCTCCATACTCCAGGTTTACTGTTGTGTACTCCTAAAGCAACAACTTACACACATTTTAATAAATAGAAAAAATGCCCTTAAAACTAATGTGTGAATTTGATTTTTTTTTTAAATCTCCATGTATTTCTAATAACTTTAGCTTGTCATATTTAAAATCTGTACCTAAGCACTGATTACTATATCCTAATCATGAATAGTAATTGCTCATCAATTTTTAAAAACAAAAACAAGCAGAAATCGGTTTGGCTCAGTGGATAGAGCATCGGCTTTGGGACTGAAGGGTCCCGGGTTCGATTCCGGTCAAGGGCATGTACCTTGGTTGCGGGCATATCTCCAGTAGGGGGTGTGCAAGAGGCAGCTGATCGATGACTCTCTCTCTCATCGATGTTTCTAACTCTCTATCCCTCTCTCTTCCTCTCTGTACAAAATCAATAAAAAATATATTTAGAAAAACACCTGCTTTCTATATCTCATTTAGGAGATAATTATGCCTTAAATTCTATTAATACTTTATTAAAATTATAATCTCCACTTTTTACTTAATTTGCCTGATATATAATACTAGTACAGAGCCCTAAAAAGTCAAATGTTAATGCTTTCTGTTGCTCTATGTCTCCAGCAATCACTGATTTTTAAGTTTCACAAGTAGTTTGTGCTAGTTTCCAGTTACCAGTCTCTAGTACATGGTGAATATTCAAAAAAGTATTTGTTGGATAAATACGTAGGTGGGTAGAATGATGCTCAGTACATGGTGAATGCTCAATAAAGTACCTTTGAATAAATAGGTGGGTAGGTGGATGGATAACTTGTTGATTTGAGTTTACAATACCAGTTCAATGATAAAGCAGCTGAAGAAAAGAAAAGAAAAGAAAAGAAAAGAAAAGAAAAGAAAAGAAAAGAAAAGAAAAGAAAAGAAAAGAAAAGAAAAGAAAAGAAGAGCTGTGAAAATAGCAGAAATGATGTAGCAGCTGAAGAGGCACAAAGAGAAAAATGTCATAGTTGTGAGGCTGTGTGTCATAGTATCAGGTAAATCTACCGCTGTTTCTATAGCTGTACTTGGCTATCACCTTATCGAAGTAAGACTGAAGCCTTTTCTAAACTCTTTTCTTATACTACAATCTCTATATATAAAAGTCTAGATGACCATCCGACTGTCCGACCAGTAGCTATGATGCGCACTGACCATCAGGGGGCAGACGTTCAACACAGGAGCTGCCGAGCTGCAGCAACTTGGCAGCTGTGGCTCTCGGGTGACCCAGAACCAGAGAGGAGGGAGCCAGATTCCAGGGTGCATCACCCGGGAACCACACTCTCCCAATCTGGGTCCCCTCAGGGGATGTTGGAGAGCCGGTTTTGGTCCGATCCCCACATGCCAGGCCAAGGGACTCCACCGGTTCATGCACCGGTCCTCTAGTTTACAATAAAAAGACCCTTACCACTTCAGACACTTCTTTATTTTTTTTTAAATATATTTTATTGATTTTTGTACAGAAAGGAAGGGAAAGAGATAGAGAGCTAGAAACATCGATGAGAGAGTCATCGATCAGCTGCCTCTTGCACACCCCCTACTGGGGATGTGCCCGCAACCAAGGTACATGCCCTTGACTGGAATCGAACCCGGGTCCCTTCGGTCCCCAAGCCGACGGTCTATCCATTGAGCCAAACCGGTTTCGGCCAGACACTTCTTACCTGCTTTATTTTCCATCCGAGTGTCTCAGAGCAGTTGCCTATGAATGCTATTGATGGGTAACTATGAAAGGCACTTCCAGTACATTGTTATCTGTCAACTCATGGCACATCCTGCTCTAAAATCTAGCTCTCTCAAGTTGCAAGGTATCAGAAGGCCAGGATTTCCTCCCTATATTTATTTATTTTTTTAACATATTTTATTGATTTTTTACAGAGAGGAAGGGAGAGGGAGAGAGTTAGAAACATCAATGAGAGAGAAACATCCATCAGCTGCCTCCTGCATACCCCCTAGTGGGGATGTACCTGAAACCAAGGTACATGTCCTTGACTGGAATCGAACCTGGGACCCTTCAGTCTGCAGGCCGACGGTCTAGCCACTGAGCCAAACCGGTTTCGGCTTCCTCCCTATACTTAGAATAACATCTCAAAAGGAGGAATTTTGAGAGAGTATTTTGCATTTCCTTTAATCTGCTCTAAAACACGTGTCACAGTTTGTCACACTAATACAAATTTTCTTCCATAATTATATGGTTCTGGTCATCTGCTTATGCAAAAGGCTTTAAAATTTTTCTGATCTTTGGTTCACATTATAAAATTAATTTTACTTCAAAATCCAGTATGCATATACTCATAAAAAAAACAAGGGGGAGCCGAGACCAGTTTGGCTCAATGGATAGAGCGTCGGCTTGGGGACTTGAAAGGTCCCGGGTTCGATTCTGGTCAAGGGCATGTACCTTGGTTGCGGGCATATCCCCGGTAGGGGGTGTGCAAGAGGCAGCTGATCAATGATTCTCTCTCATCGGTGTTTCTAACTCTCTCTCTCTCTCCCTTCCTCTCTGTACAAAATCAATAAAATATATTTAAAAACAAAAACAAAAAAAAACGACGGGGAATAAAGCTCATTGAAGCAGTATTATAATTCTATGCTGACAAGTTTTGTTTTTATGCTGGGTATTATATACTAAATTTCTATTACTATTAATGGATCATGACCAGCATTTGAAAAATACTGATTTGACTCAAGATTTGAAGTGTACGAAACATACTTGCAAAGAATAAAATATCTTTAAGAACTTCTTAGACTTACAAATTCACCTTTAAAAATAGCAATGGCATTTTGGTACCGAGATGCACCACTAAGACCTGAAAGTTCTAGTCCATATACCATGGACATGATAGGTTAGGTAAGAAAAAAAACTTGGGTTGGTAGGACAAATATAACCACATAATCACTCTATGAAAATCCATAAACTATGAATACTTAAGAAAAGTTAAAATATTACAATTAATAGAATATAGATGTGGAGGATTGATTCTGATGCATTATTAGTCAATGTCACTATTTAAATAAAATGATAAAACATATAACTTATTTTTACATATTTTATTTTATTCTTAAATTTTTTAATTTATTGAAATTACTATCAATTATTGTATGTAAAAGTACTACATGTGCAAGATTTTTCTGAAAACAAAAGAAATTTATTTATTTATTTATTTATTTATTTTGAAAGGGAGAAGGATAGAGAGTTAGAAACGTTGATGAAAGAGAAACATCGACCAGCTGCCTCTTGCACACCCCTACCAGGGATGTGCCTGCAACCAATGTACATGCCCTTGACTGGAATTGAACCCGGGACCCCTCAGTCCGCAGACCGACTCTCTATCCACTGAGCCAAACTAAAAGAAATTTACGAACAAATAATTCCCTAGAATTCCTACATGACAGAACAATACCTGCTTAAAAAAATTTGTCACTGTGAGCGTAGCAGGTCGAAAGCTGGTCAGGTTACAAGCATCATCTCCACTTGTTGTCCTTTCAAGTGATCGCCTGCCAACAATACTAGAATTCCTCCTCTCTGACCAAGACCCTTTTCTTTCTACAAAGGAAAAAAAAAAAAAGTAAAATATTCATTTTTTTTAATATTTAAAAAAGTTGTTTTAAAGCAGCTTCCCAAACACAGGGTGGAAATCCACTAAGGTTGAAAATTAACCACTTAGCATATTGATTATAGTATTATAGAAGAAATTCACTTCTGGGGAGATCAATAAGGAAATATTACATCTAAATCTTCTGATTCTCTTTAAAATTCTCCAATGTGGGAAGAAAAAAAAAAGGTAATTACCACACAAAGATTATGCATATGACCAAAGATGAGCTAAGAAGATCAGATATAGAGGAACTATAAATTTTAGTCACTATATATGGTCCCTCAGTCTTATAGCACTTGAATTTGAAACTTTTATTCAAATTTTTGCAAGATAACCCTACTATTCAAACAAAATAAAATAATTATGTTAAAGATTTAAAACTATAAACAAATTAGACCTACTAGACATCTACAATATACTCCACTAAACAAAAGGCAAGTGCACATTCTTCTCAAGCACACATAAGACATTCTCTAAAACAGATTATATATAGGTATATCTTGTTTTATTGCACTCTACAGATATTACATTTTAATTTCACATATTAAAGATTTGTGTCATTGAGCAACTCTATTGGTGCCATTTTCCAATAGTATTTGCTCAATTTGCCCCTGTTCACATTTTAGTAATTATCATATTTCAAATTTTTTTTTTTTCAATCCTCACCTGAAGATATTTTCCATTGATTTTTAGAGACAGAGGAAGAGAGTGAAAGATAGAAAAAAATATCAATGTGAGAGAAACATATAGATTGGCTGCCTCCTGCAGGTGCCCTGATCAGGGCCCAGGTCGAGGAGAAGCCTACAACTAAGGTATTATACGTGCACTTGACTGGAATCGAACCCAGAACGCTTTGTTCTGCAAGCCAATACTCTATCTAGTGAGCCAAACCGGCTAGAGCTATTTCAAACTTTTTCACTGTTATTATATTTGTTATGGTACTCTATCATCAATGATCTCTGATGTTATTGTAATTGTTTTCGGACACCACAAAGTTAAGAGAGCAAACTTAATAAATGTGTGTTCTGATTGCTTCACTTATGGGTTGTTCCCCTATCTCTCTCCTCTCCTAGAGACCCCAATTCCCTAAATCACAACAATACTGAAACTGGCCAAATAATAACCCTACAATGGCCTCCAAGTATTCAAGTAAAAGAAAGAGTACTATGTTTCTCATTTTAAATCAAAAGCTACAAATGACTAAGCTTAGTGAAGAAGGAATGTTGAAAGCCAAGATATGCTGAAAGCTAGGCCTCTTGCACCAAAGAGTTAGCCAATTTGTAAATGCAAAGTTCTTGAAATAAATTTAAAAAGTGCTGCTCCAGTGATCACACAAAAGTTAAGAAACTGAAACAGCCTTAATCTTGACTAGAGGCCGGTGCACGAAATTCGAGCACAGGTAGGCCAGCAATCAGGACTGATTGGGGCCTTCTGACTGCTGGCTAGGGCCTTCCTTCCAGCTGCAGGCTGGGGCCTACCTTCATCCTTTACTGCCCCCTAGTGGTGAGCACACATCATAGCAAGTGGGCAAACTCCAGGTCTGTCTAACTCCTGAAGGGACAATTTGCATATTAGCCTTTTACTATATAGGATATGGAGAATGTTTTAGTGGTCTAAATACAAGATCAAACTACCCACAACATTCCGTTTAGCCAAAGCCAAATCCAGAGCAAGATCCTAACTCTCTTCAATTCTATTAAGGCTGAGAAAAGTGAGGAAGATGCCGATGTAAAGTTTGAAGCTAGCAGAGGCTGGTTCATAGGTGTAAAGAAAAAAGCCATCTTCATAACATAAAATTGCAAGGTGAAGCAGCAAGTGCTGATATAAAAGCTGCAGCAAGTTATCCAGAAGATCTAGCTAAGATAACCAATGAAGGTGACTACACTAAACAGATTCCTAATAGAGACAAACAGCCTTATGTTAACAGATGCTATCTAGGACTTTTATAGCTAGAGAGAAGTTAAGTTAATGAATGGCTTCAAAGCTTCAAAACCTGACGCTCTTGTTAGGGGCTAGGCAGCTGCTGACTTTACATAGAAGCCAATGCTCACTTGCCGTTCCAAAAATCCTAGGGTCCTAAGAATTATGCTAAATCTACTCTGCCTGTGCTCTATAAAAGGAACAGCAAAGCCTGGATGATAGCACATCTGCCTGCATTATTCACTGAATATTTTAAACCCACTCTTAAGACCTATTGCTCAGAAAAAAATATTCCTTTCAAAATATTACTACTCATTGACAATGCACCTGGTCACCCAACAGATCTAATGGAGATGTACAACATTAATGTTTTCATGCCTCTAACACAGCATCCATTCTGCAGCCCATGGATCAAGGAGTAATTTCAACTTTTAAGTCTTTTTATTTACAAAATACATTTCATAAGGATTTATCTGCCATACTGATTCCTCTGATGGATCTGGTTAAGTAAATTGAAACTTTCTGGAAATGAGTCACCATTCTAGATGTCATTAAGAATAACACTGATTCATGTGAAGTGGTCAAAATACCAATATTAACAGGAGTTTGGAAGAAGTTGATTCCAACCCTCACTAATGACGACTTTGAGTGGTTGAAGATTTCAATGGAGGAAGTAGCTGCAGATGTGGTGGAAACAGCAAGAGAACTAGACTTAACAGTGGAACCTGAAGAAATGACTGAATTGCTGCATCTCATGATAAAACATTAATAGATGAGGAAATGCTTCTTATAGTAGATTGAGATAGAATTGACTCCTGATGAAGATACTACGATGATTGTTGAAATGACAACAAAGGATATAGAAATTATATAAACTTAGGTGAAAAACAGCAGCAGGGCTTAAAAAAACTGACTCCAATTATGAAAAAAGTTCTATAGGTAAAATGCCATCAAACAGCATCACATGCTATAGAGAAATCATTGGCAAAAGAAAGTCAATTAATGCAGCAAATTTCATTGCTGTTGTATTTTCAGAAACTGCCACAGATACCCCAGCCTTCAGCCATCACCACTCTAATCAGTCAGCAGACATTAACAGAGTCAAGACTCTCCACCAGCAAATACTTTATAACTCATTGAAGGCTCAGATGATAGTTAGGATATTTTAGCAAGAAAGCATTTTTAATTAAATTATGTACATTGTTTATTTAGACACTAGAGGCCCAGTGCACAAAATTCGTGAAGGGGGTGATGGTGAAGGTTGTCCCTCAGCCCAGCTTGCATCCTCTCCAATCTGGGACCCATTGAGGGATATCCAACTGGGATCAGGCCTAAACAGGAGATTGGACATCCCTCTCACAATCCAGGACTGCTGGCTACAAACTGCTTACCTGCCTCTGCCTGATTACCCCTAACTGCTTCTGCCTACCAGCCTGATAACCTCCTAACCACTCCCCTGCCAACCTGATCGATGCCTAACTGCTCCTCGGCTGGCCCGAATGACCCTAACTACCCTCTCCTGCTGGCCTGGTCACCTCTAACTGCCCTCCCCTGCAAGTCTGGTGCCCTCCCAACTGCCCTCCACTGCAGGCCTGGTCCCCCCCCCCAACTGCCCTTCCCTGTAGACCTGGGTTCCCCCCCAAATATCTTCCCCTGCTGGCCTGATCCTCCCAGCTGCCCTCCCCTCCTTCCTGGTCCTCCCTACCAAGTGCCCTCCCCTGGAGGCCTGGTCCCCCCCAGCTGCCCTTCCCTGCAGGTCTAGTCCCCCTACAACTGCCCTCCTCTGCTGTTTTAAATAAACACTGAATTATACACTTTAAATAGGTAAAATATATGGTATGCAAATTACATCTCAAAAAAACTGTTAAGGTTTTTACAAAAGACAAAAAAAGAAATCTATGTATGACTCATCACATTGCAAAGTCTACACATAAAACAAGCTATGTAAGAAAAAAGAAAAAATTATATATTTAGAAATATTTTATATAAAACACTCTTACCTCCAGTACTAATTTCTACCTCTGTAGAATCTCTTTCCAAACTCCCAGCACTGCTAACAATATTCATTAAATGGATCGCAGTCCAAGCAAAAGGCATGCGATATTTCCCAAGTCTTTGGCAAAACTGATCAGCTTGACTTTTCAGCTTCTCCAATTTTTCCTTATTCTGCAAAACAAAACTTTATACATTATATGATTATGCTCAAAGAAATGAATTAAAGGCTATTTCATATTAAATAAAGACACAGTTTGAGAATTCTCAATTTTCAACAAAGATGTAAAAACCATCTGTAGCTTTCAGAAATCAATTAACAGTGTGCTATCTTAACCATTGAACAATCTTAACCTGTTCTACAAATGTATGTATAGAATAAGTCTTTGACATTAGTTTGAAATTATCTCTGGAGAAAAGAAAAAAAAGCAAGGGTCAAACATGTTTATGTTCTAGAAGCTCAGTACATGAAATCTCACAGCTCTGCCCACCTGTCCGCCACTCCACTGTGCTCACAGCCCCACCCACCTGCGTTAGTGTCAAGTCCCCACCAGCGCCCATACACTCAGCCTCCTGGTGACCAGTCTTTAGTCATGCCACCGTGACAACGTCATGACCACGGGGGGTTTTTATGATAGAGACTAGTGGCCCAGTGCATGAAATTCGTGCACAGGGGTGTCCCTCAGCTCGGCCTGCACCCTCTCTAATCTGAGACATCCTCTCACAATCAGGGACCGCTGGCTCCTAACCAGTCACCTGCCTGACTGCCTGATCACCCATAACACTGCCTACCGGCCTGCTCACCCCCAACTGCCTTCCCCCACCAGCCTGCTCACTCCCAACCTCCCCACCCACCCCACCCCCATGGCCTTCCTGTCCCCAACTGCCCCACCTTGCCGGCCTGATCATCTCCAACTGCCCTCCCCTCCTGGGGCGATTGTTCCTAACCATCTCTGCCTCAGCCCCACCACCATGGTTTTGTCCAAAAGGACATCCAGAGGTCTCCTGGTCTAATTAGCATATTACCTTTTTATTAGTATAGAGATTGTAAGTACTACAATATTTTATGAAAGGAAACATTACCATGTTTACAACTGCAAACTAAAAAATATTCTAGGTTATGACTCATTAATTTGAAACATTCTAAAAAATATGGAAGCACTTGAGCCAATTTAAAATAGTTCCTAACTTAGAGCAACCATGAGGTGGGAGTGTAGGACACAAATATGCCAATAAATAAGACCAGAGTAATAATAAATAAAGAAAAAACAAAACAGTATTATGAGAGTACTAAATCCTGGGAAAAGACTAATGATCCAAACAGTAATGCCTATTTGGGAGACATCCTGAAGCTGACTCAACTTTTAGGCTATTCCTGAACAAGCACTAAGGCGACCTGCAATATCCAACCAATGATCCAAGAGTGAAAACCCACACCAAATTCCTCACTTATTCTTTCTATACAGTATGTCTCCTGGTGTGGTTTATTCTAATGACAGTTCCCTATCTGAATACTCAGAATTGGGAAAAATGGAAGGATAGCTAAATGGCATCACTTTGACTGTTATATCTAGTATACTTTAAAAATAGGTTCTTGTTTTAAAAGCCTAACTATTAATATAAAATGTACTTAATTCTATAAGCTTATGTAAATAAGTAAGAAGAAATGTGGAATAAGCTGCTATAATATCTTTGAGCTCCATACAACAGAGCAAATTTAATTTGTAAAATGACAACCTAGGAATACTTTAACCGTGCTTTCAACCAGATAGCCAGGGATCAGAGATTATCATGTGTTCAGACCTACCTATAATAACAGAAGAGGCTCAGCTCTTGTTCTGAATCTCAGAAAAATAGAAAGCAAAACATTTTCTAGTTTGTCAAGTATTTCTCAAGCATATCTCTCCTGGATATTTCCAGTATTAACTGAAGTGGTCAAAGACCTCAGATAACCTGTTATTATTATCACTAACTCAGGGTATCTGGAATTTGGGACCTATTATGGACCAATTATTTTTGCTTTAGAAGTTTATCTAAATTCTAGAAATTTGTTATTTGACAAAATAGAGGTTACATTTTCTCTTTTTAACACATTCTTAATTATCTATAGCTAGACAGAAGCCTAGAATATTTTTGTTTTGCTAGGAAAAGTTCCATCTGTATATATATAAGAAAAAAGTAATTATTTGGGAATTAAACTAAATTCACTTAGTTTTCTACGAAAAATTTTAATAATCAATTAATGTTTGGTGAGGGATTTTTTTTTATTTTTTATTTTTTAAATATTTTTATTGATTTTTTACAGAGAGGAAGGGAGAGAGATAGAGAGCTAGAAACGTTGATGAGAGAGAAACACTGACCAGCTGCCTCTTGCACACCCCAGGGGATGTGCCCGCAACCAAGGTACATGCCCCTGACAGGAATCGAACCTGGGACCCTTCTGTCCACAGACCGACGCTCTACCACTGAGCCAAACCGGTTTCGGCCGGTGAGGGATATTTTTAAAAAATAGCACAGGATGTGACACAAGCTAGGTGACAAAGCAAATAAAGAAACTGAGTAGGATAATAGAAAAAAATGAATTAAATTTATTAGTATGCTTTATATAGTAGTTTCCCAAATAAAAACTCAGGAGATTAGAGGTAATTTAGGACTGGGTTTGGGGATTTGGGTGAAATGGCAATAAATACAAAAGTGGGGGAAATGAGAGGAATGATATTCTATACCTTGGTGGCATCTGCTTCTTTGAAAATCATATATGGTTCTGCACACTCTCCAATGTCTCCTTGCTGTAGGACTTTTTCTAACTGTCAAAGACAATAATTAAAGATTAAACTTAAAAAAAAAAAAAAAAGCTATAAGCATGAATGCAAGGATGATTCAACATATAAAAATTAATCAATATAATAAAACTACATAATCATCTCAAGTAATACAGAAAAAGCACTGAACAAAATTCAATATACTTTCATAAAAGAAACACTCAACAAACTAGGAATTGAAGAGAGCGACCTCAATATAATCAAACCCTTATATGCAAAGCCCACAAGATAACATCACACTAAGTATTTAAGGTCAGCAACAAGATAGGGATGCTCACTTTTACCAATTCTATTTAATGTAGTAATTGAAAGACTGAGTCAGAGCAATAAGGCAAGAAAGAGAAATAAAACACAATCAAATTATAAAGGAAAAAGTAAAATTACCTCTATGAAGAGACATGATCTTTTATACAGAAAACCCTAATATTTCTCTCTCTGTCTCTCTCTCTCTCTCTCTCTCACACACACACACACACACACACACAACGATACTTTAGAACTAATTAAGGAATTTAGCAAAGTGTCAGATACAAAACATGCAAAAATAAGTTGCATGTCTATACACTAAAAAATGAAGCAATTTGAAAAAGAAATTAAGAAAATAATTCCATTTACAATAATATCAAAAATAATAAAATACTAAGGAACTAACCAAGAACTGAAAGATTTGTATTTTGAAAACTAAAACGGTGGTTAAAAAAAAAAAAAATGAAATAAAGGAAACAAATAAATGGCAAAAGATCTTGTATTCATGAACTAGAAAGCTTAATGCAGTTGTCAATACTACCTACAACAATCTGTAGATTTAATCAAAGTCACAATAATGGTGTGTTATTTTTATTTTCAGAAATAGAAAAATACATCCCCAAATTCATATGGAATCTCAGAGCACCTTGAAAAGTCAAAATAAGCTTTAAAAAAAAGGAACAAAGTTGAATGCTGGAAGCCTCACACTTCTTGATTTCAAAACTTAATATAAAGCTACAGTAATCAAAACAGTGTGGTATTGGCTTAAGGATATATATATATAGATCAATGTAGTAGAATAGAGTACAGAAATAAACCCATGTTTATATAGTTAAATAAATTTCAACAAGGGTACCAAGATAATTCAATGAGAAAAGAAGAGTCTTTTCAACAAATGGTGTTAAACAAAAACAGAAAACCTGAATGTCCAATTGCAAAAAATAAAATTATACCTTTACCTTATATCATATACAAAAATTCCCTTAAAATAGATCAAAGACTAAACATAGACCTAACATTATAAAACTCTTAGAAAAAAAAAATAAAGGATCTGACAATGTTTTCTTGGATTTGAGACAAAAATAGCACAGACAATTAAAGTAAAAATAAATAAACTGGACTACATCAAAATTTAAAACTTTTGTGCTTCATAGGACACAATCAACAGGAAAGACAAGAAATGAGAGAAATCATATATCTGATAAGGAGTTAATATCCAGAACAGAATTTTTTAAATCCTATAACTTAATAAAACAATAATAATTTGATTATTAAATACGCAAAGGACTTGAGTAGACATTTCTCCAAGGAAGCTATACAAATGGATAACAAGCATATGAAAAGATGTTCAAACCATTAATCATTAGGGGAATGCAAATCAAAACCATAATAAGATCATCTTACACTCATCAGAACGGCTACTCTCAAAAATAAATAAATATACAACAAATACTGCTAAGGATATGGAAAAACTGGCACACTTGGCAACTACTAGTGAAATGTAAAAAATGGTGCAGCCACTATGGAAAAGAGTACAAAGATTCCTCAAATATAAAAAATAGAACTACCATGCAATTCAGAAAATCTATTTCTGGGTATATATCAAATAGAATTGAAAGCAGTTGTTTGACCAAATATCAGACTAGATGTTGCTGTGTAGGTATTTTTTAGAGGTGATTAACATTTAAGTCAGTAAACTGAGTAGAACACGTTAACCCTCATGATGTGGGTGAGCCTCATCCAATTCATTAAAGGACATAGAACAGAAACTGAGGTTTCTAAAAAAAGATATTCTCAAAACTACTTGCCTGAGTTTCTAGTATGCTGCTCTGTGGGATTAAAACTCAAGACAACAACTCTTACCTGAATTTCCAGCCTGCCTGCCATACAGATTTCAGACTTGCTAGCCCTCAGCCAAATCCTTCCTTTCTGTGTTTGTGTGTATGTGTGTGTGTGTGTGTGTGTATGTGTTTGTGTGTGTCTATCCTACAGGTTTGTTTCTATGGAGAACCCTGACTAATACAGCCCCTAACTGAAGAAAAAAACTAGTAGCACCGTTAGTGTATGTTAAAGAATACTAAGAAGAAAAAATAAGTAAAGGCTAATCTGTGCCCATAAAAAGCTGCACTACTGATAGAGAGATGAGTATACAGACACTATACAAATAAACAAATATATTTAACACTAGAGACCCGGTGCACGAATTTGTGCATCAGTGGGCTTCCTTGGCCTGGCTGGCAATTGGGGCCGATTGGGGCCAGCTGGCCGGGGGGAGGGACTGCAGGAGGTTGGCCAGCTATGGGAGGTTGGCTGTGGAAGTGAACTGACCACCAGAGGACACCTCCTGCATTGAGTGTCTGCTCCCCGGTGGTCAGTGCATGTCATAGCGACTGGTCATTCAGTCACTTAGGCTTTTATATATATATTATTCTCACCTTTATTACAAGAAAAACATCTTGGGAAGGATAAGTGATAGAAAAAATAGCTGATCTTGCCAGGGTGGTAATGGCAGCAGGTGGTACATGTGGGCGTAGCAATCCTTTCATCTGCTCAGAATTAAGGTCAAAATAAAAGTTTTCTGAAATCTAAAAAATAAAATCATATATCAAATTTTTAAATTTACATTTTATAGAAACTCACACAAAAAATCATATATACCTAATCTTAAACTATTATAGATATTTAAATATTTATACTATAACATATAGCTTATCATATATGTCACTGACAATTCTTTACATATCTAAATCCAAAAAAATGTACAAACTATTTGGGAAATATAACACAATAAACATAGTCTAAAGAAGCATATCCCAAACTCTTCTGATTAGAAATGCAACCTCTAATAAAATATACAAAGAAGTTATTATTGAGACGAATTATCCCAAAATGTCTTTAAAAATTATATGAATAACTAGAAGCCCGATGCACGAAGGTTCGTGCAGGAATGGGCCTTCCTTTCCTTGGCTGCCAGCACCATCTTTGCACTCTGGCCCCAGAGCTGCCTTTCTGCTCCAGCCCTGCCTTCCCACGCTGCCCAGAGTCCCTGAGTGGCTGGGGCAGTACGGAATGCCTGTGTCATCGGCATGATGACGATGCAAGCGCCCTACCCCACCCCAGACAGCTCAGTGCCTGCATAATACAAAGATGGTGGGTTAATTTGCATGCTCACTCCTGATTGGCTGGTGGGCATTGCAAAGGTACGACCAATATGCATCTTTCTCTTATTAGTGTAAATATATCAGCAGTTTTGACTTAGCAAATACAAGTTGCTCAAGCAAAGTTCCACTGCCCCAACCATATTTTGACAGCAGAAGTCACTGAAGGCACTTCAAGTTTTTACTATCTTTACGCTTAAAATATTCAATAAGAAATGCTGTGATAAGATAGCCTTCTGTAAATGATGATGATAAAACCAACAATTAAAAGTTGCTACTGGCCAACAAAGGCTAGTCCCGGAGCAGCCAGGCCGGGAACAGCTCGCTCCTCGCCTGCCCCTGCCCCACGGCCGCCTCTCAGACATGGCTGGAAACTTTTGCGGGAACTTGAGGGTCTGCTGAATCAAGTGATGAAGGCTTAGATCTGGATGTGTTGAGTTAGTATAGCACTGGGGTGTTGATCTGTGAGTGCCTTGGGTGGGGCCTGGATGAGGCTGGTTGACCTATTTGGAAATGTCTTTTGTGTGAAATGTGTCATTGGGCATGTGGAGGTATTATTGATATGAGAAAATGCTAAGTAACTGATTTACTATCTGAAAAGGGATTTACTATCGGGGAAAGGGAGGGAGGAAGAGACTGAACATAAACTGTGCACCTATGGATGAGGACAATGGAGGATGGGGAGGAGGCGGAGGGTGGGGTGGGAACCTGGTGGAGGGGGGAAGAAATGAGGAACCTTTGTAATAATATGAACAATAAAGATTGATTAAAAAAAATAAAATAAAATAAAAAAATAAAAGTTGCTACTGGCTTTTGGAATTCTTTCAATGAAATAAAATCTAGGTATCAACTAAATTATTCCTTAGTAAGAAAATACTCAAGTCTTACAATTTCCATTTTCCTTTGTAAAATATCAATCTTTAATAATTCATAAAAAATTGTTACTTATTTATCTTATAAAACAACTTAAAATCAGGTTTCTGAAACCTATTATGTTTAAATCATATAACCTTACCTTTTTCTTTTCCTTGACATCATATAAAGCCAAACTTGCAAAAATGGGTTCAATTTCAATCTCAAACCTTTAGGAAGAAAAAGAATGAAGTACTTTAAAAATAAATATAGAATACATAATTGAAGAGAAATTCTCATTCCAAAAATAATCTCAATATCTTGTACTTTCCTACATCTGTGCTACACCCTCTATGTTAGCCTCTTCTTCCTGAAACACACTTTTCTAGGCATATCTTTCAATTTATATCAGCCATTACCTACTCTAGGTTATCTTCCATAATTTTTCCAGCTATAAGTAATCTCTGCATAAAAGTTCATGGCATTTTAAGTCCACGTTCTGACACTAAGTACTTTCTTAACTATAATTTGGTTATTTGTGTATGTAGATATATAAAATTTTAAATAAATTTTAAAAGTAAAGACCTAATGTTTTCATTTTCAGTATGTAAATCACATATTCAATGTAAAGAATATTTGGAAGAAAATGGGAGCATCCAAAATTTCATAACATGGAACCATAGTGCCTATACACCCAGATTTTTCTCTATGTATAAATGCACTTATTAAATTGATTAGTTTTTAAATAAAGAGTGTCACTATATACATATTTTATAGTCTGTTTTAAACTTAATATTTTATGGATATATTCCCATGACATAAATATTATTCTATCATTTTAAGTGCTGGCATACTAATTTTCATTACTTATTTTATAACGATATGTGTAAGTTGAGATGTCTAATTGACTTCCACAATGACTTACATTTAGTAAACACTCAATCAATATTTGCTAAATGAAATAAAATATTGTATAATAGAATAAAACGGTAGAACAGTGGTTATCAACCAAGGATAATTTGCCTCCAAGAAGAAATCTGGCAATGTCTGGAGATATTTTTGATTATTATAATTATTCCAGGATTATTACTGACATTTATTGAGCAGCGGCCAGGGAGGTGGCTAACCATTTTATATTATACTAGAAGCCCGGTGCACAAAATTCGTGCTCCGGAGGGTGAAGGGGGGTGTTCTCTCAGCCAGGCCTGCACCCTCTCATAGTCTAGGACCCGCTGGGGGATGTCTGACTGCCGGCATAGGCCCAATACCCCTAAGGATCAGGCCTAAGCCGGCAGTCAGGCATCCCTTTCACAATCCAGGATCCCTTGCTCCTTGCTGCCCACCTGCTCACTCCTTACGCTTGGCCTGCTGCTTCTTAGTGCTGCCGCAGAGGCAGGAGAGGCTCCCGCCACAGTTGATGTGCTCACCAGCCATGAGCACAATTTCTGGCTGAGTGGCACTCTCCCTGTGGGAGCGCACTGACCACCAGTCGTTCTGGTTGTCTGCTTATAACAGTCGCTTAGGTTTTTATTATATATAGACTAGAGGCCAGGTGCATGATATTCATGCACTGGAGGGTGGGGGGGCATCCCTCAGCCCAGCCTGTGCCCTCTTGCAGTTCGGGACTCCTTGGGGAATGTCTGCCTGCTTGCTTAGGCTGGCAGGCGGACATCCCCCAAGGGGTCCTGAGTGCTGCCGCTGAGGTGGGAGAGGCTCCCATCACTGCCACTTCACTCACCAGCCATAGGCCCACCTACTCTGGGAGCACTCTGACCACCAGGGGGCAGCTCCTGCATTGAGCACCAGCCCCCTGGTGATCAGTGCATGTCATAGTGACTGGTCATTCTGCCATTTGGTCGATTTATATATTAGGGTTTTATTATATAGGATAGGAGAGCCCCAGACAAATAATGCTCATTTTTTTATTATATGATTATCAGCCAAAGTCCTTAGAGGAGATAAACAACATATTTTCATTGGATTAAGAGTTTAATAAAAAGCCACTGACAAAGATTTGGACATAACTTTAGGGGAAACAATTACAGAGAATGCTATTCCCTGGAACAGCAACATCAGCAACTCATTATCATCACCCTAACCCCGTGGTCTGCAAACTGCAGCTCACAAGCCACATGAGGCTCTTTGGCCCCTTGAGTGAGGCTCTTCCATAAAATACCACGGCCTGGGCAAGTCTATTTTAAAGATGTGGCGTTAGAAGAAGCTTAAGTTTAAAAAATTTGACTCTCAAAAGAAATTTCAATCGTTGTACTGTTGATATTTGGCTCTGTTGACTAATGAGTTTGCCAACCACTGCCCTAACCTAAAGGAAAATGTGCAAGTGGTAACCAAAATTAGAAAAAATAGCTCTATGGAGGACCCTTCACAGGGTGACAATTAATCAACGTTATCTAGCAAAGAATAAGTTAAAACAAGTACCCCAACTTGATCTCACTCTCTTCCACCCTCTGACTTCCTACTGATGCCTCTCTTAGCAGACCTCAACCAGATGCCAAAAGAATAGGGGTCTCGGTTATACCGTGTACATGATTAAGCCTCTACTAAGCATCCTTTGTAACACTTGACAATGCTAGTCTTTTTGAATTGTCTGGCTTTTCTTACCCATTCCAGTGCGTAAATGGTATCATATTGGATTTTCAATATGCATTCTTTCATGTTTAATTAAACACATATAGCCTTAGCTTTCAAGGAAAGAAAATTGCCTATGTTATCTAAACACAGAAGTGGCCTGTCCTTATACATTGCTTCTTTCAAAAAAATTATAAATTGAAACTTCTTTTTTCATGTCAGAATAACTAACTGATAATATTAACATGATAGAGTATAAAGAGCATAGGTTGCATAATGAGTATGCTAGTTAATCTCTGCTAATGCTTTTGAACACTGGTTTCCTCATTTGTAAAATAAAGAAAATAATATCTACCTTACAGAATTACTCTGAAGACAGCATGAAACAAAATAAGAGAAAGCATTTTGTGAAGTATAATATAAATGTGAATATTTAACTTTTTTACAGAAGGGAAAAAATATGTTCTTCAAAAAAACAAAGCCTACCATGTGACAAAGGCACAATCAATTCTTTAAGGAAAAAGATACGTTATCTTTATATTCCCCACGCCAAGAAAATACTTCTCAAAAGAATACAGTAAACCAAAGTATGCAGTAAACGAAATGAATACTCACTTGAGTGATAAACATTTTACAAGAAGTCTTTGACCAAAATGTTCTTTGGGCACATCAGGAACACTAAGTCGTTCTATTGGTTCTTCCTACAAATTGACAAGCAACACCAAAATGAACATGCTTAAAATATTTCAACCCTTCACAATTTCTTTAAAAACTTATTTTATTAATTTAGTACTTTTAGTCTTCATAATTGAACACAAAATAGAATGACCTATTTATTATAGAACAGAAGTCACTAGATCATAAGTGAGTTAAATTCACAGAAGCTACTCATTAGGAATAAATTCACTAGAATAAAAAGTATGTTTCATTTATAAAAATTATAGCTATGATTCAGGTGAGATTTATCCCCTACATTATTATAACACTATACTATATATAACTCATACTCCCAAAATGTCTATTTCATAATTACTTGCTTCTTTATTCCCAAATAACTATACCTCATCTGGTGATGGATGCAAACCAAAGAGTTCCTTGTGACGGTTTGATTTCCTTTGGTCATCATTCTGACGGTCTATTTCTTCATTTGGAGTTCGATCAAGTAAGTTGGGAAGCAGAGCATCGGGAAGTGAATTTTTCAAGTCAAAAATACTACAGGCCCAGCTACCTCTTGGAGTATCATCTATTGACATTGAACGTCTTTTAAGATCATCCTGACATGTAAAATATTAAAAATATATTAATTAATGAATAAAACAAGCCATTTAAAAATATCATTTAATAGTAATTTCAAAATAAAAGTATTACTTGCTCATCCTGGTAGTTGCTGCCATCTGGAGCTTCATCAGATTCAAACACCTGTTTTGGCAAACCTTTTTGCCTTTCTTTCTGTTTATCTAATGTATTGGGATTAAATCCTGTTCCCAGTTTATGATATCTATTCAAAATAAAACAGTTATGTAAATACCAATTTTCAAAAAATTTCCACTTTTTCATCATCAAATAATAAGCCAAATATTCTCTGAATATTTATTTACATAATAAATATATACACTAGCAGTTTTGAGTGTGCTAAACAATTAACCAGAGGTTTAAGAAAACTTCCCTTCCAAGTTCTTTTAATCCAACTAGAGAGCAGGTTAAGAATTTCCAGAAGTAAACCACAATTTGGCTATGGGAGATCAAAGAATTTACTTAACTACTCCGAGCCTAAGCTACTTTTCTATTGAAACTTTAAATGAGATGAGTATAAAGTGCTCAATAAAATGACAGCACATAGTAAATACCCATAAACATTAACTATCTGACTCTGTTGCCTAAATCAAGGTCAGCAACACCATGATTAAAATTAAATAGTAAATTCCATAATTCTATAAAAATATATTTTAAAAACAAACAAAACTAAATCTCCTAAACTATTTTAAATCTCCTACAACTAAGCTATTTATTGAGATTTCTGGTTTTAAGTTTCCAACATACATGTATAAAAGTAAAAACTTTTGAATTATCTGACAGAGGGACATTCTCTTCACTAAATTCTAAAAGCTGACTATTGAAATACTTATCAAAAGTGTAAGTTAATAAAAACAGCTCTTCTTTAGAAAGAGTAGCAGTCTGTGCTTTTATTAGGTCACACTAAAACTAAAAAGCATGTGAGCAGTATCCCCAAGAGTGAGGCTTAGCACAATGTTAAATCCAGTAAAATAAGACAAGCCATAAGGGCAAAACAATAAGTAACGAATACATTATTGTTGCTAGAACAACTGAGCACACAGTACTTCATTTCTGAAAACTACAGAATAGAAGTCATAAAAGAATTCTCCACTATTTCAGTCATATTTCCTTTTTAAAAAAAAAAATAAGGCTTAAAAATTAAGTCTCATACAAAGACTCTTATCTTCATTATGCAAAGTAGCAAAATAAAAGTTTTATTTGCCCTAACCACTTTGGCTCACTGGATAGAGTGTCGGCCTGCGGACTCAGTGGTCCCTGGTTCGATTCCAGTCAAGAGCATATACCTTGGTTGCAGGCACATACCAAGTAGGGAGTGTACAGGAGGCAGCTGATCAATGTTTCTCTCTCATTGATGTTTCTAACTCTCTATCCCTCTCCCTTCCTCTCTGTAAAAAAAAAAAAAAAAAAAAAAAAAAAAAAAAAAAAATCAATAAAATATATTTTTTAAATTTAACTACTTAAATTTCAATAAATTGAATTCTTTTTAAAAACTAAAATCATTCATCAATAACTACCCATGATTTTCCAAAAGAATTAGACTATAAATCATTTTAATTATATACTATCAGTTATTAGTGATCTATGATAACATGAAAATATTATCTCCACAAACCTATTATTTTGTAAGAAAAGTAAGTAAGAGTAATTGTGGAACTCCTAGAGAGAAGACATATGTCTGAAGATATCTTTTGCTTCTTCAGCTACTTGTTTAAAGTAATCTTTAAGTTTCATAATTATTACTAATTTACCTTAATCTATTTATAGATCCTACTTAGTATTTTTAAATGCTATAATAAACATATAACTTACTTTCTGATCACAATTGCCCAGTCTTCTGTATAACTTCTTATACAATCTCTAACATGTGGATCCATTTCACTATTTTAAAAGAAAAACATTTGTAATTTAGATAGAAAAGCAGCAATGTTGGTGAATTTGGTTGCTATAACTCTCTGTTTGTATAACAGAAAATAGCCCTACCGTAAGAAATAGGATATAAATCAAATAATAGATCGTAGCCTTTCTGTAGTTACTAAAACCAAAAACAGGTTAATGTCTCCTTACCTTTCTTCAGGTACAGCTGAAACAAGGGTTCTGCAGTCCCTAGGACTATGAACAACTTCGATATCATCTGGAGGGAATTCAACCAATTCCCTTAAAGGCCCAGAATCCACACCTAAAGGATGAGTAGCAAGGTACTCTTCTAAATCCACTGGATCCACTGCTTCCGTAAGGGGCACCTTTATAAAAAGGGGGGAGAAGGAGGAGATGTAGGAGATAAAAGTGAATGGAAAGGAAAAGGCAAATGTTAAGAATTTTAAAACTTTAAGCAAAAAAATTTTATTCTTTTAAAGACAATATGTTTTAACCTAGTTACTTCTAAATTTTCAACAGATGCACTAAAGAAACTATGAGATTTAGGGTTATAATCTCTTTAATCCTCTTGCTTAGACTTTATCCATGTCTCTCATGTAAAGCCAGCAATGATCATTAACAGTTTTATAATAATTTACAGTGACAAAATGGTCATAGAGGAATTTTTTTTTTCTTTTTTATATCTTTGGAATTTTCATTGCTAAGTTTCTAAATAGTACTTTTACTTTACTTGTTGCCATTGTTGATTATCCTAGTAAAAACATATAACCAAACTGTGGTAAGCTGAAAAATGGTCCTCCAAAAGATCTCCCTATACCAATCCATTGACCTTTCATGACAAAAAATTAAGATAAAAAAATAAAAGGTATGATCTATAATATAATATAATGTGGACATTATCTTGAACTATCTGAGTGAATCACAAATGCAATCATATACATCCTTATATAAAGACAGGAAGAGTTGGGCCACACAGAGGAGAAAACCATATGAAGACATAACAAAGACAGATCTGAAGATTCTGGCCTTAAAGATAGAAGTGATGCAGTTACAAGTAACAATCAGAATCTGGAAGAGGCAAGGAACTAATTCTCTTCTACAATATATCCTCCAAAGAGAGTGAGGCCTTGCCAAAACCTTGATTTCAGTCCATTGATGCTGATTTCAAACTTTTGGACAGAAGTAGTATGAAAAAATAAATTTCTTTTGTTTTTAAGCCACCCAGTTTGTGGTAAGTTATCACAGCAGCCAAAGGAAACTAATTCACAGACCATATTGAAAGTAATAACAGAATGTTCAGAGCATTCCTTAGCAAAGCTGAAAATATACTTTTTATTAAGACACCCAACTTATTTTCTGAAGAAAAAATATTTAGGCAAAACAATGAAGGATTATATAACAAACGTCCAGATGTGAAACATTGGTGTTATGAAAAAAAATACAAAAACACAGAATTACCATATGATGTTCCAATATCACTTCTAGGTAAATACCAAAAAAACAAAAACAAATAAAGACTCAAACTGATTTTGCACACTCATGTTCACAGCAGCATTACCCATAGCCAAAAGATATAAACAACTCAATGTCTATCAACAGATGAATGGACAAAATGTGGTTTACAACAAAATTAAATATTATTCAGCCTTTGAAATTAAAACACACTAGAGGCCCGGTGAACGACTTCGTGCATGGGTGGGGTCCCGTAGCCTGACTGGGGATTGGGGCCAGGGAGAGACCACAGGAGGTTGGCCAGCTGGCTGGGGAGGGACTGCAGAAGGGTTCTAGGGTGTGTCTGGCCTTCTCCATCAGTCCTGATCAGCCAGACCCCAGGAGCAAACTAACCTACCGGTCAGAGCATCTGCTCCCTGGTGGTCAGTACACGCCACAGCAACTGGTTAAGCGGTCAACCAAACAATTGACGGATTGGTCAGATACTTAGCATATTACACTTTTATTATATAGGTTGATTCAACATGGATGAGCTTTGAAGACATTAAGATGAGTAAAATAAGCCAGATACAAAAGACAAACATTGTACAATTCCACTTATATGAGGTACATGGAATAGACAGATTCAGTGACAGAAAATAGAAGTTGCCAAGGATTGAGAGAGAGAATAGGGAATTATTGTTTAATGGGTATACAGTTTCATTTTGGGATAAAAAATTTCTGGAAATAGCTAGTGGTAATAGTTGCACAACACTATGATATACTTTTTTTTTTTTTTAAATAGATTTTATTGATTTTGTACAGAGAGGAAGGGAGAGAGATGGAGAGTTAGAAACATCGATGAGAGAGAGTCATCGATCAGCTGCCTCTTGCACACCCCCTACTGGGGATATGCCCGCAACCAAGGTACATGCCCTTGACCGGAATCGAACCTGGGACCCTTCAGTCCCCAAGCCAACGCTCTATCCATTGAGCCAAACCGGTCTTGGCAACACTATGATATACTTAATACCACTGAATTATACATTTAGAAATGAATTGGTAAATTTTGTTATATATATTTTAACACCAGATAGAGAGATATATAAAAAAATTTAATGAACATTTTTAAAAAACTGAAGTCAATGCTTCTCCATCCAGATATTATTTTGGGGGCAGTATAATTTTTAAGATTTAAAGTATCACAAATGAATATTCAATGAAAATAATGACAAAAGTTGGGGAACCTTACACATGTCTAATTCAAAATTAATTTTTCCTCAAAATACCAACCATATCAAGAGTGTTAGGCCCTAGCCAGTTTGGCTCAGTGAAGAGTGTTGGCCTGCGGACTGAAGGGTCCCAGGTTCAATTCTGGCCGAGGGTACACACCTAGGTTGCAAATTCAATCCCCAGTAGGAGATGTGCAGGAGGCAGCCAATCAATGATTCTCTCTCATCATTGATGTTTCTCTTTCTCTCCCTCTCCCTACCTCTCTGAAACCAATTTTTAAAAAAGAGTAAAAAGTATTAGGGTGTCATAGGAAGCTATGACACTCTCTTAAAAACATTAAATCACATAGAGGATAACTGATCTTGTTTCTATAATTTATAGAGAAGGTCAATGGCTTTCTAGGTATAATGTTAGCTAGATCAAGGAAACAAATTTATTTTTGCTACAATGGTCTCCATTCCCTCTGATGCCCATGGGGAGACAGCAGCCTGAGTTAGTCTTGGGATGTATTGATGAGCTCCTTACAACTATAAATTATTTTACAAGACTCCAAAGAAAGATCCTGTATTCACTGACAAAAAAAAGAAGATTGCAACATGACTTTATATGAGAGAGTGAGTGATAGGGCAGCAAGCAGGGTTAAAGGTGACAAAGAGAATAGGAAAGCACTACAGAATGTCTCACAGGCAATGTGAGAACTTATCTAACTTCAGCAATCATTGCATTGGAATTTTGGCTGACATGTTTATTTTATTTTTATTTTGGCTGACATAGTTAAAGATCTCTTTCAATTCTTTGCAGCATGCCATCAAAACTTCTGGCATTTAGCCCTGGCTGGTTTGGCTCAATGGATAGAACATCTGCCTGCGGACTGAAGGATTCCAGGTTTGACTCCAGTCAAGAGCACATGCCTGCATTGCAGGCTCGATCTCCAGTGGGGTACATGCAGGAGGTAGCCAGTCAATGATTATCTCTCATCATTGATGTTTCTCTCTCTCTCTTCCTCATCCTTCCTCTCTGAAATCAATAAAAATATATTAAAAACAAAACAAAACAAAAAAACCTTCTGGCATTTAATTAGTGGTTGTATGGGCCTGAAGGAAAGGGGGTAAAAGGGTTATAGCTAAAGAGTATTTTTTTTAAGGTGATGAAAATATTATAACCGGACTGTAGCAATGGTTGCACATATCTTTGAATATGTTAAATCCATTGAATTTTACGTTAAATGGATGAACTGTATGATAAATAAATTAAATTTCAATAAAGCTGTTTAAAAAAAGTTCAGCCAGAATCAAATCAGTTACAGGAAATACGGAAGTAGAAAAACAAGTCTATAAGGAAGAAATTTCAAAAAAGCTGCATCAGAATCTAATCAGTTACAGGAAATACACGGAATAGAGAAATAAGTCTACAAGGAAGCAAACATAAAATCCAAAAGGCAAGATATACTGTAAGACAACTAACCCAATTTCCTCAAGTCAATGTCATAAAAACAAAGTTAAAATTTCAGAATTGATTAAATCCTGAATGTAGTTTCAGAATTGACTAGGAAATCAACACTTCTATAATACCTCCTAATATTCTCCCCCAACTCAAATTTCAGGAAAGAGAAA
Source organism: Pipistrellus kuhlii (assembly GCF_014108245.1). Taxonomy (NCBI): domain Eukaryota; kingdom Metazoa; phylum Chordata; class Mammalia; order Chiroptera; family Vespertilionidae; genus Pipistrellus; species Pipistrellus kuhlii. The sequence continues at coordinate 153,929,647 of NW_023425515.1, read as the reverse complement.
ACAATAAATAAGGTTATGAAACGAGTGATGTTATCCAATCTACTGGATCCTATCTTTCCACTATTTTTTCATGGCCTAGTCAGTAATATACCAATAACATACCATATCCATATTTTAAATATGCTACTTACTGCGGTATGATGGGATATATTGCCAACAATGTTGAGGTTTTTAAGCAGTTGAGGAGAACCACTATATTGCCCAGAGATCTGCTTCCTAACTTCAGCAGCCACAGTTCTACAACAAAAAAAGCAAATATATTATTTTTAAAAAGAAAACAAAAATTAGGTTTAAAATGGGAGAAAGGTAAGTATATTAAAGATCCATTTGAAGAACAAAATCTCAGCATGTTAATTCTATCTAATAAAAGAGTAATGTACAAATTAACCATTACTCTACTGCACCCCAAAGCCATGCCCACCAGCTAATCAGGAGCGAGTATGCAAATTAACCCAACCAAGATGGCTTCGGCCACAGAGCAAGCAAGAGGCTTGGGTTTTCCTGGCAATGGAGGAAGCCAAATTTTCCACACACCTTGGCCGGCCCAGGCCTCCACTCAAAGCTACAAAGTTCCAATTATAAAAGATAAATAAATCCCAACAAAAATGGCAGCAGCCACAAAGCTGGAGAGAGCAGGAGGCTTGAGATGCCCCCGGCAATGGAGGAAGCCAAGCTTCAGCAGCCCTGACCTGCCTTGGCCTCCGCTCAAGGCTACAAAGTTTCAATTATAGAAGATAAATAAATCCCAGATACCAGAGCCTCCACTTGGGTCACTAGGGGGTGTGGCCAACCTGCAAACCACCACAGGCCCCTTGCCCAGGCTGCCCAACGGGCCAAGGGAACCCCTACCCTGATCCGGGATACCCTTTAGGGCAAACAAGCTGACTCCCACTCATGCACCAGGCCTCTATACTATCTAATAAAAGAGTAATATGCAAATTGACCATTACTCTAACACACAAGATGACTACCCCCATGTAGTCAAAGATTCTGCCCCCATGTGGACACAAGATGGTCATTACAAGATGGCCAACAGGGGAGGGCAGTTGGGAGGGACCAGGCCTGCAAGGGAAGGCAGTTGTGGGCAATCAGGCCAGCAGGGGAAGGCAACTGAGAGGGACCAGGCCTGCGAGGGAGGGCAGTTGGGAGTGATCAAGCCTGCAGAGGAGAACAGTTAGGGGTGATCGGGCTGGCAGAGAAGGGAAGTTGGGGCAACCGGGCCTTCAGGGAAGGCAGTTGAGGGAGACCAGGCCTGCAGGGGAGGGCACTTGGGGGTGACCAGACGTGTAAAAGAGGGCAGTTATGGTGACCAGGCCTGCAGGGGAGGGCAGTTAGGGGCAAACAGGCTGGCAGGGGAGCAGTTAGGCATCAATCAGGCTGGCAGGGGAGTGGTTAGGGGGTGATCAGGCTAGCAGGCAGACAAGCAGCTGAGAGCCACAGTCCTGAATTGTGAGACTGATGTCCCAGATTGGAGAGGATGCAGGTTGGGCTGAGGGACACTCCCCCAACCCCATGCATGAATTTCATGCACTGGCCTCTAGTCCCTTCTAATAAAAGAGTAATATGCAAATTAAGACTATAAATTTATAAGATACTAGAAACCCAATGCACAAAATTCGTGCATGGGGTGGGGGGTGTCCCTTAGCCCAGCCTGCACTGTCTCCGATCTGGGACCCCTTGAGGGATGCCCGACTGTCCATGTAGGCCCAGTCAGACATCCGTTTCACAATCCAGGACTGCGGGCTCCCAACCACTCACCTCCCTGCCTGCCTGGTTGATCCTAATCGCTTCTGCCTGCCAGCCTGACCACCCCCTAACCACTCCCCTGCGAGCCTGATCGACACCTAACTGTTCCCCTGCCCGCTTGATTGTCCTTAACTACTATCTCCTGCCAGCCTGCTCACCCCTAACTGCCCTCCCTTGCCAGCCTTGTTGCCCCTAACTGTCCTCTCCTGCAGTTCTAGTGGTCCCCAACTGCCCTCTCCTGCTGGCCCAGTCACCACTAACTGCCCTCCCTTGCCAACCTGGTCACCCCCAACTGCCCTCCCCTGCAGGCCCCACTGGGGATGTGCCACAACCAAGGTACATGCCCTTGACCGGAATCGAACTTGGGACCCTTCAGTCCACAGGCTGACGCTCTATCCACTGAGCCAGACCGGTTTTGGTGAAAGAGAATCTTTTAATAGCAGACATACAAAAAAATAATCCCCATTTTACAAATACTTGTCTTATTTCTGTATGACACAACTTTCCCAAAAAAGAAAACTGACAATAATTGAAAATAAGAACCTGTTCCAAACTGAGCTTTAACAGCAATATCTGCAACCCAGACAATGGATGTATTTACAATGAGATCTCAGTATAAAAAGATTTCATTAAATAGTAACAAGGAATTTTTCCCAAATAAAAAACAGTACCTCTTAACCATACTATGGCCCAGAGAATGCAAGACAAGAAATGTGATGAATACAGTTCTTGATAACAGTCAAAACACTTTATCATAGATTACTTTTTCTGACAATTTTTGCTACACTTAGTGATAACACATACAGTAAGGTAATAAGGAAGTCCTTTTTACTTCTAATAAGCTATTAACTTCAACTTCAAAATGGAAAGAAGAGTAGGTCAGAAATCCCCTATAACTTATGCTCTTAAATTATAAGAGAAAAGCTTCTTCCCCTCCCAAAAGAACATGATCCAATATTTGACCTATTGGTCTCCTTATCAACTCTCTCCACCATAGGATGTTGGAAATAACCAACAAAGGATGCACATTCTGCAGCAAAGTAATGTTGCATTTAATCTTTCCTCTAACCTCCTCTCATTTTCAGATGCACCATCCAACCATGACTTTCAGAATGACCCAAGGATAATAAGCTGATCTGGGTCTCTCTCATCTCCAGTCAGCCTAAGTAAAGTGAATAAGAAGAGTTTAGACTAAAATAAAAGCATTTAGTTGAGCCATTTCTTTAATGTCTAAAATAGCTGCAATGTAACATGTCAAATAAAAGAACAAGACCTCACCGGGACCGGTTTGGCTCAGTGGTAGAGCGTCGGCCTGGGGACTGAAAGGTCCCAGGTTCGATTCCGGTCAAGGGCATGTACCTTGGTTGCAGGCACATCCCCAGTAGGGGGTGTGCAAGAGGCAGCTGATCGATGATTCTCTCTCATCGATGTTTCTAACTCTCTATCCCTCTCTCTTCCTCTCTTCCTCTCTGTAAAAAAAAAACAAAAACAAAAACAAGACCTCTTGGAACTGGCTCTGTTTATATCTAAGATAGAAGTCAGGGAAAAAGAGAAGGGGGAGAGAATATACCACAGAATGTACCAGGTAAGAAAGTATATCAAAGGCAATGCAAAAAAAGGGCTAACTAGAAATCTCCAAAAGAAAAAGGACAAAAACAGCTTATGATGTCCCAGTGCTGTGACTATCAAAGTGAGGGAGGAAGAGAGGGAGGGGGGAAGGAGGGAACAAATGGCTCTTGGACACTGGTGTGAAGAAAACAGTTATAAAAACCATTTCTGGCCGAAACCGATTTGGCTCAGTGGATAGAGCGTCGTCGGTCTGCGGACTGAAAGGTCTCGGGTTCGATTCCAGTCAAGGGCATGTACCTTGGTTGCGGGCACATCCCCAGTAGGGGGTGTGCAGGAGGCAGCTGATCGATGTTTCTCTCTCATCGATGTTTCTAACTCTCTATCCCTCTCTCTTCCTCTCTGTAAAAAATCAATAAAATATATATTTTTTAAAAAACAAACAAACCATTTCTGGGGTTATTGAGATATTTGAACACAGTCAAGCAATGTATTACATAATTAAGAATTATTGGTTTGTTTATTTTTAATGTGTGAAAATAGTATTAAATGTGCAAGAAAAAAAATCCTTTTATTTTAGAGATACAAATGATTTAGCTTAGGACTCTTTAGTTATTATTACTCTGGCTTAATGAGGAAAGCTAGCAAATTAAATATAAGGTACAGATGGGGCAAATACCCTTCAATCAGTATATCACGGCCTCCATAAAGCCCTGCCTGATTATTTCTACTCTATTTCACTTAGGTAAGACACTCTGTTGGGCTTTCCAAGCACTCTGTGTTTATCCATATACGTTCAAAGAAATGGAGTTCCTAGGAGGCTAGTTCAGACAGGCAGCAGACTAGCCAGACTGCTTTTCACCGTAGCATAAGAAGAATCTGGCCTTGCTGACAGAATTTGATTTCAACAGCAGGAAAGCCTGGTTTGTAAACATTCTCTTTAAAAGAAGCACATAAATTGCATAGTCAGTTTTTCTTAAATAATAGCAATGCAACCCTCAACTATAAAATTTGATGGAAAAGAAAAAGGTACAGTTAAATATCAAGAATTTGGCTTCTCAGGCCTGGTATACTCTCACTCTTTAGGGGCACCTTTGCAACCTTCTTGAGGAATCTGGGAGGAATAAGAAAAACTTCACTTTCATCCTGGCTGGTTTGGCTCAGTGGATAGAGCATCAGCCTGCGGACCGAAAGGTCCTAGGTTTGATTCTGGACAAGGCCAGCATGTACCTTGTTTACATGCTCAGCAGGAGGCAACCAATCAATGTGTTTCTCTCACATCAATGTTTCTCTCAGTCCTTCCCTCTCTCTCCCAATTTCCCTAAAAATCAATGGAAAAATATCCTCAGGTAAGGATTAGCAAAACAAAAAAAGAAAGAAAAGGAAAACTTCACTTTCAATTGGAGTACGCTTTGCTGTCTCTTATTTTGTATAAATGCCTCAAAGCAGGTTAATGTCTGCCATTAAAGAAAGTGTACAGAGTGAGTGGGGCAAAAGTAAGTTAACAGTTGTTCATATGGCAAATAATTAATATTATTGTTTTTATTATATTAAATAATTAATAAATAATAATACAAGAACAAACTCACAACTACAAACATACTTTTGCCCTACCTTCTATATTCTTTAACTCTGTCTGGTGGCTCTTTTCTACTTCATTTTGATAATTGAACAATACCTTAATCATGGCATCTATCAAATTGTTTTTAAATCTATTTACCAATCTCCTTGCAAGAACTAAGCAATTAAAAGGTAGATCTTCACATTATTTATCATTATACCCTTTAGCAGGGTGCTTTAAAAAGGATTACAAAGCTACAGTGGAAAATGAGAATAAAGAGAAACTCTTAACTCCTCCCCAAAAAAAGCAGTTCAATGAGAATGCTAGAATGGAACGAGTGATGTGAGCTTCTTGGAGGGAGAAGGGCAGAGAGAGCAGGGCGGGGGAGATAGATACTAGTATATTATAAGAGTGAAAAGAAGGTAAGTAATAAATGAATTTAGAGATTACATCATATATAAACTTTCCAAATGCTTTTTAGAGTAAACTAACCTGTAAGTATAGTTGGTTTCTAACTTATTGAGAAGGGACAAGAACATACGCTTTTTAATCCATTTCTGTCAAATAGGTAAATATTTGCTGGCGGGGGAAAATCTGAATCCACAGAAGATTTCTAAATGTATAACCTTTCTTTAAAAGCATAGCTGACACCATTATTATCCCATGTGTTAACTGGTAAGGTAAAAATATTACTACTGAAACTCTTTATTTTTTTAACAAGATATATAACATGTTTACATATCTCAAAGTAGTCTCTAGCCCTAACCAGTCTGGCTCAGTGGATAGAGCATCAGCCTGAGGACTAAGGGGTCCCAGGTTTGATTCCAGTCAAGAGCATGTACCTTGGTTGCGGGCACATCCCCAGTGGGAGGTGTGCATGAGACAGCTAATCGATGTTTCTAACTATCCCTCTCCCTTCTTCTCTGAAATAAATCAATAAAATATACTTTTTTTTAAAAAAGTAGTCTCTAATATATCTTTACCATCTCTGCAAAGGGCTGGTTCCAGAACTACTTTCAAGCTTTATGATTATGCAAATAAAATTACTATGAGAAGCAGGTTTTTCAATATAGAGAGAAGACAAAGAAAACAACTTAATAAAAGAAGACATTTAAAAAATAAATATAACAAATATGTGCATGACACGTCGAAACCGGTTTGGCTCAGTAGTAGAGCGTTGGTCTGTGGACTGAAAGATCCCAGGTTCGATTCCAGTCAAGGGCATGTACCTTGGTTGCGGACACATCGCCGGTAGGGGGTGTGCAAGAGACAGCTGGTCAATGTTACTCTTTCATTGACGTTTCTAGTTCTCTCTCTCTCTCCCTTCCTCTCTGTAAAAAATCAATAAAATATATTTAAAAAAAAAATAAATATATATATATATATATATATATATATATATGCATGACATTAAAAAATTCAAACTTCAGCCCCAACTGGTTTGGCTAATGGATAGAGCGTCAGCCTGTGGACTGAAAGGTCCCAGGTTCGATTCTGGCCAAGGGCATGTACCTTGGTTGCGGGTACATCTCCAGTAGGAGGGTGTGCAGGAGACAGCGGATCGATGTTTCTCTCTCATCAATGTTTCTGACTCTTTATCCCTCTCCCTTCCTCTCTGTAAAAAAATCAATAAAATATATTTTTAAAAATTCACAAAGAGGTAAAAGAAAAAGGTATTATCTCTCTACCACTTCCAATCCCCAGCCTTATTCCTCAAATGTAACCACTTAGTATTTTCTTAGGTACCCTTCAAGAAAAAGATGTGTATTTATCAATATATACACATATACATATACATATATGTATCACTTATTATTTAATAATATCATACAATAACATTTTCTTGATACATTATCAGCACATAAAAAATACCAGCAATACTTATCAAGCACATACAATCTACCTGACAATGAGCAAAATGTTACATTTGTTACACCTCATTCATTTAATCTTTAGAACAACCCTATCTGGCAGGCACTCTATTAGGATATTTAACTTTCAAGAGGTCAAGTTCATACAGGCAATAATGAGTAACACCAAGATCTGAGCTTAACCACTGCTCTCTTTCTTTTTATCTGTAATAGAGTCCATGACATACATAAACTGGAACATATTTAGCCAATCTCTACTGGTAGACATTTAGGCTATTTCTAGTTTTTACAAAGACCATCACTGGAATGTAAATTTCTTTAGGGCAGATTTTTGTGTGAATCAAAAATTATGAGTAATTTTTATTATCTCTTTTGTGCCTTTTTTTCTGCAGTACTATGTATTATTATAATCAGGGGAAAATAGATATTGAGATAAAATTAAAGTAACTTTCTCAAGCTTATTTTGAATGGTAGAGCCAGGGTTTGAATTCAGATCCTTAAAGCTCCTCAGGCCTCTTTCTATGGAAGCAAGTTTCCAAAGGTAAATTATTCTAGCTATAGTTAATACCAGTAATTTCTCTATTCTTCAAAACCTAGCTATGAGGTCAGTTAAATATACCCGGGGAAAATGTCTAGTTTTATATACTACCATATAAATAGGAACACTTTAATGACTACCGCCACTGTTACGATCGGCTTCCTACTTTTCACTGATGGCTAAATGAAACTCCCATTGGAGGCACTGCCTCTGTGCCACTTATAAACCAGCCTGTGTTAAATTCCTTAGGAATTTAGATTCAGAGAACATCAGTAACCACTAAAAGCCAAAAAAAAAAAAAAAAAAAAAAAAAAGAAAACATATAGGTTGGTTTATAAAACCAAAGAACAGAAATAGTCCTTCTATATAATATGCGTTAACATGTAAGACATAGCTTCTTTTTGTGGAGAAATTTTTAAAAACTCAAATGACTCATGCATCCCATCTGACACTATTTTGGGATAACATTTAAGTCAAAGATTTAGAAAGCATTGTATCAAAGAGACTTGGATGTCTCCATCACTCTGATCTATAGTATTTCAATATAACTCAATTTCTTCACCTAAAACATGAGAATATTGCTCCCTAAAATGATGGAACATATTAAATTATAACTATATTTAAAATTTTAGCACTAAAAAAAATTAACACATCTGAAACTAACAACTAAAAAAAACCCAGATAGGTTTGTTCAAAGAAGAACATGTGACCCAAGTCAGACCAATAACTGTTGCTGGATCTTTTGTGCCAGAACTAAACTGGCAGGATTTGAGCCTGAGGCTGCGAACCCTCATTGTAACTCAGTGGAAAATCTATAAAAGACAGGAGGATAGGAGTCTGCCGACATCATATGTATCTCTAGACCAGATGTACTCAGTTATTAAGTCAACACTTTCTTGTGTGCAAATTAATCTGAATTGAGTTTCTGACAATTGCAATAAAAAAAAAGCCACTTTTTCAGTGGCTCTTCTATAAAAAGCCACTGAAAAAGTGAGACAACCTAGCTGGTGTGGTTTGGTGGTTGAGCGGGGATCTATGAACCAGGAGGCAGCCAATCAGTGATTCTCTCTCATCACTGATGTTTCTATCTCCCTCTCTCTTCCTCTTTGAAATCAACATATATGTAATATATATATATATCAATATATATATATATATATATTTATTTTTTTTTTTAAAGTAGTGAAACATCTAGAATGGTTGCCAAAGGGATCCAACCCAGAAGAGAAGAGGAGTTATCTCTCTGAGAAGAATGAATTAACCAATGAAAAAACACGATTCAGGAGAAAAGCAGGGCGATTAATTTCTTCTTCTTCCAGACTCCCATCTACTGAGCTGAGGAACTGCTCCTCCATAAAAAGATATCCTGTGTGGCCAAGCAAGATACCTGTCAACAATCTCTCCACAGCTCTTTGGGGAGCAGTTGCCAATGAGATAAGCTATCACCTTATATTGTTTCTCTTCCTTTTCTGCCTCATTTGCATTTTCTCTTTTGATGCCTGGAATTATGCCTCCCAGATAAAGTCTCAACTCTTATTCCTTGTCTCAGTACCCATTTCTAGAGAACCCAGACCAATAAAAGTACAGCAACCAACGGGCATTGAGATCATAAACAAAATGAAGATTCTCAATATTAATACAATGTTGAATAAAAATAATAATAATTTGCACAGTAATAAAGACAAAAAATAAATCAGTTATAAGGTTTGGAAAGGAAGGAACAAAAATTCATAATTTCTAGATGATATGGTTATTCATACTACATAGGGGTCCACAGATACATTTTTAGAATTAACAAGAGTTTAGCAATTTATATAGCTGGTACGAAATCCTTATATACTAGGAATCCTACCTAATAAAAGCGTAATATGCAAATTAACCATCACTCCGCTACACCCATGCCACCAGCCAATCAGAGAGAGTATGCACATAAACCAACCAAGATGGCTATAGCCACAGAGAGCAGGAGGGCGGCTTGGGTTTCCCAGGCAATGGAGGAAGTCAAGCTACCCCCCTGCCCTTGCCAGCCTAAGCCACTCAAGGCTACAAAGTTTCAATTATAGAAGGTAAATAAATCCAAACAGAAATGGCTGCCAGCCACAAGCGAGCAGGAGGCTTGGCTCCACTCCAGGGTACAAAGTTTCAATTGTAGAAGGTAAATAAATCCCAGATACCAGGGCCTCTGCTTGGGTCGCTGGGGGCCATGGCTGGCCTGAAAACCACTGCAGGCCCCTGGCCCAGGCTGCCCCACACCCCAAGTGAACCCCACCCTGATCCAGGACACCCTTCAGGGCAAACCAGCTGGCTCCTACCCATGCACCAGGCCTATATACTATCTAATAAAAGAGTAATAAGCAGATTGACCATCACTCCAACACACAATAGCTGCTCCCATGTGGTCAAAGATGGCTGCCCCTATGTGGACACAAGATGGCCACCACAAGATGGCCAGCAGGAGAGGGCAGTTGAGAGAGACCAGGCCTGCAAGGAAGGGCAGTTGCAGGCAATCAACCCTTCAGGGGAGGGTAGTTAGTGGTGACCAGGCCAGCAGAGAAGGGAAGTTGGGGACAACAGGCTGGCAGGGGAATGCTTAGGGGGTGATCGGTTAGGGGCAATCAAGAAGGCTGTGAGAGGGATGTCCGACTGCCGGTTTAGGCCCGATCCCACCAGGATCGGGTCTAAACGGGCAGTCGGACATCCCTCGAGGGGTCCAAGATTGGAGAGGGTACAGGCTGGGCTGAGGGACACACACACACCCTCTAGTCCTATATAATAAAAGGGTAATATGCAACTCGACCAAACAGTGGAATGACTGGTTGCTATGATGTGCATTGACCATCAGGGGGCAGACGCTCAATGCAGGATCTGTCCCCTGGTGGTCAGTGCACACCCACCAGGGGAGCACTGTTCATCCAGAAGCCAGGCTCATGGCTGGCAAGCTCAGCAGAGGTGGAAGGAGCCTCTCCCACATCCGCAGCAGCTCCCCCAAGAGTTCCCAGACTGCAAGAGGGCACGGGCCAGGCTGAGGGACCACCCCCCCAACACACACAAAGGGCACCAGGCCTCTAGTAAATCTAATAAAAGATATGTGAGAACCTTGCAGAGAAAATTATAAAATTTCATTGTGTAATATAAAGAACTAAATAAATGGAGAGCAGCCCAGCCGGCATGGCTCAGTGGTTGAACATCAGCCTATGAACGAGGAGACCAGGAGGTTTGATTCCTGGTCAGGGCATATGCCTGGGCTGTGGGATCGATCCCCAGTTTGGGGAGTGCAGGAGGTAGCTGATCAGTGTTTCTCTCTCATCATTGATGTTTCTATCTTTCTCTCTCTTTCCCTTCCTCTCTGAAACCAATAAAAATATTTCTTTAAAAAATAAATAAATGAAGAGTACACCATAAATTGGAAATTTAGTAATATAAGGATGTCACCGTTCCCAAACTGATATATAAATTAAATGAAATCCCAGTCAAATTCTAATAAGATTTGGAGGTTTTCTAAAATATATATGGAAATTCAAAGAGTTCACTCAGAGCAGCAGCCAAGATACTGTAAAAAGGTGGGAGGAGTTTACCAAATTCTAAGACTTATTAGAATTAAGAGCATTTATAGTTGGTGAAAATATATATAACCAGAACTATCGAACAAAATAGAGAGCCCAGAAAAAAAACCCACAAATAAGGACACACAATCTCTTACAGAGGTGGAAGGTCAGATCAAGGGAGAAAAAATAACCCACTGTGAGTAAAATTAAAATTTCATACCATATACATATCAAGCCCAAGTAGAATATAAGCCTAAATACAAACAAGTCAACTACAAGTTTGTGATAATACAGGTGGAAATCGCCGAAACCGGTTTGGCTCAGTGGTAGAGCATCGGTCTGCGGACTGAAAGGTCCCAGGTTCGATTCTGGTCAGGGGCATGTAATTGGTTGCAGGCACATCCCTGGTAGGGAGTGTGCAAGAGGCAGCTGGTTGGTGTTTCTAGCTCTCTATCTCTCTCCCTTCCTCCCTGAAAAAAATCAATAAAAGTATATCTAAAAAAAAAAAAAAAATACAGGTGGAAATCTTAATGACCTCAGGAAACCTTAATGACCTTATTTGTTAAAAAAACAAAGTATTTCTTAAACAAGACCTCAAAAGTATTAACAGTCAAAAAAAACAAAAACAAAAACTGATAAATTACATTAAAACTTAGCACTCCATTTTGAAAAAAAACCTCCATAAAGAATATTAAAAACTGAGTAGGAAGATATTTGCAACACCTATAATCAATAAATGACTAATACACTAAATGTATATAAAGTACTCACACAAATCAATAAGAAAAAGACAGAACCCAAAGCAAAAAATCAATGAGAAAGAATGGCAAAAGATTTCAATAAGCAATTTACAAATTTACAGCTCAATCTCATCAGTAAATACAAATTAAAACTTTTACAATATAATAGCATCACCCATCCACCGATTGGCAAAAACGAACAAGTCTGCAATACTAAATGATGTAATTATATAAAAAACATTGTTCTGGGAGTGTAAATTTCTACAACTATCTTAGAAAACAGTTTGACATTACCTAATAAACTTGATGAGAAATAAAACTGCTAGACAAGCAATTAAATACCTAAAACCCAGCAATTTCCATACCTGGGTATACCATAGAGAAACTCATGCACACGTGTACCAGAATAAATGTATAGGAATATTAATAGGATCATTGCTTCTAATAGTCAAAAACTGGAAACAATCCAATTCTCCCTTGACTGTGAAATGGAAAATTGTGGTATTTATACAATGAAATAATAAGAAATAAAAATGAATAAACATCAATTACTCTTAACATTATGAATATCAATTACAGATATAATTTTGAGCAAAAGAAAATAAAGTATATTAACATACAGTATGACTAGATGCAAATGAATGGCGAAAAAAAGCAGAAAAAATCTGTTACTTAGAGATGCAATATGTGGAAAAAATAGAAGAAAAAAAAAAAGGAAAGAAAAGAAAAAGATAAAAGAAAAAAGAAATGGTTATCCCAAAAGTAAGGGTATTGGATTAGAATAGTCTGAAGGAAAAGGTAAGATTTAGAAAAGAAGAAGGATATACCAAAAGAAAAAAACGGAAGAGTTATAGAGATACAAACGAGCAGAGCATTTGTCTGCATACAGTGAAAACCCCAGATTGACTGGTCCAAAATGCAAGCTAGAAAATAAGTGAAAAAGAAATGGACAAGATTATAGATGACATTAAAATGCAAGCAAAAGTTTGGATTTTACACAATAGGAAACCACTATATATATATATATACATAAACAAAAACAAAAACTGATAAATTGCATTAAAACTTAGCACTCCATTTTGAAAAAAAACCTCCATAAAGAATATTAAAAACTGAGTAGGAAGATATTTGCAACACCTATAATCAATAAATGACTAATACACTAAATGTATATAAAGTATATACATATATATATATTTTTTTTTTTTTTTAAATCCTCATCTGAGGACATGTTCATTGTTTTGTTTTGTTTTAAGAGAGAGGAAGGAGGGAAAGAGGAAGGGAAAGAGAGGAGAGAGAATGAGAGAGACAGAGAGAAACAGAGACAGAGAGAGACAGAGAGAGACAGAGAGAGAGAGAGAGAGAGAGAGAAACATAGGTTGGTAGCCTCCTGCACATGCCCCAACCAGGGATTGAACCAACAACCCAAGTATGTGCCCTGACTGGAAGTCGAACCCATAACTTTTGGTATATTGGATAAAGCTCCAACCAACTGAACTACACTGGCCAGGCACCATTATATATTCTTAAACAAAAGAATGCCATGTGTTTTAGGGAGAATTCATTTGCAACAAGTTTGAATTAGAAGAGGGAGCCAGGGATCAATTACACTGGTTTGTAGTCACCTCGAAGTGAGGTAATGAAAGATGCTCCCTGCTGTCAGGGTGGCATTCATTCAAACACTTATGTGTCCAGTTTACACAGACTCTGGGCTAAACACTGGAGATTAAAAAGACCCAGACCAGCCATCAGAGAGCTCTGAAAACCAGTGTAAAATAGGAGAAAGAGTGGAGGGTGGAAGCATGAGAAAAATTTTAAAACAAGCAGTAGTTTCTGAAATCAGTGATGAAGAAAAGGAAAAAATCTTAGATTCCTAATCTTCAAGAGTTCTACAATTCAAGTACATATAAGGTACCATGGTAAGTACAGCCATATGGGCCATGGATTGATGAGAACAAGCAGGAAGTAGTCTCAACTATACCACAAACAAGTGAGAAATATGACTAGAAAAGAAAAAGGAATGATTGGTTGGCAGCTAAAAAGGCCAAAAGACTCAATGGTTCTTTGTTTTATGATGAGAAAGGCATAGTAAGTCTTATGGCTTAGGGGAGCATCCATTTAAAGGAATAGATTGAAGATGCTAGAAAGGAAAAGAAAAATTGTGAGATCAAGATTCTGAGGAAATGGCAAGGTATGGGACTAAAGTACAATGAAATATGTAAGCCTTAGAGATTAGACACTGTTCAGGCTCAAGAGAAAGATGGTTAAATGACATATTGGCACAGTAGTATGCTGAGGCTAAAATGAAGAACTCATGTTTGAACTCATGTCAAACTTTCCAGTAAAAGATGTAGGGAAACAAAGATGATAAATGAGAGAAATGATTTGTAATAAACTTTAAAGGAAAACTTAATAAGAGATCAACTTTGGGGAGTTTTTTTATTTTGTCTTTATTGTTAAAAGTATTACAGATGTCCCCTTTGGTTGTGGGGTTTTCTTTACCATTGACCCCCTCCACCCCGAACCCATCCCTCCCAGGCCTTCACCACTCTATTGTCTGTGTGAACTGGTCTAGTCTCCCTTTAAACACTACTCTACAGCTCACGAGTAAGAAATTCTAATATATAAAAACCAATATATAACGACCAATAACGACCTAGGCTCGACCAACCCAGCACTGACTGCTTCTGTTGCAGGCACAGTGCCCCAGCAATGACTTTTGAGGGGCTGCAAATCAAGGCTGGAGAGAAGCATGAAGAGAAGCAGTGACTGGTCTGTTGCCTCTGGCAACTTTTGATCAGCATTTGCCTTTCTCTTTCTCTCCCAGTCCGGCCAGCAGGCTTGCCTTCATTTCTCTCCAGGCCTCTCCACTGGAACTGCTGATCAGCCCCACTTTCTTTTTTTTTTTTTTTTTTTTAATATATTTTATTGATTTCTTACAGAGAGGAAGGGAGAGGACAGAGAGCCAGAAACGTCGATGAGAGAGAAACATCGACCAGCTGCCTCTTGCACACCCCCTACTAGGGATGTGCCCGCAACCAAGGTACATGACCTTGACCGGAATCGAACCCGGGACCTTTCAATCCACAGACCGACGCTCTACCATTGAGCCAAACCGGTTTTGGCAGCCCCACCTTTTGATGCTATGAAGAACCAATGGCTGCCTAGGAGCTGACTTAGACACCAACTAATCAGGACTAAATGTGGGTGCTGTAGGGAGCCAATGGCTGCCTACGAGGCAGATCTTTTAATGCTGACTGGCATAGAAACCAATCAATCAGAACCAAATTGGCCAGTAGAGGAGGGCAGTTGGGGGCGAGATCAGGCCTGCAGGGAGGGCAGTTGGGGACCAGATCAGACCGACAGGGGGGGGGCAGTTAGGGGTGATCAGGCTGGCAGGCAGAGGCAGTTAGGGGCAATCAGGCAGACAGGCAGGTGAGCAGTTAGGAGCCAGTGGTACCGTGTTTCCCCGAAAATAAGACATCCTCCAAAAATAAGACCTACTTACAGGTTTCCTTCTGAGTGAAATATAAGGCATCCCCCCAAAATAAGGCCCCCCTAGGCTAAACATGAGAGATTTGGTCCACTGATTCTGAAAGAAATGGAGTCACAAGAAATTCACCAGGAAATTCAGGTATTGGATTGTTATGATGATGTTCCAGAAGATGATGACATGATTGTCATTGAATAAATGAGTAAATTCTTGATACTGTAGGATTCACAGTTTGTCTGGTTTGTGTTGACAACTACCGTACTACCGTACCATATACAGGTAATAAATTTCCTTTATTTTCATTTAACAATAAATGTGTACCGTATTCTTCTTCATGGAAAAATAAAACAACCCCTGAAAATAAGACCTAGCGCATCTTTGGGAGCAAAAATTAATATAAGACACTGTCTTATTTTCGGGGAAACAGGATACCAGATTGCGAGAGGATGTCCAGTTGGAGAGGGCGCAGGCTGGGTTGCGGGGAACCCCCCCTTCCATGCACGAATTTCATAGGTTATAAGATACTCAGCATTGAGTTAGTGATATGAATATAACAAAAGCTCAATGAAGTATATGTCAAAAGTGACAAAAGAGGCAGCATTAAAGTAGTTGATAGTAATTGGAAAGGATTTACTTAGATCAGGAGTGAGATAATGAAATGAACATAGCAGATTCAGCAGATCGAAAAATTGGGCCTACCCAACCAGAGTTATAAACAAGTTCAGGACTAAAAACAACTGGGGTTATAAATAAGTCTATATCTAGGAAACTCTACTCATGTAAAATTCTCATCAGAAATAAAGATCTGATGAAAGCCTTTCATTATATTCTGCTTCTTTAGCAGCAAAGATGATATTAAGTTAACAAAGGCAAGACTAAAAAGGCAAGGATAACTTTTGAGATGCTAACAGTAGCACTCTTAGAAAATCTAGAACTACTCCAGAAAATATTTTGCAGAAAGAAAATACAGTTGAATAAAAAGTGTTAAGACCTGCCCTGACCAGGTAGCTCAGTTGGTTAGAGCTGCCTTCCAATATGCTAAGATTGCAGGTTCAATCCCAAGTAAGAGCACATACAGGACACAACCAATGAATGTATAAATGGGTAAAATAACGAGTCGATGTTTCTCTCTCTCAAACCAATAAAAAAAAAATTTAATTTATTTTAAGCATAAGACCTTAAGACCAAAAATCAGAGGACTAGGATTTGAGTTCCAATTTAAGCAAATAATCCCATGCCCAGTAGGCCTCAATTCCTTATCTAGATTATGGACAAAATAATAACAAAAAATAATATAGAAATAAGAATAGCAGCAGCTTTTTTTTCTAATGGTTCTTATGTTTTAGGCACAGTTCTAAATTTTTTTACATGTATTAACTCACTGAATCCTTACATTAATTCTATGGAGGTGATTTATCCCTGCTTCACTGATGAATAAATGAAAACAGAAAAGTTAGATCAAATGTCCAGAGTCACATAGCTATTGTGATAAAAGCAAAATTTCAACCTGTATAATATGCCCTGGATTTTTTTTTACTATGTTCTTCTGCCTCTCTGGGTTATGAAGATGAAAATGTAGCAAAATGTATTTTAAGAATATACAAATGCTCATCATTACTGCTGAATATCAATCAAGTAACAGGACAAAATAATCCAAACAAAATCCTAGATCATTAATTTACAGTCAACATTCCAAAAAAAATGTATATATTATATGCTGGGGGTGAGTATAAACCTTAACATGCATGTGCTTTGTCCTTAAAAAGTAGGGAGACAAGATATTGACAAAATGAACATGCTGCTTTTCTATGATGGGCTGAGGTAAGGAGAACAATCAATGATACAGAATAAAGAGCTTGAAAATCACAGCTTCAAAAAATAACAGCACTAAAATAACAGCAAAAGGATCAGGAATAACTGAGCCAGAAAAGAAATTAGCGTAATTCTTTTTTAAGTAAAGGTTTCTAATAATTATAAAGCTTTTTAAAAAAGAAAGATAACATTTCATGCTGAAACCAGTTTGGCTCAGTGGTAGAGCATCGGTCTGCGGACTCAAAGGTCCCAGGTTCGATTCCGGTTAAGGGCATGTACATTGGTTGTGGGCACATCCCCTGTAGGGGGTGTGCAAGAGGCAGCTGGTCGATGTTTCTCGCTCATCGCTGTTTCTAGCTCTCTATCTCTCTCCCTTCCTCTCTGTAAAAAATCAATAAAATATATTAAAAAAAAAAAAAGGAAAGATAACATTTCAAATAGTAACAAGTTTTTCAGAGCAACAGATTTCACATATGCACACCACAGAAGGGGATTATCACTACCAAGTAAAGGTCCTAGCCATATTATAAATACTGTAATAACAAAAATTGTTGATACTTACTGGGCACTAGCAAAAATCACTGTTCTAAGCACTTTACATGTATTGATTTATTTAATCTTTACAACAAACCTGTAAGTCCTACTATTATCCCATTTTATAGATAGGGATAATGAAGTGAATAAAGTAACATGCCCAAGTTTACTCAACAAGGGGCAGTGCTAATATGGCAGACTAAGGCAGTTTGCTTCCAGAGTTTGTGCTATTGTACTTCCTTTAGTAGGAAACTAAGAAGCAGAACAAGAATTTATTCAGAAGTATTTATTCAGTCATATTTGGCAACTAGGAGGAAAGTGCCTTTCACTCACGATAAGCAAATAATACTTCATCTACAGCAGTTCTGTCCTTGGCTTTCCCTCCAAATTAAGACTGCACATTTCTCCTGGGCTTTCATCTCCTCTGCTTCAATTACAATCAACTTACTGATGGCTCCCAAATCTAGATCTTCATTCCAATCTCTCTTCTGCACCTAAAACCTGTACCAACAACCTAGTAGACTTTTCCCTCTGAATGCTTCATAAGCACCTCAAATGAGCATGTGCAACACTGAATCATGATATCCATTCCACCTCATTTCTACCCTCAAACCTATTCTTCCTCCTGATTTTTTTTTTTAATTGCTTTCAGAGAGGAAGAGAGAGGGAGAGATAGAAACATCAATGAAGAGAGAATCCTTAATAGGCTGCCTCCTGCACTCGCCCTGCTGGGGATCTAGCCCACAAGCTGGGCATGTGCCCTTGACCAGAATCGAACCCAGGACCCTTCAGTCCCCAGGCTGACGCTCTATCCACTGAGCCAAACCAGCGCGGGCCCCAATATACTTTTAAGACAATTTATTTTATCGCCATTCCCATTTTACAGATGAGGAAACTTAGGCACAAAGAAGTCAAAAATTTGCCTAAGGACACAGCTAATAGTCCACAGGCTGATGTTCTATCCACTGAGGATAGAACCAACAAGGGCCTAACTTTACTTTATAAGGCTATGTTAATTTGAATTTAGTGTTAGTTTTGCAAAACCGATCTTGAGTGTATGTGTATGTGGGTATGTGTGTGTGTTGTACTGTCCCATCTGAGGACAAACTCCATAGATGGAGAGCAAACATTGTATATGTTTCATATCTAAATTCCTAATGTGCACATTTCTTGAACAGCGCAATGTTCTCAGAGATGAACTTTTGGTTCCATTAAATAAATTAATACTAAGCATGGTGTCAAGTAATATATCTTTTTTTAAATGGCACTGCCTTCAGAATCAAGACCCAATTGTTTTACAAATAAAGTACTAAGCCGAGACAGGTTTGGCTCAATGGATAGAGCGTCGGCTTGGGGACTGAAGGGTCCCGGGTTCGATTCCGGTCAAGGGCATGTACCTTGGTTGCAGGCATATCCCCAGTAGGGGGTGTGCAAGAGGCGGCTGATTGATGACTCTCTCTCATCGATGTTTCTAACTCTCTATCTCTCTCCCTTCCTCTCTGTACAAAATCAATAAAATATATTTAAAAAATAAAAATAAAATAAAAATAAAGTACTAATTGAGTATTAAATCAATCACAACTCTTTAGGATATGCTAATCATTGTAAGTGTTCAGTGATAGCTAGTATAGGCCATGCACTATGCTAAACACTTTACACACATTTTGCCATTTAATTGTCACAATTCTCCGATCTGGGTTCTGTTATCATACCCATTTTTCCAGAGGAGGAAACTAGAACTTAAGATAGCTTAAACAATTTGGCGAAGCTGGCAAGTTAGAAAATAACAGGAGGGATCTCACGTCATAGTTTAACACCAGAGCCTGGGCCCTTTGGCATTTACTATTCTGCCTCATAAGGAGAATATAAAATACATCTTTAAAACGTCAAAGAAAGAAAAAATGTAAGCACAAAGCTTAAACCAAAGAAATGTTAGGTTTAAATAGACAACGGGCCAAAACAGAGAAGCACGATGGAAGCTCAGGCGGTTAAGAAAGGACCTGTTTGGGAGGTCCAAAAAATCTTTTAAGAAACCTCAGCAAACTAAAAAGATCCAGGCCCACAGAAATACAATTGTCAAAAAAAAAAAAAAAATGCATTGTCAATGTTTCTTTTATTGGAACCCCATGACCCATAGACACCAAAAATGTCTAGCATCTTATACATTGGTATAATTCCACAAAGAAGTCCTACAAATACAAGAATCCTCCACAGTAATTCAATGTTTAGGTTTGCTTTTTGGGGGGGGAAAGGGGATGTCAATTTTTAGTTTTGGGGGTGGGGGGAAGAAAGGTGACAACCCACCCCAAACAGAGAAAGGAGCAGTGAGTGAAGAACACCGCCTCTCATCCATCCATCTTCTTCCTCGGGAGCTGGAAGCCCAGGGACGCACAGAAATGCACATGGCATGAGCATCCAGCTGCAGCCCACCGTCCGCCCCACGTCCTGCAGCCGCAGCCGCACGCCTAAGGTGCAGACCGCAGGCTCTTAACTTTTCATCGTGGCCGTGAATCCCGCTCTGACCTGGGCCTCTGGGCGCACAGAGGGTCCCTGTCAGATCCCTCGGGAGGGGGAGGAGGAGGCGGGGAGGAGGGCCCCAGCCCGCGCGCGCCGCTCCTTTGTCGGGGCGGAGAGGAGGGCGGCCGCCCGCACCCCCGGGGGGCGCACGGGAGGGGGGGAGTGGGCGGGGAGAGGAGAGCGTGGGGCGCAGCGCAGGCCGCGGCTTCCCCGGCGCCGGGGGTGGGGACACAAAGAATTTGGGAAGCGCCACCGATCAGCCCAGCCGGCCGGCCGAGGGGCTTCCCCCCCACGAGCCGCGGCCAAACTCCAGGCCCGGCGCCCGCGGGCCGGCGGAGGAGGCGGAGGCGGAGGCGGGCGCCCCGGGCTCTCGAGGCCCCGGAGTCGGCGAGGCTGCGGGCGCCGGGGTCCGAGGGCGGCGCGAGGCCGCAGCCGCAGGGCAGGCCGCGGGGTCCGGGCGCCCGCGCCGCCACACCCACCCACCCACCCACCCCCGAGGCCGGGCGCGGGAGGACTCCCCCGCTCTCCCTCCGGCCACGGCGACTGCGGCCCACGCCGCCCGGGATGTACCTGCTGATCTTCTGGGCGAAGGCGCGGCGCTCGGCCATGGCTGCGGCGGCGGCGGCGGCGGCGGTCCGGGCGCGGAGGGCGGGCGCGTGCCTCCCCGCTCGCGCTCCCTCGCTCGCGGCCTCCGCCAGTGCCGGCGCCGGGCTCGGGAGGCTGGGGCTGGCGGCCGCGCCGGGAACGAGCCCTACCGTAATGCTCCTGAGAGCGGCGCAGCGAGAAACCGCTCCCCCAACCCACCCCCACCCAAAGCGCGTCAATTCCCGCGGGAGTGCCGGCGGCGGGGGAACCCAGAGGAGGAAGAATGGGGCGGCGTGGGGAGGACCCAGGAGCCAACCCTGGCCCCGCGCTGCTGTGGCCCGCACGACCTACAGGACAGAGAGAGAGAGAGAGGAACCAGAATGGGGCCAGCGACCTAGCGGGAGGGGGTGAGGCAAGCGAGGGGGCCCTTCCCAAAAAGGAAGGGAAGGAAATGGGAGATGGACTTTGCTGCCCTGGGTGGCTCGGTTCGGTTCGAGTGCCAGCAGCGCCCATCTCCGACCTAGTAAAAGCACTTTTCTTTTCTCTTTCCACCGTGTGAACGGGGTCTGACTGCACAAAGAATGGTCTGTCTGACAAAGAAAGGGACGGAAAAGACCTTGCTCCTGCAGAAGTAACAGTGATAATAGCTGACGTGCGGTGCTCCGCCGGGCCCTGGATTAAAGTTTTACACGCACGACAGTGTTTAGAATTCACAATAGCTCTCTGAAGTAAGTTGTGATCGCAGTTTTGGCGAGCAGGAAACGGGTTCAGAGAGGCTAAGCGACTGGCCCCAGGTCACACAGATCGTAATCTCTGCCACTGGCCTTCAAGCCCAGAGGCCAGGCCTTTGCTTGGAGGACAAGTGTTTCTGCCTGGATAGTACTCTTCCTCAATCTGTTACTTCCCCCCCCCCCCTTTTGGATCTCATTTTCCATTATATATGCTGGACGATGCGAGCTCTACCAATTTCCTATTTTATTAAGCAATGTCTGCGTAACACTCTAAATGATCTTGCCCATTAAATCTGATTATCAAACAGGGAGTAGCAGAAAGCATGCTTTATTATTCTGTTGCAATCCCATGTGTCTAGATTGTTTGCCTCCTGGTGCACATCTGCTGTTTAGTGACGTTACAGTGAAAATAAGAACAATATCTTGGTTTCTTGTACCTTTCCTCTTAAATACTGCAAGAATTTACCCTATGTATGTATTATTATCATCCTCCCCTGTGCCCTTGTGAAGTACGTGGGATACTTATTTTCCTCTTTTACAGTTGGCAAATTTGTAGTATTCGGCCGTTAAGTTACTTGCCTGGACTCACACACTGAGTCAGAGGTAAAAACCTCCATTAGTCAGATCCAGAACTTCCTGTCCCGTGCTCTAACAGTGTGGGAGATTTCATTTATGAATTTTGTATAACAGTGCTCACACCAGCAAAGACAGTTTCCTCAAAGAGGGGATACATGTAGGTTCTACCTAAGTGTAGAGCCCACCTAAGATTCTAGGGAATACAAAACTGGATTAGGCTCAGTCCTACCCTCAGGAAGTTTGAGTCCATTGGCAAAGATGAAACGGCTGCTTATAAAACCGAAAGTCAAGGCTCACACTGTATCATGGCCTTTCAGATCCTCTGTATTAGAAACCCAATCTTATTCTGCCGCTTCCTTCCCTATGTGACGAACTTACTTAACTTCGACTCTAAAATGGGAGAAATAATTGTACCTACTTGAAAGAGTAGAGTGAGGATTCGTTCGAGTTATTTCGTACGAGGTTCTTAGAAAAGGACATACGGAAAGTACTCTATGTATTAGCAACTGTTATTATTATCACTACTGCTATCATTATTCATCATTACACTGAAGCTTGTCCTGGGTGCTTGATAGTCCCTGAATTGGTTGTCTGCTCTCAAGCCCAGCCAGATGTTGTATGCCTTTATCTCTGCTCCGCAAACATCTTTTCACCACTCTCATAGAGAACTGACCAAATTCTGTTGTGAATAGCTCTTTGTGTACATGACTCACTAGCTGCCAAAGTGTCTGGGAGGACATTGCATGCACTGTGTGGCCTGCTGGGAACATTTAGAGCAAAGAGAGGATTCGCAGGACCAAGCTGTAAGCAGGAGAGACAGAGTTTGAGGACTACTCCAAGCGAGAATGGTGGCTCCCACCTCTGGGGAAGTGCTGGCAGTCACAGACAAGACCAGTCCGGGGCAGATATCCATGTTCGACAGGGGTCCAATCTTAGGGAAATGTATGGAGTTCAACAAAGGAAGTGAGAGTGGAATTGCTTTGGCTGACCAGCATTCATGCTTCCCACACTAACCTACGCACACATGCACATATGTACACGTGGGCGTGTGTGCATACACATACACACTAGCCTCAATTCACCATACTTCTATGGAGCTGACCTCCCCACCCCAGCTCCCCTGTCATCCCAGTTTAAAGGATGAGTATGTGTGGCCTGAACCTTGGAAAGCACAGCAGCACATTCCTCTATCTTATGTAACTAATTTAGAGGTAGGCATGTGAACAAAGCCAAGACTATTGGGCCCAATCAGAACTAAAAATTATATGTGCCGTACCAGGTACCTCCATCTCATTTGCCTGAGAGTGAAGTCAAACACAGCAGAGAGGAGAGCAAAAAAAATGGGAACAAGGAGGAAGAGATAGCTCCTATAACATTACTTGATCCTTGGACTTTGCAGTTATACAAAGTAACGGTGCTGAGGTTTTGTCTGTGGTTTGGTTTGGTTTGGTTTGAGATTTTGCTTAAGCTAATTTGAGTTCATTTGGTTTTCTGACATTAGCAACGGAAAGAGCCTTACCTGATAGAGACCTTTATTTAGTCAACCAATGCTACGAGGCCCTGGAGATAGAATGGTACAATAAGACTCTTTGTGTCCTCAAGGAGTGTAGAGTCTAGTTGAAGAGATAAACAACTAAAATGTATGTTAAGTGTTAACATGGGAAAAGTTCAGGATGCTCCATGTCCATTCTAGATAGCATCAGGTCTTATCACCAGGATGCTCATTGGACATAAGGTGGTGAAAACTAGATGGAGTGTAACTATGTGTAACCCTATTAAAACTTTGTGGAAAGACTGTTTGGAACTCTGGAGCACCAATGGCTCAGATATCGATGAATTCAGAACCCAAGTCTCCCACTGATGGGAGGATACTGGCAAAGAAATGACTTACCAAAAGCCAGCACCTATTTGGCAGAACAGCCTCAAACAGTGACTTTTAAGTAAGAAAACCTCAGGACAGTTTTCCCACTGGACATACACATTGTTCTCAAGTCCTTTAAGCAGAAGACTTAGGGATGTGGCAAGAAGAAAAAAAAAAGAGGAATTCATATTAGTTTCACATTCTAACCTTTACGGAGTTCAGGTTTCCCCTTTAAGGAAGGTTATGGTGGTGACAAGGTCAAGGTTCTAAGGCCACAGAGTGTTTGTGTGACGAGGGATAAAGTTCTGGCTTTGCAGGCAGAATGTATTCTCTTGGGGGATTTGGGAGAGGGAAGGAGACAGAGAGTGGTTCCTCTGTGTAAGCTTGAGCTTTTATTAAGCATCACTAGATTGGTGCAATAAAACTGACATGAGGCTTCCTCCACTCGAAGGCTGTAAGGAAGGCCGGTGAGTGTGGCCCAGAGGAAGGGATGACTGGGCCATGCCGCTTGGGCTTACCTCAATCCCAAACTGAAGTCTGGGATTGAGCACAAAGTCTATGCTAGGGAAGCTTTTGTCTACCTCATCCTCGGTCACTCACTCTCTCTTAATGTCTAGCAATATGATTTTTACAAGAGATAATTCAGGGATTCTAAACCTACCCACACTGCACAACTAATAGCACCTATATTTACTCTTAGGTTGCTTGCTACACTATTCACGAATTGCCTATTACTCTGAATTTTCCCATTAGATTAGATCTCTTGTTCACCATTGTATTTCCAGCATCTACTACACTGCCTGATCTATTATAATCACTCTGTGGATATGTTTGAGCAAACAAATGCCATGAACTAAAATATTTTGTGATCTTAATTTCCCCAGAAGCAATGATTAATACATCACATGAATGTGTCCATCAACTCAGATGCTCTCCAAACCCCACCAATCTAGGAGTTTTGTGGAGATTCCATTAGGTAGGCATGATTGATTAATCATTGGCCATTGGTGATTGAATTCGATCTCCAGCCACTCCTCTCTTTAAAGGTCTGTGGGTGGGGCTGAAAGTCTCAACCCTCTATTCACAAGTGCTTCCTCTGGCAACCAGCCCCCATCCTGAAGCTCTCTTGGGGCCCACCAAGAATCACCTAAAAAAGATGTGGTTGAAAGGAGATAGTTATAAATAACAAAAGTTATAAATAACAAAAGATGTTCCTGTCACTTCTATCACTCAGGAATTCTAGGCTTTTAAGAAATATACATATTTTAGCCAAAACCGAAAGTTTGGCTCAGTGGATAGAGCATCAGCCTGTGGACTAAAGGGCTCCAGGTTTGATTCCGATCAAGGGCATGTACCTTGGTTGCGGGCACATCCCCAGTAGGGGTTGTGCAGAAGGCAGGTAATTGATGTTTCTAACTATCCCTTCCTGTCTGTAAAAAAAAAAATTATATATATATATATATATATATATATATAGAGAGAGAGAGAGAGAGAGAGAGAGAGAGAGAGAGAGAGAGAGATAGATATAGATATTGATATTGATATTGATATATATTGATATATATTGATATCAATATATTGATATCAATATATTGATATATATATATAATTATTTTTTATTTATTTATTTATTTTTACGAAAAGGAAGGGAGAGGGATAGAGTTAGAAACATCAATCCAGCTGCTTCCTGCACACACCCCACTGGGAATGAACCCGCAACCAAGGTACATGCCCTTGACCGAATCAAATCTGGGACCCTTTAATCCGCAGGCTGACGCTTAATCCACTGAGCCAAACTAGTTAGGGCTGGAATTCTAGGCTTTTAAACAAAGACCAATATGTATTATTGTATCATATTTCAATAAAATTATTTTTTTAAAAGAATAAAATAGACTTGAGACATACTATATTTGTCAGGGTTCACCAAAGAAACAGAATCAATCGAATAAAGAGAGAGATGTATTATAAGGAATTGGCTCATGCAGATAAGCTAAGTGCTAAGATCTGCAGTTGGCAAGCTGGAGACCCAGGAGAGCCAACAATGTTGTTCCAGTCCCAGTCAGAAGGCACGAGAACCAGGAGAGCTGGGATCCAGGAAGAGCCAATATTTCATTTTGAGTTGTCTGAAAGTAGGAAAAACTGATGTCCCAGTTCAAAGGCCATTAGACAGGAGGAATTCCCTCTTATTTGGGGGAAGTTCAGCCTTTTTATTCTATTTAGACCTTCCACTGACTGTTTAAGACCTACCCACTTAGGGAGGGTGGTGATTTGTTTTACTTAGTCTATTGATTTGAGTATAAACTCATCCAAAAACACCCTCACAGAAACACCCAAAATAAAATTTGGCCAAATATCTAGGCTCCCTGTGTCCCAGTCAAATTGGGACATCCCAATTAACCATCACATAGCAACTTAAATACAACACATGGGTCCAAAGAAAACAAACCAACTATAAAATAAAAGGCATTTGTGAGACAGCAAATTCTGTTCACTGGTTGGGTATTAAATGATGATAAGAATTATTATTTTCTGAATTCTTCCAGTTGTTCCTCCAGATACACTCTCCACCCTGTTCTCTTCTCCAGAAGGCTGGCCTATATGAATTAAATCAGCAGGGTTCCCACGGCCTTTGGCTATTAGATGGGCTTGGCCAGTGAGAAATACTGGCAAGAGAACAGTGGGAGGAAGGAGAGTAATGTCAAGGTATTATTCCCCTGCCTCCCTCCCTGCAAGGCCACCTCTTGATTGCTGTATCTCTTGACCAAAGAACATTGCTTCTCTAAGAAGAGCCATCTCTCTAAACTCATTCTCCTCCCACGTTCTGGTAACTACGCCCTCACCTTATCCCTTTGGGTCTGCAGGTAGTACCAACTTAGCCGCTTACCCTAGGTTACTACACTATACATTGTGGTTCCCCTATACCCACAGCTTTTAAATAAACCTTCTTAGAGTTACCTTATTTTAAGTGTGTCATCCTGTTAAACTGTTGATTTATGTGTGATAAGGGTTTTGTGGTTGTACCACAAAGAGAGAGAGAGAGAGAGAGAGAGAAATCTTTATTCCTTGAAGATACACACTGAACTACTTATAAATTAAATTATGTAAACATCAATACAATATGATTCATAATTAAAAACAATCCAATATGATTCATAATTAATGGGTATAAAGTTTCAGTATTAAAAGATTTTAAAAAAGTTCCAGAGAGCTATTGCACAACAATGTGAATATACTTAACTCTATAGAACTTTACACTTAAAAATGTTAAGATGATGCCAAAACCGGTTTGGCTCAGTGGATAGAGCATCAGCCTGCAGACTGAAGGATCCCAGGTTTGATTCCGGTCAAGGGCATGTACCTGGGTTGCGAGCACATCTCCAGTGGGAGTTGTGCAAGAGGCAGCTGATCAATGATTCTCTCTCATAGATGTTTCTAACTCTCTATCCCTCTCTCTTCCTCTCTGTAAAAAATCAATAAACTATATATTTTTTAAAAATGTTAAGATGATACATTTAATGTTATGTGGTTTTGGCCACAGAAAAAATAATAACCTAACATTGGGCTTATGTTGCTAAATGTTGAATCTGGGTGATGGGACTGTTGGGATTCATTATATCATTCTTTCTAAGTGAAGAAAAGGAAATAAAAAAGGCCTAAATTGGTATGATGTCAGAAGGGAGAAGGCAACCTGCTGATTAGAGAAGAAACAGAGGTGAAAGCTCACAGAATGACTCTATCATGTAGCCAGACTAGAAGGTCTAAGCGGCCAGGGGTTAAGGAAATAAAAGAAGTAGAAGAAATGTTGGCTTAAGGGCCAGTTTGGGACGAATGTCAGTGGTATCCAGTTGTGCTGTAATTTGATTTCAGAGGGCTAGGAGCTGAAACCTGCTGGGATTATTGATTCTGGATCTGGGCCCAGCAGATCCTAGTGTTCTTTAGGAACAGTAGGGAAGTTCTGGAACAAACAGGTCTGACAAAGAAAAGAAGAAGCACCAAAGTTCAAGAGTTGGAGTCATGGAAACGTTCTGACTGGTAAAAAACCATACATGTTTGTAGACTAAAGGAAGAATTAAGAGGAGAGAGAAAATTGAAAATATAAGGGAGACACTTTTGACAACCTTGAGAGAAACAGGTACCTTTTATCTGCTACCTCAGGAAGGAAGAAAAGGATGGAAAACCATGCAGCATTGGAAGGTGGAATAAGGGAAATTGAGGGAGATAAATTCAGATAGAATTCCATTTTCTCTCTAAATATAACCAAATAATGCAGCAATATTCATGGCCCATCACTATGTAATCAAAGACGACCACCATCATAGATTTGTTACATTATGTAAGCTATCCAGGGAGTGACTGTCTCATCGTACACACAGGTCCCATCCACACACCTGGGAGGGCTTACACAGAATATATACATCAGAGGCAGGAACTTGGAGGCCACCTTAAAATTCTGAGTGCCACCACCAGGAAAAGAGGGAATCTCAGAAGTATGGGGTCAGTGCTACAACTGGTTCAGTCGATGAACTGAAAGCTAAGGCTTTGGCTAGGGTGCCAGGGACCACATTGAAAACTTATGAAGAGACATAGAAAGTGAAATGGTGGGAGTCCTGAAAGTCACAATTCCTCTTCCTTCAGTTGGGGCAGGGGACTAGAAATCAAAATGACGGGTTTTAGTTCTGGCTCTGCCACAATATTACTATGAAACTTTAAGCAAATAGCAACATTTCTGGGCCTCTTTTTCCTCAGCTATAAAATAAAAGTGATAAAGCTAGATGATTGTTGAGGCAAATAAGAATTCTCCATTATCAGTATCATCTGGTACTAGGACAAGTCTGAAAAAGAGTGGAAGACTATTCTTTTTCCAAATAACTTACAGAACTGCATAGCTTGCTCTGCTTAAGGACTACTAGATGTAGCCTTGCTTACAGATAGGGGGGAAAGTAGGTGATTGCCTCTTCAGAATGCTGCCAAATCCATAACTACTCGATTCTAAAGTAGAAAGCCATCTTGTACCTTAGCTTTGGTATTTGCTATTTTAATCTACCTACAATTTGTTTTAAAATTCACTGCTTTCTTGCCTTAGGTGGTTTGACTCAGTGGATAGAGTTTTGGCCTGTGCACTGAAAGGTCCCAGATTCGATTCTGATCAAGGGCACATGTCTGGGTTGTGGCTCAGTTCCCCGTAGGGGGTGTGCAGGCAGCAGCTGATCAATTATTCTCTCTCATCATTGATGTTTCCATCTCTCCCTCTCCCTTTGTTTCTGAAATCAGTTAAAGTTATATTAAAATAAATAAATAAAATTCACTGCCTTCTTTACTAGTTTTACTCTATATTGTCACACAATTGTTTTACAGTAGGTGGGATAGAGAGACTATTGCTGGGGTTCAAGACAAGTCACCTCCAAATACCCCATAGTGGTGTATTGATTACTTTGAAATAAAGTTACTTGATAAGAAGCTGGTGCCAGAAGGGTACCTTGACCCTCCCTTACCTCTGTGAGTGCAGGAAATAAATCTCTCCTGTAAAAAGTGCCCTGCTCCAGGAGGGCTAGAGACAACATTATCACTCAAGCTAAGAGGTCTAGCACTGAAGAGCCTGTACTTACAACCCTTATTGCCTCTTTATTGACTTCTCAAACCCAAACTTTAATCAGATTCCTCACTAACAAATCCCCAAGCCTTGCTTAGATTTCTTTCTAATGTTCTCTCAGTTTTTCAAATTCTTATTGATTCTTTGTCTAAAAATATTGCCTGGTTCATCATTTCTCTGAGCATCATTTATGATTGTCCTGTGAACATGTTTTAAATTGGTGGATTTTTCTCTCCTGTTAATCTGGTTTTGTATTCATTTTATTGTTATTTCACTAATGACTAATTACTATAATCCTATTGCATTCATTTCTCTTACACATCTTGCATGCAGGTGCACCATTTCTCTCTACTATTACTAATAGTGACTATTTTAGCAGTCGATTACTGCGTCATTAGTCTTGGAATAACTTGTTTGGTGTGCACAACAGGAAATATTTCGCTTTTGGAGAACAAGAAAAATAGGTTTATTTGTGTTATGCTTATTAATTCAGTGTCTGGTAAGTTAATGTTCAAGAAAAAATATTAATTTTTATTAAAATGTTCTATTATTTTATGTTAACAATGACTCATTTATTTCAGCATGTCTCTATCGTAATAAACCTACATTTCTACGAAAATTGAAGCTTTTGTTATTTTGCGGCCCACATAAACTTAAATCTTGTTTATCTGGCCCATGTTAGCCTTTGTTTTTGACATGCTTGCCCTAGAGTCAACCAGATAGCATTTCGGTTTAGGCAATATTGGTTAAGAGTATTTATTTAGAATATTTTCTTTTAAAATATCACTTGATTTGATTATGCTAGTGTCAGAAATCAAGTTGAATTCAGGTATTCAAGTGTCCCTGGTTGTCCGGATTTAACAGGTATATGCTTTCAGTTGTTTATTTGATGCATTTGATGTATTCTCGTGGCTTCCATTGTGGGGTGAGTGTACCATTCCAAAAGATCTCCCTCTCTGCATAGGCTGGCTCCTTGTGTGAACCCCACAATAGAATGCTGAAGCCTGGAGTTCCTATAATCTGTGCTTATAATTCTAGGAACTGCTCATTAGTGCTTTGCATAAGCACAATTATGAGCACAATAGAATTAGTTCGTTCCTTCAATTCTAGTTTTATTTGTGTAGTTGCTGATAGGTAGATTTGTTTAAGAATGACATAAACTGTGAAAGCACTAATAGACAAAGGGGAAATTCTTACTTGCTTTTTACCTAAACAGTCCATTTGCAGAGAAGATATTCTACGTGTAAACTTTCAGGACAGCAAAGAAAATGTGAAAAAGCATCCCCATAACAAATAGCATAATCTAAATCAAATCAATTTATGTTACTTTTCACTGGAGTTATAGGTCACAAATGGATATCGGTGTTTGTCATTTATTTGAGCTAAACATGAAAATCTCCAAACCCAATGAACCTTGGAAAGCATGCATCAGAAAAATAATAGAAACATATCTGGATTCTTTTCATAAATCTGTTTCCCAGCTACAAAACACTCCAATACCTTTGCCAATGATGAATTGAAATCAGCAGAGATGGCAAGGGTGATGAAAACTGTGCTCAGAAAGATGCCTATGAGGGGAAAAGAGCAGGTATCTTATGTTGACTCACAGACAATTTCATACATGGAACATTAGCTTTAAAAATGAGGGGATACAAATAGTCTACAAAAGTGAGATGCCTGATTTGTTCTTTCCCAGCACTTCTCTCATATTTGACTCAAAGGAAGGCCTTATTACTACCATAAAGGTTTTTTCTATGATAATCGAGGGAGATTAATAAGCTGGAAATAATCACTTTCACTCTAATTATCCTTATTATCTCTCTTCAATTCCAAAAGAATTATTTAGTTACCAAATTATTTTAAAACATGCAATGTTTTTTTAAATGAGGAATGTATTTTTAGTTAATTAGTTTAGAAGTTAGAAATAAATTTTTAGTGTTATTTCTTAAAAAGATAAGTTTTTGTGAAAGTAAAAATACTTTTGTAACTGTCTCAGTGTTGGATATTCCAAATCGGCCCTCTCCTCACCCCCAGGTACTGTTTATAAAATATAAAATGCCAGGCATTGTGCTTAGTACTTTACATACATTGTCTTTCATCTTTTGCAACAATGCTAAACATAATATTCTGATGGTAACAAGAAGAAATGAGATTCTCTGAGGGTAGGTGACTTAACCAAGATCACATAGCCAAGATTCAAAATTCAGGTCTGATGTCAGAGTTTGGGCTTTGTCCACTAAGTTTTGCTTTTTTCTTTATTTAATTGTTGGGACAGTCTACTTAATTGGAAGGGCCAGTTACTAGTCCCTTTTCCTCACCTCATTTCTAAATGAGAAAATAAGATGTAAGAGTAAGGCAGTGGTAGCAAAAGACATACACACACACACACACACACACACACACAACAACACAAACAACACCACAAAACAAAACAAAAAAAACACCACCGTTATTACTGATAAAGTTTAGGTTGGAGGACTGATGTCTGAGCAAGTGAACTTCATGATACTGAGTTCAGAATTGTTCAGCCACTCCTACCCAGTTCAGGCAGTGCTGGAACTGGGCAGATCCCTGCTTTGCCCCCAGCATGGGTGGTGCCTGCCCCTAGAGGAGCAGAGAGATAAACACATACACCCTCTCTTCAGTTTTATCCCAAGAGGTAGAAGCTGAGTTGTTCACGCCTTTCTTTTTTCAAACATCACCCCTAGCCCAGCAAGCATACCTCAGTGGTTGAGCATCAGCCCATGATCCAGGAGGTCATGGGTCAATTCCTGGTCAGGGCACAGGCGGGTTTGTGGGCTCAATCCCCAGTGTGAGACGTGCAGGAGGCAGCTGATTAATGGTTCTCTCTCATCATTGATGTTTCTATATCTCTCTCCCTCTCCCTCCCTCTCTGAAATCAATAAAAATGTATTTGAAGAACAACAACACGTCACCCCAGAATGCAATGAGTGCAGCGTTGGCAGAAGATCAGAAGCACTATACTAATATGTATACTAATGGGCTCCTGTCACAGAGAAGAAACATCAGGAGTAGGAAAGAAGGACCTTCAATAACGCTAATAGCATACTCACAGGTTAAATACATCTATTTGTCTATCTAGAAGGTCCCAATTGATTGATTTATAGCTCTTTTCAATATTCTTGATAAAAATTAATTTTTTCCATTGCCTTATAAAGTTCAAAAAATTACCCTGCCTATACTCAGAGTTTTAATAGTATCATCACTTTATCATTACAAAGCAATTATACTAAGTGCCTACCTGCATGTAACCTTGGGATAGACACTTTAATCTGCCATTTTACCACTGCTATTATTTCAAGAGAGAACATTTGTTTTAATAGATTATGAAACATGAGAGTAAAGATGAGCTCAGTGCTAATGAAAACTCCCAAGGGCCTTTATTTATCTTATTCAGCACTGCTCCTGAGCTTAGTGCCTGGCACATAAAGGGTCCCAGTAAGTATTTGTTGGATAAATGAACATACTTACCCTAACATGTATTTAGATGGCCTATATTCTAGTTAACATGTATAGAAAAGCCTTAATATCGATATTTGTGAAGAAGTATGCTCTGGAAGACTTTTTTTTAAGCTGCTGGGGTTTTGTTTTTGTTTTTTTTAATATATTAATATTTTATTGAGATTTTACATAGAGGAAGAGAGAGGGATAGAGTCAGAAACATCGATGAGAGAGAATCATCAATCAGCTGCCTCTTGTACACCGCCTACTAGGGATGTGCCCGCAACCAAGGTACATGCCCTTGACCGGAATCGAACCTGGGACCTTTCAGTCCACAGGCCAACGCTCTATCCACTGAACCAAACCGATTTCGGCTGGAAGACTTTTCAAATGGGAAAATCCTTAGTAGAATGAATGTCTTAGAGGGAGAGGAAAGCCAAGAAGAGACAAGGTAGTTAAAAAAGGATGATGCTTTTTTTTTTCAAGTGGACATTTGCATGTCTTTCCTCCCCAGCATTTTCCCCTCTCCACATACTATTTCTCCTTCCTTCTTTCCTTTCTTTGTATTCTGTCCTTGCTGCTGCTGAACCTCCCTCTTCTTCTTCCCTCCCCCTTCTTCCTCATGGAAAGAGGAACAGCAATTATATGTAAAGAGACTGGTCTGTATTAGAAGAGTCAGGGGTTCTCTGGACCAGGGAGCTTAGAAGATTGGAGAAGATTAAATTCTGCAGCTTTTTAAACCAATAGATATCAGTATTTCTCAGCCATACAATCACCCACTTCACTCACTAAAATAGATAAGGAATTATTTTTTAAATTATTCAGGCCCATAATGGCTCCTACCAGCAAAATTAACCAAGTGGGCAAAGTTTGGTGATTGCCCTGCTCCTCTAAGGATTCATGGTCTTTTTTTTTCTTTTTATTGATTTTTTTTTTTTTTTTTTTTTTTTACAGAGAAGAAGGGAAAGGGATAGAGAGTTAGAGACATTGATGAGAGAGAAATATCGATCAGCTGCTTCCTGCACACCTTCTACTGGGGATATGCCCACAACCAAGGTACATGCCCTTGACCGGAATCGAACCTGGGACCTTTCAGTCTGCAGGCCGAGGCTCTATCCACTGAGCCAAACTGGTTAGGGAAGGATTCATGGTCTTTGTATTGCAGTTCCCTCATCCAAAGTTCCCCATCCTTCTGATTTGTCTTCCTCAAAGCACCATGAAAAGTACTTCTTCTTCCTTCTTACATCTGTTAGTCACCAGATTAGATAGAATGTACAGGAATATATTCTAGCTATTTTAAACAGAAAGGGTTATTCAAGGATATTAAGAAGTTCACAGGATCTCCCAGAACATGAGAGAAAAAGGCTTGGAGGACCAATGCCCAATGACATGACAGAACTCCACCAGAGAAACATCACAGTCTCTACCACTGATTCTAAAGTGAGGCATGGACCTTCTTAACGGAGCCTCTGCATTAAGATCTAGACTGGGTCTTGCATGCGTCTTTACCTCTGTAACCTCCAGTTCAAAGTTTGGTGCATGTGGATTGGACTGGACTGGGGTGTTTCCCAAACTTTTGACATATGTGTACCCCTTCTAAAATTTTCATAATGCTGAGTACCCCTCGTACTCATTAGAACGGAGAATTAGGTGCAGCTAAGCACGGTGCAGTGCATATCCCCACCAAACTCTTCCTGTACCCCTGGGGGTATACGTGCCACACTGTGAGAAACACTGGACTGGAGGAATGTGACTGCAGGAAAGGTTGAGAAAGTGAGGTTTGGCTTTTAATCAATAGGAAAGAATTCACCAAACAAATGAAGATTATTCAAAGGTTCTGTGAAGCCAGTAAGAATAACAAAAGCCTACTACTACTATACTCCAGTTAGCTCTCAACTCCTACTGATCCGAAGTAATTCAGTGTAGGTGACTGATGATCTTCCTTTTTGAGAGTTGGCTGTTAAAAAGAGAAGCTCTGCCTGGCTGGCATGGCTCAGTGGTTGAGCGTCAACCTATGAACCAAGGAGGTCGCTGTTCAATTCCCATTTTGATCCCCAGTAGATGGCATGCAGGAGGCAGCCAATCAATGATTCTCTCTTATCATTAATGTTTCCATCTATCTTTCCCTCTTCCTCTGAAATCAATAAAAATATATTTTAAAAAATAATGTTTTTTTAAAAAGAGAAGCTTAATAATACAAATAAACCCACCAGTTATTGAAATATTTATGTAGAGAAAAATACTTTTAAAACATGGGGACTTCTAACTTTTTTTTTCTGTGCCTATCCATTCTTGCCAACATGGTGAATGGACTTTCTGTAAGAAGTGTGGTAAGCACCAACCCCACAAAGTGACACAGTCCCAGAAGGACAAGGATTCTCCGTATGTGCAGGAAAAGTGGCATTACGACAGGAAGGAGAGTAGCTTGGCAGGCAGACTAAGCCAATTTCAGCAAAAAGCCTAAAACTACAAAGAAAATTGTGCTGAGGCTTGAATGTGTTGAGCCCAACTGCTTTTCTAACAGAACTAAGAGATGCAAGCATTCTGAATTAGGAGGAGGTAAGCAGAGAAAGGGCCAAATAATCCAGTTCTAATCTTCATATTTTTATTATGAAAACAATAAAATCTTGAGGTTATGTTAAAAAAGGAATTTCCAGTATTCCTTTTATATCTTTGCTTAATACACATTATTGAGAGCACATTGTACCAGAGCACATTGAACTGAGAATGTGATCAACTCATTGGAGAAAGAGAAAAGTAAGTAAATGTAGAACTATGTAGTAAATGCAGAAATGGTGATATATATATAAGATGGCCCTGATCAGCATCCAGGACAAGGGACCCCACCCATGCACAAATCTGTGCACTGAGCCTCTAGTTACATATAATATTCCTATATATTTGAAGAGATGCAGTTAGGGAAGATTTCCTGGAGGCTGGGTTAGGGAAAGATACAAAACAAATAATTTGGTAGCGTGTTCATGGCAGCACAAACAGCCTAAATGCCCATCAGCAGATGACTAGATCAGAAAACTATGGTACATTACACAATGGAATACTATGCTGCTGTAAAAATGAAGGAATTCTTACTATTTGCAGCACCATGGATGGAACTGGAGAGCATTATGCTAAGTGAAATTAGTCAGCCAGTGAAAGAAAAATACCACATGATCTCACTTATCCATGGATAGTAAAGATGAACAAAAAGATAGATACAGAGGCAGAGAAGCATCGAACAGACTGTCAAATTACAAAGTGAATGCTGGGGAGGGTAGTGGGAAGGGAGGTAAGAGATCAACTGAAGGACTTCTATGCATGCATATAAGCATAACTAATGGACGCAAGACACTGGGGGTGGGGGTGGGGGGTGGGGAGCAGAGGGATGATGTGCCAGGGTTAGAGGAGGCTGGGGAAAGGTCAATGGGAGAAAAAAAGGAGACATGTGTACTACTATTTGTAATACTTTAAACAAAAAACAAACAAACAAAAAAAAAGAATCACCTTCGTATTCTATGTTAATGAGCTTGGACTCTACCTTGTAGCTGACGGAAAGATTTTAAGAATCCAAGTAAGTAATAAGATGATCAAATCTGTGTTTTAAATAAATTGCTCTGGCTGGTGGGTAGAAGATAAATTTGGAGAGATTCAACACTAGAGACCTGGTGAATGTAAGCTGTTGGCAGCCATCCAGTCAAGAAATTTTGAGGGTCTGAGCTCTGGCAGTGATTTTAGAAATGGAGAGGAAGGGATTTGGTTAATAAATAATGTCAGCTTGGTCTTAAAGAATGATTAGGAGTCAACCAGGCAGAGAAGTGAAACAGGACATTCCTAGGCAGGTGTAGAGGCAGGGAGGTGTGGAAAAGCAAGAAATGTTCCCAGAGTGAATAACTCAGCGTGACTACAACATAGGACCACTTCAGTGGACTGTCAAAGAAAAGCCAGAGCTGGGCAGTAAAGTGGTATAAACAGACTTTATTTAGGAACTATTGCAATAGGGGAAAAGAGACCTCAGTGTGGAGCTGGGCTAAATTTGGACTGTTAAATGAAAAATAATACCAAGAAGTGCTTTGTCAACAAAAATGATTTATTTGAGAAAAAAGAAAGGGTTGCAACCCAGTGCGTACAAACACAATAAGCCACGTGTATATTCTGGTCTGTGTGCCAAGATGAAGGGATATTTATAGAAGGGAAAAGGAAGTTAAGGGAAGGGGAAGTTAGAACCATAAAGCTTTATTATAAATATAAAGTTCTTCCTGTAGGTTACGCTCACGTGTAGGGTTTCCACAGTTATCTAGAATGCGAAAACTTCCATAGCCCTAACTTCTCCCATAGACCCCTTTACTGATTGTATTTGCTTCAAGTTCCAGTTAGTCTTTATCAGACTCTATGGGAAAGTAAGGATTTATAGGCAAGGAGGGGGTGGAATGGGAATTATGGGTGGTTTGTGTTTTCTGTCAGTGAATGGAAAATTACTAAGGGGGTAGGATAATTCTTGCTAAACTGACCTACTAGGGTTCTTGCTGATTGTAGGCCAGGGTAATCAGGTATATCACCTAAGAGATAGTGACAGATGAAGAATTTGGCCCGATATCAAAAGTGGGAAATTCTCTCTAAACTGACTTAGCAGGATTCCTGCTAAAACTGGGCAAAGCAGGCCAACAAAGACAGACACTGAAACCCAAGGTCAAGGCCTACTTGAGAAGAGGTCTCAGAGGAGTCTGATTAAATTTTGGTAAAGGAAAGCATCTTTGTGAGGAGAAAACAAAAGGAAAAACTGTCTGGTTAGTCAAAATTCAACTCATGAAGACTATTCTATTTTATGCTTAGGAGTTTGGTTTCTTTGATAGCTTATGCTTGCATACTATCCACACTCGCCTTTTCCTCTTTTGTAAGAAAGAGGCTCTGAACTCCATAGAGTGCAAAAATAAATAAATAAATAAATAAATAAATAAATAAATAAATAAATAAATAAAATAAAATAAAAATCAAGGAGTCATTGACAGAAGGGCCACAGCCCCTCCAGAAATATTCAGAACTATTATTAAGAATTCTCCTTGTAACCTAGCCAGTTTTGCTCAGTGGATAGAGCATCGGCCTGCAGACTCAAGGGTCCCAGGTTTGATTTTGATCAAGAGCATGTATCTTGTTTGAGGGCACATCCCCAGTATGGCTTGTGTGCAGGAGGCAGCTATTGGTGTTTCTCTCTCATCGATGTTTCTAACTCTCTATCCCTCTCCCTTCCTCTCTGTAAAAATCAAATAAATAAATAAATAAATAAATAAATATATATATATATATATATATATATATATATATATGTGTGTGTGTGTGTGTGTGTGTGTGTGTGTGTGTATATATATATATATATATATATATATATATATATATATATATATATATGGCCAAAACTGGCTTAGCTCAGTGGATAGAGCGTCAGCTTGCGGCCTGAAAAGTTGCAGGTTTGATTCTAGTCAAGGGCATATGCCTGGTTTGCAGGCTCGATTCCCAGGTGGGAGGGGGGTGTGTGTGTGCAGGAGGCAGCCAATCAATGGTTCTCTCTCATCATTGATGTTTCTTTTTTTTTTTTTTTTTTTTTTTTTTTTAAAATATATTTTTATTGATTTTTCACAGAGAGGAAGGGAGAGGGATAGAGAGCTAGAAACGTCGATGAGAGAGAAACATCGACCAGCTGCCTCCTGCACACCCCGTACTGAGGATGTGCCCGGAACCAACGTACATGCCCTTGACCGGAATCGAACCCGGGACCTTTCAGTCCACAGGTCGACGCTCTATCCACTGAGCCACACAGGTTCTGGCTCATCATTGATGTTTCTATCTCTCCCTCTCCCTTCCTCTCTGAAATCAATAAAAATATATTTTAAAAAAAGAAAAGAGAAAAAGAATTCTCACCCTGGGAGGGCCCTTTGTGATCCTGCAAACATCATAGTCTAAATACAGGATGCTCTTCAAGTCCCCAATTTCACTTCATTGACTGAAGCTTTAGTGAGTCTGTTGTCCGAAAAGGAAGCATTTATTCCTCAAGTACAGGAAGCCACCAAACAATTAGCTTCCCTGAGCTCGTGCAACCTGGGTTAAAGTCCTTATTGTGATTGTCTTTGCTCCATATCAGGCTATTGAGGAAATGTTTTGTAGGCCAGAATCTTGGCTTTGATGTGTTGTTTTGAATCAATGGAGTCAGCTGTAAGACCTCAAACAGTGATAACTATCTATAGTAAAATGTGAATACAGCAGTCAGAGGTCTGCCCTGGGAAAGGGAAGTTTTCAGAGGAGCAGAGAGTTTTTTTCTAAAATACATTGTAATTTGGATATTCAGGGGTGGGAAGGGCCACTTATGCAGACCAGAAAGAAACTAGTGTGGGAAGAAAGGGAAAGGAAAATAGTAATTACATTTTGTGGCCAGGGAAGACTACACCCTTGAAGGCAGGGAAGTCGTTGTGTGTTGTACACAAGGCCAGCCTTATGGGGAGGTGGAGGCAGTTAAGAGGCACTGGGAAAGATTTCCCTGACCCAGAATGTGCCTCAGAGAGAAATGCCGAAGGAAAAACAGAAGCACAAAATGAAATGGGGATAATATCAAGGATGAGCATCCATAATGATAATATTTTGCTAGCTGAGGAAAAAAAAATCATATTCCAGGGAAATGTTATCTATTATTAAGAAGGTAGCAACTGATTATGATTACTATTATTTATTTTATTTTTTAAGTATATTTTTATTGATTTTAGAGAGGAAGGGAGACAGAGAGATAGAGAAACATCAATGATGAGAGAGATCCATTGATCAGCTGCCCCCTGTAATGCATAGGAAACTGATACAAGAAAAGCCCTCTGCCCTCCACCTACTTGCCTACATGCTAGTTGTAAGTTTGAGGTAAGGAGATGGCTGATGAAGTGGTAGAAGTCACATTGTGGAGGGACTTGCAGGAACCATAAAGAAGATATATTAAAACGGAACCAAATGCAAACATTTATATTTCACAAGCCCTAAAAAAATGATACTATTTACCACGATGGTCTTGGCTGTTAGGATTTTTGATGCTCTTTTTTATTTTTTCCCTTTGAAATGCATCGGACAGCATTCCAAACGATCTACTTAACCAAATCTGGGCTCTGCCACAGAGATAGATGTGAATCCAGTTTTTCAGCAGTTCATAAAAAGTTGTTTTCTCTCTTTTTTTTCTTTTGCCATCATCTCTGACAGTGCTGTATTATACCTCCCACTCAAAAGCCGAGAAAGACGGTCCAACTACTTCCTCCTCCGACATACTTACAGGAAAGAATAGAAACACTTTTATCAACTCCAGCTGGGCAACACAAATGCCAGGAAGCTTTTCTTACATTTTGAATCCTGCGTGACTCTCACTGTAGGTGCTTTCCAACAAACTGGTTTTATTTTTCTTGAATTGTGTTCTT
This sequence comes from Pipistrellus kuhlii, assembly GCF_014108245.1. Classification (NCBI taxonomy): domain Eukaryota; kingdom Metazoa; phylum Chordata; class Mammalia; order Chiroptera; family Vespertilionidae; genus Pipistrellus; species Pipistrellus kuhlii. The sequence goes on along the minus strand of NW_023425515.1, from coordinate 153,889,486 downwards.
GCTGCAGAAACCTTCAATTGTCTAATCTTGGTGGCATTCAGCAATCTTTGCCAAGTTTAATTCCAAGTCATTTGCTTGGAAGGTTTCAGTGGCCCTGGAAGACAGTTTTGTAAACCTCCTTGTTTTGTGCAACAGGAATTTACTCAAGAAGCATTAGTCAGGCTCCCTCTAAGTAAAATAGATGGACTTGTTTTCTTTTATTTCAGAGAGGAAATGGAAGACAAACCAAAAAATATGACCTCACTCTTGCCCCACCCCAGTATGAGTTAAATCTGCAGCATTGCAAGAAGCAGTGCTTAGTCTGATTCGTTTGGCTCAATGAATAGAGCGTCAGCCTGCAGACTGAAAGGTCCCGGGTTCAATTCTGGTCAAGGGCATGTACCTTGGTTGCAGGGATATCCCCAGCGGGGGATGTGCAGGAGGCAGGTAATTGATGTTTCTCTCTCATTGATGTTTCTAACTCTCTATCCCTCTCCCTTCCTTTCTAAAAAATCAATAAAACATATTTTTTAAAAAAGAAGCAGTGCTTAGCCTGACTGGTTTGACTCAGTAGACAGAGCGTCACCTGGTTGGATTCCAGTCAGGGCATGTACCTTGGTTGCGGGCACATCCCCAGCGGGGGATGTTTCTCTCTCATCGATGTTTCTAACTCTATTCCTTTCCCTTCTTCTCTATAAAAAAATCAATAAACTATATTTAAAAAAGAAAAAAGAAAAAAGCAGTGCTTGCCTAATGAATGTATATGTAGCTCTGATAGCATCTAAGGTCACTTTAGCTGGTAAGTAGGCAAATTTTACTTTAAGAATTATGTGTTCATTTTAATATGTATAAAAAGAAGATAACATATAAAACCATTATTTTATGGATATTATTGTTTCAGATTAGGCTGAATAATAACAAAAATGTCCAAGATAAATATGAAGTAAATGGTAACATAATCGGCATGAAAATATGACCAAATCCTGAAAGTAGTACTTGAACAGTGGTGTATGAACAGCTGATATTTAAGAAAAGGGGACATGTGTAATATTTTCAACAATAAAGATTTTTTTTTAAATAAAAAGAAACATTGTCAAATTAAAATAGCCCTGGCTGGGTGGCTCAGATGATTGGAGGGTCATTCCTTATGCCAAAAGGTTGCAGGTCCAATCCCTGGTCAAGGTGTGTAAGGCTGGCAACCGATCTCTCTCTCTCTCTCTCTCGCTCTCTCTCTTTCTCTCCATTTCTCTCTAAAATAAATTAAAAAAACAAGCATATTCTTGGCTGAGAATTAAAAAACATACACAGATACCTAGGCATCTGTCTTAAGTTAGAACTGTTTGCAATCCCAGTATTGCTACCTAGCATCTGTGAGCTTTAGGCAAGTTCATAAACCTCTCTAAATCTCAGTGCTTTTATTTGAAATATACAGTTAATCCTACCTTATAGCATTGTTGAAAGAAACCAAGCTACAGGATTAAAAGCACGGTTTTAGAAGGAGCATAGTGTGGGCACATTAAATGATAGACATCGTAATTTGATTCCTTCTGACTGTTTATTGTCATTTATCTTAAGTAAAATCTTGTAGCCACAAAGCAAGAAACCAGATCTGCTGTCCAAAATTAGTGTTTAAAAAATACTGGTGCCCTTGAGAAATAGGGAATCTAATGAATAGGGCACTGTTTTAGGAATCAGGAGATCTGGCTTCCACCCTGGACTTCCTGGGGCAAGGGACTTAACTTACAAAGCAACCGTGAAAACAAGTCTTGTGCCTGAAAAAATAATCCATCTCACTCTTTGTCTTGGTGTGTTTGATTATCAGGGGATTGTTTTCAGAATTAGGAGACTATGATTCAAGTTCAATTCAGGTCATCAAATACTGTTTTTCAAAACTTAATTTGTGTCAGGCACTGTGCTAGTTCTTGGATAGAAAAATGAATAAGGCAAGGTTCCTGTGCTTTCATGAACTCAATTCAATAAATGTTTATGGAGTACCTAGTAGGTATTGAAATGGTGAGAGGAATCAAACAAAAACAGTTACTGCCCTCACAGAACTTACTGTATAAGAACAGTTATGGAGAGTGATAAAAGTTTAAGAACTAGCTCTCCAGCCCTAACTGGTTTGGCTTAGTGGATAGGGAATCAGCCTGCAGACTGAAGGTTCCCAGGTTCAATTCTGGTTAAGAGCATATGCCTGGATTGTGGGCTCAATCCCCAGCAGGGGACATGCAGGAGGCAGCTGATCAATGATTGATTCTCTCTCATCATTGATGTTTCTATCTCTCTCTCCCTTTCCCTTCCTCTTTGAAATCAATAAAAATATATTTTAAAAAAGAATTAGCTCTCCAAAAATAAATCAAACAAGGTATGTGTGTATTAATTTTACTAATAGGAAGGATGTGTAGCACAAATTTATGGATGATAATATATACTTTATTTGTAAAATTGTTTTAGCCTATTGATTCTCACAGAAGGATGTCATTGATTTTTGCAGAATTCTTGCATCCATGGCCAACATATGGTTCCAATTAACAAAATGAATGTGTTTTTGACCTGCACATCGGTTGATATTTTCATTTAAGTTAAAGAGTAAGAGAAAAGTGAAAAGAAAAAAAAGAAGAATGTCAGAACTTCACTTTTTTGTCAGTGATTGAGTGATTTATTGGGTGACTGAGGTAATTGTTTTTGAATACTGGAAGAAGAGATTCTCAATTTTTTGTACTATTCAACTTAAAATGCTACAGACACAACATATTTTTTAGTTAATTGGCATTATTAATATTTTTCTCCATGACTTAAGTATGGACAATAAAAAGAAAACAGTATCAATCTGTTATTTGTAACTTTTTAATATTTCTGTTACAAATACTCTCAGTGTGGCCACTTTTAAGCTACGAATATGATTTCACTAAACATGGAATTGAAAGTGATATACTAGTATAGCACATTATTATATAATATTTCACTAAAATAATGAAGAAGTTATGAGTTTTGAGTATTTATTATTTTTGTATTTAACAATTTATTTCATTGTAAGTTGTAAGCTATATTAGACACTAGAGGTCCAGTGCATGAAATTTGTACACTAGTAAGATCTCTAGGGGCTGCTGGTTGGGTACTCTTCCTTCCTTTCTCCTTCCTTCCTTCCTTCCTTCCTTCCTTCCTTCCTTCCTTCCTTCCTCCCATGCCCTATTCGCACTCCTGGATGAACTCCCATTTGAGTGGACAATTTGCATACAACGCTTTTATTATATAGGATTGTAAGTTTAATTAATTTAAATGTTATTAATGGTTGTTTAGAATTATTGCTCACAAAATTCCTGAAAATAAAACTATTTTTGTGAACTAGGATGAGCTGGCTTCAACACCATTGGAAGTGTTATAAGATAATATCTTAAAATACTAATATTTGCACTTTTTCTTTTTTCTATTCTCTTGTACTTAATCTTTCCCCTGTAATTCAGAGGTACGGTATCCAGTTGCCTTGAGAAGTATGACCATTATAGAATGTTGGGAAGCACAAGAGACTTGGTTGGAAAGTTTGTAAGGAGGACATTCTGAGAAAAGGGAAGTGTGTGGAAAGCTGCCTGGCCTGTTTATCAGAATTCTGACTTAGGGGAGACATAGGAATGTCAAGGCAGCACCTCTAATTATTCTTCGTCCTTTCCAAACAAGCCTGTGCATGTGCAGACCCCTGGGTGTTTACTGGAATCCTTATGCTTAACCCCTGGATGCCCTGGCCTAGAGGACAATGTAAACATATGTCCTCCAAGATTACTCACCTACTGATTGTATCTAAAGATAAAAACTGCAATAAAAGGCTAATGAGACAGGCAATGGAGGCTGCCTACCTGCTCTTAGCCAGGTCAACCCTTAGCCCTCTCCCGGATAGTGAAACTGTGTCAGAGTAATCTGTCCGTCAGAGTAATCTGTTCATCAGTGGTTCAGGGGCTGCTGGTCAGCCCTGGCAATAGAAGGAGATAAACAAAGGTCCTGATTATGTGATATATTGAACAGGAGTATTTACCATGTCTTTCTCCTGAAACCCTAGTAAAGTGATCTCCCAAAGGCACAAACCAAGAAGGATCAAGAGAATGGGAGAGAAAGCAAGATAAAATTGGAAGCATGGAAGCGAATGAGTATGTGAGAACTAATATGCTAAAGTAAAAAGAGCTCAAAACTCAACTTGCAGATGGGAAAGCGTCTCGACTTACCATAGGGTTATATTCTGATAAACACATTGTAAATTGAAAAGATTGCAAGTAAAAAATGCATTTCATATACCCAACCTACCAAACATCATGGCTTAGCCTAGCCCAGTGGTCGGCAAACAGCGGCTTGTGAGCCACATGTAGCTCTTTGGCCCCTTGAGCGTTCTAACGCCACTTCTTCAAAATAGACTCACCCAGGCTGAAAACTGACTTCTGCACATGGGCCACGAAGTTTCAATCACACTGTACGTGCGTGCCAGAACGTAGTATTTTGTGGAAGAGCCACACTCAAGGGGCCAAAGAGCCATATGTGGCTCACGAGCCACGGTTTGCTGACCACTGGCCTAGCCTATCTAAACTGTGTTCAGAACACTTACAGTAGTCTACAGTGGGGCAAAATCTCACGGTCACTGCCCAGCATCAGGGAAGAGAGTTTTTTACATTGCAAACTCGGGAAAAGATAAAAATTCAAAGTACAGTTTCTACTAAATGTGTATCACTTTCACACCATTGTAAAGTCCAAAAATCATAAGGTAAAACATCGTATGTTGAGGACCATCTGTAATTACAAGATGATTCATGCTGTGAGAACCCTAAAAGTTCAGGAATTGAAATATAAAATTGAAGAAAACCTGGGAGGAGGTAGAACAAAAAACAAAAATGAAAATGTAAAAGATATGGAAAATAGAAAACCTAAGAAAATTTAAGGCAGTTCAGCATCTAAATTATAAGAGTTTCAGAAAGAAGAATAGAGAAAACAGAGGGGAGAAGATGATCAAAGTAGTAATTCACAAAAATTTTCCACAACAGTAGAAACTTTCCAGAGTAAGAGAACCCACTTAATGCTAGCACAATAGATTTAAAAAGACCAACCTGGGGTGTTTTATTTACTGGAATAAAAGGAATTTTCAAGCCTTGGTTGGTTTGGCTCAGTAGATAGTGCATTGGCCCTGGTACAAGGGGTCTGGGGTTTGATTACCATCAAGGGCACATGCCTTGGTTGCAGGCTTGATTCCCAGGCTAGCTGGGGTGCTTGCGGGAGGCAACCAATCACTGTCTCTCTCTCACATCAAGTTTTCTCTCTCTGCGTCTCTCCCATTCCCTTCCATTTTTTCTAAAAATCAAAATAAAAATATCCTCAGGTGAGGAGTAACAACAACAAAAATTCCTAGACATTTCCCAAGAGGAAAAAAATAAAGGCCACAAATAAAGAACTTGAATTTTAAAGGAATTGACTCTTCCAATAATGCTCTTATGCAAGAAGACAGTGGAGTAATGCCTGCAGAAATCTAAGGAAAATAGTTTAAACCTAGCCTGGCTGGTGTGGCTCAGATTTGATTCCTGGTCAGGGCATATGCCGGGGTTTGAGGCTAGATCCCCAATAGAGGGTGTGTAGGAGGCAGCTGATCAATGATTCTCTCTCATCATTGTTGTTTTTATCTCTCTCTCCCTCTCCCTTCCTCTCTGTCTGAAAATCAATAATTTTTTTAGCCATAGCCAGTTTGGATCAGTGATAGAGCATTGCCTGTGGATTAAAGGGTCCTGGGTTTGATTTCAGTCAAAGACATGTACCTCAGCTGCAGCTTCCTCCCCGCCCCAGCCCAGGTCAGGGTGCGTGCAGGAGATAACTAATCAATGAGTTTCTTTCACATTGATATTTATCTCTGTCTTTCCTTCTCTCTTCCATCCTCTCTAAAAATCAAGGGGAAAATATTATTGGGTGAGGATTTAAAAAAAATAATTATGGTGAAAAACTAATATTAAATTTTTTTTAATAATTAAAAAAATAGTTTCAACTTTATTCAGCCAAACTTTCATTCAAGTGTGAGCCTAGAGCAGTGGTCAGCAAACTCATTAGTCAACAGAGCCAAATATCAACAATACAATGATTGAAATTTTTTTTTGAGAGCTGAAAACTGTGCATGGGCCAAGATGTTTCCATCGCACTGTATGTGCACGCCCACATGTGGTATTTTGTGGAAGAGCCACACTCAAGGCATCAAAGAGCCACATGTAGCTCTCGAGCCGCAGTTTGCTGACCATGGGCCTAGAGTAAAGACATTTTCAGATGTTCATGTTTTTAAAGAATATACCTACATGTACCCTTTCTCAGGAATTGTTGGAGTATATGCTCCATAAGCAAGGATGCAAAGCAAGGAAGAAAGATATTGAATTCAAAAAACAGGAGATCCAACAAAGGGAGAACAAGGAACTCCCCAGGATGAGTATTAGAGATTCCAGAGAGACACCTGCACAGCATTTCTAGAGAACAATGTGTTGGTGTTGGCACCAGGGAGCAGAGGGCTCCACCAGGGGTATTGCCACAAAATAAATAAAATCTTTTAAAAATCCGATGTATTTGGACATTATGAGAGAAAATTTATAATTCTGGAGGAATGTTTGAGAATAAATTAGTGATATAGAAAACTGAGCAAACAATAAAGACAACTATTAATTCCAGGAGAAACAAAATATTGTGCAAGAAAGGCAGTATAATCATTGTATACCTCATGGGCATGTTGACTAAGTCAAAACTTATGGATAATGGAATTGTATAGGGAGAAATGGAGGAGGAAAAGAATGCATGTGGATGTGTGTGATGGGGTGTGTGGCGGACAGTGTGGTTAAAAGCTTAGTTTTCACCCTCCATAGCAGGAAGCCAAAAGATCCGAAACTGAGAGATCTTGAAATAGCAACAATATAAGGATGCTATTTAGGAAGACTGAGGCAAGTAGCAGAAGACTATGAAGCTATAATAGAAAAAAAAATTGCTTTGCAGAAGCAGGAATTTTATTTTTAAAAATTATGTCATAGTATTTTGACTTTTAAATCTCTGTAGAAAGATAGACTATTGTTTTAATAAAGGAGCAAGAAACAGCCGACATTCCCTCCCCAACAAATAATCTTTTGAAAATATAGGGGTGCAGAAGGGAAAGTGATAATGTGTGTAAGGGAAAGCTTCAACCCTAATGATTATTTATGTGGTACCAGAGAGTGGTAATTACTACCCCTGTTGCAAAAATAATCACACCCGTCAGTGTTTTAAAAGAAAACTGTAGGGAATCATGGACGCTTAAGATAGGGAATCAACCTCATCTGGGGCTTGTGGAGGGTTTCTATACAGAAGCTTTTGGATCAGCCAAACAGAAAAATTATAAACAGATGATTTCAACACAGCAGGTAAGTAGAAATGATAGAAGGGTTTAGAACACATAGAAAGGCGTTTAGCCCAGTCTGGATGGGAGGGAAGGATGTCCTAGAGCAGTGTTTCCCAAAGTGTGGTACATGTACCCCCAGGGGTACAGGAAGAGTTTGGTGGGGGTACACGTTGCACCGGAGTTTGGTGGGGATATGCACTGCACCGTGCTTAGCTGCGCCTAATTCTACGTTCTCATGAGTATGAGGGGTACTCAGCGCTATGAAAATTATAGAAGGGGTACACATAGGTCAAAAGTTTGGGAAACACTGTCCTAGGATAAAGAATGACTAAAAAGCTGAAACCGGTTTGGCTCAGTGGATAGAGTGTCGGCCTGCAGACTAGAAGGTCCTGGGTTCGATTCCAGTAAAGGGCATGTACTTTGGTTGTGGGTACATCCTCAGTGGGTGGTGTGCAGGAGGCAGCTGATCGATGATTTTCTCTCATGGATGTTTCAAACTCTCTATCCCTCTCTCTTTCTCTCTGTAAAAAAATCAATAAAATGTATTAAAAAAAAAAAAGAATGGCTAAAGATAAGCAGCAGAACAATCATCAAATGTTTCAGAAAGGTTTTGCACCTTTGCATGCATGAGTTGGAAGTTTCTAGATGAATGTTTTGACCCAACGATCAGAATCATATCTGGTTTTAATATTTTTAATATCTCTTTACAAACCTAATACTAGTATTGTTTTTAAACAACTGTAATAGAAAAACCTTTGTTTATTTGGGCCTTAGTATATTTCTTTCAAGTTATATTCTTTTTTTAAAAAAATATATTTTATTTATTATTTTACAGAGAGGAAGGGAGAGAGATAGAGAGCTAGAAACGTCGATGAGAGAGAAACATTGCCCAGCTGCCTCTTGCACACCCCCTACCGGGGATGTGCCCGCAACCAATGTACATGCCCTTGACCAGAATCGAACCTGGGACCTTTCAGTCTGCAAACCGACGCTCTACCGCTGAGCCAAACCGGTTTCGGCTCAAGTTATATTCTTGTCTTACCCTGGAGATATAAGGAGAAGGCAAGGGTATCGGGAAATAGTCACTCTAATTCATAATTATTTTTATAATTTGAGAGCACTTATCACAACTTCATTCTCTTATTACATTAATTGAAATGAAACATATATATTATTTACCAACAAATGATTAGTACTTTAATTTATAATTACCATATTTGAAAAAAAACTTGAAAATCATTCCATTAAGTGGAAAGAAGACAAAAATTATATTGGGTCGGCAACTAAGTAATTGCGGATTTTTTAAAGAAAATCAAAGACAATTTTTTTATGGAACTAAATAACTTTATTCTTTAATGTATTGCCCATTTTTATCAATGACCTTTTGCCATCTTTCAGGCAGCATCATAATCCCACGTTCAAAAAACTTCTGGTTTTTATTAGCAAAAAACTGAATCAGGTACGATTTGACATCATCATCATTATTGAAATTTTTACCATTCAAGGAGTTTTGTAAAGATCGAAACAAAAAGTAATCAGATGGTGCAAGGTCAGGACTATATGGTGGATGTGTCAAAACATCCCAACCAATTTTTGCCGAGTGACCAAAAATGTGTGTGGCCTTGCATTGTCATGATGGAATACAACACCTTTTCGATTTGTCAATTCGGGCCACTTTTCTTTAACTGCATTGTTTAATTTCATTAGTTGTTCAATGTAGACATCAGAATTGATCGTTTGGTTGGGTGGTAAGAGTTCAAAGTAGACAATTCCTTTGTAATCCCACCAAACTGATAACAAAACCTTCTTTTGATGAATATCAGCTTTTGATGTTGTTTGAGTTGGTTCACCTGGCCTGCTCCACGATCTTTTCCGCTTGATATTGTTGTAAACAACCCATTTTTCATCGCCAGTTATCAATCGTTTTAAAAATGGATCATTTTCATTATGTTTCTTTAGCAAATCGCAGCTGCTAATGCGTTGCGTTAACTGTGATTCTTTCAGTTCGTGAGGAACCCATGTATCGAGTTTTTGAACATAGCCAAGTTGTTTTAAGTGATTTTCAATGCATGTATGTGATACATGAAGCTTCTCTGCAATCTCACGTGTTGTACTGTGACAGTCCGAATTGATTATTGCTTTGATTAGGGCGTCATCAACTTCAACTGGACGACCAGAGCGTTTTTCATCTTTGAGTGAAAAATCACCAGAACGAAATTTGGCAAACCAATTTTGACACTGCCATTCTTTTAAGGCTTCGTCACCATAAACAGCACATAACTTTTTATGAGCTTGGGATACGTTTTTCCCTTTGTGGAAATAAAAAAGCAAAAAATGACAAAACTGTTCCTTTTGATTTTCCATTTTTCAACGAACGCCAAACAAAAACTACGAAACAGATCAAAAAACGTTTTTTACTGATTAACAGCTGAATAGCCAACTATCAAATAACAAAATGTGTTTTACATTTGTACTACGTCTGCAAACCTAAAAATTCAACTGAAGCCATATATGTGTGAAACCCGCAATTACTTAGCTGCCGACCCAATATTTCTTTTGTCCTTATAATTTGAAGTATGATATATTCAAAATAATGTTTGTACAGCAGCTAAGCTTTTAACAAAACATTCAGAATGCAGTTTTATAAGCCTAACAAAAAGGCCACATTTTGTTGATAATCTTGAATCTTTATACTATTCTGATTGAACCAACAATTTACAGACACTGGACTACAGGAACAAGCTAACCTAACCCTAGTCCTATTTCTAGCTATTAGCCAACGCGCTCTAGGTATCTTTCAGCCTGGCTTCTCAATCATACTCATCAGTCAGCAGTTCTAGCCTTTTCTCCTCTTTCTGGCCATGTGTTCCATTGCTTCCTGGATTTGAGGTTGAAATCTCAAACATTCTTCTAGTCAGCTGAATAATTAAGCCCGATGAGCAGTGGAGAAGAGATTTTATTATGTTCAATCAAGTTTGTTTGAAGATATTCTTCAGGGTCTGGGAAAATACAGTCCATGAATAGTTTTCTATGTGGTGGAATTATTAGTGAGTTTTATTCTTTTTTTGGTTACTTAACTTTTTCTCTAATAAACATGGGAAGAAGCAAGGGTAGCATACCAAATCTGTAGGCTTCTACCCTTTATATCATCTTCAGCAAGAGCTGTTCAACTTTCCAGTGTTTTATTTGTCTAACTTTCATGGTAAGATGTTAATAAAGGACTCAGCAAAATCAAGCAAACAGGGCTTTTAAAATCATGTGTACACTGTATTTCATTTAATTTTCAAAACAACCCAGCAAGGCTGTTTAATCATCTTTTAACATTCTACTTGAGCTATTAGAGTGTGAAAAGCAACAAAATATTGACTGATTGAGCTTCTTTTATACAGCTAGTTGGCTTTATATCTGGGACTAGAATTCAAGGTCAAAAGTAATTATGGTACAAATTGTCTGGAAATTCAAGTGGTAGATTCTTGTGGTTAGCAAAGAGTAAGCCCCAAATTAGATTTTTCATATTCATTCAGCACATTCACATCTCTCCCTGAGCCTGCTGGAGTCACCAGCACCCCAGTGCCCTACCTGAGGATTAATTGTTAAAACACTGATGCCTTGGTGATCCTTTTTCTATTTTAAAAATTGGGATTTTTTAATCTAACAAAAGATATTTTATTGACATGCATGAATTAATTTACAGGGAAAATCTTCAGAGACAGAAAAGTTAAAATCCAATAAAGAAATGACCTTTGTTATGAAAGAAGAAGAAGAAGAAAAAGAAGGAGGAGGAGGAGGAGGAGGAGGAGGAGGAGGAGGAGGAGGAGGAGAAGAAGAAGAAGAAGAAGAAGAAGAAGAAGAAGAAGAAGAAGAAGAAGAAGAGGAGGAGGAGGAGGAAGAGGAGGAGGAGGAGGAGGAGGAGGAGGAGGAGGAGGAGGAGGAAGAAAAAGAAGAAGAAATCAGGTCTTTTCTGGAAAATCTGGGACATTGAATCATGAGGCGTAATGTGCTTCCCCCTGGGGACATAGGCCACTTTCAGTATTTGCCAAGGCATTAGATCATCCAGGCACTGGCAAGCATTTCTAAGCTTTAATAACTGAGTTGCTTCAATGTGTTTTGGTAAAAGTTTAAAAGTTCTCTGGCACCATTTTTCTAACACATATCTTTGATTATATAACATAGCTTCCTTAGGATATTACTGAGAGAATAACTATCTACTTAACAATTTCTAATTGTGCCTGTAGTACATATACAGTGAGCAAGCACAATTGTTATGCAGTAAAACTACAATGATTAGAGTTCTGGAAGAGGATTTAGGGAAATAGGAGGAATTTGTAATCTGAATAGGACATGACTTAATTATTCAGCTGACTAGAAGTATGTTAATCTTTGATTCTCAAATAAACTGAAAATCAGGGGTAAACTTTAGATAAAAAAACAGAAACACAGAGGTCAACTAAGGAGACAGGAATTAAAAAAATAGAGTTAAAACAAATTTGCTATGGACTAATCAGAAAACACAGATACTTAAAAAAAGAGAAATTAAAAACTATCTGAAACTCTACTAACCAGAGATAAGAATTATTAAAAATTTAAGATATATCCTTTTATACTTTATATGCATATATACATATGAATAATAAAAAGCTATATATTCTGTTTTATAATCTGCTTTTAAAAATTCATCAATATATCATAAACAGCCCTAGCCAGTTTGGCTCAGCAGATAGAGCATTGGCCTGCAGACCAAAGGGTCCCAGGTTCAATTCTGGTCAAGGGCACATGCCCAGGTTGGGGGCTTGATCCCCAGTGTGGGGTGTCCATGATTCCCTCTCATTGTGGATGTTTCTATCTCTCTCTCCCTCTTCCTTCTTCTCTGAAATAAAAAAATATATATTTTAAAAATATATATCATAAACATATTTCTATGTCAATGAGAAAATAAATATGCTAGTTACTACATAGTATTTTATTAGATTAATTTATTAAAATTAGCATAACATCTTCATTTGGTTTATTTATGGATTTTGACATTTACTAATATTAAAATGGTAGACATTCTTATAATCAAAATCTTTGGAATTCTTTGTCTGTCCCTGAAGAGAAACTCTGGGAAGTGGAATTGGAAGGTGTATTGGTTAAGATTCTTTGGTTGCAAGCAACAGAAACCCAACTAGAACTAGCTTTAAGGAAAAAGGGAGAATTTGTTGACTCACATTTATTCAAGAATTTTTAAAAAAATGATTAGCGCTTTTGTTCATTGGAAACTATGAAGCTGTGTTTATTTTCCAGGATGGAGCACAGATATACTCAAAGATATGCTTGTTTTTTTTACAGTTCCCACCTCAGATAGTTCCTCTTTTACATACTCTGATCAATACTCAGCTAAATAATAAATGTAATTCCCAGAGAACTCTCTCTGTGCAATAATCTCCTCTCTGGTATGCTGCCCTGAGAACTGTAGCTGCCTTGTCTCCTATGACCCCATCTTCTCAACTCAGAGAGTTTATGAGGCTCTTCCTGGATTCACCTCTTTGCGATAGAGTATGGAAACTCTCTCCAGACAGAAAAATGGAGTGATAATAGGACTTACTTTATTTTATCAGAAATTACTCTGTTCTCTTTTATTTCTCAGGAATGACTCTGTTCTCTTCTGTCTGATGTCTAATGTCTAAAAACCATTTAAAAAATAATTTATCTGCTTTTTAAATTGTTTTAGAAGGGAGGGTACATGTGGCCCCTGTCACTCCATTTTGGTTCAAACTGAAGGCTATATATCTTAACAATTGTTTTTAGAGTGTCTATCATGTGCCAGGCATCTGGGATTCCTGCTTTTGTAGAGCACACAACCAAACTACAGAAATCTTGGAAGTTGAGCTTGTTTCGGGGACAGCAGGATCTGAGATTATAAATGCTACCAGGTCTCTGTTTCTCTCTGGGAATTGCCCTTAAACAAAGGAATGCGCCTCCCTCAGGTAATGCCTCCTCCTAGGGATCAGCTTGCATCCAAGGACTGACCAGTGAGGGCTACTGAGGCTTAACCTTTTGCCTTGATTTGAGACATATCCTGAAGGCCCATCCCAGCTTTAGATCAGTTGAGGAGTCTGGGGAACTTGAGAAGGTCTGACTCTTGGCAGATCTGAAGAAAAATGGTTGAGTTTACTATTTTTATTCTGAAAGAAATGGAAAGAGATAAATATGCAGTGAAATCATAAGACTTTCAATTAAGGAAGAGCAACCACCTGGCACTGTGACCCCCCTCTAGGACTTTATAGATTTTTATCAAGTGCTTGAGTACAAGCGAGTCTTTTGTGAAGGAATGAAGACACTGGGCTTCCTTCCCCTCCCAGGATGGCCTAGGATAGGTTGGAACTGTAGCATACTTAGGAGTTTAGAGACATAATCTGAGGAAATACGTTCTAGAACTTTGCAGAAACAGTGATAGGACTATAAACTCTACAGGTTATAAGGTTTAACCAGTGGCTGTATGGATGTATCTGTAAGCAGCAAATAACTTTTTAGTTCCATTTGAGGAGCTAACAGTAAAACCAGCAAATGCTCCCTACTCCAGCCCTCAAATCATAATACCGGTATAATAAAATAAGGTAAATGTGGAGATACAAAGATCCAGGATAACTAATTGCTATATTAAAGAAAATATAGACTTTTATAAGTTATTACTTAGCTTTGTAATGCATAAAAAAACTGAGGGAAGAATTAGACAGGTCTAAAGTTATAATAAATGAGACAGAAAGAAAAATTGGAAGTTCATTTTAAGGAAAATTTTAAAAATAAATTATATTCATCCATCCATCATAACAGATAAAGATCATTAAAATTATAGCCTCCAATAAAAACATTTTGGAAAGGCTGAAACCAGTTTGGCTCAGTGGTAGAGCATTGGTCTGTGGACTAAAAGGTCCCAGGTTCGATCCCAGTCAAGGGCATGTACATTGGTTGCCAGCACATCCCCAGTAGGGGATGTGCAGGAGGCAGCTGGTCGATGTTTCTCTCTCATCGATGTTTCTAGCTCTCTATCCCTCGCCCTTCCTCTCTGTAAAAATCAATAAAATATATTATAAAAAAAACATTTTGAAAAGTGTTTCTTTATGCTTTATTAATTAAAAAAACAAACAAAAAATCACAACACCTTCCCCACCATAACTATTCACTGAAGAGATACCTCTGCAAATGAATTTACAATTGTTGATTGTAAATCCAATCAAAAGATAGAAGAATGAATTAAATAATTATTGGAGAATCATTTTTACCCTATTAGGGTTTTCTGATGGTGTAACCTGACACTTAGAAGCACAAATCTGAACTGAAAAGAAAATAAATTAAGAGAGCCATCTACTGGCAGTTCATTGAAATCTGTTTTATTCATTTGGTTTCTATGCCAAATAGACTTGCATAAGTAGTACTGTGATCAACTTTTGGGATAAATTTAATCTGACCAACCTTCATGCTATACTTTGCATGAAAGAAGGTATCTTAAGACCCAGATAACCATGCTTAGGAGTTGTTCTTTGAAATTTAGCCAACTTGGCTATCACACTAGGAATGATGATGACAGGTTATATGATATTTAGCAAAGTAAACATAATAAGAGTAGACAATATATGTCCAGATCTGGTCCATTAAATATTTTGTCCCTAAGTCAAGCTGCTAATAAGTGTCAGAGCTTGGATTCAGATTCAAGAAATTTGATTGCAATGTTTATACTCTTAACCATAACCAGATTTTTTTAAAAAAGATTGAATTCCTATTATGTAATCACTATTGTTAATGTTTATAGAGACAGCAGGGCAAATTTGAAAAAGTTATATATAGTTAGGATGAAAATGCAAACATAGATATACTTTAGTATAAATAATGTGATACGTTAGTATATGTAAAGGATGCTCTGAGACCACAAAGAGGTACTTAGCAAAAAGGTTACCACTTGGTAACCAGATTACGATTTTTACTTTATATTATTATTATTTTTCAATATATTTTATTGATATTTTACAGAGAGGGAGAGAGATAGAGAGCTAGAAACGTCAATGAGAGAGAAACATCGACCAGCTGCCTCTTGCACACCCCCTACCGGGGATGTGCCCGCAACCAACGTACATGTCCTTGACCGGAATCGAACCTGGGACCTTTCAGTCCGCAGACCGACGCTCTACTGCTGAGCCAAACTGTTTCGGCTTTATATTATTTTCTGTTTTTGATTTTTGCCTTGATTAGAATGGTAATTTTTAAAAATCTATTTTCAAAGTTCAATAAATTCTTTTTTTCAACTGTCTAGCCCACTGTTTAACCTTCTCATTGAGTTTTCAATTAATTGACTACTTTTTCTATTTCTAGAAATTCTGTCTGGTTTTCTTCAAAACTATCTGGTTTTTTAAAACAATATGATTTTTCTTCTTTCTTTTTAAAATCACTTTAAAGATTCTTATGTATAGGCCCTATTGAATAATTATATTTCCAGATATTTCTGGGTTTCCAAGAACTTACGTTGCTATCTCACATGGTAAATTGTTTCCTCCTGGGTTTTTTAAATTGGATTGTGACCACATCTTAAGCAGAACAGGAATTTTGTGGTGGCCTGACTTTAGGGTGTGTTCTTTCAGGAAAGTTTTGTAATTGCAGTTGATTCTTATTATTTGTAGATTACATATTTGCAAACTCATCTACTTGCTATAATTTTTAAAAAATATATATTTTATTGATTTTTTACAGAGAGGATGAGAGAGGGATAGAGAGTCAGAAACATCAATGAGAGAGAATCATCGATCAGCTGCCTCCTGCACACCCACTACTGGTACCAAGGTACCAAGGTACATGCCCTTGACCGGAATCGAATCTAGGACCCCTCAGTCTGCAGGCTGACGCTCTATCCACTGAACCAAACCGATTTCGGCTACTTGCTATAATTTATGACCTGCAAATCCATAGTCATAGCTCTTTATCTGTCATTGGTGGACATGCTCCTGCATGGAGCTGTGACAAATATGAGTTCCCCGCTCATGGTCCCAGCAGAGATAAAAAAAGGCAACACTGCCCCTCTGTTTCTGCTCTCAGATGGTAAACAAGTGTCCCTTTCGAGGTATACTTATTGCTATGTTTTTTTGTTTTACACATTCTTGGGCTTTTTGTTGAAAAGGCCCCAAGCTAATGTTGAAGTGCTGCGTCTAGTGTTCCTCAGTGCCAGAAGCTGCGATGTGCCTTACAGAGAAAATGCCTGTGTTAGAAAAGTTTTATTCAAGGCATGAATTGTAGTATGTTGACCATGGGTTCAATGTTAATAAATCTATAATATCTAGCCCTAGCCGGTTTTGCTCAGTAGATAGAGCATCGACCCGTGGACCAAACGTCTGAAGTTTGATTCCGGTTTTGGGCACATACCTCGGTAAGGCAACCAGTCAATGTGTTTCTCTCACATCAATATTTCTCTCTGTCTTTCTCTCTCCCAATCAAAAAATCAATGGAAAAATATACTCAGTTGAGGAGTAAAATAATAATAAGAATAATAATGTCCATAATATTTATTACATAAGGTGTCTTTAAACAGGAATACACATAAACAAGGTTATACAGACAATGAAATAGTAAAGTCATGTTAATGCAGAGTAAGTGGTCTGTGTGGAGAGTGAGGGGGTAAGTAGTTTCAGTATTACTGCCCAAGTTGTGTATGTGTGGTTTTGGTTCTTCCATTCATTTTGTATTAATTTCTCAATTTGAGGATTCCCTGCTATGCACGGAGTATAACTCCAGAGTTGAGTGAGGGCACACTCAAATTGCAAAATATGGAAATTGTAAAATTCTCGCATCCCTTCTTTTTTTCCTACCCAATTCTACAATAAGGTAACTTTCCTTCCTTCCTTCCTTCCTTCCTTCCTTCCTTCCTTCCTTCCTTCCAGTCTACTTTTCACTAAGCTTTTCTATATATTTTGTAGTAAGAGAATGTGGAGGTTTTCTTGTTCAAAATATTACCTCTGTTACATTTGTTTTTCAATTACAGTTGACATTCAATATTATTTTATATTAGTTTGTCTGCACACCTGTATTGCTTTTACAACTAGAAAAACAGATCATCAAGAGTCCATATGTACACTTGTCCACCCACTTGAGGAGAGATGTGCAACAAATACTTTAAGCACTATATTTTGCAAAACAGAAGATAAGCATTGTTATCCAAGGAATATAAAATAGAGGGAGAGCCTGGAATTTGGATTTAGACAATTCTAGATGCAAATTCTACTTCTCTCCCTTATACCTATGTGATCTGGAGCAAATCGGTGAACTTCTCTCAGTTTCATTTTCTTCAGTTTTACAATAAAGACAACGTGTAGATGAGACTGGAATATATCAGGTATTTGCCAAGATGTAAATGACTAAGAGTTTAAAGCACTAACTCTCAAAGTGTGGTCTGCAACTTTGGGGATTTCCAAGACTATTTCAAGAAGTTTGTAGTCAAAACTGTTTTTATAATTTATAAAAAAAGACTATCTGTCTTTTTTACTATGTTGACATTTCACTAAAGTACTGTGATCTTCCCAGTTTTTGTGTTTCTATAGAGAAATAAAAAAGAATAAATATCAAGAAGAGTTCTCTTCTGGGGATGCCTTTTTAAAATATATATTTTATTGATTTTTTTTACAGAGGAAGGGAGAGGGATAGAGAGCCAAAAACATCGATGAGCGAGAAACACTGACCAGCCGCCTCCTGCACACCCCTTATCGGGGATGTGCCCGCAACCAAGGTACATGCCCTTGACCCGAATCAAACCTGGGACCCTTCAGTCCACAGACCGAAGCTCTATCCACTGACCCAAACCGGTTTCGGCTGGAGATGCCTTTTTATTTCAAAATATAGACATATAATGTTTTTATACTTTCATTTAAAATTTTGTGATATCAAGATTTAATATTAATATCAACTTAATTGAAAGTTTGAGATCTTGCTTTTAGATCAAGTGACAAGCTGCCATTATTAAACTCTTTCCTATTTCTCTAAGATCACTGAATTCTTGAGTCTCCAAATATCCAAAGTAGTTAATTTTTTATTGTGCAAGAGAGAGGGAGGGAAGGAGGGAGGGAGGGAGGGAGGGAGAGGAGAGAGAGAGAGAGAGAGAGAGAGAGAGAGAGAGAGAGAGAGAGAAGAGAGAGAGAGAGAGAGAGAGAGACTATTTTTAGATTCAGAAGAATCTGAAATTGGGCCAGGTTGAAAGTTAGACTAAAAGATGTAATGTTTTTGAAAAGTGTTTAACTTCCTGTCTTTCACTGGAAAGAGTGTAAAGTAGAAAAAAAAGAATGTTTATGAATAGTTCATAATAACATGGGTATATGCTTTATGTTTTAATGACAAGTGAAAACAGCTAGATAAAAAATTATGCTGGTAAAACAATCACAACTCTGTCAAACAAATGTATAAAAACTATATTTAGAAAAGGTATAAAAAATACAGATCAAAATGTGAACAATGGTTGCCTTTAGATGGTGACATTTTGAACGATTCCTTTTTTTCTTACGGCTTTTCTCCCTTAAATACATTAGTTCTAAAAAGGGGACACACACACACACACACACACACACACATATATATATATTAACATAAAAAAAACACAAAACACATTGAAACCTGAAAAGAATTTTTGTGAGTTTATTTGAGCCAAACTGTCGACAAATGCCGGAAGCAGAATCTCAAGGAATTGAGATAATGCTCTCCAGAATAGCAGGTTACATTTGTATTTATACATTGCAATCAAAGGCGAGACATAGGTGGGATACATGAAATTCATTGGTGATAGATTAAGGAGGTGGGATAAAGCAAAGTGAGGGGAGGGGGGGCGAGGGAACCCCTGAGATTTGAATAAAAAGTAAAATGATGGACACATACTTAGGTGGGTGCAGGAACAATTAACATGATAATGAAGGAATTTGTGGTATATGTCCTGGTGCCCACCACAATTGGTTGTACCCCAGGGACTCCAGAAAAATAGAAGTTACAAGTTACCTGGACATTTCGAGAGAATCTTATCATGGTTGCAAAAAGACAGATTGGCTGAATTAAGGTAAAGATTGACCTTGTCAGTGAAGATAGTAACTGCCCACCCTAACTGTTTTAGTTCAAGTTTAATTTCAGGCCATCCTTGTGGCTTCTTTAGGTCTCTGAGTTTGCAAGACTGCCATGCAGGGCTCCCTGAGCTTGTCAGATCAGCCTGTGGCCCTTTTCGTCCACATATAATTCTTTCAATAATAAAGAATTATCAAACACACACAACAAAACACTAATTCTGCCACCAGCACCAAGTGTGAGGAACCACTGTTTTAGCTCCCCATGCCTTAGAGGTCATGCACATAATACACCCACAAAAATTGTACTAAAATATACACGAGTATCTTTCTCGTTTTCTTTTCCTGGCTCTCAGCACTAACCCAGTGCAACTCCTCTCCCTCAACATCCGTTCTCATGACTGACTCGTTCTCATTGTCAGGCCCCAGGGAAATGCTTTCCCACATCTCTTGCCCCACAAGGCCGCTGTGTTGGAATGCCATAATGCTGGTGGCAACATCAAAGATAAACACTGCTTCAGGGAACGGAGAGGATTCGAGTGGCCAAGTGCTCAGATAGGAAAAAAGATTTTTTTTTTTTATCCAATCTTCTCTCACAGAAATTATGAATGCAATAGATTCTTGCTTAGCAAAGAATCATTTTGCAATACAGCGAGGCATTCCTTTTCTTGCTTTTGTTCCTCTTCCAACTTGGGCTTCCAAGGTACTTAGGAATTAGCATGGTGTGTGCAGCCATTGTATGTGGTGATTGAGATAGGTATTTCTAACATGGCCTCCAAGGATTCCCTCCTCCTTGTATGTGTGCCCTTGAGTTATCATCTCCCCTTGAGTGTGAGCTAGACTTGGTGAATTGTTTCTAGTGAGTGGAATACAGCAAAAGTAATGGGCTGTTAATTTCATGATGGGATTTTAAGACCATGACTTCCTTCTTGCTAGCAGACTTTCTCTATTGCTTTCTTGGCTCACATGCTCTGATGAAACAAGCTGCTATTGTTGAAGAGGCCCATGTAGCAAAGAACTGAGAGTGGCTATGGCCAACAGCCAGCGAGGAACTAAGGCCCTCAGTCCAACAATTGCAAAGAGCTGAATCCTGCCAACCACTGAGAGAACTTGAAAGCACATTCTTTCCCAGTCATGCCACAGAAGGCATGGCCCACACCTTGGTTGTAGCTTTGTCAGACCAGGAGGCAGAGGACCCGACCATATCATGACCAGATGCCTAAAAATTGTAAGATAATAAATGGTTTGTAAAAACCATGAAGAGATGGGTAGTCTGTTATGCAGAACTAGAGGCCCGGTGCATGAAATTTGTGCGTGGGGGTGTGTGTCCCTCAGCCCAGCCTGCACCCTCTCCAATTTGGGACATCCCTCACAATCCATGACTACTGGCTCCCAACTGCTCACCTGCCTGCCTTCCTGATTGCCCTTAACCACTTCTGCCTGCCCCTCTAATCACCCCCTAACCACGCCCCTGCGAGCCTGATTGATGCCCAACTATGCTCCCTGTCAGCCTGTTTGCCCCTGCAGACCTGGTCCCCCCTAATTGCCCTCCCCTGTAGGCCTGGGTTTCCCCCAACTTCCCTCCTCTGCCAGCCTGGTCACCCCTAACTGCCCTCCCCTGCATGCTTGATCACCCACAACTGCCCTCCCTTGCAGACCTGATCCCTCCCAACTATCCTCCCCAACTGCCCTCCCTCGCTGGCCTCATCCCTCCCACCCAACTGCCTTCCCCTGCTGGCCATCTCGTGTCCACATGGGGGCAGCCATCTTTGACCACATGGGGACAGCCATCTTTGACCACATGGGGACAGCCATCTTGTGTGTTGGAGTGACAATCAATTTGCATATTACTCTTTTATTTGATAGGATATGTCACTAATCCAGTGCCTGTGAAACATTTTGCAATTTTAAATGTATAAACATAAAAATATATTTTATCATAAAAATGTGATTAGTGTTGTTGAGCATTTATTCATGTACTTATTGGCCAGCTGTATATATTCTTTGGAGAAATGTCTATTCAAGTCCATTGCCCATCTTTTATTTATTTATTTATTTATTTATTTATTTATTTATTTTTAAATTATTTTATTGATTTTTTACAGAGAGGAAGGGAGAGAGATAGAGAGCTAGAAATGTCGATGAGAGAGAAACATCGACCAGCTGCCTCCTGCACACCCCCTACCAGGGATGTGCCCACAACCAATGTACATGCCCCTAATCGGAATCGAACCTGGGACCTTTCAGTCCGCTGATGCTCTACCACTGAGCCAAACCGGCTTCGGCCCATTGCCCATCTTTTAATTGGGTTGTTATTTTTTTTGTTATTCATCTGTAAGTTCTTTATATATTCTGAATACTAGACTCTTTTCAGATATATATATTTACAAATATGTTTTCCTATTCTGTGTATTGTCTTTTCATTTTCTCCACAGTGGCCTTTGATGCATGAAAAGTTTTTAATTTTGATGCAGTCCAATTTATCTATGTTTTCACTTTTGCTGATGTTTTTGGTGTCTTATCTGAGAAGTCATGGCCAAGTCCAGGTTATGAAGATTTTCTTGTATGGTTTCTTCTAATTTGTCATTTTAACTTTTATACTTAAATCTCTGACCCATTTTTAGTTAATTTTTTGAGTATGGTATGAAGTAGGCATGCAACTTTATTCTTTTGCATATTGAAGAGACTATTCTTTTGCTATTGAATGATCTTGATTGCCATGTACTGCTTTTTTCTCCATTTTTTTTTATTGTGGTAAAATATAACAAAATTTACTTTTATAACCATTTTAAGTGTACAGTTTAGTAGCATTTAAGTACATTCATATTGTTGTGCAACAATTACCACCATCCATCACCAGAACTTATTTCATCTAACAACACTAAAACTCTATATCCATTAAATAATAATTCCCCTCGGCCCCCAGCCACTGGCAACCACCATTCTACTTCTGACTCTGTGCCTGTGACTTAGGCTCTACAGCAGCGGTTTTCAACCTGTGGATCCCACAGGTTAAGAAACGCTAGCAGGGTCGCCTAAGACCATTGGAAAACACAGATATTTACATTATGTTTCATAACAGTAGCAACATTACAGTTATAAAGTAGTAACAAAAATAATTTTATGGTTAGACTCTAAACTTTAGGTAAATGATAATTTATGCCATGTAGGGCTTGAGAAAGTATTCCTCCCCTGAAGCTCTTAGCTTTGAGGAGGAGGGTGCCTTCCATTTTAAGGGAAGTATGTGAGTGTTGTAAGCAAGTCAGTTACACTCTCTGCTGTAAAGATGAGTGAAAGCTGCACACACAGGTTAGGGTAAACCACGGATTTACCTGGGATTTCTTTCTTGAAAGTTTGAGGCCAGTGATACTATCTCACATTTCTGTCATCCTCCCTCACCATCTTTCTTTTTGTGTTCTCTCCTGTGCTTCCTTTCCCATGATTCAATCTCCCACTATTTTTCTCCCTTCAAATATTTCAGTTCCTTTGATGCTCTTGTTAGCTACATCCTGATTCTTTCACAGAATTCTTGCTTCACTTCTTGGTCTTAAAGAATACCAACTCTTCTCTGAAGATTCCGTCCCCGTGCAACTTTCTTGAATTTATGCTTTTTTGACTTTTTGGTTTCATTTATTCATGAACACCACATCCACAGTCCACAGATGAGTTCAGCTCTCTCCTCATTATTTAGTGCTATATAATTCAGTAGTGCTTTGCTTTAATGTAAAAATCTGTTCCTTAAAGGATTTCATGACATTTGCATGTATCATTCTCCACTCCACCTCATCTCTGTCACATTTTGGCTGGATGGTTACTAGCTCAGGTTCCCACCCACCTGGTTCACAATCTTACCCTTGCCCATTTTTTCAACTGTCATCTAAAACTGATGACTCTCAATGCTAAATGCTCAGCTCAAATCTTCCTTTTAAACTCCAAATCTAATTGCCTCCTGGGCATAGCTATCTGTCATCTCCAAAGCTCTCCTAATTTAATACATAGAAAGTTGAAAAACAGAAGCCTGGGAGTCTCCCTTGATTCCTTCTCTCCCTCATATCTCTTTTTTATTCTATTATCCTAATATCTCTAACCAGTCTATTTTAAAAAAATATATATTTTATTGATTTTTTTACGGAGAGGAAGGGAGAGAGATAGAGAGTTAGAGATAGAAATATCTATGAGAGAGAGTCATTGATCAGCTGCCTCCTGCATACCCCCCACTGGGGATATGCCTGCAACCAAAGTATTCCTGCCCTTGACTGGAAACAAAACCGAGACCTTTCAGTCCCCAAAACGACGCTTTATCCATTGAACCAAACCGGTTTTGGCCTACCAGTCTATTTTTGCTTTTTCCTTATCACTAGTCATATATTCCTTAAAAAAAAAAAAGAAAAACCCACAACCTGAAATATAATAATATTTCTTTCCAGTACAACCCATTCTCCATAATATTGCAATGAGCAACCTAAAATGCAATCAAATCATGTCGTTCCTATCCCCTAAATGGTTCCCTTTATAGTCAGGTTAAAGTCCAAGATTTTTATCATAGTATACAAGGTCCCTTTATGAAATAGCTGCAGTCTGTCTTTCCAGCTTTATATGGTACCATTCCCCCATCCTCATGCTCCAGTTATAATGAATTTATGGGATATATCCTAAACTGGTTGAACTTCCTTCTTCTGAAGTTGGTTAATAATTATTTTTGTCATTTAAGTGATTGCAGGATTTCCTCCTCTAGAATCCCTCAGTTTGGGAGTGACTGACATTTCTTTTTCTCATATTACCTGACCATACTTCTACCATAACACTATACTGGGCGGTCATAGATATATTATCTAAATTCTTTTCATATTTCCAGGTTTTAGCACCGTGTTTAATAATATTAGCTGTGACTAGAGACTGTGCTACATTTCAAGGCTAAGACTTACTTTGTAGCACTTGTGAAGTGTGACTATGAAAGGAAAAGGAGGATAGAATAATAGTGCATTTAGGAGGGAAGTTGAGTTCACTGAAGATGCTTTCAAAATTATGGGGATCCTGTGAATGTTTGTAGGCTGAGGTAAAGGGGACAGTGGAGAGATGGAGAGGTTGAATATATAGGAGAGGTGATAGAAATAAGGTCACTTGGAAAGGAGAAAAGGTTTCACTACATTTTGCCTAAAATAATTTTTTAGTCTTTTAAAGTCTACAAGGTATTCATCAAGTTATTTCAAAATAATATCCTTAGTTGAGTTCAAGTTATCTCAAAATAATATCCTTAATCAGGCATTCGTTGTACACATTTACTTATTAAACAGAACCTTCATCTTTCCTAGTTCCAGGAGGAAGATGGATAAGAAATATACTAGGTAGGCCCCTTGTCAGGAAGCTCAACTGGTTAGAGCAGCGTCCCTTACGCCAAGGTTGTGGGTTCAATCTCTGGTCAGGGCACACACAATAATCAACCAATGAATGTTTAAATAAGTAGAACAACAAATTGATGTTTCTCTCTCTCTTTCATTCTCTCTCTCTCTCTCTCTCTCTCTCTCTCTCTCTCTCTCTCAAATCAATCAATAAATTAAGAAAGGAGGATACTAGATAGAAGTTAAAGATCGAAATTTACTAACAAAAATGTAAAGCTCTATCACAATCAATATGCTACTAGAGTGCCTAGTACGGTCTCAAAGTACAGGCATGGGATATGATGACATTTTAGAAAGGGCTTGACACTTAAGATAAATGTATTTGATATACATATGTGTTACTGGAAAGGGGACCTGGCCCTTTGCAGGTCTGCTTCGGACTGGCCTGTAGTGTGTGGGTTCTCGACTTCTTGCAGGAAGGATTTGTGGGCTCTTGCTTTTGTGCAGGAAAGATTTCACAATGCAAGTCCAGATGACTTTGAGAGAATGTTTATGAAAGCCAAAAACAAGGAAACAAGGAAGGGCCTAGGATAAAAGAAGCAACAGGAGAGACCCTAGAGGGGCTGCTTTGGCTCACTGAGAAGTCAGAGACAAGGGGTTCAGGGGTTAACCTGGGACAGGCTGCTGCTGCCTATTGCTCCTCTGCTTTCAAGTCTAGGAGCTGCATGCCTGTGAGGGAAGAAGGGTGGGGGGAAGGGATGGAGGGAGAGTGTGCTGGGTCCTTTATTTTGAGGGTTTTTAGAGGCTAGGAGTTCAGGGGAAGTCTGAGGCGATATCTCCATGGAATAGTCCTCAACTCCCAGGTGTGCCCTTTCAGAGTGCTAGGGCAGGGGTCATAAGTAATTGCGGCTGGTCCTGGCATGGCCTACCAGGTTTTGCTGCTTTTCTGGGTCTGGAGCTGAGATATATTTGAGGCCTAGATATTTTCTCTAGGGAGGTAAAGTCCAGGGCCTAAACCTCATGACCAGTGATATGGCAGAGGAGGAAAGGCCACCCTGAGGGCTAAGTCCCGCACCAGTTTTGCCTGTGGCTAAGCATCAGGGTTTTTCTAGCCTCATGACCTTCTGTATCTGGCTTTAAATTGCTTGGCCAGTTTATTCAGCTATTTGCCTCAGTTTCCCCATTTCACTTGCCAAGGAATTTTTCTAGCTTTTTAAAAAAATATATATTTTATTTATTTTCACAGAGAGGAAGAGAGAGGGATAGAGAGTTAGAAACATCGATGAGAGAGAATCATTGATCAGCTGCCTCCTGCACACCCCCTACTGGGGATGTGCCTGCAACCAAGGTATATGCTCCTGACTGGAATCGAACCTGGGACCCTTCAGTCTGCAGGCCGAGGCTCTATCCACTGAGCCAAACCGGTTTTGGCCTTTTCTATCTTCTTATTGTCCTGCCTCATATACTAGTATATATCTCTATCTCTATCTCTAACTGTATCTCTTTATATATGCAGCAGTAAATTGCTGTCTTTCATTATTTTTGAATGTCTGATTAATCAAATATTCTGGTTTTAATAGCTATTTTATTACATAATCTGAATTATTAATTTTAAAATAATCGCTTATGTTGAAACTACATAGCATGGGTGAGAAGAGAGTTTCAAGGCTTCAGACATCATCGTGAACTCCCACAAATACTGAGGGAGTGCCAGTCACTGCACAAAGAGCTGTGCTTAGAGCTGAGAGAGACACAGATGTTTAAGATGTGGCTCCTGCCTTTTAGAAGGTAAATGGGCTATTACAGAGTTCCAATTAACCAAATGCATCTGTGATTATTAAAAGTTGATATTACACATGTTACTTCTTATTTCCTGTTCTGATAAAGCTCTTATATTCCTCTCATTTCCCTTTAAATCTTTCCTAATGATTAAAACTATCTGTGCTTCAGAAACAGATTGCAGTGCCTAGGCAGGGTGCTTTGCCCCTAGCAGGTATATTTGTTGAACTGAAATAAGTATCTTGTCCAATGTTAACTCTTGTATGGTTGGGAATTGGCTGACTTGGAAATTCAAAGATACATCTAGAGGAGAGGATATGGCTCAGCACTGCAGCTGCAAAAATGTCGCTTAAAAACCTAAATTCTGTTACATAAATTATGTATTCTTTAAACTCTCTTCCACATTCATTTACCCAATTGATCACTGAAACTGCTCTAGAAATATGTGTATCAAATATTTAGCATATTTTTAAAGCTTCCTTAATAACATCCCTAATAAGTGGATGCAATTATGTATTTATTTACTATGAACACCTATGAATAGCTGAGAACCTAATTATAGCTGATCATTACTTCTGTATCATTCCAAAGGAAATGGTTTCTCCCTGAGTGTTATTGTGTTGGTACACGAGCATGGAAGGCAGCAGATTGTTTTCCAGGATCATAGATTTTAAATATTTACTTGCTAGTGCTGCATAATTTAGCACACTGGCGTTGGAAGGCAGTTTGTATGGTAGGTGAGGCCATGTCAATGTTACAGAATATAATTTCCCTCTGTGACTTCTACATGAAGTTGTAAAAATGGAGACTATTCTAGTCTGTTTTAACCAATTAAAATTTGTTTTGCTATACATCCATAGAAAACGAATGTTTGTTGTATACACACACGTTTATTTTGTATAATTACCACGTAGTTTATTTTGAGACTTCAAGCATCTTTCTTAATGGTCTGATAATGCGCACTATCAAAAATAAAAAAATTCATTCTTGTAATCCTAGTCTTAATTAAGTAACAAAAAGGTATCCACACAGCTTGCTAATGTGTGTTATGTGTTCTAAGAAATCAAAACAGAGTTCTGTGATTTAAAATATGGAACTGCTACTGCATGGAGTGTGGGCCTGGGCGGGTCTGCATGGGGCCCGCTGGTAGTATTCCTGACTTTGTGTAGAAAGGACTTCACAAAATGAATCCATGTTGCTTTTGAGAATATGTTTATTAAAGTTGATGACAGTGAAACAAAGGGAGGGCTTAAGGTAGGAGAAGCAACAGGAGAGGAAAAGTCAGAGAGAGGGGTCCTTGGAGACAGGCTCAGGGGGTTAGCCTAGGGCAGTGGTCAGCAAACTCATTAGTCAACAGAGCAGCCGTTTGCCAACCACTGGCCTAGGTTGACCTGCCATTGCCCACTGCTCCATAGTTGCAAGTCTTGTAAGGTCTCTTAGAGTTTAGGAGTAAAACAGCAAAGATGCAAGGCGTGGGCATGCTCTTGGGAGAGCTTGCTGTGGTGCTAGCTTCTTGGAGATTTCTTGACCTTTCTTTGGCCTGCTGGAATCCTAGGGGAAGTCTCAGGGGAGGGTCTTAACAGAATGTTAATTTGCTTTTCAGGTGTCTTCATCAAAATGTGTGTATAAATGAGCCAGGGTTATTTTCTGGTTAGTTTTATTTTTAAAGAACATGATTGAAGGGAGATTGGGATAAGGCTGGTCTGCCCTGGGACAGTATGTAATGTGTAAACCATTTGCTCCTAAGTGTATTTGGTTAGGAAAGATAAACCTTGTGATTTATTAGCTAGCTGTCAATTGCTCAAATCATTTGGCATTGTCTAATTATTTTATCTGTTTCCCTTATTCCACTTGTCAAGGAATTTCCATAGCTTCTTACTATCCTGTCTCAGAACCATAGGCTATCTATTCAGGCAAGAAACCAGTAATCTTGTTTGCTCAATCTAATAAATGTTCCATTTTTGATTTTGCTCCATCCTTTGAGTGATTAATTACTTGGCTTCCCTACTACATAACAGAAAATAAATATTCTAGTTACCTGTTTTAGTGAGAATAATAAATAAAAAATAAGATAGTTCATATCATTTAGCACATTAAAATTGGAAAAAATTTCAAATTTAATTTTGAACTTTTAAATATATTTTATTGATTTTGTACAGAGAGGAAGGGAGAGTGATAGAAAGCTAGAAACATCGATGAGAGAGAGTCATTGATCAGCTGCCTCTTGCACACCCCCTACTGGGGATATGCCAGCAACCAAGGTACATGCCCTTGACCGGAATCGAACCCGGGTCCTCCCTTCAGTCCCCAGGCCGACGTTCTATCCATTGAACCAAACGGGTCTCGGCTAATTTTGAACTTTTAAACTCTGCATTCTGAAAGGTTTTCTTTCCCATGTGGTTTCATAGTCATGTAATACAGCCTGTTTCTTTTTAAAAAATTTATTTTATTTATCTATTTTTTAACTTCTAACGGTCCTTACAATTTTCCGTGCAATTCAGGAGCATCTCTGGTAGTCCTTGTTCCAACCCAATCTTGCAGTACTGCAACATGACATAGGATTACTCTTTGCAATAATTTAGGATTTCTCTCAACATCCCTCATGAGTGAGGATAAAAAAAAAATTCATTTCATAAAAAGCCTTTGCAGATTGTTAAATTTCAATCCTTGAAAATAACCTGCATGTGGAAAACGAGAGCATATACATTTCTTAATATTTTTTAAAAAATATTTACCTATAATCTCAACTATAGCTTCGTTTGTGCCTTTAAAACAGGTGAAAGAGGGAATACAGCTATTTTTACCAAAGCGGGGCTTGGTAGGAAGGTCTACCTTAGTCCTCGGGATTTAATACTCCGAAATCGCTTTTGGGATCCAGGGGCTGCCGAGGGCAGAGTGAAGAATGAGGGGCACAGTGCATACTGGACCTTGTAGTTCCTGCGACCAGGCAGGGCGTGGTGTTGCATGGCATGCTGGGAGTTGAAGTCCACTTGTTCAACCGTAACTCAACGGCCGGCAGCATGTGGTTTGTCTAGTAGAGACACCGCTTACAGAAGGATCCTTTCCCTCGGTTCTGCGCGTGCCAGACGGTGACGCCAGGGGCTGGGGAGGCGGACAAAGGGATGGAGGAAGTCCGCGGAGCCGGAGCGCGTAGGCGGCTGTGGCTGCTGCCGCCCACTGAAGGAAGTTGGTACCCCGGAAGTGGCTGGCCTATTGGGTTTGAAAGGGAGGCCGTTCCTCTGAACTACGGTGGCCGGCGGCCGGGAACTGGCGGTGCCTGAGGTCGGAGCCGCTGCCGTGCGGCACGGCTGTTTCTGGGGCGGCTGACGCCAGAGCTGGAACGTTTCCCGGGTTGGTGGCTCCTGCACATTTTTGTACACTTCTCCCGTTCTGATTCGGTGAGGGACTCGACGTGAGGCGAAGGGAGTCAGGAAAAGGTTGGGAGTGACCGTCTGGGTCCCCGGTTGACGGGTATCCTTGTGCGGGGCCCTGCCCTCCGTGGAGACCCTGTGTCCCACCGTTTGGGCTTGGAGGGTTTTGGCTCCTCCCTCATGTCTCCTTTCTAGTGTCATTTGCCTTTCTGACTTCTTACCCTTCCTGGGACTCAGAGCTAACAAACCTCAGTAAGCCTTCCCGGCCCCTCTCTCCCTGTGGCTTTCCTGGTGTGTTCCAGGCACGACCTCCTCTCCCCTGCGCTGTCGCACCCATTGAATTCCTCTCCCTTTTCTCCCCACGGAAGGTAAAAGAAAGGGGCAAAAATCAACAACAACAACAAAAAACCATCCCGAAAATCGGATTTCTGAGATCGCAATCTTCTCATTCCTAAATCTTTCCCCCATGTTTGGCCTCTGTTACTGCTTCAGACCTTAACATACTCCTCTGAATATCTGAATGCTTTTGCATCCAGACAAACTTTCAATGGCTTGATCTGGTTCTCGCTTCACCCTCCCCTCTTCTGCCTCCATCCACATGTGAGGGCTTTAGGTTGGAGAATAGAATCTTATGATGACTGATGAATGAGGAAGATGTCAGTGGTCAATCAGCATGTCTTCTGCTTATTGAGTTTCTATTTCTTAAGGTTCCTTTGGCTTACACTTTTGTTGTGTATGGATTATTTTCCCATAGGGGGTTCATTGCTACCCTGTAGGCAAGAGGAGAATACATGACCGTACATCTCTTTATATCTGAATTAGGTATTTAGACGGGATTTTTTTTTTTCTTTGCCTACCTGGAACCTATGCTCCTTGTGGAATTTTTGCAATGATTTTATGCCAATTAATAGAAGATAGACTGAAGGGAATACTCTTTCCTCCTTGGTTGTTAGTGATTTTGTATTTATGTTATGAATCATTGAAAGTGCCCAGAGGGATGGGAAAAGCTTTGAAAGGCAAAGACTGTGTGTGGTCCAATTTACACGTTAATAAAGCTTCCTTCCCTGAATAAGGAAGAGTTTATAATTAATCCAATAATCTGATGTATGTTGAATTATCAATTCATTCGCTGTAAAGTTTTTGAGAACAGTTTAAAGTTAAAAAAGTAGCCAGTATATGAAATTGTATGATTTAGTAAAAATTAAAAAAAATAAGCTGATGTTCTTTTCCTGTAAAATGAATGCAAATATATTGAAAAATTTATTTGTTGTAATTGCTTATGAGGTATTTCTTTATATTTTGACAGATCTGGTAAAACAGCATTGTATACTATTCACTGATATTGACAGAAATTATTGTCAATTCTCACTTTTTGGGGGCCATGTAACCCAAATGAGTTTTCAGCTTTTCTATTCTAATTATTGCACTATAGAAATTATAATAATAAAGTTACCATTTTTTAAGCAGTCAAATGTAATCTTTATGTGTTAATAAAATATAAATATTAATACTTGTACCCTATCAAATTGGAGTTATTTCTAATTAATCAGAAATGATTTCAGCCATACTACTCATGGCTAAATGGAAATATTCCATAATTTACTCATGGAATTCTTTTTGGGTAACTGATAAGAGGCTCAATATTAAGTAAACTTTTAATATTTTTCCTGAGACTTTATTCATTTAGTGGGCATTTATTAATACTTTTTACTATTAATCCCAAATCATCAAAACATTAATTGAGAGTGTTGCTCTTGTCCTCAGGTCTGTATTAAATTGCACTTGATTGTTTTAATTCATTGAGCTGTTGAGCATTATTTATATTTAGCTGAGGAAGAAACTGAAGCTCTAAATAGTTTGTTATTTAGTCTAGTTCTTTTTCTTTCCCAACTGTAAAGACTGGCTTACACAGCTGCAAAGATTTGTTTTCTACCCCAGAATATATAAAGAGCATTAATTCAGTAAATATTTGCTGAGGAGCTATTATGTACCAGATAGTCTTTAAGGTACTGGAACTAACAGTAAGCAAAACAGATGAAAGCCCCTCTCATAGGGAGCTAACAGAATGTATGAAATGTAAACCTTGTCTTCAAGAAGCAGAGAATATAGCCAATATACATGAGATTGTACGTGTTTTAGAATTTTAAAGTTGAAAAGAGATTAGGGAAGATTTCATGAAGTATATGAGATTTGATTTATAACTTAAACAGTACGTAGGAATTTAGTAGGTAGAAATTGGGAGGAAAGTAATTCTGGCTTAAGGCATAAAATGAACAAAATTCAGAATTGTAGGGGAGAGAGATTAGAAGGGATAGGTAACTGGACTGCTTTGTATCTTTAGTTTCTTGTACACGGATGCACAGTGTTGGTTGAATTTGAAACATGTTTAAATGAATGAAGTTAGAACAAGAGTGCAGCTACGAGGTAATGAATTAGATCTAGTATTATCGTAGGGGGAATGAAAGAAAGGGATGGGTTTAACAGCAGTTGGTGAAAGAACCAGTAGGCTCTTGTTAATTACTGACTGTTTGACGTGGTGTGGTAGCCAAAGGAGAAAGGAGACTAGATTATTAGGCTTGAACTGATTTTCCAATTTCATCAAATTATGAGATTTATTTTAATAAAAATATTTTTATTGATTTTTTTTATAGAGGGGAAAGGAGAAGGATAGAGAGTTAGAAACATCAAAGAGAGAGACACCGATTCAGCTGCTTCCTGCTCATCTCCTACTGGGTATGTGCCTGCAACCAAGGTATACGCCCTTGACCGGAATTGAACCTGGGACCTTTCAGTACGCAGGCAGACGCTCTATCCATTGAGCCAAACCTGTTAGGGTGAGATTTTTTTCTTTTTCCATTGAATTTTAGAGTGAGTGGAAGGGAGTTAAGGAGGGTAAGAGAGAGAAACATGGATGTGAGAGAGACACATCCATTGGTTGCCTTCCGCATGTACCCCACCCAGGGTCTCGGATGGAACCTGCAACCCAGGCACTTGCCCTTGACTGGGAATCGTATCTGAGACCCTTTGGTACAAGGGCTGACACTACAACCACTGGGCCACACCGGCCAGGGCCACGATAGTTTTTTTAAAAAAATATTTGATTTTTAAAAAAATTAAATTTTAGAGAGAAAGGAAAGAAGAGAGAGTTAGAAACATCTATGAGAGCATGTGCCGTTAAAGGGAATGGAACTCGTGACCTCTCAGTGCATGGGTCAGTGCTCAACCACAGACAGTCACACTGGCCAGGCTCAAATCATGAGATTTTAAAAAAAATTCCAAGATGCATCATTATTTTATGAGCCACTATGAAAAAAATATTTCCAATTAATCAAAGATTGCCAACTCTAAAATATATTCAGTTTCAGAGTTAAAGTGTAAAAATGTGTGATCTAGAAATAATGAAATAAAGTACTCCTGATGATGGTTAGTGAGCCTATAACCACTTTATTTTTATTTTTTGAGGACTATTAATAAATCAATTTGTAATCGTAGACATGTATTCAATAATTTAGTATTTACTTATTAACTAGGCACTCTTCTAGGCCACAGTGATATAGTGGTCAGTAACTACAGTCTCTACCCTCATAGAACTTTTTGTGTAACAGGGGGAGGTAGACATAAATCAAAGATTCCATCAAATTTAAAGTTGCAGCTATTGTAGTGCTATGAAAAAGCACTTGATGTAATACAGAAGAAAAACTGATTACGGAGGATATAAGAGTGTGGATGGGAGAGGCCAGATGACAGATGATGATAATATCTTGGACACAGTAGTGATGAAAATAGAAGTGGATGGATTTTAGAGATATTTAGGAGGAAGAACTGGATGATGGATAGGATATGAGGAATGAGGGAGAGGAAGGTGCCACTGCCCACCACTAGCTTTTTGGCTTATGTAACTGGATGGATAGTAGTATAATCAGTTCCCTGAGATAGAGAACATTGTAAGATGACCAGATTTGACAGGACATGCTTTGTTAATTTTTTTATTGTGGCATCAGTGTTCAAGGTTAATTTCTTACCCCCCACCCCTTATGTCTTTGTTTTATTTAAATACTAGGGGTTCAGCCTAAACAGGTTTGGCTCAGTGGTAGAGCGTCGGTCTGTGGACTGAAAGGTCCCGGGTTTGATTCCTGTCAAGGGCATGTACCTGGGTTGCGGGCACATCCCCAGTAGGGGGTGTGCAAGAGGCAGCTGGTCGATGTTTCTCTCTCATCGACGTTTCTAGCTCTCTCTCTCTCCTCCTCTCTGTAAAAAATCAATAAAATATATTAAAAATAAATACTAGGGGTCCAGTGCACGAATTTGTGCACCTTGAAAGGAACTGTGAACTATGAGGCTGCGGTAGGCACAGGGTGGGTCTTGGTCTGTCCTCTGCGTCCCCGCCTGGCTCCTCCTGCTGCAGCCCTGGTCCCGCGCCTGCCAGCAGCTCTGCTCCCGCTCGCACCTACTGATGGCACAGAGTGATTGGGGCCGGTGCCAGCAGCGGTTGTGAGTGGGATTGGCACTGTCAGTGGGCGCAAGTGGCGGCTGCTGCCCCGATCACCCCTCAGGAGGAGAGGGAGGTGGAGAAGCAATCAGGGCCGGCAGCCACAGCTTGCACCCGCTGATGTTACCAAGTGATCAGGACCCGAGCCGGGTGCTGGCAGCAGGTGTGAGCAGGGCCAGCGCCAGAAGCAGGTGCAAGTGCTGTGTGGGACCGAGGCACTGGACCGAGGCACGTGGGAGCAAAGAATTTTCAGTAACCACAGAGGCTGGCGCCCCCCCTCCCCCCTTGGTCTGGTGCCCCTGCTCACCTGCTCCATCCCACTCCACCATCCCACTGCAGCCAAAGCTCTGCCACCTGCTACCAATGCCCACCATGTTTTGCACAAGCCCCATGGCCATCAGTGCACGTGATAGCTACTGGTTGTTCAGTTGTTCCGCTGTTCAGTCTATTTGCATATTAGCCTTTTATTATATAGGATATTTAAGAAATGGTGTTGCTGAAATATATATATATATATATATATATATATATATATATATATTTTTTTTTTTTTTACCTTGCTTGAGCAGGGATAAAGTTCTGGGTGAAAGCATTTGGAAATATTTTGGTATTTGTTTTGAATTTATATGTAACATATTCAGCCATATATATGAATAGGTAACTGAGTAATGTAGTTATACATTATATTTATTTTCACTTAAGATTTGGCATTAAATTGGGCATCTGGTTAAACTTTAACCTTATGCAGTTGGTGTATATGTAATGTGTAATAGGGAAAAAAGACATGTTTTGAATTTCCTTTGAAATATCCCATTTGTATAATTTTTAACAGATATGGAATCAATACAACCAGTTTATTATTTAAATTTTACATTTCATAATATAGCAGTAAAGCATATAGAGTTTGGCTCTGGAGTCAGACTGCATGGATCAAAGATGTGTTATGCTGTTTACTAGTAATATGACCTTGCAGAAGTTATTTTGTTGTTTTAAGCTGTTTTTATTTTTAATCTATAAAATGAAGATAATAATACCTGTCTTATGGAGTTGTTGAGAGGATTAAATGAGATGATATATCTGTCTCTATCTCTATCACTATCTCTATAAATCTAGATCTATAGAGATAGATATAGATATAGATATAGATATGAATATATATCTAATCTATGTATCTATATATGTATAAGTTTATAAAACTTCCGGTGCAGAGTTTGTGTTTAATATTTTTTTATAGTGATATGGGGTCTCATATTTTCTGGACTTCTGTGACAGCATTTTAATTTTAGAGTTCTTATAGCTAATAGATTTTAAGTGGAAAAAATTGGGTTTGGAGAAAATGTTTGCTTCTTCACAGTCATACTAGATGAGCCATCACATGTCATCTTTCACAGATTCTTATCAGAGGTTATATTTAGGAAATTAATAGGAAATTAATGTTAGATTAGTTTGTAATTACTTATTATTTAATATTATTACTTTTATTCATTTATTTTTATTTTTTTAATGTTTTAAAAAATTGGTTTCTGAGAGAGGAAAAGAGAGAGCTAGAAACATCATTAATGAGAATTATCTATCAGCTGCCTACTACTGGGAATTGAGCCTGCAACTCAGGCATGTGCCCTGACTGAGAATCAGACCAGTGACCTTTAGGTACACAGGATGATGCTGAACTTGAGCCACGCTGGCCCGGGCAAAACATTGACATTTTTAAAGAGTCCAGGCCAGTTAATTCGTAGAATGCCTCACAAAATAAATTTGTCTAATTGTTTCTTCACAGTTTCAGGTTAAATAGCTTTTTTCAAGACTGTTAATTACATAGAAGATATAAACTTTCCATAGCATCACATCAGGAGTAATATAATTTGTCCCATTATTGTGATGTTAAATTTAATCACTTGAGCTGGACAGATTTATATATTCAAACAATGTCTTTTCCCTTTTATACTTAATAATTAATCTGCAGGGGTAATACTTTGAGATCACTGGATATCTTGTTTTCCAACAATTGTTTTTCTAGTTAGTAATTTTAGTAGCTGTTGATGATCCTGGCCTGAATCAAGCATTGCTTTGGTGGTTTTCAAATAGTGATTTTCCAGTTCTCTCAGTCCTCCTATGTTTGCTGGCTATCTTCTCTAAAGAAGAGCTATTTCTCATATCTCCTTTTATTTTGGTATCACTATATAGCTAAAGATTAAAAAAAAATTTATCCAGTATGTTATAACCTGTTATTCTTATTGATGATTAAATCATCTCAAATTTGGTTAGTCTCTCCTCAAGCTGGTTTCTATGACCTTTGTTAATGTCCACATTGGTGTTTGGGTGAAATCTCACCTTTTGTACAATAAGATATTCCTGGCTCACTTGTATATTCCCAGCTTGAGACTAGTAATCAGCCATTTACCATGGGGTCCTGGTTTATTTTAATGGGAAATAGTACTTAGAAACCAAGGTTTGGGCATTGACTGTACAGTTAACTCTTGAACAGTGCAGTAGTTAGGGGTGCTGACCCGTTTGCAATTGAAAATGCTCATATAGTTTTTGACATCCCCAAAGCTTACCCACTTAATAGCTTACTGTTGAAAACACAGTCAATTAGCAAATATTTTATTATATATATATATATATATATATATATATATATATATATATATATCTCTTACAATAAAGTAAGGTAAAGAAAAATATTAAGAAAATTATAATGAAGAGAAAGTACATTTACAAATATTGAAAAACCTTCATGTACAAGTAGATTGACATAGTTCAAACCCATGTTTTTCAAGGGCCAAATGTTCTTATGGCTACTGGAATATCATGTTTCTAGGCCCTGTCAATGGACACACACACACACACACACACACACACACAGTTTTTTGAAGATGAGTTAATAGGATACCTTCAATTAAAATTCAAAACCATGGAGTTCATTTTCACCTTGTCTTAGTTCATATGGTATCTCCTTTTTTATACAGGGAGGATTCTGATTCTCAACCACATCATTATATTTACTCATCGAATCTCTCCTACAACAACACACATAAGTTAGTTTTGGAATTTCTATACTGATACACCCTCCAATAACAGATTTATCAAGTAAAGATTTCTTTGCCATTTTATGTCCTTATAATATACTGTATCCCAATAAACATGTATAATAATAGTAGGTGTTTAAAGTTATTTGTATTATTTTTTCTATGTGATTATGTTATCAATTTGAAATAACCTTTGATAATATTATGCTAAGCTAAATAAATCAGAAAAAGCTAAGAACTATATGATTTCACTTATATGTGGGATATAAAATTGAAACTCATAGACAACAGTATGTGGGATATAAAATTGAAACTCAGACAACAGAGGGAAGGGGGTAGGGGATAGTATAGTATAAAGGTGGCCAAATACATGATTGTGGAAGATATTTGATACAATACAATATACAGATCATGTATCATAGAAATGTGCACTTGAAACATATGTGATCTTAACCAATATTATCCCAATACATCTAATAATAAAATAAATGTAGTTAAGTTCCTACTAAACTTTTTAATAGACTCTTTTTATAAAATCAGTTATATGTAAAACTAAAGTAAACATTTTAAAACTTCATCATAGTATATACTTATGAACAGTTACATCAAATAGAGCATATGCAGTTTTTAATCTTTGTAAGGCTTTAAACTTGTAGCTCTATTTTCAAATTAATAGGATATTACTTAAAATTAGAAATGAGTAGAAAAATTACATCAGACAATGCCATTTGAAAGCCAAAACAACTGTGATTGGGAACATTTTAAACAATGCTCTTCTTTTGACTGATGATACAATTCAAGCATTAATCTTTAACAATAGAATAATTGTTTTTCTGTATTCACACCCAGAATAAAAAGATTTATGTTATTTGTAAGTTCTTTTGTATTTGAAGAATGCCAGTTGTGACTGTGTATTACCCTGTAACATATTCATACATTTTTCACGTGTAAATATTTTCATTGGAAAAGGGAAACTTTCTCTTACAAATTATAATACTTATTATTTCTATTGAGAGACATATCCATAAACAGTCTTGAGTTTTGATTAGTTATAAACATCTTGCTTATTAGAATGTAAGGTTAATGAGGACAGAAATTGGATTTCATGGTTCATTGTATCTCTCATTGTGCCTTACATAAATAACCACTCAAATACTTGATGAATAAGTAAATTTGATGTTTTATAGTTAAACTAGAGGCCTGGTGCATGAATTCGTGCACTGTTGGGGTCACTTGGCCTGGCCTGTGGGATCGGGCTGAAACCAGCTCTCTGATATCCCCTGAGGGGTCCCAGATTGCTAAAAGGCCAGGTCGAGGGACCCCACTGCTGCATGATTGAGACTGGGGAGGAACCACAGGAGAGCTCCAGAGCCTGTCTGGCCAGTCTGGCTCAGTCCCAATTGGCCAGACCCCAGTAGATAGCTAACCTACCAGTTGGAGCATCTGCCCCCTGGTGGTCAGTGTACATAATAGCTACTGGTTGACCGGTTGACTGTCCCCTGGTGGTCAGTGCATGTCATAGCGAGCAGTTGAACCACCTTAGCATATCATTAGCATATTGCACTTTGGTTGGTTGAACAGATGACTGGACACTTAGCATGTTAAGCTTTTATTATATAGGATGACATGTAATTAATTACTGGTTTCAATAATATGGATTTACCTTTTCCTTACCAAAAGTAATTAACTATTTTGTTGATTAATTGATTTGACTCAGTATGTTACTTCTTATATGTAGACTGCATATTATAGTTACCTTGGACTCAACAGAGGTTACTGAGGTGCTGACATAATTAAACTTTGTTTATCAAACTGTAGTAAACAATATTCTTAGATGTAATGCTTAAGACAAGAAATGCTCACGATAGCTCAGATATCATTAAAAATTATTGCTCGTCGAGACTTTGGCTTAGTGGATAGAGTGTCGGTCTGCGGACTGA
Source organism: Pipistrellus kuhlii (assembly GCF_014108245.1). Lineage (NCBI taxonomy): Eukaryota > Metazoa > Chordata > Mammalia > Chiroptera > Vespertilionidae > Pipistrellus > Pipistrellus kuhlii. The sequence goes on along the minus strand of NW_023425515.1, from coordinate 153,850,135 downwards.
AAGGTCCCAGGTTCAATTCCGGTCAAGGGCATGTACCTGGGTTGCGGGCACATCCCCAGTGGGAGGTGTGCAGGAGGCAGCTGGTCGATGTTTCTCTCTCATCGACGTTTCTAGCTCTCTATCCCTCTCTCTTCCTCTCTCTGGAAAATCAATAAAATATATTAAAAAAATTATTGCTATAGTCTTTGAGCAAGTGGTTGAAGTAATCTCAACTCTTTAATATCCCATTTAGGTTGGTAATGATGACGACTTCACAGTCTGTGAACATATAATACTCAGTGCTGCCCAAGTGCAGAATTTTGCCTGTTGGAACTTGATCCAAGTCGTGTGTGAGGGTAAATGAATGTCTGCTCAGTATTTAGTTTCTTCCTTAGATGTTTTTATTTTTTTTTAGTTTAAGAGAAGAACACATAAATAGAGCATTTTATTGATGTCATATTGTAAATTTGCTGTGCAATGAGTGTTTTTAACTGGAGGATGTGATCCTGAGGAGTCCTAACAATGTTTATAAGATATGTCCTTGAGACAAAACAACCTTATTTTGTCTTTTTGCTATAAGACCTTTATTCTTATTTTAAAATCAAGTTTCTGAATAGGTGTGTCCTGCCCTTATCATGTTGCCTTTTTCTTTTGTCTTTATCTGTCATCTACTTTACCTAGTCCTTAGCTCTGAAAGAGGACAGTCCAAAAAATATTACATTGTTCTGCTTTTCTTCGTATTTGCCACTTAAAAGCAATAAGCATGCTAAGTTTATAACCTAAACACAAAGTTCAGTGCATAAGGATAGAGGACTGGCAGGTATAAGAGAGGGAGTAAAAATTGATACAATAATTGATGTTTCTATAAACAAAGAACTGAGATGGGGATAAGAAATAAGAGAGCAGAGATGACAGATCAACATATTGAAAGGCATTTAAGGTCAGACAAGGGATTGCTATTTGTTACTAAAAATGCAAGCAGGTAGAAAAGGTTGTAGATGAACAACTTAGAGCGGACCTCACACTTATTTTATTTGATTGTACAGCTAAAAGCACATCAAAAGTTCTAAATCAATATCTATATTTTACCTTGTTGCAGAATATTATTTGGGAAAGATGCTCAAGCATACACAAGTACTGGAAGTCTGCATGTTTTTATTGGTCATACTATGTGGCTAAGATATATTGTGTAAAATCATTCCCTAAAGTTCTGTCTGCCAAGAGCTTTTACTTGGCTTGAAATCCTCAGTGGGTAAAATATTCTATCTATTGCCATATGGGAGACGCTGATTACCTTCATCTGCCCTTCAAGGACATTGGTTTGAGTACCATTTTACATTTATCAGTTTATAATTTATCGACTGTCTTAATGCATGGTTACGGTTAGAAAAGTGACTCTAAAAATGACATCTGGGTCTCAATCGATGATTTTCATATCAAATGTTGTAGCCCTGCCTTCCAAAAGGACTCTGCTTGGTCTTCACTCTGCTTTTCACATCATTAACAATAAAGTTTAGTAATAACCTCATCTGGTAGTTTTATCTATATTTACTAAGATAGAAGTTTTCTCATTTTTAATGCTGTCACCTTTTAATTAAAAATGGATTTGTCACAATGTAAACAGGGAACAGAAATATGGAAATGGTGATGGAAAGATTTGTTGTAATGTGCATTAGTGACGAAAGTTTACTTGAAAAAGGTTATTAATTTCCCAAAGTTTTAAGAAATAAGCTATAAATCTATTTGAAAAGTGTTTGGAAATTGTAAAGAGTGTTATTCTGGTGATTTTCCAGACTGAGGCTCTGACATCACTATATAAAATAAACAGGAATTTTGACAATCACTGGGACAGTCAAGCCAGCTATTTTAGGTTCCATAGCAGATTTACGTGTGCTGGATCATGAGTAAATTATCACTGCACGTTATACTTGATAGGCAATGAATTTTATTTATTTTTAATTAAGAAAGCTTTTGGAAAGTGAAATTGTAGGTGAAAATAATTTAGAATTTTGCAGGGAGACTACTACTATTAAAGTTCATTATGGTTTTTTCATTTGTGTTTTGCTCATTTGTAGTTAAATTAAAAGTACTGTTTATCTTGGATTTTCTTTGGCTTATTTCATACAAATATAAAGAAAACATTTTAATAGACTGAATGGACTCAAGTCTTAATTTATTTTTTTTCCTTTTTCCAAGCTCACCACATTTATGTTTAGGAGAAACAAAAATTATGAATTATGGAATATCCGCTAAGTCATTTTATTTAGCCAAAGCTGCTCTGGGGAGTTAGATTGAGGAAGTTAAAGTTTTCTACATGACTAAGTAGCTGAATCCGATGTCTTTAAGAACCACAAGAATGAAGTTGTTTATCTTAAAAAGGAAAAATCACTTTGTGTCAGCATTTTTATCTTTCTTCTAGACTGTTTAGGAATTTCGTAACAGAATGTCTTCTCGGCAGGTTTCTTAGTCAAGCAGTTTTAGTCATTTTGTTAGAATTTAATATAACCTGGACACATTTGTAATTTCGTGTATTCAGTTTTTCATTTGAGTAATTTATTTTGAATAATTTATTTTAAAAGAGGCTCAATGTAAACACTTTCGATAATAAAGTATAAAATGGCATTTCATGTCTTAGAGATTCCACTTTGAACATCATGGACTTCTAGACATTGTTTTATGCATGTATATGTGAGTGACGCAAAATATATATGCAGATAGATGCATAAATCATATTCATGATGTTCTTTCTTCTCACTCAGTGCCCTGGATACCTCCTTTTAAAAATAATTAATAAACTTTATTTTTAGAGCAATTTTAGGTTCACAGCAAAATTGAAAGTATACAGAGTTCCCTTCCAGCACACACAACTTCCTCTACTATCTACATCACTGTCAACATAGGTTTCATTTATTACATTGACACATCATTACCATCCAAAGTCCATAGTTTACAGGAAGATTCAGATTTACTGCTGTAAATTTTAAGAGTTTGAATGAATATATAGTGACATGTATCCACAGCTGTAGTATCATACACTATTTCAAAATCCTCTGTGTTCTGCCTACTCATCCTCTTCCCACATGCCCCCGAACTCTGACAACCACTGATCACTTCACTATTTTCATAATTTTGCCTTTTCCTGAATGTCATACAGTTGGAATCATACAGTATGTAGCTTTTAAAAATTGGCTTCTTTCACTTAGAAATAATGCATTTGATTTTTCTTGACATATTTTCATGGCTTGATAACTCATTTCTTTTTAGTGCTGAATAATATTCCATTGTCTGGATATACCACAGTTTTTATCCATTACTGAAGGACACCTGGTTGTTACCAGGTTTGGTAGTTATGAATAAAACTGCTATAAACATCTGTATACAGGATTTGGTTTAGATACAAGTTTTTATTTCATTTGGGTAAATACCAACAATGCAATTGCTAGATCATATCGTAAGATAGTGTTCAGTTTTATAAGAAACTGCCAAACTGTCTTCCAAAGTATCTGTACCTTAAATTCCAAATAATTTCTATGAGCATTGAAAGAGAGTATCATATTGCCCCACAAACTTGTCAGCATTTGGTGTTATCTGTGTTCTGGACTTTGGCCATTCTAATAGTTTGTAGTGGTAGTTCATTATTGTTTAATTTGATTTTCTTGATAACATTTTATGTGGAGCATTTATTCATATGCCTCCTTGCCTTCTGAATATCTCCTTCAGTGAGATCTTTGTCTCATATTTAAATTGGTTGTAGTTCATGTTCTTATTTTTGAGTTTTAGAAGTTCTTTTTAAAAATATTTTGGATAGTGGTCCTTTATCAATTGTGTCTTTTGCAGAGATTTCCTCCCAGTCTGTGGCTTGTATTTTCTTTCCTTTTTTCTCTTTCTCTTTTCATTTTCTTGACATTGCCTTTCTCAGAGCAGAAGTTTTTCATTTTAATGAAGTCCAGTTTGTCAGTTATTTCTTTCAGGGATTGCGCCTTTGTTGTTCGAGTTAGGAAGTATTCCCTCTGCTTCTATCTTCTGGAAGAGATTATAGAGAATTGGTAATAATTTCTTTGTTAAATGTTTGGTAGACTTCACTACTGAAGCTATCTGGGCCTGATACTTTCTGTTTTGGAAGGTCATTAACTATTCATTCAGTATCTTTAATAGATATAGTCCTATTCAGATTGTCTACTTTTTCTTGTGTGAGTTTTGGCGGACTATGTCTTTCAAGGAATTGGTTTATTTAATCTAGATAATCAAATTTTTGAGCATAGAGTTGTTCATAATATTTAATCTTCAGGTATTTTGGGAATTTCCATCTATCTTTTCACTGACATTATATGATTTCTACTCTTTTAAATTTGTTAAGTGTTGTTTTATGGCCTAGAATATGGTCTGTCTTGGTGAATATTCTATGTGAAATTAAGGAGACTTAATCTGCTTTTGGGTGACATAATCTGTAAATGCCAATTACATCCAGTTGATTGATGGTGCTGTTGAGTTCAACTATGTCTTCATTGATTTTCTGCCTGCTGCATCTACCCATTTCTGATAGAGGGTTGTTCAAGTCTCCAACTATCATAATGGATTGATGTATGTCTTCTTCAGTTTTATCAGTTTTGCCTTACATATGTTCCCTGGATAGATTTTTATAGTGATAAATTTATATCATTATAATATGTATGCATCATAATTTATTCATCAGCAAATAATTGTGTCTATTAGCATACCAATATGCTAGATGTGAGGATATAGTACTGAACAAGACACATTCTCTGCCTTGAAGGAGTTTATTATTTGAGAAATAAGTATGCAAAATGCTTGCTTCCTCAGGCTCACCAATTTCATCTCTTGAGATGATAATATGAAATTCTTTTAATGTGAATTACTTTGATCTAGTACTAGTAAGGGTCAAAATATTTCCTTTTACAATGGCTGTCTTGTGTTCTTTTTTTTGTCTTTTGTTATTGATATAGAAGAGCTCTTTGTATATTAGGGACATTAATACTTTGTCCATATATAATAGGTATTGAATTTTTCCTAATTATTGAATTGTAACTCACCCTTAGTAACATTCTTTTTTTCTTCCTGTATAGAAATTTTCATTTTTATGTAATTACATTTTTCTTTTGGATTTTCAGTTTTACATACCATGCTAAGAAAGGCCTTTTCTACAAGATTATTAAAGCAATTTTAATAAATATTTCTTTGTAGTACATGCATACATGTCATGTGTTTGACTTATTTAGAATTTATAAAGTGAAGTAGCTTTATTTTTTTTAAACTGGCTAGCTTATTATTCTAGTATTATTTATTAAATTAGCCATCTTTTCTCACTGATATGAAATATATCTCATAGCAGGTACTAAATTCTCAAATGTGCTTGGATTTATTTCCCTACTCCCTATCATGTTTTATTCAGTGACATTCTTTGCTAATAAAAATAAGTATTTACTGAACTTTAATTACTGTAGTTTTTTAAAAAAAATTCTTTATTGATTTCAGAGAGGAAGGGAGAGGGAGAGACAGATAGAAACATCAGTGATAAGAGAGAATTATTGACCAGCTGCCTCCTGCACATCCCCTACTGGGGATTGAGCCTGCAACCCAGGCATGTGCCCTTGGCTGGAATCGAACCCGGCACCCTTCAGTCCTCAGGCTGATGCTCTATCCACTGAGCCAAACCATCTAGAACTAATTACTGTAGTTTTATAAGTGTTTTAATATGCAGTAAGACAAGTCTTCTCATTTGAAATGTTTGGTTATTCTTTTTTTAAAAAAAATATATTTTATTGATTTTTTACAGAGGAAGAGAGAGGGACAGAAAGTTAGAAACATCGATGAGAGAGAAACATCGACCAGCTGCCTCTTGCACATCCCCTACTGGGGATGTGCCCGCAACCAATGTATTGATACATGCCCTTGACTGGAATCGAATCTGGGACCCTTCAGTCCGCAGGCCAACGCTCTATCCACTGAGCCAAACCAGTTTTGGCTGGTTATTCTTTTTTAAAAGTGTTTTGATTTATAAGACTTTCCTAGATGGTTCAAGAGATCACTTTTCAAATTCGACCATGCTTTAAAGTTAGGATTCTTAGAAATAGTCATTTAAATTTTTGTTGTAGAAATAAAATGGGTTTCTGTCTTCATAAAAGATTGAAATTCAACTTTAGTTATGTTAAAAATAAGACAATACTGAGTTATTAAATTACAATAGTTTAACTAGTTTTACCTTATGATAATTTTATTCTCATCTACTCTCTATAACAATGATAATAAAAGTATTCTTATAGAATAGTCAAGAATATTTGTCTCATTAATTTCTGTTTCTTTCACAGCATCTGACCTTGGTTATTTACTTATTTAGGAGTCATTATCTAAGATAACAGACTTTCCCCACACAAAATTCCTCCCTTTGTCTTGTGTCCTCCCCCCACTTTATGGCATCTTGACTTTCACACTCTTGATAAGGACTGTCCAGAGGTTTCTGGTAGCTGGTGTTGGGAACAGTTTGAACCAAAGTCTTCCCTGTGGCCCACTTTTTTCCAAACTTAAGAAGATACATACGTGTATAAACTCTTATTTTTTTTTCTTTTTAAAATATATTTTATTGATTTTTTTGCAGAGAGGAAGAGAGAGGGATAGAGAGTTAGAAACATTGATGAGAGAGACACATCGACCAGCTGCCTCCTGCACACCCCCTACTGGGGATGTACTCGCAACCAATGTACATGCCCTTTTCAGGAATCGAACCTGGGACCTCTCAGTCCTCAGGCTGACGCTCTAGCCACTGAGCTAAACCGGTTTCAGCTAAACTCTTATTTTAAACATTTTAGATTTAGAAGATTCATAGTGGCTTTTTAAAAACAAACATTTAAAATTATATAAATTCATCTATTCTTTCTGTAAGATTTGGAAAAGGTTGATAATAGTAATATAAAAATAACCACATGATTTTACTTTTAGGGAAACTATTGTCAGTATTTCTTTCTAACATCCCCCCATTCTGGTGCCAATATCATGTGATACATAAAGTTTTAGACACCGCTAAATGTTTTTCCATTTTTATAAAAAGCTTATAATATGATAGGTTATATCATGTGGATGTGCTATATATATTCACACATTTTATAAGCTTTTTCCTTCTTTTCCAAATTCTGTTAAATTATGCAGTTTTCTGGAAGAAATAATTTTTTCCTTTTTAAAAATCTAGTTAGTTTAAAAATTCTAATTACAACTGGTAAAAGTGCTATTAGTGATATACCTACATTTCATTAATTTCTTGGTTCACTGATTCATTTAATAAACATATTTTGAAGACCAATCACATGCCAGGCAGGCATTAAGGATCTTCAAAAAGTTTACGGACTAATGCAGCAATTTCCAATCAGTGGCCACAGTAATTTTTTAAATTTATTTTTTTCCATCATCATTTACTCCTTCCCCCCTCCCCCCCATGTGCTCTTCCACCTCCTCCATCACCTCTGATCCTGAGGTCACCACACTGTTGCCCATGTACATTAGTTCTCACTTTCTCTTTCCCCCCTCAATCTCTCATGCTGTAATAGTTTATAAAACATGCAGTACCTGACTATTTAGTCAGGGGCACTGACCTCTTTTCCATTAAAAAATGACAACAGCCAACAAAACAAATAGTTGTTGAGTGTGAATGTCCTGTCTTGAGCCATAAATATATAGGTCATACAATAGAGTTGCAACTTTAAAAATATATATATATATATATTTTATTGATTTTTTATAGAGAGAAAGAGAGAGGGATAGAGAGCTAGAAACATCGATGAGAGAGAAACATCGACCAGCCACCTCCTGCACGCCCCCCACCGGGGATGTGCCCGCAACCATTATACATGCCCTTGACCGGAATCGTACCTGGGACCCTCCAGTCTGCAGACCGACGCTCTATCCACTGAGCCAAACCAGTTTCGGCTAGAGTTGCATCTTATTTGTCATGTTGCATAATAAGGTAGCATCTGATTGGTTAATTCTCGGTTCCAGAAATCTTTATATACAAATATAGGCACCTTATTTTTTAAGAATTCTCTTTGGAGCCCAGCAAATGTGGCTCAATTGGTTGAGTGTCATCCCATGTACCAGGGGGTTGCTGGTTCAATTTCTGGTCAGGGCACATGCCTGGGTTGCTGGCTCCATCCCACTCTGAAATCAATAAAAACATATTTTTAAAAAAGTCACTTTGAAGCAAAAAGGGCAGGAAATTACTATTACTATTGTTATTATTTTAAGTAAATCAATAAAATTATACCTATTTTTTTGGTCAGATTTAAAAAAATTATATTTTTATTGATTTCAGAGAGAAAGAAGAGGGAAAGAGATAGAAACATCAATAATGAGAGAGAATCATTGGTTGACTGCCTCCTGCATATCCCACTGGGGATTGAGCCCACAACCTAGGCATGTGCTTTTGATCGGAATCTAACCCAGGACCCTTCAGTCTGCAGGCTGACAGTCTATCACTGAACAATCTATCACAAACCAGCTAGGGCCTTTTTTGTCAGATTGACAAAAATATTTTTTGGTATGCTATAGACTTTTAGTAATTAGTTTATGTGTGCCAGGAGATTAAAAAAAAGTTGAAAATTGAAAAACAAATAATTACAATACAGTGTGATGAGTGCTGTGATAGAGGAAATATTCTATGAGGAAAGAGGAGGGGCATCTGTCCAATAGTAATAAAAACTAGAGGCCTGGTGCATGAAATTCATGCACTTGGGAGGTGGGGGTGGTCCTTAGCCCCACCCGCACTCTCTTGCAGTCCAGGAGCCCCCTGGGGATAAGTCAGCAGACAGACATCCTTAGCACTGCTCAGGGCTTCTGTGGGAGCACACTGACCACCAGGGGGCAGCTCCTGCATTGAGCGTCTGTCCCCTGGTGGTCAGTGTGTGTCATAGCAACCAGTCATTCTACCATTAGCCTTATATAGGATACCGTCAGGATATGGTGCATGTGAGGGAGTGGGAAAAGAGGAAACTAAGTAAGGGGACAGATGTCATTTCATGAAAGGCCTTGACTATCATCCTCAGGCCTGGGGGTACAAACATGAGCAAGGCAAAGGCCTGGAGGAAGATATTTGTAGTTATAATTTTCTCTCTCTTTTTTTCATTATTATTTTTAAAAAAATCTTTATTCATATTATTACAGATGTCCCTCTTTTTTCCCCCCCTCCGTTGCTCCCCTCCACCAGGTTCCCACCCCACCCTCTGCCCTTTCCCCACGCCCCATTGTCCTCCTCCATAGGTGCACAGTTTATGTTCAGTCTCTTCCCACATCCCCATCTCCCCTTTTCCCCGAGAATCGACAGCTCACTCCCCTTCCTTACCTCTGATTCTATTATATTCAACAGTTAATATTGTTCATCAGATTTTTAAAAAAAATTTTTTGGTTTTTAGATTCACTTGTTGATAGTTACATATTTGTTCATAGTTTTTATCTTTATTTACTTTCTCTTCCAAAACAACCCTCTTCAGCAATTCATATAATTTTGGTTTGGTGGTGATGAACTCCTTTAGCTTTTTTTTTATTGGTGAAGCTTTTTATCTGACCTTCGATTCTGAGTGATAGCTTTGCTGGGTAGATTATTTTTGGCTGTAGGTTCTTACTATTCATCACCTTGAATATTTCTTGCCATTCCCATATGGCCTGCATGGTTTCTGTTGAGAAATCAGATGACAATCGTATAGGTGCTCCTTTATAGGTAACTACCTGCTTTGCTCTTGCTGCTTTTAATATTCTCTCTTTGTCTTTTGCTCTTGGAATTTTAATTATGATTTGTCTTGGTGTGGTCCTCTTTGGATTCCTTTTGCCTGTGCGCTTCCTGGACTTGTAAGTCTAATTCTTTCACCAGGTGGGGGAAGTTTTCTGTCACTATTTCTTTCAGTATGTTTTCGATATCTTGCTTTCTCTCATCTTCTGGGACCCCCATAATTCTGATGTTGGTTCGCTTGATGTTGTCCCAAAGTTATCTTATATTATCTTCAACTTTCTGGATTCTCCTGCCTTCTTGCTTCTGCGGAGGAGTGTCTTCTGGCTCTTTATGTTCCAAATCTTTGACTTGATTCTTGCGATCTTCCATTCTGTCATTCTGTTTTTAGGACTCTGTATAATATTTTTTATTTCAGACAATGTATTCTTTATTTCTTGTTGATCCCTTATTATTTCTAGTTGATCCAATTTCATATCCTCAAAGGTCTCTTTTATTTTATCGGCTTTTTCTAGGAGATTCTTGAACAACCTTATAAGTGTGGTTTTGAACTCTATATCCAATTGCTTTTTGTCCTCCATTTCTTTCGTTTGTGATCTATTTCGTTGTCTCGACATTTTTGCAGCTTCCCTGATGGGGCAGAGTTTCAGGGTGGAGCCTACAGCCTTGGCTTCCGTCAGCCACAACCTATGCGACTACTGAGTCTCAGTATTCCTCAGGGTCCTTCAGTACTCGCTGCAAGCACCTCTGAGAGTGAGGTGCTTTTTGCCTGCTACCAAACAGTCTAGTCTCTCCCCCAACGGGCCCGGAACTGGGGTTCAGTTCAGTTGGAAGTGGGATTGGAGGTGGTGTCAGAGCAGTCTGGAGCCCCTGTCTCCTTTCTGCCAGGGCAATCCCGCGGCACAGCCAACCGTCCCTTCTCTGCGTGCAATTTGCGTGCCTCCGCGGCTCTGCCTTTCGTCGCTCCCCTGGGATTCCGCCTTACAGCCCAGGCTCCTCTGTTTGAGCCTGGGTCCCCGGGGTCTGGCCTAGAACTGGGGTTCAGAGCAGTCGGAACTGGGGCTCAGCACAGTCCGGAGCTTTTATCTCCTTCCCACTAGGGAAAGCCAGGCAGGCACTCAGCCTCCCCCTCCTCTCCGGCTTCGTCCTCTCCACGCGCGCCAAGTGTCTCCGTACCTTAGGCTTTTACAGCTCCTTCGCTCTTCCTTCTGGTTTTCTCCTTGCTTCTTGTTGTAGAATTTCCAGTCAGTCGACTTTCCTGTAGTTCTGGGTAATGTCCATTTTATATTTTAGTTGTATTTTATTGAAATTGTTGTTTGTGGCTGTGGTTGGGTGTTTACCTGTGCAGCCATCTTGGATCCTCCAAGCTAGATAATCTGGAGCTATAATTCTCACTTGTATATCAGCAGTCCTCAAATTAGTAGCTCAAGCCTAGACCTCATGCTTGAGTTCCAGATCTATATAAACCAACGGCCGTGTTGTCCTCTCTAGAATATATCTATAATGTAAGCTCGGGCAGAAGTATAGTATTCTGTACTTCAAGTTGTTGATAGGTTCTGCAATTTTAAGTGAAATGATATGTAGTTAAAGCAGTTGCCCCATAGGTTAATTGATACAAACAAGAATTAAGTTCCTATGACATTTCACCAAAATTATATAACTAAATGATGTTGAACAAAATGACTTTATTCAAGAACCTGTTATATTTCACTGCCTTTGTTCTAAGCTTTATCTGCATTGCCTAAATAGTGCTTGACAACAATTTACCAAATGATTAAATAAGTAATGATTCTGTACTGTTTCTTTCAGAGGCCTCTCACACTCCACATAAATCAAATTCATGATCTCCCTCTAACCTGCCCATCTCCTAATATTCCCTATTTCAGTGATTGGCAGCATCTATTTAATTTTATAAGCCAGGAACCTGGCTGAGTTTATCCTTGATATATCCCTGTTTCTCACCTTCCACATCCATTTTATCATCAAGAGTTAGGGAATTTTTGACACTTTTTCTCATATATCTATATCTCTCCATCTCCACAGTACCAGTCCAACCTACTATTATTTTACTTATAGTCTTGTACAATAGTAGTTTACTCTCACCATCTACTCTTGTCCCTTTCCAGTCTATTTTCTTTGCTGCTATTGAAGTCAAATAAACCCACAGAATCTGATTCTGATATTTCTGTTTGAAACCATATGCTAGGGTAAAGAACAAAATTCTTAACATAGTCTACAAGGCCCTGTGTGCTCTGGCCCTTGGTCAGACCTGTAGCCACATCTTGTGTTACTTTTTTGGACTTTCTGTGCTCTCTTCACCTTGATTTTTTAAATTCTTCCAATGGACTCTGTTTTCTCCTGCCTAAACTATGATGTATAATTTGTAGCTTTTAATATGTGTTATAAAATGGAATGTCTATTGTTAGAGAAATGAATATATCAGTACTTTTGAGTAGGTATTTATAACCCTAAAAGTGTAATGTTCTGTGCAGCATTTTCTTGAAAAGTAAACTGTCTGTAAATTATTGCAAATAAGCTCAAACACTTAGAATTATAATTTGTTCTTTCAGATTATATCACACATTTCTATTTTTCCCCTCAAGTTAGTTAAAAAACAAACACTTATGAGCTACATTTATTCTTATTTTAAAGTAAGAAAACATTTCCTGTTGTAAATTTAAGCCATTCTATTTTTTTTTTAATGCTGCAGTGTTAAGATAGGCAATAATTGTAGGAAATGCCTTAATTTAAAATAAAACAAAAATTTAGGCTTTATATGAAAGCAGTGACTTAATATGAGTGGAAGCTTCAATTCTGAAGATAGTCATCATTTTTCATAAGATTTCAAATCACCTTCTCTAATTACAAATAAAACAAATCTTGAACAGTTGCATAAGCACCAATGCTGAGCTGTGTTTCTAAGTTAACTTATTGTTTTAATCGTGAGTATCTGGGAGAGACTATTGTCCAGTTTTGTGTGCTAATTTATATTGTTGTATATTTGGTATTAAGTGTTTTATAAATTTAAAGTATTTATTGAATATATTATAGTCTGTTCTATAAAATGAGAATTTGGTTTGCTCATTTCAAATTAAAATGTTATTTAATCACTCAAATAACTTTAGCAGGTATTGTACCATATAACATGAACTTATTGTTTTTCTTTAACTTTTTTCTTTTAGTCAGTACAAAAGATTAAACTCTGTAGAAGAATGAAATCAAGTGATGGCTATTTCTTTGGAATTTGAATATGGAGGCCACAGGAACAGAAGAAGTTGACAAACTAAAAACTAAATTTATATCTGCTTGGAACAACATGAAATATAGTAAGTATTTTGATTTAAAAATTGTTTAAATCCAAAGATATATTTGAAGGTGAAGATTCCTTATTAAATCATTGACAATTGCCTAAGGTTCTCATTGAATGACATATTTCTGTAAGGAATGTAGATAAGAATGTCTCCTGAAGAAAGAACCAAATATCATCATCAACAATGTTTAGAAACTAAAGCATACTTATGTGCTCTCTTTAAAAAAAAAAAAAAAAAAATCCAAACAGAATTTATTCAGGTGATGGTAATACCTCCGTTTTTAGACTTACTTTCAGGCAACCTCGTGAACCAGGAAGTAAGCAAAATAGACTCTGAACACACAAAACAGACAGTATACAGTTCATGCACTTATAAATGAATTTCTCCTGGAAGTACCCTCAGACCCTTATTTTTTAACCTTGTTAATCTTGATTTGCAAACAAATCCAAGAAGGAAGGATCATATGGCATTTTGTTTGTTTGTTTTGTTTTTTAATTTGTTTTGTTTTATAGTTTATTTTTTTGTTTTTATTTTTTATTTTTAAAAGAATATATTTTATTGATTTTTTTACAGAGAGGAAGGGAGAGGGAGAGAAAGGTTAGAAACATCTATGAGGGAGAAATATCTATCAGTTGCCTCCTGCACACCCCCTACTGGGAATATGCCCGCAAGCAAGGTACATGCCCTTGACTGGAATGGAACCTGAGACCCTTGAGTCCGCAGGCTGACACTCTATCCACTGAGCCAAACTGGTTAGGGTTATTTGTTTGTTTTTAATTATTTCAGTTACAGTTGACTTTCAGTATTATATTAGTTTCAGGTGTACAGCAGAGTGGCTAGATATTTACATAACTTAGTTAACTTATTGTTTTAATTGTGAGTACCTGGGAGAGATTATTGTCTAGTTTTGTGTGTTAATTTATATTGTTGTATATTTGGTATTAAGTGTTTTCTAAATTTAAAGTATTTATTGAATATACTATAGTCTGTTCTATAAAATGAGAAATTGGTTTGCAATCCCCCCAGTAAGTATAGTATCATACATAGTTTATGATATTATTGACTATTCCTCATGCTGTTTTTTACATCCCCATGACTATTTTGTAACTTCCAATTTGTACTTCTTACTCCCTTTACCTTTTTCACCCAACCCCATAACCCTCTCCCATCTGGCAACCAATCGTATGGTATTTTTGAAGCTCACTTCAGACTAAAAAAAATAGGAGTTGAAGAAGCCTTCAGAAATGGAGAAATACTCAGCAGAACTAGTTTCAACAAGAAGAGAACATCATAGCCATAAAATAAAAATGATAAAATTTAGTGAAATTCCTTGATACTGCAAATTCAGGTAAAACCTGTTGGCAGTTGACTCCCAGTTCACTGGAAATCATGGCCAGCTAGCTATTTAGACAGTTATAACTTGAAAATAACATGACATTGCACTCTGAAAATTATGAACATTAATTTTTAAAGTTGAAGTCTATATATATAAAAGTGTAAGTGACCATTCGACTTGTAGTTATGATGTACACTGACCACCAGGGGGCATACACTCAATGCACAGTCATGGAAACATGGAACAGACTGATGAATATTAGAGGGAAGGGGGATGAGGAGAGGGCAGGAAGAGATTAACCAAAGACCTAATATGCATACTAGAGGCCTGGTTCACAGATTCGTGCCCTGGTGGGGTCTTTTTCCTGGCCTGCAGGTATTAGGCTGAAACCAGCTCTCTGACATCCATGAGGGGTCTTGGATTGCAAGAGGGTGCTGGCCAGGCCGAGGGAACTCTAGTGTCCATGCAATGGGCCTCTGGTATAATTTATATACTATTAGGTCTAGTAATAATTAATGTTGTTTTCTAATACTTTTTTAAATCGAATTTATTTAAACAATACAACAAAATTTAATCAACAATGTAGTTGCTGTTGTTTTCTACTACTTGTGCCCAACGCTCAAGAAGCATTTTAATCCCTCTATTGTAAAATTCTTGTGATTTTGATGCGAAAAATTCGGTCAATGTATTTTTGAGGCATTCTTCATTATTAAATTTTTTTCCAAGAAGAAAGTTTTGCAAAGAACGAAACAAATGGTAATCGGAAGGGGCAATATCAGGAGAATATGCAGGTTGAGGGAGAACTTCCCATTCCAACTGGCGCAGTTTTTCAGCAGTGATTCTTGCAGTATGCGGTCGTGTGTTATCGTGGTGAAGAATTACACCCTTCCGATTAATCAGCGCGGGTTCTTTTTCTCTTAAAGCTTGGGCTAACCTTTCCAATTGGGCACTATACACTGCACTTGTAATGGTTTGGGTAGATGGTAAAAGTTCATAATGAAGAATTCCTTTAAAATTCCACCAAACACACAACATCACTTTTTTCGCATGCAAGTCAGGTTTTGGCGCGGGCTGCGGAGCCTCATTTTTGTCCAACCATTGAGGCCGCCTTTTCAAATTAACATACAGCACCCATTGTTCATCTCCGGTAACAATTTGCTCTAAAAACGGCAAACGGTTTTGACGAGAGAGGAGCGAACTGCAAATTGTGACTCTTTGATTACGGTTGTTGTCGGTCAACTTATGAGGAACCCATTTTCCAAACTTTTGGACTTTGCCAAGTGCACGCAATTGATTGGAAATTGTTTTCTGTGAACAATTTAAAGTTGTCGCAAGCTCTTGTTGGGTAATTTGAGGATTTTGCACCAAAAGAGCTTGAAGAGCTTCTTGATCAAAATTGGACACACGGCCTCGACCACTCTTGTCATCTAACGAAAAATTTCCCTCGCGAAATTTCTCAAACCAACGCTGGCATTTTCTGGCGCTAACTGCATCTTGACCAAGAGCACTACAGATGTTTTTTGCAGCCTCACTTGCTTTTCTTCCTAATTGGAACTCGTAAAGCATGCAGTGCCGAATATGCTCTTCATCCGCCATCTTCTTAGCCCTAGTTTTGCAACAAAAACCAAACCAAACACAAACTTTTTTAAGCAAAACTTGTTAATTGCACTTCACACGTTCTGTAGATACCACGTGTTTGAAGATTATGTCAATACAAGTCAATGCCAAGCAAGATTTTAAACGAATGTTTAAAAACGACATTAATTATTACTAGACCCGATATAAAATGCACCCTTTTAAAGTGTATGTTATGAGTCAGTGGTTTTAGTATATTCACAAGGTTGTGCAACTACCATCGCTACCTAATTTTAGAATATGTTTTTAGCCCAAAAAGCAACCTCATGCCCATTAGTAGCTACTCCCTATTCCTCTATACTAGGGGTGTCGAACTCAATCAGAGAAGGGGCCAAAATCTAAAATCCAGCCTAAATCTCGGGCCGAATGGTTTACTGAACAGTCATAAACTGTCATTGTGATGGAAACGCAGCGAAGTGCAGTGATGACAGCGTGGTGCGGGCCACATTGCAAGGCCTGGCGGGACGGATTTGGCCCGCGGGTCTTGTGTTTGACACATGTGCTCTATACCTCCCTCCAGCCCCTGGGAACCACCAGTCTGTTTTCTATATCTATGGATTTCCCTATTCTGGACATTTCATGTAAATGAAATCATACAACATGTGGCCTTTTGTGTCTGACCCTTTTCACTTAATGTTTTCAAAGTTCACCCATGTTGTAGCATGTGCAATATATATCAGTACTTTATTCCTTTATATGGCTGAATGATATTTCATTGCATGACTATACCACATTTCTTTACCCATTCATCAGTTGATGGACATTTAGGTTATTTCTATTTTTTTGGAATATGAATAGAGTTGCTCTGAACATTGTGTACAGGTTTTATGTGAACATGTTTTCTGTTGTCTCAGAGTAGAATTTCTGGATCTTATGTTAACTTTTTGAGGAACTGCCAAACTTTTTCAAAGTGGCTGCACCATTTTACATTCCCACCCTTAATGTTTGAGGGTTTGAATTACTTCACATCCTCACCAACACCTTGTCCATCCTTTTATTAGAGCCATCCTAGTGGTTGTGAAGTATCTTACTGTGAGTTTGGTTTGCATTTCTTTGATGAACAATGATGTTAAGCATATTTTCATATACTTATTGGCCTTACTTGTATATATTCTTTGGAGTGAATATTCCAAAGATTCTTTGTGCATTTTAATTGGGTTGTCCTTTTGTTATTGAATTATATACTCTAGTTAAACATCCCTTAGCAAATACATGATTTGTAATATTTTCTTCTTTCTTCCTTCCTCCCTCTCTAAAATCATTAAAAACATATTCTTGGGTAAGGATTAAAAATTCTTTTATACCATAAAAACATTGTTACCTATTTGAAAGTAAATTAAAATTATTTTTTCTCTCTCATGTTCTTTAAGTGGAATGAATGTAGTTAAAATAAATATTTTTAGTTCATTGTCCAAATATTTTACTACTTTTGCAAAAAATGTACATCTATAGTTGATAATTGATGATTTGAAATTAAAGAAAATGTTGCTAGACTTTTAGTGCATAACCCTTTAATTGCAAAACAATTTTTTTCTCATTTAGGTTGGGTGTTGAAAACAAAGACGTATTTTAGTAGAAATTCTCCTGTATTATTACTTGGAAAATGTTATCATTTTAAATGTGAAGGTAAGTGCTAGATTTGTAACCCATTTAAAAATATGTAGAAATTCAATATGTAACTGTTTTCACTGTTTTATTTCTAAATCTACTTTTGGCGCATTTTTGTTGCTTTTTACTTCTATTTTAAAAACTGTGGTAAAATATAACATAAAATTTACCTTTTAATAATTTTTAAGTTCAATGGTATTAAACTTTCTTAAGGTTGTGATGCCATTACCACCATTTATCTCCAGAACTCTTCATTTGTAAAATAATGAAACTCCATACCCATTAAACAATAAGTCATTCCTCCCTTAACCTCAATCCCTAACAGTCACCATGTTTTGTATACTATAGATGTGCTGGTGATGTATTTTTCCAACTTTTTTTTTTTTTTTTTTATTAATATATTTTATTGATTTTGTACAGAGAGGAAGAGAGAGAGATAGAGAGCTAGAAACATCGATGAAAGAGAGAGTCATCGACCAGCTGCCTCTTGCACACCCCCTACTGGGGATGTGCCCGCAACCAAGGTACATGCCCTCGACTGGAATCGAACCCGGGACCTTCCAGTCCCCAAGCCGACGCTCTATCCATTGAGCCAAACCGGTCTCGGCTATTTTTCCAACTTTTATGTCTCTGAAAAAGTATATTACTTTCAATTTTTGAAAGGTATTTTTTGCTGGGTATAGAATTCTGGGTTGATGCTTTTTTTTCTTGCAGTAGCTTTGAAGATTTTGCCTCACTATGTTCTTGCTTGTTTTGTTTCCAATGAGAAATCTGATGTCATCCTTATCTTTCTTTGTACATAATATCCTTTTTTTCCTTGACAGCTTTTAAGATTTTTTTTTTTTTTTTTACCACTAGTTTAGAATAATTTGATTATGATGTGCATTGGTATAGTTTTATTCATGTTTCTTGTGTTTGCGTTTTTTTGAACTTCTTGGGCTTGTTGGTTTATAGTTTTCATCAAATTTAGCCATGTTGTCTTAAAATACTTTGTTTTCCCCTCTATTCTCCTTCTGGGTCTCCATATATACCTACTCGGTGGAGCAAAAGTGGGTTTATTGTTGTTCATATGAAATAGCCTATATAATAAAAGGCTAATATGCAAATTGTCCCCTTGACTGGGAGTTCTACTGGAGTTCGACCAGGAGGCAGGGCTGGCTGGCCAACCGTCCATGGCCCCTTCTCCCAGCTGGGCTGGCCAGACCCGTGCATGAATTTGTGCACCAGGCCTCTAGTAATACAATAATGAATAAATAATAACAAGAATAAACTCTGTTTCATGTACCCACAATTGTAAATTTACTTTGTCCTCCCCTCCTGTGTGTGTGTGTGTGTGTGTGTGTGTGTGTGTGTATAATTAAATTAAATATATCTGTGAAACTAAAACCTGAGTTGAAAAAAATTTTATCCACAAAGAAATTAGCTTGAAAACTTGTTCCTTAAGACTGGTGTGATGATGCATTTCCCCCCTTTTTGGGGGGTAGGAAAGAGAATGAATTATATACAAAAATAATGGAGGAAAAAATATATGATGGGGAAAATCTGATAAAAATCAATTAAACTTAAGTGCAGATACACTCCAATGCAAGTCGGGAACAAAATGTTAACTTCTTCCATTAGTAAGTTCCAAAGTAGTATGCATCATTTTAGAACTCTATGTCATAAAAATATACTTTTTGTTTTTCTAGAAACACCAGTAAAAAGTACCTCTCCTTTTCATTATATTCAACAATGTCTTAACAACAGAAATCAAGAAAATAACGACAAATGCTTGTTTCTGGGATTTCTTATTTGCTAACTGGCTTTCCCTTCATATACTCTTCTGAGATTATAAATTCATATTTAGGTCCTAGAAATTAATATATAATGGACACAAGTTTCTTAACCTGATCACTGAAGAAGACAATTAGTTGACTGAAATTAGGTATGGCTAGAATGCCTTTTAGCATAAGGGGGTCTGTTACTCATCCCTTGTCAACCTAGTTGTATTCACCATTGGACTGTGTTCTAAGGTTAGGCTGGTTGGCTGAGCTGTCATCCAGAAATACTGTTGAGCATGAGCTATACTTTTTAGTAAGACTCCCAGGAGATACATGAAGGGGAAGGGAAATAGAAGAAAATGTCACAGTAAGTTAAACCTATAAAAGTGTGGTTTTTCCTTAGTTAAAATGTCAATCGATTAAGCATTGTAATTTTTCTTATGCTCCATGAACTGCTTGAGTGTGATATCCTGTGAAGCTCTATAGTAAACCCATTAGATACTCTAACTTCCACAGATGAGATTTGAGGAATGGGTTATAAAATGCTGCCCTTGATATAGCACCTATAATCAAACCTGGCAGACACCTATTATAAATACACTATATAATAATGTGAGAAGTTTAGAGTAAGATTTTAGTATTTTATTTTCTTAAGCAATAAAAAACAGCTGCAATTTTCTATTTCTACTATTCACTTTCTACAATAAAATGTAATGCTTTATATAATATTGAAGGAAGAGGGTTTTATTGCAGTAAATGAAAGCCAATAATGAATATTTGTTCAGGAGACAGTGTGACAAAACAGATGTGCTCGAGGCAGAGGTGTGTGAGTGCTGGGCTGCCCATTCACTAACAAGCTGGAGGGGCCAAAGGTGTCTCTGGGCCCCAGTTTTCTCATCTGGAGAATAAAAGAGTTTTATAAAATTCAGATCCAAAGAAACAGATAAAACAACTTTAACACATTAACTCTCACTTCATGTTTAAATAAGATAATCATTACACTACTCAAGGAAGACCCTCAGAGAATACTTTTTATTCACTTTTAAATGTTATTAATTTTATTCTCTAAGTTATTTAATACTCATTCTCATCCTGTCTCACTCATGCTGCTCCTCCCCCCAAATGCCTCCCAATTTACCTCTCAGACATCTTTGCCAGTAGCCACACTATACAGTCACGTAGCTACCACTTGTTACAAGGTATTAACTGCTTTCAGGGCATCCCTCTCACAAAAAAAGTAAGCTTCTCCAGGGAAGAGAGGATTCAGACTTCTCCCCTACCTCCAGTTGCTGAGCACTCACAGCTGTCAGTGAGTGTTTGACAAATGATTTATTTATTATTATTTTTTCATTTTTTTTATTAAGGTATTGTGTGTGTACATATCTTACCATTGATTTTATTAAGGCATTATATGTGTACATATCTTACCATTGCCCCCTCCCCACCCCTCTCCCATACATGCCCTCATCCCCCAGAGTTTTGGGACCATTGATTATGCTTATATGCATTCATACAGGTCCTTCGGTTGATCTCTTATCTTCCCCACATCTCCCTAACTTTCCCAATGTAATTTGACAGTCTGTTTCAGTGTTTCCCAAACTTCTCTCATGATAAGAATCACCTGAATCCCAACTAAGACGTGCTAAACTAGAATTTTTGGGAACATATAGGTAAAATTGTATACTTAACTAGTGAGAGCTCCAACCATTTAATGATTCGCTGAACAGCTACCAGAGTCATGCAGTAGAGCTCCATGCAGTGCATGGAAGTATATCCTGGAGCGCTCTCTAGATGTCAAGCTCAGTTTCAGGAGTTTTATGTCATTACTTCTCTTTAGGACTTTTCTATATTTTCTAAGTCTTTTTCATCAAATGATTATTAACATTCTTACCAGAAAAAGCAGAGGAAAGATGTTGCTCAGAGATTTTTTCCCACATAATATTGCCAATTCCTTCCTTATTCACTCATCAGGGGGAGGGGGAAAGAAGGGGTAACTTGAGAGAGAATCTTTTATTTATTTATTTTTATTTATTTAATATATTTTATTGATTTTTTTACAGAGAGGAAGGGAGAGAGATAGAGAGTTAGAAACATCAATGGGAGAGAATCATCGATCAGCTGCCTCTTGCACACCCCCTACTGGGATCGAACCCGTGACCCTTCAGTCCACAGACCGACATTCTACCACTGAGCCAAACCAGCTTCGGCGAGAGAGAATCTTTAGCCAAAAAATTAGGAAAGCTCATAGTGTCATAACATAAAAGGTTGTATGAAGTTGATGAGCAATCATAAAATTGTATCACAGGACTTTAGTGTCTTTATTGTGTTACGGATACTACCATCAGTTAGATATATTGATACCCTGTTTCCCCAAAAATAAGACAGTGTCTTATATTAATTTTTTCTCCCAAAGTTGCGCTAGGTCTTATTTTCAGGGGATCTCTTATCTTTCCATGTGCTAGGTCTTATTTTCGGAGGATGTCTTATTTTTGGGGAAACACGGTAGGTAAAGGCAAGGTAGTAGAAAACTTCTTTTAAGTTTGACAAATTTATACTAGGTTCTTAGGAATAGCTCTTTAAAAATGACTTAGAAGAAATCATGTTGCAGCCTTAGAAGAACAAGGCAGAGCATCATTCATCTGTAATTTTGTGTAACCAAATAATTCAATTCTCCATTGTAGAAAAGCCAAAATGTTTTACACATAAAGTAGGTATTTCTTAGTTTCCAGGATAACTAATAGAAATTGTCTGAAATAAAGACATTAAAAGCAAACCTTCATTGTGCTTGTACTTTATATTTTAGTGCTATGACCTTGTTTCTATGGAAATTTGATAATAGGCAAATGCTGAAATTGAGGTTTCTTATATCCCTTTATTGAATGTCTCCCCCAAATTAAAAACAAATTGAAACGAAAGTTTTACTATCATGTTGAACATAAAAAGGTAAATTCTGTACTCACAAACTCTGTTAACTGTTTTGACTTAACACTTTTTATCAGAATGCTTAATCCTTACCTGCTTTCTTACCAACTTCTCCTAAAGTTCTGTTCAGGGCAATTAAAAGTCATTGGGACAAACTCTTTAACATATATCAGCTTGTTTGCCTGGTAAATTCATGCTATTTTATGATGTCATTCTTTTTACTCTTATTCATTATAATGAATTTATGGACAGGATTGAGAGGTAGGTGTTGCCTCTGAAGTATATACAATAATTTTGAATGGAAATGTTCAAAACTAGGGTAAATTAAGATAAACTCGTTTTGTGGAGGAATTGTAAAACATGAGCTGCATTCTAAAGAGCTTTTAAAGCATCACAAGAACTGAATTTGGCATATCTATCACCTCCATGTCAGCTTCTGTTCAGTAGCTGTGTTACACAGTCATTTGAGATCTAGCTCTAAGTCTTGGCTTCTTCATTAGCAATAGAGGGTAACTATACATGGGCCTTATTTGTAGTTAGTTAGAAGGGTCAAATGAGATATACATGAGAGTGAGTTGTAAATCTTTTATTATTATTATTTTTTACAAAAGTACTTGGACATTTTAATGAACTTCCCTCCAAGTAGCTTCCAGCTACCAGGCCACAGGCCCCACCAACACCCTTAATCTTCTCCTCGGCTCTTCTGCTGAAGAACTTGGCCTTCACAGTGACAGGCTGCTTTGGGAGCCTTCCCTTCCTCAGAACTTTGTAGTAGCCGAGTGCACCACATCAATGATGGGAGCAACTCTGGTCTTGCTTTTGGCAGCATTTACCAGTGTCTGCTCACTGACCAGGGCCCAGTTTATCAAGGTTGACAGTTGGGCAGAAGTTCTGGTTCCTCTTGAAGTGGTAATGCCTCATACCAACTTCCCCAAAGCAACCTGGGTGATATTTGTCGAAGTTGATCCTGTGATGATGCAAGCCACCAGCATTACCGTGACCCCCGGGTGCTTTCGGTGCTTGCCGACACAACCGTGCCGTGGCTCACACGGCCCCGAAGGTTTCAGGTCTTTCTGAGCCTGGATGGCATGTCAGTGGCAAGAGCGAGTTGTAAATCTTTTTAAAAAAATTATACAAAGGCCCTATTTTGGTTTCTATCACTATCATCTACCAACTGGTTTGTAAAATCACTCAGGCTTATCGTACAGAACCAAGAATAACAGAAGTTTTTACAAATAATTACCGGTATTTGCTTTTTGTTTAAAGGCATAATTCTCATAATTAGTTCAGTTTTTCACAATGCTGTCTTAAAAAAATTCTGAAAAAAATAGTACTTTCTATTTATTGTACAAAGCCATGTTCCATCTGGGTGAACTCATAGGCTTAATCTAGCTTTTAATGAAATGAAGAGCTTAACTAAAGTTTAAATAGAAAAAGAGCTATTCTATATTTCCTCTATGAAATCAAATAATCTCTGGCATTTAAGTGAGACAAATGGGGCTTTAACATCTTTATGACAATGTTTTTTACTTAAAAGAACACAGTCTAGCCACATTGTTACCCATAATTATTTTAATTCAAACATTTTCTCTCCTTTTCCTCTTTTCTCCTTCTCTTCCCTCTTCTCGACCCCCCCCCCCCTTCAACAACAACACTTTAGAACTTTTACCTCAACACTTCAAAAAAAATTTTTCCCCCCATTGATTTGAGAGAGAGGATGGCAGAAGGAGAAAGAGAGAGAGAGAAAAAAAATCAATGATGAGAGAATTTTTGACTGGCTGCCTCCTGCAGGATCCCTACTGGGGATCGAGCTCGCAAACCAGCCATGTGCCCTGACCCGGAATCAAACCGACCTCCTGGTTCATAGGTTGTCTCTTTGAGCCAAGCCAGCTGGGCTTACCTCAACACTCTTGAAGTTGAACAGGATTCTATCCACAGGAGGGGAGAGGAGAGAGGGAGCCATGGAGACAAGTATTCTTGTGGAGGATCTGGCATTTAATGCCCCAAACTTTATATTACAAATTAAAGTCTAAATTTGTTTTCTTTTTTGAAAAAAAAAATTTTTTTTACACCAATAGTCTCATGAACACAATACCTTTCTTTTAGAACAGTCAATATAAAAGAGGAGTCTGTTAAATCACTGAAGTAAGACTAAAACATATTTGTTTAAAAGTGAAAATTTTAAAGTAATCAGAACTCCGTGGATTCTCCTTTGGGTAAAAAAACAAGCAAGCAAACAAAAAACTTGTTCTGCAGCCCTGGCAGGCACATTTCACATCATTCAGTTACTTTATATTTTCTTTCCCACAATTTTCTTGCCTTCTGTGTTCAAATTATAGTTGGAACAAATAAGGTAGCTTTTGTCTGAGACTCTGAAAGCAGCTCACTTAACACCATACAGCCTCTCCCATGCCAGTCTCTATTTTGAACTTAAATTACAAACCCTAAATTGTTTTCATGTGAATTGTCTTGACTATCAACTCACTTAACAGGTGGGAGCACAGCTACCACCAATCCCTTAACTTGATTCCTTCACTTAGGTACCACCTGGATAGGTAACAATGGATAAATACTCCCATGTTGGTATATTAAAGTTTTTATAGAGAAAGGAAAAAAAAATATACCGCAAAGTCTTCATATAGTCCCACCAGACCTTAAATAGAGCTATAAATTGGAAAGACTAAAAACTGGAGGGTGTCAGGCAGGTTTGAAAATGAAAATAGGGCAAAGAACTGGGCTTTCAGGTAGTTAAGAAACTGGCTAGACACAACGGGGAAGGAATTAGGGGTGGGAATGCCAGGCATAGCCTGTGTTGGTCCCTGGTCCTGCCCTGGGAAAGCCAGCTCCAGGCAAGAAGGAGCCTGAGTGGTTAGAGAGCACTGACTTTCTCCCGGATAGGGAATGCAGGAGGAGGAGGAGGTTTGTGGAGGAAGGTGACTTTTGGCTCTGTTATGGGGAACACCGAAGTAGAGCTCTCTGGTTGAAAGTTCGTTATAAATTGATTTTGGCTAAGTTTGTTAGGTGACATCCCAACTTACATTGTCAAAAACAGCACACATTAAATCAAACACACAAAAAAGCCATTAGAGAAATGTCTTAAAGTTAACATACTAATGCCACATTTTTTGTGATTGTTTTCACAGAGCAATTTGGAATCTGGTTTTAGTAAATGAGGCATTTTATGTAAAATAAAACTTAAATAAAAACATTTAAAATTGTATTTTTATTATGGTATATAAAAAGTTATTGAAGCCATGGGTATAGAAGTGATTGCTTTGACATATTTTTCTTAAAATCTGAAAAAATTTCAGCCAGTTTTAATTACAGCCACCCTCCATTTATCCTGTTCTTTCTTTTTGTATCTCTGATAAATGGCTCTGTTAGATTTTTCTCATGTCTCTGAAATTCTTTGGTCATATTTACTATTACTTTGTCTCTCAGTGCTATGTCTTCAATAATTTATTTAGTTCTTCTGGTTCTTTAATTATCTCCTGAGCTGTGTATAATTAATCCTTCACTAAGCTCCTGTTTTTAGTTATTATAGCTATTATATATTTTTATTTCTAGTAGTTCCATTGGGTTTTCTTTCCCATGTACTTGGTCAATTTTAATAGTATCTTTTCTGTTATCTGTCCATCTTTCAATACCTTCCCATTTTTTAAATAAATGCATATCTAATTTACCCCTCATCTGCTAAATATCTGTGCTCCTGAGGTTTTGTTTTGTAATTTGCTTAAATTCTGATTATTTCTCATATTAGCTTGTCTAATTGTGATAGTCAGCCTTGACTAAGCCCTCAGTATTACCAGGAATTCTCTTCTGTTTGCTTTATTAACTTTCCTATTTTTTTTGTAATGGATTTTTGTCAGACATTCTTAAAAATGTCTCCAGTTTTTTAAAGTTCTCCAGTCTCCTCTGTCATAAAAAACAACAACAAAAAAAACCAAAGCAAACAATAAAAAAATAGGTTTTTCCTTTGGTTCCATATATTTTACATTCATCTGACAAATGTTTATTGCACATCTACTATGGACTGAACTCTGTGGCAGGTGCTGAAGATTCAGGGCAGCACAAAATAAACATATTCCTTCTCTTTGGCCCTGGCCAGGTAGCTCAGTTGGTTAGATCATTGTCCCAAAAGCCAAGGTTGTGGGTTTGAAATCCGATCAGGGCACATACAGAAAACAGCTAGTGAATGCCTAAATAAGTGGAACAATAAATTTCTCAAATTAATACATAAAAATTTAAAAAACATATATTCCTTCTATTCTAGTATACTTGAAACCTGGAGGGATGCAAAAGTAGATTTAAAAAAAAACAGTATATAGTTATGCCTTGCATAATCATGTTCCAGTCAGTGATGGACCTCATATATCTGATACATGGTGGTCCCTTCCTCCTATATAATAAAGAGGGAATATGCAAATTGAATGTCATGCCATCACAAAGATGATGGCGCCCATAGCAGAGGCTGAGTTCCCATAATGATACCTAACTAGCAATCAGCAGAGATGTGAGGCTGTGCCTCCGCCTGATGGGGCTTGACAGGAGATCTCAGACTGTGTCCCCAGCCCCAATGCCAGGGCAGGGGACCTTAGGCCGCGCCCCTCTCCCGGACGGGCTTGGTAGGGGACCTGAGGCTGTGCCCCCCTCCTGGCGCCAGGCCAGGGGACCTGAGGCTGTGCTGTCCCCAACCTGTGGTGCTTGACAGGGGATCTCAGATTGTGCTCCCCTGCCCGGCGGGACTTGATGGGGGATCTCAGGCTGTGCCCTCTGCCTGGCGGAGGTTGACAGGGGATCTTGGGCCATATCTCCCACCTGGTGAGGCTTGATGGGGACTTCAGAGCACATCCCCTGCTCTGGCCCAGGCTGGGGGACCTCAGGCCGTGCCCCCCGACCCTGGCACCGGGCCGGGGACCTCAGGCTTCGCCCCAGCCCAGTGGGGTTTGATGAGGGACCTCAAGGCATGCCACTTGCCCTGGTGCTGGGCCGGGGGAACCTCAGGCCATGCTGCCCACCCTGGTGCCAGGCCGATGAACCTCAGGCCGTGCCCCCCTCCCCAGCGCTGGGCCAGGGGACTTGAGGGTGCACTGGGAGACCTGGGGCTGTGCCCCTGACCCTGCAGGGCTTGACGGGGGACCTGAGGCTGTGCCCCCTGCCTGGCGGGGCTTGAGTAGAGTGGGGCCAGCCGGGTCTGGATCTTGCCTAATGGGGGTGGGTCTGGCTGGGGCTGGGTCCTTGTGATTTTGAGGTGCCAGGAGTGGGCGGGGACTTGACTCAGCCCCGTGGTGTGCCCCAGACTCTGACAGGAGGAAGATTTTCATATCTATTTTACTAATTTTCTTTCAACTCTGACACTTCTATTATAGAGAAAGGGCAAATAGCAATATTAAAATATTTCCCCTAATTAATCCCCTTTTAATGTGCACAAATTTCGTGCACTAGGCCACTAGTAAGATTATAATGGAGGTGAAAAATCCCTATTGTAAATTGTATTAAAGTATAACATACCATTATGTATAGTACAGAATACTGGACAATGATAATAAATGACTATGTTACTGGTTTCTGTATTTCCTGTATTATATTTTTAATTGTTATTTTAGAGAATACTCTTTCTACCTATAAAATTTTTTTGCTGTAAAACGATGTCATGTTAGGCTACCAGAAGCTTTCTATATTTTGTGTTTACTACATCTCTTGATTGCATGATTTTCTCATACTTTATTTGACCTCGTGTAGTTTTGTAGAGTAACATGCTGTACAGGTTTGTAGCCAAGGATCAATAGGCTATACCATTTAGCTTAGGTATGTAGTAGGCTATATCATCTAGGTTTGTGTAAATGTACTCTGATGTTTGCACAACTACAAAATCACCTAACCATACACGTCTAAGAATGTGTTCCATGCATGACTGCAGATATAATTAAAATTGTGACAAAAGAAAATCAGTTAGATAGTGGAAAGTTAACAGGAAAACTAAGTTCATTTAGTACTAGCAGTTTTCCAATGATATTGAGAGTAAATATTGAGAGGAGTCTAGATCTTAAGATAATAAGGAAGTAACTACTTCTAAGTAGGAGGTTAGGAACTATATGTTTGGCAAGCCACAGGATGAGGTGTGAGAGTTACTAGAAACTATTGTATCAAGTTTTAAAGTTAAATGTCTCTAAAGTGGAAATTTTGGGCATATTTTTAATGCCATGTTCAATTTCCAGGCATTTTATTTTTAATTAACTTTAACCTCTAACATTGAGAGGTATTCATTGATAATGGGGCTTGGCTTTTATTCTTTTTATTATTGTTGAAACTACATGCTGCAACTTAGCTCCTTTAAGCTGAATATATATATATATATATACACATATACACATACACACACACACACACACACACACACACACTAAAGGCCCAATGCTTGAAACTTGTGCAAGGGGCTCAGCCCTCACAGCCCTAGCTGCCTTGGCTGGCCTTGCAGCCCTGGCTTTGTCTGGAAGGTTGTCCAGAAGGTCATCTGGATGCATGTTCTGCCGTTTGGTCTAATTGGCATATTAGCTCTTTATTATATGGGATATATTATACTAGAGACCCATTGCATGGGATTCGTGCACTGGTGGTGGGTGTGGCCTGTGGGGATCTGTCTGTTGTGGTAGCGCTGCTCATCCCTGTCAGCTAGTGATGCTCCCACTGTGGGAGCACACTGACCACCATGGGCAGCTCCTGCATTGAGCTCCTACCCCTTGGTGGTCAGTGCACATCATAGCAACTGGTTGACCAGTTGTTCTAGTCATTCCACTATTTTGTCGCTGGGCTTTTGTTATTGGGTGATTGTGATTTTTTCAAAATGGCCTTAAAGAATAGGTGCAGAAAGGATGAGGAATAAAAGCATGATAAAACTACTTGAGCAGCTAAAACCGGTTTGGCTCAGTGGTAGCGTGTCGGCCTGTAGACGGAAAGGTCCCGGGTTCGATTCTGGTCAGGGGCATGTACGTTGGTTGCGGGCACATCCCCAGTAGGGGGTGTGCAAGAGGCAGCTGGTCGATGTTTCTCTTTCATCAACCTTTCTAGCTCTCTGTCTCTCTCCCTTCCTCTCTGTAAAAATCAATAAAATATTAAAAAAAATTTTTTTTTTAAAAAAACAACAAAAAAACTATTTGAGCATCTTCTTGAAAGGTATTAGAAATTGAACTCCTTGGAATTGAGAGTTGTAGGCAGATTTATCTACCCACCATCCACCCACCCAAACCAACCAGCATTTATTGTGCTGCATTTTCAGGTTGTAAAGATTATTAAGACCCTCTCTCGGAGTAATCAAAGGATGTTAGTTCATTTTTAACACTAGTGTTTTATAAAATACTATTGGCCTGGTGCATGAAATTCGTGCAAGGGGGGGGGGGTAGGATAAGTTTCCTTCAGCCCAGCCTGCACTGTCTCCAATCAGACATCCCTCCCATAGTCTGGGACCGCTGGACCCCAACCATTCATCTGCCTGCCTGCCTGATCCTCTGCCTGCCTTCCTGATCGCCCCCAATGGCCCTCCCCTGCTGGCCTGATCTCGCCCCTAACTGCCACTGCCTTGGCCCCCATCACCATGGCTTTGTCCAGAAGGAAGTTGGAGGTCCGGAAGATGACTGGTTGACTTGGTATAATTAGCATATTACCCTTATATTAGAATAGATTGGGAAAACAGTGACCATAGTTTTCACATAGAAATTATATGGTAACCAATTTGAAAAAGTCTTTAAAAATGATATATATGGTTACAACAATTTAAAAAAAATTATATTTCTACATAAAAGGATAACTATAAGAATTTTATATTTTTACTCTATATCTTGGTTTTGATTTTATAATTTGAGTTAAATATTCATGACAGTGAATACAGTGTGCACATTTTATTTGATTTTAAGTTCAAACACATTTTTATGTATTGATAATTATGATATTTTTGTTGCAGACCTCATTTTAGAGAGCACTAATGTCTATATCCTGAGCCAAATGAGGCAAAAAGAAAAGATATATTTATATTATTCCCTCATAAAAGAGTCAATTATGTTTGGACTATAGGATATTATTATTAACAATGATATCACTGATAATATCTTATGTTAGTGCTAGAGTATACAAAACATTCAAAGTTCATTCTCATTTGATTTTCAGAATAGTCTGATTAGGATGAATAAGATTTATCTTCATTTAAATAGAAAAATAGATTAGAAAAATTGTGACATACTCTGTAGCATATGGATAATAGTGGCATATAATACCGTTATTGACATCTCAGCATATGTTTTGACCATAATTTATATTTTTATTTTGCAGATGAAAATAAAATGTTACCTGCAAGATCAGGATGTACAATAGAAGATCATGTGATTTCGGGAAATGTAGACGAATTTCGTAAAGATTTTATTTCAAGAATATGGCTGACCTATAGGGAAGAATTTCCTCAAATAGAAGGCTCATCTCTGACAACAGACTGTGGTTGGGGCTGTACATTACGAACTAGCCAGATGCTATTGGCTCAAGGACTCATACTGCACTTTCTTGGTAGAGGTAAATCAAATCTCTGTTTTTTTTGTTTTGTTTTGTTTGTTTTTTAATTTGAATGCCAGCTTTTAAACTGTATACAGTTCCCTGTGGTTAATTTCTTGACTCCCTAATGTCTTCTAAAGTTGAAACTAATCTAACATATTGCATCTTTATTGAAGTGGGTCAGGTATGGCTTTTTATAATTCCCCTTTTAAAAACACATGTGGAACATAACCTATTATTCTTGGCTACTACTTGAATTAAGTAAGTTTAATTTTTAGTAGCCTTTGTTTTGGTGTGGTTATTACTTAATTACTAGAGGACTGGTGCACAGTTTCATTCACCAGAGAGGTCCCTTGGCCTGGCCTGCACCCTCTTGTAATCCAGGACCCCTTGGGGGATGTCGGAGAGCTGGTTTTAGCCCAATCCCCACAGGTCAAGTCGAGGGACCCCACTGGTGCATGAATCCGTGTACCAGGCCTCTAGTTAGCATATGACTTTTGGTTAATCTCTTCCCACCCTCCCTTCTCCCCCCTTCACTCTGAGATTCATCATTCTGTTCCACGTTTCCATGCCTGTGGTTTCCGCTCCTGCATTGAATGTCTGCTTCCTGGTGGTCAGTGTGTTGCCATAGCTACTGGCTAGTTGGCCAGTCAGCCAGTTGCTTAGGCTTTTATATATTATAGATTTTTAAAAATATATTTTATTGATTTTTTACAGAGAGGAAGAGAGAGGGATAGAGAGTTAGGAACATCAATGAGAGAGAAACATTGATCAGTTGCCTCTTGCACACTCCCTATTGGGGATGTGCCCACAACTAAGGTACATGCCCTTGACTGGAATCGAACCTGGGACCTTTCAGTCCTCAGGCTGACACTCTATCCACTGAGCCAAACCGGTTTCAGTTATATATAGATTTTTGATTGAACTCTCTGGATTATCTCCAGTTCAGTAAATCCTGGGCAGGTCAATAGCAGTGACTTTGAGCAGATAGTTAATATTTTTACATTTAAATTTACATTATTGTAACAAATTTTACACTGCTTTCTTTATTTTCTCTCCATATATCAATAATACTTTAAAATTATTTTTATCTTTATAGATATGATTGTAATCAGTTAAACTGATTAGGCATTTCTTTTCTTTTTCTTTTTTTAAAATATATTTTTATTGATTTTACACAGAGAGGAATTGAGGGATAGAGAGTTAGAAACATCGATGAGAGAGAAACATCGACCAGCTGCCTCTTGCACACCCCCCACTGGGGATGTGCCCGCAACCAAGGTACATGCCCTTGACTGGAATCGAACCCGGGACCTTTCAGTCCCCAGTCCCACGCTCTATCCACTGAGCCAAACCAGTTTCAGCTGATTAGGCATTTCTTAATAAGGTCATTATACTTAGTCTTTTAGACTCTCAAAAATGTTATTGATACCTAACTTACATATATCTTTTTTTTCTAGTGTTCTACCTTCCTTACCTTTCCTATTAGTACATTTTTTAACAATGTGTACATTTGTAGGAGGATTTTAGTTTACCATTTTATGCTATTCTATATGGTTACTAAGTGCTGTCATTTTTTGTTAGTTTTTCTGAATGGATGGCAAATATTTAGTTACCTTTTTATAGGGATTATTGATGAGATCATGTAGAGCAGTGGTTCTCAATCTTTCTACCACAACTCCTTAATACAGTTCCTCATGTTGTGGTGACCCCCAACCATAAGATTATTTTTGTTGCTACTTCATAATTGTAATTTTGCTACTATTAATGAATCGTAATGTAAATATTAGGTTGAGAACTGCTACGGTAGCAGGATTGCCTAAGACCATCAGAAAACACAGATATTTACATTACGATTCATAACAGTAGCAACGAAAATAATTTTATGGTTGTGGGTCACCACAACATGAGGAACTGTATTAAAGGGTCCAGGCATTAAAAAGGTTGAGAACCACTGATGTAGAGAATGTTTATTCAAAAGTGATATGAATAATGCAAGGAAGAAGAATTTTTAAACTCTGGGATGGATTTATTTGTAGTCTTGTGAAATCAGGGGCAAGAATTGAAAAAAAAAAAAGCATATCCAGAATTGTCTATGTGTGCCTGAGTTTGCTATTTGCCCCCCCCATCTCTCTCTCTCTCTCTCTCTCTCTCTCTCTCTCTCTCTCTCTCTCTCTCTCTCTCCCTCTCTCTCTCTCTCTCTCTCTCTCTCGCTTTCTTTTTTTGGAGGAGGTCTTTCTTTTCTTTTTTTTTCTTTTTTTTTTTTTAAAGTATATTTTATTGATTTTTTACAGAGAGGAGGAGAGAGGGATAGAGAGCTAGAAACATCGATGAGAGAGAAACATCAACCAGCTGCCTCTTACACACCCCCTACCGGGGATGTGCCCGCAACCAATGTACATGCCCTTAACCGGAATCGAACCTGGGACCTTTCAGTCCCCAGACCGATGTTCTACCACTGAGCCAAGCCGGTTTCGGCTGGAGTCTTTCATTTTATGATTCCCCCCCCCCCCCCCCCCCGTTTTTATGTAATACAGTCCAATTTTAGAAATTATAGAAACTATAGAAGAGTCCAGAGAATAATATTGCTACTCAAAAATAAGCATTATCGATATATTGACCTATTTTTCCACTCATACCTTTATTTGCCTTTTTAAAAAAGTGTACTTATTTATTTATAGTATGTTTTTATTAATTCCAGAGAGGAAAGGAAAGGGAGAGAGAGAGAAACATCAATGATGAGAGAGAATCATGGATCAGATGCCTCCTGCACTTTTCCTTCTGGGGATCGATCTAGCCCGCATTCTGGGTTATGTGCCGTTATCATGTGCCTTGACTGGGAATTGAACCATGATCTTCTGGTTCATAGGTTAGCTAACACTAAAGCACTGAGCCAAACTGGCTGGATTTTATTTGCTTTGTTTTTTTTGTGTGTGTGTGTGTTTTTTTTAATTTATTATTGAAAGTATTACATATATCCCTTTTTTTCCCTCCATTGCCATCTCCTTTTAAAATCAATTTTATTGAGATATAATCTACATGTCATAAACTCACTCATTTAAAGGGAACAATTCAATGATTTTTAGTAGATTTACAGAGTTCTGCAACCATCACCATAATCTAATTTAGGACAATTTCATCATCCCCTAAAGAAACCTCATATCTATTAGTATCTACTCCCAATACACTTCTGTTCTTT
Source organism: Pipistrellus kuhlii (assembly GCF_014108245.1). Taxonomy (NCBI): domain Eukaryota; kingdom Metazoa; phylum Chordata; class Mammalia; order Chiroptera; family Vespertilionidae; genus Pipistrellus; species Pipistrellus kuhlii. The sequence continues at coordinate 153,816,126 of NW_023425515.1, read as the reverse complement.
ATGCAGTTATTAATCTATCATACTTTCTGTTTCTATAAATTTACCTCTTCTGAGCTTACTATTTTAGTTTAGTAACCCATCTGAGTTTAAATGTTGTATACTTATTTTAGTAGAATTGTTAAAGTCTTAAGTATTTAAAAGATCTGAACACCTTGCTTTGGAACTACTATAGCTTGGACCTGGCCTGATGCTTTGAACATTGAAAATTCAGACTCTGAATCATGGACTTCCCACACTGTAAAAAAATTTACTGCATCATTTGAAGCATCGCTGTCAGGGGAAAGAGAACTCAAAACCCCAACAATTTCTCTGAAGGACACAATTGGGAGGTACTCTGATGATCATGAAATGCGAAATGAAATTTATCACAGGAGAATCGTCTCTTGGTTTGGTGACTCCCCCTTGGCTCTCTTTGGCTTACACCGACTGATAGAATATGGAAAGAAGTCTGGGAAAAAAGCTGGAGATTGGTATGGACCAGCTGTGGTGGCTCACATTTTAAGGTAAAATGTCTTACAATCTTTGATCTCATGGCAGAGGTTCTCAGGCTCAGAGATACTGATTTTTGCAGTGTATATACGTCATTAGAACTTTTAAAGTCTAAGTACGTGTGAATATTCATAAAGGAGCTTTTATTTGCTACATTTTGCAAATGTAGTTACAATTCATTTACTGACAGTTTTCTTAATTTGCTAACAGGTATAGATTTCTAAGTCTCTTTCTAACCAGGTTTTCATTAAACTACCTTATTGAATTATTCTAAATACTAACAACTCAACTTTGGAACATACATAACATTACAGGGTGTTTTTTTTAAATTTTTATTAGTATAACTTGGGGGCTGCAATGTACTGATAGTGTAATGAAATGTCAAGAACTAAAATGGATGTTTTCAGCATTCCTTTGCATAAATCAAATTTTTGTATGTATGAGGCTATTAATATTATAATTTTATCAGAGTAAAATAGTTTGTGACAGAATAGTTAGAAAAAAATAGAAAGTTGCCCTAGCCAGTTTGGCTCAGTGGATAGAGTGTTGACCTGTTGACCAGCTTCAATTCCGGTCAAGGGCACTGCCCAGGTTGTGGGCTTGATCCTCTAATATGGGGTGTGCAGGAGGCAGCTGATCAGTGATTCTCATCTATGTTTCTCTCCCTCTTCCTTCCTCTCTGAAAAAAAAAAAAAAAAATCGAAGGTAAAATTTCTCTATACTTCATCTTTTTATGTGCCATTTATTTGGATATTACTTTAAAAAATATGTTGTATGTCCCATTATTACTACTAGAGGCCTGGTGCACGAAATTCATGCACGGCAGGTGGGAGGGGGCAGGGGGAGTTGTCCCTCAGCCTAGCCTCTCCAATCTGCCCATTTAAATGGGCAGTTGGACATCCCTCTCACAATCCAGGACTGCTGGCTCCCAACTGCTCGCCTGCCTGCCTTCCTGATTGCCCCTAACTGCTTCTGCCTGCCAGCCTGATCACCCCCCCTAAACATTCCCCTGCCAGCTTGATTGATGCCTAACTGCTCCCCTGCCAGCCTGATTGCCCCTAACTGCCCTCCCCTGCAGGCCTGGAGCTACAGTTTATATATTAAGCTGCCACAATACAGGCCATTTATATGCAGAAGCAGCTGTGTGGTGCTGGTCTGTAGAATGTGTGGGCGGGGCCTCAGGGCAGGGCCTCAGGGTGGGGCAGGGTCCCAGGACATCACTAGGTTGGGGCGTGGCTAACAGCAATGTCTGCCGTCAGCCATCCCTGCCCTTCTGTGTTTCCAAGTCTCCTTGATTCCAAGTCCCCGCTTACCTGCGATCCAGCACAGTAAACAATGATTGCTGCACGCCACCTCTGCAGGAGAGTCACCTCACTTTCGGACACAATGGCCAACAGACCAGCTTCTCCCCATAGGCATCTGGGTTCCCCATGTGACCCCAGAAACTGGATTTCAAAGTGATTGGGAACTTGTTTCCCTTTGGGTTGAAAAAAAAAGCCCACTCCCAGTTGCCTGCCACCAGCCCGATTCGCGTGCCTCAGTACCTAGGCTCCTAAGCTTTTCAGCGCTTGCGCTCCTTTCTCTTTAAGCCAACCTGCCCGTAGTTTTGGGTGATAGATGTCCTTTATATTAGTTTTAATTTTTAAATTGTTGTGCGAGCGGCAGACCAGTTGTTTACCTATGCCACCATCTTGGTTTCTCTCTAATTTTCATACTTCTGATTGGCCGGTGGGTGTCGCGAAGGTATGGTCAATTTGCATCTTATGGTTTTATTAGTGTAGATAAATGGAATTATTAATATGTCATCCAGGTATATTATGTTGTAGTAAATTTATTCCATTTAAAGTCATATATAAATTGGAAATTATTACCAAATTTTTTGCATACTATATTAAATTACTGTTATAATTTATAGGTAGATGCTTACAATTGAAAAAAGTATTTGCATAATGTTATTAAATGGATTGTTAATAATATCAAGTTCAGCTTGGTATGGCATTTATAAAAGCATAAGCATAAATGCTTAGCTTCTGCTCTTCAAGGTGCTGAAGACTTTTTGTAAAAGATCTGATAGTAAATATTTTAGTCTTTGTAGGCCTTATAAGGTCTCTATTGCTCTTTTTTTTCTTTCTTTCTTGCTTTCTTTTTAAAAACAAGCCTTTACATGGTAAAAACCATTCTTATTAAAAATAACAACAAACCCAGACCATAGTTAATACTTGGCTTATAGTCCTTAGTTATTGATTCTTCTGTACTATTAAACAAATATGTATAATAAGTTAACATGCATGTTAAGTTAAAGATTACAAAGATATAGTTAAGAAAAATATATTTCTACAACTTACGTAATTTCCTTTTACAAGATATCGTGATTAAAAAAATATTTTTATTGATTTCAGAATGAAATAGAGGAGTGCTAGAAACATCAATGATGAGAGAGAATCATTGACAGGCTGCCTCCTGCACATCCTCCACTGGGGTTCTAGCACACAACCTGGAGCCTGTGTCCCTGACCGGAATTGAACCCGGGATCCTTCAATCCACAGGCTGATGCTCTCTGTCCACTGAGCCAAACCAGCTAGGGCAAGATAATGTGATTTTTAAAACTATCATGCACCTTTAAAAAAAATGCTTTTATTAATTTTAGAGATGAAGGAATAGGGAAAGAAACATGGGATCCACTGCCTCCTGCTTTATGCCCCCTACTGGGGATTGAGCTGAGCCTGCAACCCAGGCATGTGTCCTGATAGGGAATCGAACTGACGATCTTTTGGTGCATGGGATGACCCTCAACCAACTGAGCCACAACAACCAGGGCTATATTGCGCACCTTTGAGAACATTATACTCACTTGGAAAATATATTTCAATTTTCAGTTAGGTCTATAGAATTCTAAGACTTGAAACTAGGAAATTTATTTGTTCATGCCATACAGGTTTTTGAATGAAGAAAAAAAAGTCATGCTATTGTTTAAAGAAAAGAAAAAGACTTTTATAAGTATACCAGTGGACAAATAGAAATTCACTGCTAGTCAGTATTGTAAGTTAATATGAAGCAAACCTTGAAGCATATTGTAATACCATTGGTTAGCAAGTGTTTAATGCTCTTTGAGTAATTTAGTGTAATAATCAACTTTGAAAAAAATTGATCTGATTTTTGATACCACTTAGAGGGTAGTTTTGAAAGCAAACATTACAAGTTAAGAGAATGTCAGGGAAATAATGGTTTTCTTTCCTCTTAACTCTTTACTTACCATCTGAAAAGAACAGTTAGGATTTTAAAGGATGTCCTTATTATTTCTTAGAAAAGCAGTTGAAGAAGCAAAACACCCTGATTTACGAGGAATAACTATTTATGTTGCGCAAGATTGTACAGGTAAGGAATGTAAATAAACTTTAATTTTCACCTGTTCAGTTGGTCAGTCTTTTTCATATGTGTTTAGGTTATCCCAATTTTATTCTAAACTAGTGGCTTGGTGTACAAACTCGTGCACATTAAAAGGGAATTGATTAGAGGAAATATTTTAATATTGCTATTTGCCCTTTCTTTATAATAGAAGTGTCAGAGATCAAAGAAAATTATTAAAATGTATATGAAAATCTCCCTCTTGTCAGAGTCTGGGGTGCACCATGGGACCCAGAGTCAAGTCCCCTCCCATCCACATGTGCGAGACTCAGACCCAGCTGGCCCCACCACCACTGGGCGAGATCTAGACCCAGCTGACCCCACCCCTATCAAGCCCCCCGGGCAGGGGGGTGCAGCCTAAGGTCACTTGTCAAGCCCCGCTGGGTGGGGGTTGCAGCCTCAGATCCCTCAGTGCAGCTTCAGGTACCTCAACCCGGTGCTGGGGCTGGGGGCACAGCCTCAGGTCCCCTGTCAAGCCCCACTGGGCAGGGGGTACAACCTCAGGTCCCTAGACCTGGTGCTGGGGTTGGGGGCATGGCCTGAGGTCCTTTGCCCTTGCCAGGAGCCATGCAGCCTCAGGTTCCTGCTGTTCGGTTGTTATGTTATGGCATCCCAGCCAATTTGCATATTCCTCTTTTATTAGTGTAGATGATTATGAAGGTAGGGACCATGACTTACACATTTGTGTTCCTATATAACCCCCTATACGTTGTAGGCATTTATTAAATATTGCAACTATGAATTCTTAGTTGCAATACTAAAATAAGCTATTAAAGAAAATTCTACTATTTAAAATGACTACTTTAGAAAAAACTAGATGGGAAAATTTAACAAAGAAATATATTTGGGCCGAGTGTGTGCCAACTACCTTCTCTTCAATGGATATGTTTCCAGGAGGTAAAATTCTTTGTTTGGATTTGCTTGACAATAGTGCTTCAGTACATCATCTAATGTTGCAGCTATTGTCCAGAATTTTGCCTTGTTTTATTGTTTTGGTTCTTCTGTTTAATGACAAATATTTATATATGTATGTATTTATTTATTATTGATTTTAGAGGAGGAAGAGAGAGAGAAACATCAATGAGAGAGAGAAACATTGACCGGCTGTCTACCGAATGTGCTTTAACCAGGATTGAAACTGAAACCTGAGCATGTACCCTGACCAGGAATTGGACCCACCACCTTTCAGTATTAGGGATGATGCTCCAACCAACTCAGCCACACTGGCTAGGGCACCAATATCTATAATAATGTCAAATTCTGTTGGGAGTAAAATAAAGACTTTAATTTGTTGATAAAATGAAAGTGCCTTTAAATAAACCATCACATACTGTTTAAATTTCCTTTTTATAGAAATGCTATTATCAGGATAAAATATGTTAATGTTTGGGGAAAGTTAAATATACTTCAATCATATCTATACTAATAAAAGGTTAATATGCTAATTAGAGTGGATGTTTTCCAGACGTCCTTCCGGACAAAGCTGCAGCAGCTGCCTGAGGCTCAGGCAAGCTTCTGAGGGTTAGGAATTAGATGGCTGCCACTGCCAGGGCCGGCCCGAGTCTCAGGCAAGCCATGGTGGCTGCAAGGGCTAAGGGTCAGGCAGCCATGGCGGCCAGCAGTGGCATCAGCAGAGGCGTGATGCGGGAGATGCCTTCCTCTGATTGGCCGGTCATCTCCAGAAGAGGGAGGCCATCCTCTGAGGGCTCCTGGATTCTGAGAGGGGTCAGGCTGGACTGTAGGCCCCCTCCCTCAATCACCCGTGCGTGTATTTTTGTGCACTGGGCCTCTAGTTTAATATAAAGGTATTTGCAAAATGCTCTATTTTGTCAAGGATACCCTAGTAACTAAGTAATGTTTATAATGTGGAAAGAATGGTAACTAAGTATACATGCACTTTTTTTTTTTTGTTAAGATTAATTTTTTTTTTTTAAAGAAAGTTTGATAGCCATATGAAAATGAAAATTGTAAATTTTCAGATGAGTATGATTTTTGCAGGTACTATATATATTAGCCAAAGGATGTACTTAAATAATTAATCATTAAATAAATTTATGAATTTGCTTTTTGTGCTTTTATTGCTAACAAACAGCCTTGGTCTTTAAATGTTACATATTATTAATTAAACAACACAAAGTTTCTCATTATATACTAGTAAGTGGTTTGTTTAATTTCAAGGAGTTTTAAAAATCTTTAACACTGATGTTTCAGAATCTCAAAGGAAGAGTTTATATTAGTGTAGTGTATTTTGATAAATTATAGGGTTAGGAATTAGATGAAATCAGATTTTATCAATAATTTCCCCCCATGGATATGGAAGATGGCTGCGCCCAGGTGAACACCTAGCCGCAGCTGCACACAACAATTTCAATAAAATACAACTAAAATATAAAACGGACATTGCCCAGAACTAGAGGAAGGTTGACTGACTGGAAATTCTACAGTGAGAAGCAAGGAGAAAACCCAGAAGGAGGTGCGGAGGAGCTGGAAAAGCCAAGGTACAGAGACGCGGCGTACGGAGAGGACGGAGCCGGAGAGGAGGGAGGCCGAGTGCCTGGCGGGCGTTCCCTAGCGGAAAGGAGATAAAACTCCGACTGTGCTGGGCCCCCGACTGCTCTGATCCCCAGTTTTAAGCCAGACCCCGGGGACTCAGGCTCAGCCATAGGGAGCCGGGCTGTAAGGCGGAACCCCGGGGAAGTGGCGAAAGGAGGTCCCAGCGGCACGCACACTGCGTGCAGAGAAGGGACGGTCGGCTGTGCCGCGGGATTGCCCTGACGGGAAGGAGACAGGGGCTCCAGACTGCTCCGAACGCCACCTCCAACTCCACTTCCAACTGAACTGAACCCCAATACCGGGCTCATTGTGGGAGAGCATAGACTGTTTGGCAGCAGGCGAAAATCAAGGGCACCTTTCTCTCAGAGGCGCCGGCAGCGAGCACTGACGGACCCACATAGGGTGGGGCTGACGGAAGCCAAAGCTGCAGGCTCCACCCTGAAACCCCGTCCCATCTGTAACTGCGAAATGCGACAACAAAATAGATCACAAACGAAAGAAATGGAGGACAAAAAGCGTCTGGATATAGAGTTCAAATCTACGCTTATAAGGTTTTTCAAGAATTTCCTAGAAAAGATGGATAAGGCCTATGAGGATATGAAAAGAGATCAACTAGAATTAATAAGGAGTCATCGAGAAATGATAAGCGATCAACAAGAAATAAAGAATTCATTGTCTGAAATAAAAAATATTTTACAGAGTCCTAAAAACAGAAGGGAAGATCACAAGAATCAAGTCAAAGATTTGGAACATAAAGAGCCAGAAGACACTCCTCCACAGAAGCTAGAAGGCAAGAGAATCCAGAAAATTGAAGATAATGTAAGAAACCTCTGGGACAACTTCAAGCGAACCAACATCAGAATTATGGGGGTCCCAGAAGATGAGAGAGAGCAAGATATCGAAAACATACTGAAAGAAATAGTGACAGAAAACTTCCCCCACCTGGTGAAAGAATTAGACTTACAAGTCCAGGAAGCACATAGAACCCCAAACAAAAGGAATCCAAAGAGGACCACACCAAGACACATCATTATTAAAATTCCAAGAGCAAAAGACAAAGAGAGAATATTAAAAGAAGCAAGAGCAAAGAAGGTAGTAATCTATAAAGGAGCACCTATACGATTGTCAGCTGACTTCTCAACAGAAACCATGCAGGCCAGAAGAGAATGGCAAGAAATATTCAAGGTGATGAATAGTAAGAACCTACAGCCAAAAATAATCTACCCAGCAAAGCTATCACTCAGAATCGAAGGTCAGATAAAGAGCTTCACTAATAAAAAAAAGCTAAAGGAGTTCATCACCGCCAAACCAGAATTATATGAATTGCTGAAGCGGGTTCTTTCAGAAGAGAAATTAAACAAAGATAAAAATTATGAACAACAAATATGTAACTATCAACAAGTGAATCTAAAAACCAAAAAAATTAAAAAAATCTGATGAACAATATTAACTATTGAATATAATAGAATCAGAGGTATGGAAGGGGAGTGAACTGACGATTCTTGGGGAAAAGGGGAGAGAGGGGCGTGGGAAGAGACTGAACATAAACTGTGCACCTATGGATGAGGACAATGGGGAGAGGGGAAAGGGCAGAGGGTGGGGTGGGAACCTGGTGGAGGAGAGCAATGGTGGGGGGGAAAAAAGGAACATTTGTAATAATATGAACAATAAAAACTTATTAAAAAAAAAATAATTTCCCCCCCTCTGCCATCATTAGTATTTTAAAAGGCTCTATTTTCCTTTCATTTCATCCTCTTCTTATTTGGTATTCTCTTCATTTGTAATTGCATCTCTTTTCTTGGCTTTAAATAGTTAAGACTCTATACTGTATATACTACAGTACAATGTCCTTTATAAATTGGATGTTTGAAACTACATTTTCAATGAGGTAACTTATGATTTCTTCTGCCCTTCAAATATTTCTATCCAGATGTTTTCAAACACTTCAAATTCAGCATGTTTAAAATTAAACTCATCACTTTTCTCTACCACACTCCTTCCTTTCTATTTACTTTACTAATAGTGTCATGTTCATATGCATACACTTACTTATTCTCAACTCTTCTCAACCAAAGCTTACCAATTGCACTTAAAAAATTTATTTCTGAAATCTCATCTCTCCTCTCATTGATTTAGATCAGACCCTTATCTGTAACTTGGACTTTAACTTCATTTCCTTGTGTCTCTTCTCTTTTTGATCTATCTGATCAACAGAAACTGATCATGTCCCTTAATTTGAAAACCTGTGACTGTCCGTTTACTCTGGCCTCATTATTTTAGCATATGAAGCACAAGATGTCCTTTATAAATTTGTTCTGACCTGCATTTCCAGCATTACCTCCCAACACTGTCTTCCATGTTGATACACCAGAGTTCTGTCAACCTTCAGGCCATTCCTTGCACATACCAGTACTATTATTATGTTTTCTCGTGCCTTTGCACATATTGCCTCTGCTTAGAATGTCCCTTATTATTAAAAGGGCTCTTGTTTACTTTTAACTTATTCTTTAAGAACATTCTCAAAGTTTACATCTTTGGTAAAACCTCGCCTACTCCCGTCAGGCAGAGTTAGTTGATTTTTCTGTGCTCTGTAACTTTTTTTGAAATATCTCTATTAAATGTTGCACTTGAAATCACTTATGATGATCTGTTTCTCCCCGTAGATCAATGATTGTTAAGGTAGCAGGAGTAGGAGAAAGGCATCTAACCTAAATTATTTGGTTGGGAATCAGCTGGAGTGAGCTTGTTACAGAATTAGACTATTTCATAGTCCCTACATATGTTAGAACTGGTGGAAGAATACCAGAACGATTGAACCAGACACTCTGAAATCAGGGTCTCATTTGCTATTATATCCCTCTAAGCTTTGAACACCTCAGTAAAAAGGAGGCCCTCAAAAAATGAAGGGTAAGAGGCATTTGATAAGGGAGGAGTTGTTTTACATGTCAGTGGAAATGTTACTTTGTCTTACTGTGGCAATATTTGCTTCTGGAGGAAGTAGACCTCCCTGAAGGGAAACTTCATTTGATTGGCTTGTGTATTAATTCAGAGAAGTAAAAGATAGGAGATGGTCATGTGTACACTGCCTTAAAAAGTGAGAGAATTTAAAGGTCTATAGTGAGAAGCCACTACTGAGTTGTTTGGAGAAAGTTGTTTCCATTGAAACAAATGGAAATAACTGTTGTGGCATTTTTGTAGCTTTGTTTTCGACTAGCAACTTTCAACCAGTGTGCTGCAAGAATTTTTTATTTTATTTTGTTATTTTTTAAAATACATTTTATTGATTTCAGAGAGGAAGGGAGAGGGAGAGAGAGATAGAAACGTCAATGATGAGAGAGTATCATTGGTCGGCTGTCTACTGGGAATAGAGCCCGAAACCCAAGCATCTGCCCTTGACCGGAATTGAACCTGGGACCTTCCAGTCCACAGACCACCGCTCTATCCAAAGAGCAAACCAGCTAGGGCAAGAATTTTTAAAACATGCAATACCTGATTAGTTAGGGGCACTGACTTCTTTTCCCTTAGATTGTTAAATAAAAAATAACAACAAACAACGTAATAGCTGTCCACTGTGAATAATTCAAAATTACTGTTTTTTTTTGTCAGATTGGCTAAAAATGTATATATTTTTGGTGTGCCACAGAATGTGAATAATTAGTTTATATGTACCGTAAGACAAAAAGGTTGGAAATCGCTGATTTAGACTGACTAGTGGAAATGGAGAAGCTTGTGTTCAAAGAATCTGGTAGCTCATAGTCTACATTTGGAATTTAAAGGGAAGAACTGGGGCACAAGGGACAGAATTTGTTAAGCAGTTCCCTGGAAGAGCAGAAGAGCGTGGTTAAACTGACAGGGAGTGTGGGTGTAAGTAAGTTTGAATAAAACTATTTTATGTTGAACAAAACAAAATAAAACTTTGTCTGTATTTGCTTCTACCGAATTCTCTCATTTTTCTCTTGAATTATTCCACTTCTGCTCTCCCACCCATCATTCCACCAAAACTACCCTTATCGATAATTGAATCAATTGGTCCCTTCTCAGTCCTCACATCACACAGTCTGTCCGTAGCAGCTGACACTGCTGACCAGTTGCTCCTTTTCTTTGTAACGTTTTGTTTGCTTCATTTCCAGAGTACTCTTAGGTTCCCTCTATCTTCCCCATCCAACTCCTCTGTTTCCTCTGCTGGATTTTCCTTATCTCCCTGCTCTCTAAAATAGTTGGTGTGCTCTGCTCAGCCTTTAGACTCCATGTCTTTTTCTGTGAATATGGGTTCGCAGGCCGATGCTCTATCCATTGCATCGGCCTGCAAACTGAAGATAGTAACTTTATCTCCTTACCTCATCTCTGCTCCTGTACCCCTTGCTCACTTCCCTTCAGAGGCACCGGCCTCTTATTCCTGGTACATGCTAGCTGTGCTTCTACCCTAAGGCATTTGCACTTGGTGATCTTTCTGCCTGGAATGCTCATCTCCTAGGTATCTGCATTACTTGGTTTCTTACTTTAAGTTTCTCACAAGATCTTGCCTACCATCTGATTTTAAATTGACCCTGCCCCCAGCATTTCCTATCCATCTTTCTCCCCTTGTTTTTCTTTGAAGCACCATCTGACATAAATTTTATTTATTTATTGCCCATTTCCCTGTATAGAGTGTATGCTCTTTTAGAGGAATTTTTCTCTATTTTGCTCACTCTTGAACCCCCAGTGCGATGTAGTAGTTACTCAATAAGTATCTGTTGAGTGCATAAATGAGGTAGGTATTTTTAACTCATTGAGACTTTGATAGTGACATAAGAGATCAGGTGACTGGCCAGTGTGGGGAAATTAGGGTAAAATTGTTTCTGAGAAGATTTAATACATATTCATTGTGTTTTTTTTCAGTTTACAGTTCAGATGTAATTGATAAACAGTGTGCTTCCATGGCCTCTGGTAATACAGATGACAAAGCTGTTATTATTCTAGTTCCTGTTAGACTTGGTGGAGAAAGAACCAATATCGACTACTTAGAGTTTATAAAGGTAAGAGATGAGAGTTGTTTATTTTTTGAAGGCAGTGATAGCTCATATGAAAAATACAGGTTTGCAATATTTTTCTATGAAATGAATAGTGATGATTTTATAGTTGTAGATCATAAAGTTTGACATTAGAGATTTAAAAAAAATATTAAAAATTGAGTTTTAAAGCAAAAGGATGGCCAAACTGGTTTGGCTCAGTGGATAGAGTGTCGGCCTGTGAACTGAAAAGTCCCAGGTTTGATTCCGGTCAAGGGTATATGACCTGGTTGTGGGCACATCCCTAGTAGGGGGTGTGCAGGAGGCAGCTGATTGATGTTTCTAACTCTATTTCTCTCCCTTCCTCTGTAAAAAAAAAAAAAAAAATCAATAAAATATATTTAAAATTTAAAAAAAAATAGAGAGGATGGGAGGAGGAGAGAGAGAAACATCAATGTGAGAGCAAAATATGAGTAGTCTGCCTCCTGCATGCACCCTAACAGGGATCAAGCCTGCAATCTGGCATATGCTCTGATTGGGAATTGAATAGACAGCCTTTCAGTGTTTTGGTGCATGGATGATGCCCAAAGAACTGAGCCACACTGGCCAGGGCTGACAGAGATTTCAAATTTCTTTAAAGATCAGATGTGTGCTATGATAAGATGTAAAGCCTTTTAATCTGTGTAGCTAATCAAGGAGACACAGATGCAGCAAAAATCATAATTCTATATAATAAAAACCTAATATGCTAAGTGCAGTCGACTGGTTGACCATTCAACCAATCAAAGTATAATATGCTAATGATATGCTAAGGCCACTCAACAACTCGCTATGACGGGTGCTGACCACCAGGTGGCAGATGCTCCAACCGTTAGGTTAGCTTGCTGTTGGGGTCTGGCTGATCAGGACTGAGCAAGATGGACTGGACATGCCCTGGAATCCTCCTGCAGTTCCTTCCTGGCTGGCCAAAATCCCGCATCTCTCCCCGGCCCTGATCATGCACTGGTGGGGTCCCTTTGCTTGGCCTGTGCCCTTTTGCAATCCAGGATCCATTGGGTGATGTCAGAGAGTTGGTTTTGGCCCAATCCCGCAGGCCAGGGACCCCACTGGTGCACAAATTTGTGCACTGGGTCTCTAATCTGTAATATACCTACATTTCCCATTACCATTATTTGTGATTCTTAAAGGTATGTATCTTTTTATTCATAAAACCCACATTAAATTATGTCAAGTAGTTATTGAAACAAACTGACTTTTCTATTATGGCTGCATTATCTATTAATTTATTTCCTGTGGCGCCATGAGGTCCATAAGAAGTTAGGATGATTATTTATATAGACAGAAATGATGAAGATAGACTATAGAGAGGTTCCAACTTTGTTTTCTTCCTAATAACCAGTTAAAAATCTGTTCTATTTCATAACTATTTTCCTAAAGAAGCTAATTATGTTATCTTGTTTTGGGCACTAAGATATTCGGTTGTCATAAAACTTTAACTTTTGAAATATTTAGTTGCTGGTTAATATTATAATATTTATATTATATTATTTACATAGTTTTGATAAAATTTCTCAGTTTTTCAAAGGTAGAAATCAAATTTCTTTTTGAATGGGATGTTATGAGATATAGTGACCTTGAAATAAAGTCTAGATTTGTGTTTTATGATTCATAATAATTTTTCTTCCACATGAAACATTAATCCCATATTGTGGTCCCTATGTATATGGAGGGAAATATTTCTTCAGGTTAAATTGTACTAATTTTAAAAACCTAGAGTAATTCTTTTCAGTATGTGGTGTATGGAAATCGTTTAGCTGGCATATTGGCTTTTCTAATAGTTACTAAAATTTTGTAGGTACGCTTGTTACTAATAACACCAATAATATCATATATTAATAACATATTAATCCTTTAGGTAGAAATGGGGTTTTGATTTCTAACATGTGGGTTCTTTAATGGAGTTATTGGTAGAATGTATGAAGTTATAAACCATTTTATCTAGAGAGTCCTTTGAAGATTTTAAGACCAGGGCATCTTGTCATGTCTCAGTAGGTTCTAACAAAATCTGAACTGGATTCCTTTTCCTTTTCCTTTTCCCAATACCATGAAAAAATTAGAAACTGAGCCAATCTTAGAACTGACTCCTGTAGCCACAACCCCATTGCTGGTGGAATGGGCTGTAGATGGCTTCGAGGCATGCTATCTCTGGCCAAGGGCTTTGCTACTTAGAGGTATTCACAGTATCTCTCAGATGGTGGGACTGCCTAATGCTCCTGAGTGATTCATTGGAGCCTGAATTGTGGTGAAATGAACCCTGGTTGGTACATAAGAGTTGCTTAACAAATATTTGTTAACTCTCCTATTTGTATAACACTTTCAATACAGGTTAATCTCATTTTGCCCTCACAGTCAGGACCTAGATTGTCTTTATAAAACAGAAAAGACAGAAGTTAAGTTCTATGGTCAACTCCAGGTAGCAAATTGGTAAGAGAGACTAGAACTTTTGGTTGGTCTTCATATTTTTTCCTTAAAACATGGACTTTAAAAAATGTAACAGTTGCCAAGACCGGTTTGGCTCAGTGGATAGAGCGTCAGCCTGTGGACCGAAGGGTCCCGGGTTAGATTCTGGTCAAGGGCATGTACCTTGGTTGCGGGCACATCCCCAGTGGGGATGGTGCAAGAGGCAGCTGATCGATGATTCTCTTTCATGGATGTTTCTAACTCTCTATCCCTCTCTCTACCTCTCTGTAAAAAATCAATAAAATATATATTTTAAAAAAATGTAACAGTTTTTTGAGCCTTTATTAAATTAATTTATAATATAGTCCACTAAAATGAGAGAGCAGTGACTATTGACACACTTTAATTTTTTAATTATCAGGTAAAAAGAGCTGAAGTGGCCAAATGAAGTAGATCATATGCTAGGTGTTATGCTTGGTCAGAGGGGATGGTTGGGTCAGAAGCCAAAATGAAATCATGTAAAGAGGCATTCACTTACAAGTGAAAAAAAAGTATCTAATAGCCCTAAAAGAAAAATGATCTTCCTCTTTTCCTTTCTTTTCCTCCACCTCCACTTCCAACTGTACTCATCTTTCGCCTTCCCTCCCCTCCCCCTCTGCTTCCTCTTCCTTCATCAGCAGTTGTATTTTTTCCTGGCAAGCCATTGTATAGTATGCCCTCTAAAATTCACCATTCAGCCAAAACCGGTTTGGCTCAGTGGATAGAGTGTTGGCCTGCGGACTGAGGGGTCCCGGGTTCCATTCAGGTCAAAGGCATGTACCTTTGCAGGCACATCCCCAGTGGGGGGTGTGCAGGAGGCAGCTGGTTGATGTTTCTCTCTCATTGATGTTCCTAACTCTTTATCCCTCTCCCTTCCTCTCTGTAAAAAAAATTAATAAAATATTAAAAAATAAAATAAAATTCACCATTCAGTTGTGTTTTTCAAATGTTTTAATCAATAATTCCAAAGTATTTCAGAGATGGTGCCTTCTCCTTTACCATTCTGTAAGGAAAAACAGATTCAGTGTGGTGCTTTATCAGCTCTTACCACGGGAAGTCAGTCTGTCTGTCTGTCTGTCTGTCTGTCTATATCTATCTATCTATCTATCTATCTATCTATCATCTATCCACCCACCTACCTATCATCTATATTCATTCATTCATTCATTCATTCATTCATTCATTCATTCATATTTTCTCAGGGACCAGGAATGAGGAAAATCTAATACATTCTCTTTATTCAGCAAGACAAATTAGGACTTTCTTTTTTGACTGATTACTTCAGTCTTATTTATTGCTCCATGGATATAGCTCAATAAATTCACAGCACTAGATAACTATGAAGTTTTTTTAGGAACTGAAAAGTGTTTCAAGTTTCCAGAAATACAGCCCCTTATATGTAATGGCATTCGAGCTTCTTAATCTGCTTCTAAGTGTTAATGGCTAAATCTGCTCCAGTATGTTGTAAAGGGAATATAGATGTCAGGAACCAAAGTCTTTCTTCCATTACTTGGACTCATTCTTCTTCTGAGGAGAATTGGTAATGAGTCCTGCTATATATTTCTTTTCTTTCTTTTTCTCAGCTGTGAGGGACTTAGAACGTTCGCTCCCTCGTGGGTCCCTATGTCATAGCATTGTGTTTCAGCTGATCAGGTGATCTCAAGTTAAAGTAAGACACTATCTAATAGTGTTAGGATTTTTATTTAGAAGAAAGCAGTAGATTCATTAATGATAAATAACTATTATTGTCAAGTTTTTTTTGTATGATTTCATCTTAACTTATTTTATAGTTAACTCTTAACATTTTAACCCAATATGCATTCTCTAGTATAATATTTAAATTTTTTAGTTATACTTTTCCTTTCCCCCAAATCCTCTATATTTTCACAAGACTGAAAGGGCTATTTATAACAGTGAGAACCTGAAAACAATTTAAATATTCATAAGGGGTTTTTAAAGCACATTTTATTTTCATAAAATAGAATATTTTGTAGTCATTAAAAACAATATAGGTCTATATTTTTTATAGGAAATAATATTTATGACATAATGAGAGGTAAAAGTTATAACAGTATACCTTGTTTGATGCCACATATAAAATTTCATTTGTAAATCTACATCTGACTATATGTAATATAGATATCTGTCAAGAAGATTTCCCCCCAAATGTTAATTATGATGAGTTTTAAGTGGTGGGGTTTGGGGAAATTTTTACTGTGTGTTTCTATTACAATGACCACATATTTTTAAGAAAATAATTAAGCTTAATAAATGCTATGGTTTGATTACTTGTTAAAGGGAAAAAAGCATTTGTTTATATATTCTTTAGTTTTATATCTTCTAGATTTCAAAACATCTCATTTATGAGAAGGAAAGTTTAACTATGTTTAATATTTTGGGTTTTTTTTTTAAATAACATATTAGTATTTTAGATGCTAAAATTAATGCAGGAACTATTGACAAGACATTATTGTTCCCACTGGACATATTTTTAACTGACCCCACAGGACTTTTATTTTTTTAAAGGTATAGAATTATTCGATCCAGCTTAAATAGAGTTCTCAGAATAGATGCTGAGGGGCATATTAAATTATTTATTCAGGTATCTCTTATTTTATAATTAGTAAAATAATTTAGCTTTAAATAAAACAGTAATTACTATTTTCCTTAGATTAAAATGTTTCCATTAGTCATTATACTTATTTCAAATGAAGAATAGTATGAAAATATCTGTCAATGAAATGCCATTGGTTAGAAAATGGGTTTTAATTTGGGATTCATGGTTCAACGAAAATAGCAACAAGATCTAAGAAAAATTTCTAGCCTTTCCAAAAGTCCGATGAAAATACATTGATTGCAATAAGGGTACACCAGCAACGGAAAAGCCTGGTGTTCTGGCTTTGGCAGGAAATGTTATTGTCTTTATGTGGTAACGTTGTCTGATCCCGTATTTGGCACACAGGAGTTGTTTCATATTATTGAGTGACAGGGTCAGAACATTTGATTTAGTCATGTTAATGCTGAGTGATTTATAGAAAGGGAAGATAGTTTTTTAGACAGAATGATTTCAGAACATGAGGACGAATGCAATAAAAATAAAACTGGTGGTGAAAAAATTGGGAACCCTAATATTGGTAATACAAAATTTAGTTGCTTTGAATAATTACCATTTGTTTCTTGACTCTAAAACTGAATTAATTTCTTTTGGCAGGGTATTTTAAGTCTTGAATATTGTGTGGGGATTATTGGTGGCAAACCAAAACAGTCATATTACTTTGCTGGATTTCAAGGTTAGTGATTTAGTAAAGTATATTTCTTCCTTGTTTTCTTTTGAAAGTCAGTAAGTTAATATCAGATCCTCTGGAAGCAGGATGATTAACAGAGCAAAATGAGTACCTTATAAATTCATCAGTCCTACCATAGCCACTCATTTGTCATTTGGTCCACAACATAATTGGATTCTGCAAAATGTATGTTTAATTTCTGTTATTGCATAAACAAGGCATAATTTATTGGTTTCACTAAACTTCAGAAGACATTGCTTTCACATTCTGGCAGTTGCTATTTACATATTTACTTTTTACCAGGGTTAGTGGTGCTAGTTGATGATAAAATGACAAGCAATATGTTCTTCCTGTCAGGATAAAGTAGTGCGATACATTTTTCATGTGCAAACTGTAGAATATAATTGTGTGTTTGTGAAAGTAATTTTATCACCAAAAATTAAATGACAATCTCATCACTTTATAAAAATTCTGCTTATACAAGCATATTTGATTATGCAAAAGTTAATCTGTCCTGTGCAAACCTATGTTTCAGTCAATGAATATCAGTCTGGCAAGCTGTTACTCCCAGGTTTTTTTTTCAGCTATTCTACATAGAAATTGGATTGTAAGCAGTGTAATAATAAGGTGTTTTTTGAATTACTTGTCTTCTGTTTTGTCCTTGTAGATGACAGTTTGATTTACATGGATCCTCATTACTGCCAGTCTTTTGTAGATGTCAGCATAAAGGATTTCCCTCTTGAGGTACTATGGATTAAGAGCTGTTTTCTTACTATATGAAGAAAACTCTAATTATTTAGAGATGTACTAGGCAGCTAAGCTTTTATGGTATTAAAATTACAGCTTAATAATACATATTTTACTGATTTATAAAACTATAACCCACACTATAGTCAAAGGTTAAATAATTTCTTACTGAATTTTAATTTAAGATATACCTTTGTTTCCATTTATCTTGTCTCTAACTTGTTAGACACCCTAGCCCTGCCACAACAATTGAGCAAGCCTCCAATAACTCTGTAAATATACAGCAGAACAGTACTGAAGCATAAAAATGTTAAGCATGTTTAAAACAAAGAAAGAAAGAAAAAGGGGAAAAAAGGAAAAGAAGATGATGGAGTAGGGTGAGAATGACAAGGTGACTTAAGGAGACTATCTGATAAATTATTATTATTTTAAAAAATATATTTTATTGATTTTTTAGAGAGGAAGGGAGAGGGATAGAAAGCTAGAAACATGGATGAGAGAGAAACATTGATCAGCTGGCTCCTGCACCCCCTCTACCGGGGATGTACCTGCAACCAATGTACATGCCCTTGACCGAATTGAACCTGGGATCCCTTAGTCCGTAGACTGACGCTCTATTCACTGAGCCAAACCGATTTCGGCTTGATAAATTATTTTGCTGAAGTCTAATAATTAAATCTTAGCCTCTAGTTTTCAAGAGCTTAGTTGGGTTTCTAATTTTTGTTTTAGGTTTGATTTCGCAACAACTTTTTTTCCTTTATGCCAGTCCTTTTGTGATCCAGCACTTGAATTCAGAAAATCTGAGAGTGCATAAGTGAGACATGTAATTAGTACATTGTTTTGGATAATTTTTCCCCAGTTGATGCTTTTATAAACTTTTAAAATAATTTTAATCATTTGAGTGGCATGGATCACTAATTCAAGGCTCCACAAGTTACAAATGTGGTTTAGTACTTTTTAGCTAATGATAATACCTAAAAATATTTAAGGAGAAGATTATGAAAACTGATTAACTGCAAGATTAAAATTGCAAGACCTTTAACTTTCAGTGATCAGAAAGACACATTATAAAACATTCTAGCACTCTTTGTAAACCGTTACCTCAACTGAAGTACAAGCTTCTTGAAGCCAGGTTTGCTTTCTGCTTTCTTCCTTCATAATATCTTGTATGCAAACCTTAATCTATATTCCTCATCAACGAATTGATACTGGGTGAGGCACTAGAGGATTGTGCTATGTGTAGCACATTGTAATTCCTTCTGCTGCATTATGGTCTTGTGACACCGAGGGGGATGCTTAATTGTGGGTTCCCATGGTCAATGGTTAGTTCAGGGAAGAGTTTGAACTGTTGGGATGAGTGTGTGTGTGTGTGTGTGTATTTAATAAGTTAAGATTTCCTAAACCAGAGACTATAGCTTCATGTTATACTTTTGGAATGATCAGTTCTAACTCTTATAAATACCAAACTCCTATTCTATTATTAAGAGAATATCTTATTCTCTTAATATTAATGTTTTATTAATAAGGTAAGAAAAACCATATTAGTACACATGCTAGTCTGTTTTAATTTCTGGGCCCTCAACTTCAAGTTTCAGGCTTCAGGTTCATACAGTGGTGACTCGTTTAATCTATCCTTGTAATTCAGAGAATACTGGTATTAAGGCTATTAGAATGATGTGATATGATTAGATAGGTGGATGATTGAATTAATCACTCATGTACCCTTTATGAATTACAGTTGTGAACTGCAGCTAGTTGGAGGTGCTTTTTAGTAAGTGTATTCTCTAGTTAACTAAGGAAGCTTCATATTCATATACATAACCAAAGTAGCATATTTATACCTAAAATCATTTGTTTGTATGTTTAGGTAATGTAATCCACTATTCCAAATCATAAGCCTAGAATAGTGCCTGACATTTGGTAGATGCCTAATAACTATTTGTTGAAACAATGAATAAATAATATATTAAAAAAATTAATAAATGAGAATTGACTTACCCTGGCCAGTTTTTTTTTTTCAGAAACACTTTTCATTGTCACAGAATTGTATCAGGTGAACACTCCCTAAAATGTGTGTGTTACTCTTACTAATAGTCAGAATTTTAAAAATTAAAAAAAGAATAAGTGTATAGTTCAAAGAATTATGATAAAATAAACATAGACTTGCAATATGACCTGGGAAAATATTTTAAAATCTATCTTGTTCTGCAATAAACAAATGATTCTGAATTATAAATTAATGGTGGTTTGACTTCGGGATCCTCTTGGGTGAACAAAAGAATATAATTTTACATTTAAGGGATGTAAAATGCCTCACTATAATATGAGTCCTTGTATATATATAGTAACACCCTATAGCAGTTTCAGTGATCAGAGATTTATGTTAGTGTTTTGTGGATAATTAGTTTTTTGACAGATGTCAAAACAGCCATGAATAACATTTTAGTGTTATTACCTTTGATGATTGAAGCAATATTGTGAAGTAGCACTAAGTCTATCCTGGTTTAGTCTTATTGATTCTTACATAAAAACTTTAATTGTCCTAGCCAGTTTGGCTCAGTGATAGAACGTTTGCCTGGGGACAGGGTCTTGGGTTCAATTCCAGTCAAGGACACATATCTTGGTTGTAGGCTCTTTCCCAGCCAAGGCCCGGGTCAGGGCTTGTGCAGAAGGTAACCAATAGATTTGTTTTTCTCATTTCGATGTTTCTCTTCTCTCTTTCCTTCTCTCTTCCACGCTCCCTAAAAATCAATGGAAAAATATCCTTGTGTGAAGATTAACAAAAACAAACAACAACAAAACTTTAATCAAAGTGTTATTATAATGTAGGACACTTGTATATGAGTTAAAAAATAGTTTTTGGGAGCTTTGGACAAACTTTGGTCCTTCTTTATTCCCAAGTAGCAACAAACAAATAAACTTTGATTATTATTGTTGGCAGGAGTTGGGCATATGATTATTTTTAGATACCTTGTTGTAGAATAACTTTTTATAAATATGACCTAGAACTTTCTTGCCTTACACTAGTATATCAGTATACTCCTGAATATTGTTAACTAACAAGCTCTTTCTTAGCTCTTCTGTGCCTTTCCAGATCTGTTTTTAATGTCTCTTTATAAATAAAACACATGAAACCACATCAGAAGAAGTCCAACTAAGACAATATTTGTGTTGATAGTACCTTGGGGAGTTGGGGGGGGGGGGGGTTCCAGTTTAGCTAGATTGGTTCTCACTATACAGTTAAGTGTTAGCTAAGCATTGTGTAAAAGGCATAGTTTGGTCTGTATTTACTGCCATGATGTTCTATTTGAATCTTATATAAGATTGAACTATTCATAAGGGGAAAGTAGATGCAATTCATAAGCTTGAGTAGATGCAAATGAATGGGGAAAGAATAGAGGGATTTTGATCAATTTACCAGGAACATAACATATATGAAATCCTGTATTACCCCACATTTTGGGAGATGGTTTCAAGGTAAAATCTTTTAGTTTTAGGTATTAAATATAGGGAAATTTTAATTTTATGAGTTCAAATTCAGCATAGATTGTTTCTTAATTGAGCTTATCCTTTAAATAAAAAATATAAAATATACAACAAAGAATTCCCACCCTTGTGTCCCATCGTCCTCTCACTTTAGCATGGTAATATTTGTGTGTCTTAACAATTTATGCACATACAAATAGCTATGAATATATATTTTATGGCCTTCCTTTTGTCCAGAAACATCTTTTTAAATATATACAACAACTAAAAGGAATTGGTGGCATCAGTGATTTTTAAGAGCAAGAGCATTTAAGCAGTTATTTTTTTAAAAAAAATCTTAAACCAAGTACCAGAATGTGGTGGTGAAGAAAAATATTGGAATGATTAGCTTTATTTTCTAGCCCTTTCCTACTTTTGTATTCTCTACTAATAGCCGCGTCCTGTTAGCAAGGGGAGAGGGGCTAGAGCAGTCTCCCCAGCCCATTGACATCTGTGATGCAGTGACTGCTCAGAAAATGAATTAAAGGCACAGGAGGACTGGTAAGAAGGAGGCAAGGGCCATAATAGAACAATTTTCACCTGTGCCTTTTATGGGATAAACAAGAACTTAAGTCAAGTAGAAGAGTGGGTTGGAAGAATAGGCAATTACGTACTAACTAGAGTCCTGTTGCCTGAAGATTCCTGCAAGAATGGGCCTTCCTTCCCCTGGCTGCCAGCACTGCCTTTGCTCTGGCTGGAGCCCCCTTTCCACCTTCCCATGCTGCCCAGAGGCCCCAAGTGGCTGGGGGTGGTGTGGAACGCCTCACCCCCAGCCACTCAGGGCCTGTGTATACAAATTTACCCCCAAATTTTTGTTGGGTTGATTTGCATACTCACACTGGGCGTTGCAAATGTATGGTCAATTAGCATGTTTCTCTTTTATGTAGATTGTGTCAATTGCTTAAGACTCTTAAATTGACTTCTTTCATATCACTGTGGAACATTTAAAAAAAATTAAATTTATTGGGGTGACACTGGTTAATAAGATTATAAAGGTTTCAAATGTACAATATTAGGATACATCATGTGTATATTGCATTGTGTGCCCACCACAATGGAACATTCATGAATCTGTGTATTTGTTGAAAAAGTTTTGATATCCTTATTCAAAGGTTTATAAACATTAAAAAACTAACAAAACAGACTTAATTGCACTTTAGTAGAAATTTTTATTTTGAATATTTGAAAAGTGAATTGCTTTACCAAATGGCCAACTTTATTCTAAACCTTGTATTAGCTTATATAATTTCCAGTGGCACATTTTTCTTCCCTTTATCAATTGTTAGATCACTTTGATACACTTTCTTTTGCAGAATGGCACTAATGCCACATAAGGTGGAGATTTGGTGAATTGAATATACACAGTGTTGGCTCATATTTTACAACTTTGGAGAGGAGGAAGGATTCTTTGCATTGGGTAGACTAAAACACCATTTGAGAAGCATATTTCAGTTTTGAGAAAAGCCAGATAACAAATTTTAAATTAGTAATATTCTGATATGTAAGTAAGTCCATCAGTAAAAGTAAATTAATCCTAAAGAATTTTTAAAATTACAGACATTCCACTGCCCTTCTCCCAAAAAGATGTCATTTCGAAAGATGGATCCTAGCTGTACAATAGGATTCTACTGTCGAAACGTTCAGGACTTCAAACGAGCTTCTGAAGAAATCACTAAGGTACTTTTATTTAAAATATTATTATAATATTTGTAAATGACCTAATTTTTATTTGAGCTATCAAATAAAAGACAAAAATCTGTAAATAATTACATTTTTGTAAAATTGTCTCTCAAATGTTAATGTTATTAGGAATATTGAACTAAAACTTTGGGGATTCCTAGCCTTTGATACTGGCGAAATCAACTAGTGAACAGTAGAAAATATTGATTGCTCCACTAGGTGGCACTGTTGAAGTAAAAATCCCTTTGCAAATGGATTAGGTTATCTGTGCAAGCAATTAGGTTATATTTTATTTGAAGAGGATTTTAAAAGGGCAATACCTTAGGGGTTAGAAAAAAAATTAATGAAGTATTTGATCAAGCCAAATTGTGCATTATTTCTTGTTAGTCCAAATGCTTCTTTGGTTTTTTTAAAAAGAGAAATGGTATTTTTGGATTTCTCCGAACTGCTTTATCAAATGAGCTGTGTTGTTACCTTCCAATAAGCTTGTCTAATCTGGTCTATTCGACTTATAGGATCTGTGCAATAGGTTTATTTAATTCCTTCTCATTATCTTTAAACTTCTGCATTTTTCTGGTCCTTGAGTACAGTACTGCTAAACATTTATAGAGCCTCATGGATTGTCTATATTTAGTACTTTGGGAAATACAAAAGCTTACTTATTGGGGAAATAGGCATAACTGGTTATTACTGTCAGTAGCTATAGCTTATCAGTTTATGGGTAGGTAATACTAGAATCACTTTTGGGAATTCTTAACTTGAGTTCAGATAGAGTAATACCTTATTACTACTTGACTTACAGTTAATTTTTTTTTTTTTTTTTTTAGGAAAATAGACGTAGTGGATTGAAATTTTATTTTTATCCTGTAAAAATAACATTAAATAAAAGGTTTCAAATAATTTAGGTTTACTTTACTTAACCTGCCATGTAAAAGGAAAATTAACAAAACCATGACAGAAAAATGAATGAGGAGAGAAAATGAGATATGTGAGAACCTCTTCCTAATCTTCATTTCTCATAGTTGTCGCCTTTTTACTCTCCATTTTCAACCTGGAAGGCCAAGTGAACTTAACAAAATATGTATTTTACATTTCCCCCTCTTTTATTATTTGAAATTTGAAATATTTGTGTATTTTAATTTGACAATTCTCTGTCTTTATGAAGTATTGTATATGTTCAAAAATATACAAATTCAGATGATATTATAATACAAATCAATACTAATGAACATACTCTATTAGAAAGTCCCATTTCTCTTAATTATTTTCTACCCAGGTTAAAACAAGTCAGTTTAGAATAATAAAGCAAAGTGAACCAAATTATTATTACTAAGTTGAAAAACAAGATTCACAAATGGATTTCATGTTGATATTTCCTCATTAAGAACGGATGTTCTTTGTGGTTTTATACTGATAGTTATTAAGATTTTTACATTGGAAAAATACTTAGAAATCACTTCTCTTAAAGCATTAGAGTAATATATACAATGTTGAGGCAAAAAAACAACAACAAAAAACCCACACATATTGAAATATCATTCGGAAGTACTGAGAATTTTGATAGTCTTTTAACTTTGCTTTAATAATAGTATTATTCTTAAGTTAATAGCATTTTGTAGCAGTATCAAAAACTCACTTTGTCAATTAGTAATTTGATTATTTACTTTTTATTGGAAGGTTATAAGTTAAGCAGTTTCCCTTTTCTTCCTAAAAATTGATTTTGGCATTTTTAGTAAAAAAGCTATTTTTTTTCTCTTTAAAAATAA
The DNA here is from genome assembly GCF_014108245.1 of Pipistrellus kuhlii. Taxonomy (NCBI): domain Eukaryota; kingdom Metazoa; phylum Chordata; class Mammalia; order Chiroptera; family Vespertilionidae; genus Pipistrellus; species Pipistrellus kuhlii. The sequence continues at coordinate 153,791,190 of NW_023425515.1, read as the reverse complement.
AAACAACTTAAAATTATTTTTTCTAGATAGGATGTATTTTGAGTCTAAACTATAATGTTGAATTTGTTATGCTATATAAATGAAGATTTTTAAAGCCTTAACTACATAATTTTAAAAAATGTTATAAAAATTACTAAATTAATTCTATGTTTAGAGAGTTCAGTTCAGCAAGTATCTGGGTAACGGTTACATTGAAAGCATAAAATGACCAAGACATAATCCCTGCTTTTGAGCAAGGTATAAGGCCTCTACCCTAAAGTACCATTTGCAATTCAGGAGAGGGGATAGACGTATGTTACAATGAATATTGTAAGCGTCCATACAGAAATAGAAATAAGTTGACAGTGAAGAAAAGGTGTTGAATAGAGAGGGATGTCTCATTCAACTCGAAGTTCTTTATTGTGATGCTGATATTTAATTTGGAACTTGAAAGTTTAGGCTTAATTTCTGTTGGCTTAGGGAGAAGGAAGGGTTGATATGGATGTGAAACATTGGAAATTCCTACAGACTACTTGGTCTGATCACTTAGGAGAACAATTGACAATTCTAGCAAACTTAAAAATATGTATACCGTTAGACACAGCAATGCATGTTGTATACTTATATAATCCTAACCAAAGTGTTCCTATTTTTCTTTAGGGGTAGTTGTTTCAAGCAGAGGAAATAAAAAGAGGAAAGGTATTAGAAAAGGAAAGTATAGAGCTTGTCAAGGGAATGGCAAATTGTCTAGTTGGTAGGTGCCAAAGATACCTGTAGGGCAGGACTGTCTTCTGGCTGCCTGAATCTGTATGGGTGTGGCCTGGAAGATTTCTCCATTTCTAACAAGCCTCCCACATAATCTTGCACATCAAATCCAAGGGCTACTGGTGTAAGACAATGCAACCCCACATGTGATACTCAATTATTTTAGTTGGCCCTAGAACACATATTTTAATACTAGGATAAATATTTTAATACTTATATATTAATTTATATTCATATTAGAAAAATATAACCAGAATATCAAACATGCGATTTCCTATTTATTATTGATTTTAGAAGGCTATTTAAGTTTGAAATGGTGAAAAGAGAAATCTTAATTATAATAGAGATGGGATTCACGGCAAAAATAAAGGTATACAAATGTCCAAGTCTGTATTCGGCAGTATGTTGATTTTATTAATTTCAACCATACAGAGATAAAGAGAATAACATAATAATACCCTATTATAATGTGCTACCACTGAGCTTAAGAGAAAAAAAATTACATGTATTATCCATCCCCAGTCTTATTCTTGGCCTTTCTTCACAATAGTAACAGCTATCCTAAATTTTATATAATACTTGTACCTTATGTAACCATTAACAACATAAATTATTTGAGATATTGTGAAACTTTTTACTAATGATATCCTATATAATAAAAGGCTAATATGCAAATTGACCACATGGCGGAATGGCTGATTACTATGACCTACACTGACCATCAGTGCACTCCCGCAGGGGGAGCACCACTCCGCCAGAAGTCAGGATCACAGCTGGTGAGTGCAGCGGTGGTTGCAGTGCTAAAGATGTCCGCCTAAGCCATCAGTTGGACATCCTCTGGGGGCTCCTGGACTGCAAGAGGGTGCAGGCCTCACCTGTGCAGGCAACCTCCTCCTATCTGGTCATGACCCATTATGAAGTCCCAGCCTAATTTGCATATCACCTCTTTATAATATAAATGTATATACCCCTCTGCAACTAAGGTTTTCATGTAATAGTGACCTAGAGGTTATCTATTTCTATACACGTTGGTCTAGTTTATTCATTTAAACTGCTGCATAGTGAGTAGTACATTCTATAATATACTATTTTTAATTTAAACTTTCCTTCATTGATGGTAATTCACTGATTTTATTTTCTAATGACTAATCCTTTATAATAAAAGGCTAGTGTACAAATTGACCAAATGGTGGAATGATCAGGGGGCAGATGCTCAATGCAGGAGCTTCCTCCCCCCTCTGCACCTTGTGCTCCCACCGGGGGAATGCCACTCATCCAGAAGCCCTGAGCCGGGCTCATGCCTGGCGAGTGCAGCGGCGGTGGTGGGAGTGAGCCTCTCCCACCTCCATGGCAGCACTAAGGATGTCTGACTACCGGCACAGGGAGTGGGCCGAAGCCATCATTGGACATCGCCTGAGGGCTCCCAGACTGCAAGAGGGCACAGGCTGAGCTGCGGGACCCACAAGTGCACGAATTTTTGTGCACCGGGCCTCTAGTAATGTATATAAGAATACTTAAAATGACCCTAAGTTCTTATCTAAATGGAGTCACCCGTTCAGACCCATGACCTCTCTGATCTCACCCCTTAGCACTCTTCCCCCAGCTTACTCAAGGCCAATCACATAATTTCCTCCTGGAAAATGCTAGGTGTCTTCTGTTTTAAGGATTCTCTTTGTTTCCTGGGCCTGCAGGCTCTTCCTGCAGGTATTCCCTGATTCTTTCTCCTTTTCTCCTTTTCTTCTTTCAGGTCTTTACTCAAGTGTCACCTTCTTAGGCCTTCTCTGTCCACCCTTATTTCACTTGTTATTATCCCCTCCCCCCGTTTTCTTTTTCTTTTTAGGGTGTTTGTTTGTTTGTTTGTTTATTTATTTATTTATTAAAATATATTTTATTGATTTTTTACAGAGAGGAAGGGAGAGAGATAGAGAGCTAGAAACATCAATGAGAGAGAAACATCGACCGGCTGCCTCCTGCACCCCCCCTACCGGGGATGTGGCCGCAACCAATGTACATGCCCTTGACCGGAATCGAACCCGGGACCTTTCAGTCCGCAGACCGACGCTCTACCACTGAGCCAAACCGGTTTCGGCTAGGGTGTTTATTTAAGTGCATGCACATACACACACACATATTTATTCTGCTGTATCATATATAAACACATTATGCTTATTTAACTTATTTATCACCTGTCTACTCCACTGGAATGTAATCTTGACAAGGGCAAGGATACTTGTTGGTTTTGTTTATTATTGTGTCTCCAGTGATTAGAGCTGCCTGTCACATTGTAGGAGCTCAGTAAATACTTGTTGAATGAAGGAGTGGGTTAAAGATACTTTGTTATAAATTTGTCTTATTTATAAATTCTTAACTCTTCTAGCTATTTGTTTAGATTTTCACCTCTACATTTCTAAATAATGTGTTTATTCTGCTATTTTTTGATAATCCATTTTAGACATTACCTATTAGTTTTTTGTTAATAGTACTTGAGGATTTAGCTATTCTCATATCCCTTAACCCCATTTTTATTTCTCTCAGCTGTACACCTTCGACAGATTTTGGTTAAATCACTATTCAGTGTTCACATTATTATGCCTCCATAATACTGTTTACATGATGTATGCTGATTACATTTCTTTTTTTTCTCATGCCTTCATTTTCTCAGAGTTAATACTTTCCCCACTTTTCTTTTCCTTTGTTTGCTTTGTATTTATTGAAAAATTTTACAAATGTTGACTCATATCTGTTACTTATCTAGCAGCAAATTTTTCATAAATACAAATGTAAGAAAATCTATTTTTTTCTCCTTTTCTGGAGACTTTCCTCTCTATTTTCTTTTCTCTCCAGTCTTAACTGCTCTCTAGACCTGATGCAGAGTTGTTCATTTGGAACTTCTTAATGCTACTTTGCTGACTTGGATCCCTGTCTTCTAAATCTCTCCTTAATTTATTTTCTTGTTTTGCTGAAGCATAGATTCCAGTATTTTCCTCAGTAAAGGATGCCTAGATAGTAAAGTTTTGTAGAGGTGTTCTCTCTTTTCCGAGTCCAGCACGGAAAAGGAACAGGTCTGGTTCCTGAGTAGAGGAGCTGGGGATTAAGAAATGAAAGAAAGAAGGAAAGCAAGATGCAGAAATAGAAGCAAACTGGGAGTTAGTTGGGATGCCATTCTCTCTGATGGAGAGGCAGTGACCCTGAGCCCATGCAGCGTATTTATATTATACCCCCATTTACCAGGAAGTATCACCAAAACTTAGGATCAAAGGAGCTTATTTACATTCTTGAGTAGGCCCTAGCATTCCTGGTGCTTGCCTGGATTTGTATATTGACACCTGGGCTGATATGAAGGCCAAGCTGATAACATGTCCAGCCTTCTTGGGGAAGCATTTTATTATCCAGTTGTTGGACTTATTAATATACTCTTATTATACAGATGTTGGACCTTTTGAATTGTTTCACTAATTTTCCCATCTTTTTATTTTTCCCTTCTATTTTCCATGTCTTTATCATTTTTATATGGGATGTTTCCTCTATCTTCTAACTCTTCTATTGTTCTTAAATTTTAATTATGATATTCAAATTTCTAGGAATTATTTTATTTTTCTATTTCTCCTTTTTTATTACATTCTCTCTCTCTTTTTTTCTTTATATGAATGTAGTTTTCTCTTCAAGGAAATTAATTAGAGTAATTTTGAAGTTTTTCTTGTCCTTCTTTTGCTGTATATGATCTATTACAAACTCGTTTTGTTACGTTTTATTTTTTGTTTTTTTTTTGTAATCTTCCAGTATTTCACTGGCTGCTTTCCCCCAAATGACTGGTGATCTTCAGTGTCTGTTTGTATTTGAGTAAGGGACTAAAAACCTGAGTGGATGTTCTGTGTGTCTGAGCATGTTTTTTTCGCTGATGACCTTCATCCTAGGGTAATTAGGTGATAAACCTGCCTTTTTTATTGGATGACCCCTCCCTGCATAGGTTGGTAAATGGTTATCTTTTTTCTAGAGTTGTTTTATTTTTTTCCCCAGAGAAAAGTTCTGCCATCTGCTTGTAGAATATATGTTGTCTACAGTGCTCCAGGAGAAGGAAGTGAAGGATGCTAGGGCCCTGCAGTTCAGTATTTTAGACTGTCTCTAAATTCCTCAGCTTCTGTTGTCATCACTGTGCCTGGTGTACTAGAGTTTATAGCTTTATTTGTTTTTTCCGAAGAATAAATCTTTATTTTCCTATGTGTGGGATGGTCGGTGGGGGGCTAAAGAGGGATAGTTGTTATAAGAAAGGACCTGGGAATTGAGTCTATATGCAGGCTTTCAATCACTTTCCCTTTCAGTTTTGTGTCTCACCCTGTTTTTGTGCCTTTATATATTATTCCTCTCCAAGTTCTGCAAGGTGAACTTGCTCACCTTTCATAGATATTCTTCCAACACACATCTCTCCCAGCCCCTGAACTTAGATTGTATCTTCTCTGCTCTGCTGAATGTAAGGGGCCCGATGTTGATTGTTTTTGTCTGATCTCACCTCCTTTTCTTCCTTACCTTACTTGTTCCCAGCCTAATGGTTGTTATCAAATAAAACACTCCTGTGATAAACTTACTACCTAGTAATGCTGGCATTTAAGGCCAGAAATGAAAATGTGAGTATTAGGAAAGTAATCATTTGATTATAGAATGAATATCAACACAAGAAAAAAAATTTGCCCATGGCTATAACAAAATTTATAACACAGCCCTTGAATTCCAGACACCCAATCTGGAATTCTTCAATCCAAAGCTAACATTTGTTGAATCTTTGCCATATGTCACATACTGTGCTAATTAAGCACCATATATACATTTTTCTCATTTAATCTACACAAACCTTCTGAGGTAAGTAGGTATCTCTGTTTTACAGATGAGTAATCTTACACTTACAAAGGTTCAGTAACTTTCAGAAAGGTCACAACTAATAAATGGTAGTGCTGAGATTCACACCTCAGACATTTAACTTGAGAACATGTGCTTATAAGCACTATTCTGTACAGTCTCCCATTTATACATCAATCCATGGTTTAGACAGTTGGCTATCTAATCTTTATTTCAGGTAATGGTGAACGAATTATTTTCCTTGGGAATCTTTTTCATTTTGGACAGAACCTTATCATTAAAGAAGCTTCCCCACATTCAGTTGGAATCAGCTGCACATAGCATTTACTCCTTTGTCTCATTGAGTAAAAGAATAAGTTTGCTTCCTCTTCTAGGGCAAACAGTCCCATTTTCTCCAATGGTGCACAATTTCCCATACCCATCACTATTTTGTTAAAATGTATTTTTCAAAACACTTTAGTGTTTTACATTTATTATGTTCATGATTATATTTCCCCTTCTTCTAATCTGTATTTTCCAAGTGAAATCGGGGAGATATATATTTTTTTTATATGGATCTTTTTTTAACTTTGGGATTTAATGATAGGAACTCTGATTTCTTTAAAAATCTTCAGGGGCTTCTAATTTAGTTGGGAAGATATGAAATGGACAATAAAATGACTGAATTAGAGTATACTTAATGCCAAAAGACTACTATGATAATAATGCAATAATAATAGCCAACATGTATGATGCCAGGCAATCTTTAATTATTTTTACAAATATTACTGATTAAATCCTCACAACAACACTGCCAAATAGATGTGGTAATACTGACATTTTACAATAAGAAAAACGAGGCAGCCTGGTTAAGTTACTTGTCCAGGATCACACAACTCATAAGTATCAGTCAGGTTTCTACTGAGACTGCCCAAGATTCACGGTCCATGTTTGAAATCCTTACTAGAGGAGGTAACTGGAGGACAGAGATATCTTGAACAGAATCATTAGGGTAGAGTGTTATGGGATGTTTATGGTAGACATTTAATGTTCACGGGATTTGAAGAGTCAGGAGAAAGGAAAATTACTTTGACATTCCAAATACATTCCAAATACATTATCGTAGATCAAAAACACAATAGACATGTTAAAGTAAAGATTGGCCTTTGTCAGGGAAGATATCGGCCTAGGATAGGACATGACTACCCACCATAAGCTGCTTATATTTTAAAAAGTTTTAATTTCAGTCCATCCTTTGTGGTTGCAAGGCTGCCATGCAGGCCTTCCTTGAGCTAGTCAGGTTAGCGTGTGACCCCTTTTCGTCCACACAGTGGTTATAATAGAACCAAACCGCTTAAGCTTAAATTCTGGCTCTGTCATTTACTAACTGTGTGAACAAAACAGGTCACTTAAACCCTCAATATTTTCGTTCCCTCGTCTGTAAAACATGGATGATAATAAAGGGTAATAGTGAAGTGGTTGAAACTCAGAGAAGATAATATTTTTAAGAGAGAAGATAGAATATATAGAGAAGATAAAGGATCAGTAGTTGATTAATATTTACATTCAGAAAGTGAAATCACTGAAGGAGATAAGAAATAGCCCAGAAAATAGGAGAAACAGGAAAGCAAAATATTATAGAAATCAAGGGGAGTAAATATTTTAAGAAAGAAATGCCCAGAAGTGTTGATTGCTATAGAAATATAAAGAGAATAGGAACTAATAAAAGGCCTTTTTATTTGAGGACTAGAAGAGAATTTTCAGAACAGCGAGGGTTAAAAGTTGGGTTAGAGCGATTTAAGATTGAGTAGTAAGAAGATAGTGTGGAGCTAACATCACGTACACATTTAACTTCAACTCAACTACACAAACTCATAATAAAAAACATATTATTTTTCCACGTGTACTCTTTATTATATGCTGTACATTACTATATACTGTACTATTCATTTATACATGGTACTGAATAGGGTTGTATATACAAAATTATGCTTAACAACCTTTTTAAACAATTTGAAGGCTTATGGAAGTTAATTTTGACTATTTGATTTTCATATTATGGGCTGACTTTAGAATTAAACCCTGCATTAAGTGTAGCTCCACAGTGGTGAAGACAGACCACATAGGTATAGACTGCTCTGCCCTGGGTATAGTTTTACATGTGTGCTGGCAGAGACCAGTGGAAAGGTTTCAGCCTGAGGACAAGTGGTCATCTCCTGGTCTATTTCTGTTCTTACAACTACGGGCATTATGATGGAAGAAATTGCTTAACTTTTGTCCTCTAGCTTTCTTCTCTGTAAATTCTGAAACCTGTTAAGTTAGTACATAGGGAAAATGTGATAAAATATTTGACCTTTTGAAAAGAAATCTATGATTTGCCTTTTAGATAATAAAGCTGTTTCCTGTATCTGTGGCTATATTATTAAAATGTATTTCATATGAACTCTCTCATAGAAATACTTTTAATTTAATATTGTTCTGAATGCCAGGGATACATATTTATTTTAGCCATGTTTCGAGAGAATCTATAAATGTAACATAATAAGAATTTGACTAACCTTTGATTTAATATTGGCATTTGATAGAATTTGGTTTTTATCCCAGAAATTATCCTTTAAGAACAAATTATATTAAATTGATCATGATGAATGATGTACCAAGTGGGGCAAAAGCAGGCTTACAGTTGTGAATACATGAAACAGAGTTTACTCTTGCATTATTATTTATTAATTATTGTATTATTTTCCCTATGAGCAACTATAAGCCTGCTTTTGCACAACCCTGTATAAGTACTCTTGGTATTATTTCCAGCATTCTCTGGGACTCACATAAACATTTTGAAATCTTCCTTATAGTTCCAGGTTACCTATAGAAAAATTGGTTTCTATTAAAACATCCTTCATTCAAAATTTTAAATTTATTTTTTAAATGAAAATTTTTTATATATTTTTAAATAAAACTTGTTCGACAGAAAGATTTAAAATTGTTTAGAATGTGTTGCTGGCTTGTCAACAAATACCAAATGGATAGAGGTTATAAAGGTTGCTGTTGTCCTTACAAAATTCTAGGTATTGCTTTTTTCACTTCAGAATTATCTAATGTAACTCTAGAAGGTAATATGTAAAGTGTGGATTACTACTATATAGATTACTATTTTTTATGTTGACTAGATTTTTGCAGAAATATTTTTTTCAATGCCGAAACCGGTTTGGCTCAATGGATAGAGCGTCGGCTTGGGGACTGAAGGGACCCGGGTTCGATTCCGGTCAAGGGCATGTACCTTGGTTGCAGGCATATCCCCAGTAGGGGGTGTGCAGGAGGCAGCTGATCGATGACTCTCTCTCATCGATGTTTCTAGCTCTCGATCTCTCTCCCTTTCTCTCTGTAAAAAAATCAATAAAATATATTAAAAAAAAAAAAGAAATATTTTTTTCAAATATAGTGATCTTTAGAAGGTCCAAACTTAATTTTTTTTCATTTTATTTATTTTTTAATTTTTTTGTCATTTCCTCTTTTTATTTATTTTTTATTCTATTTTATTTAAAAAATATATATTTTATTGATTTTTTTTGCCCCCCTCCCTCCCATTCATACCCTCCCTCCGCAGAGTTTTATGTCTGTTGGTTGTACTTATATGCATGTATACAAGTCCTTCGGTTGATCTATTATCTCCCTCCCCTCCCCGCTGTAATTTGACAGTCTACTTGTTGCTTTACTGTCTCTATGTCTATCTTTTGGTTCATCAGTTTGTAATGTTCTTTATTATCCATAAATGAGTGAGGTCATGTGGTGTTTCTCTTTCATTGATTGGCTTATTTCACTCAGCATGATGTTCTCCAATTCCATCCAGGTTGCTGCAAATGATGAGAATTCCTTCTTTTTTATGGCAGCATAGTATTCCATTGTGTAGATGTACCATAGTTTTTTTATCCAATCATCTGCTGACGGGCACCTGGGCTGTTTCCAAATCTGGCTATTGTAGATTGTGCTGCTATGAACATAGGGGTGCATATATCCTTTCTGATTGGTGTTTCTAGTTTCTTGGGATATATTCCTAGGAGTGGGATTACTGGCAAACTTAATTTTTTAAAATAAGTTTTTATTTTTAATTTTGGTCATCTTAACATTGTTCTGAGATAAGGAGCTTGGTTACCTGTTTTATAGATGAGACTCAGGTAGAGTTACTTGTTGAAGATCACATCAAGGTAAGTTGTAGAATTGGGATTATTAGAATGAACCTTCTTACTCAGGTTAATGCTTCTTTTTCTGGTATCAAGAAATCTTTCACAATATTGACTATAGTCCATGAAACCATTTTGTGTCATTGTCTGCTACTACTAAAAGGAGATAAATATTAACCATAGAGTGAGCCCTCCAACTAATGTGACCAGAAGACTTACTTAGATGGGGATAGGGAGATGGTACTTAATTTTTGAAGGCCCTAATGGAGAAACAGTTATTTAGCTATAAATAAACTGTACAATTTTGTCTTTTAGCCAGAACATTAAAGCATTGGCACTGAATAAACATAGATGAGAAAAGCTAATGAGATATTTGGGGCTAAAACATCAGATTTTGTCACGGGGTGCTACTGTGCACTGTTGGATAAAGAATTCTTCTGTACTTTCTGTTACAGATGCTGCAAATTTCTTCTAAAGAGAAGTATCCCTTATTTACTTTTGTCAATGGACATTCCAGAGACTATGATTTTACATCGACTACAACCAATAAGGAAGACATTTTCCCAGAGGATGAAAATAAAATATTAAAAAGATTTAGCACAGAAGAGTTTGTCTTGCTTTAAAAGATAAGAAGAACTCTTTGAAGGGAGAAAATAAAGAGAAACAAGATTACACGAAACTGGTTTATTTTCACAAATTTCTTAATTTTATATGTTCTTTAAAAAAGAACATTTAGAAATATACAAGTTTTAAAGATATTTTTCTGAGAGATAAATGATTTATGAGTCTTGGTTTCTAATAAATAACAAGTGATTCTGACTGTATCACTACTATTCTGCTGAGACCTTCTAATTATGCCACCTTACCTTCTAAGCCTTCCAGTTTTTGAATTCTTCCACCCGCGGGCACCAGTTTCCTGAAGGTTTTGTGATGTAGCCCCCACATTGGGATTACAAATAGTTTCAAAAGCTTCAGTTCATACTAATGACCAGAAGAACAAGAGAATGCATCTTCTGTGCTGCCTGGCCTCCTGATATTAATGCAACCATATTGGATGTATATTGATAAACGAAGTAATAATTGTTAGCTGTTGTTATATGCATACAATTATATAAGCAGAATTGTGAATTTAGGTAATATTTAGCAATAAGATTTTATAATAGCTTCTTGTTTTTCAGCTTTCTTTGAGGAGTAAATATGAAGTATTAGTTTTTCCCACAAAATTAAAGGTTATGTTACAATAATGGCATCTAGTCAGATCAGATAAAGGCAATTTTTAAGATAGAAATAGTATTTGTTTCTTACCTCAAAAATTAAATTTTATGGGGAACGCTATTTACTATGTAGTTTTGAAATCTAAAGATAAGTACCAAGAAAGAGATCAACAGATGCTCCTCTGTGTGATTTTTGTTATTTGTATAAATCAGTGTAGTGGTGTTTAGAAGCTGAGGCCATCTAGAAGGTAAATCTGCCTTACGTGTATTATGTGTTATTTAAAGGCCAATTTGTGATATAAAAGTACACAAGTTATTATTGAGCCAGGATTATAAATAACTACTTTAATAAAGATGTGAGAACATAAAATGGCTTTGTTTTGGTTTTAATGGGATTCTTTTAATCCTTTCATTTGAAAACTCATTGTCTCTAATGAATTCTCTTTATAATAAGGCAAATAATATTGTTGCTCTGAAAGCAAAATATTAACTTATTTTATGGAGCTTCCATGTTTCATTGTGGAAAGGTGACTTATCTGTGGAAATTGTGCATCATTCAAAGTCATTGATTTCTCCCATCAGAAAGCCTATTTGCTAGGTTTGGAGTTGCATGAAAATGGAAACAGAGGGTGGGCAGATTGCTTTCGTATGCCTGATGGGAGAAATCACGTTTGGCATTTTCCAGTGAGGATAGCTTATTGAATTGAAATAAATAGCTTAAAATCTAAACTTTTTCTTTTCTCTAGATAAGATTTGGACACATGAAGTCCAGTACTAATTTTCCTAGAAGGTCAAAGCAGCACAGGAGCAAGAAGCCAGTGGTATGCCCAATTTTATACACTGCAGTCCCACATGTAAATTATTGCAATTTGTTGTTCCTACATGCCTGCAGAATTCACCGGAGTCTACAAGCACATCAAATAAGAGCGCCCATACTTTCCAGTGAATCAGAGATAATTGTAAGTGTTCTCTTACAAGAACTCTGTAAAAGCTGCAAGTTATATAACATTCTGTCCTCAACATGTTTGGGGATCATTTTTAAGAAGGATATTGGAATGAGTTAAAATTACACCAGGACAGAGACAGAGTGGAGGTGAGAGAAGGCAGAAACTTTCTTTCCATTAAATTATATTGAAAATACTCAGAATATTGTCTAGACAAAACAAATGAATCCTACCATACAATCATCCCCATGACTGAGAATAAGTGGTTAGAATTAGAAGGTATCCTTTAAATCATTTAATAATATGTATGTATGAATGAATGAATGCGTACATTCATGAAAATTGAGAGATAGGCTGATAGATTTATCTTGCCTGTTAATGCAGCTTCAGCTAAGGACGAGACAAAAAGTTGTGATCATCTTTTTTTGGAAAGGCAGTAACAAAATTGCATCACTATTATTGGGATAGAGGTACTGTGTATTCTGGTTTCAGACTTTGTTGTGAACACAGATTTCATTTTAAATTCTGACAGCCAGTAAACTCAGGCAGTAAAGCTTAAGGATCTTTTTCAGCCTGGAATGAAGGAAAGTGGAAGAGGACAAGCTTCAAAGATGGGTGTTCTGTTAGACGTAGGATAGGCGGATCCTCCTTTTGGACATCAATATTAAGATGCTAGGCTTTGCCATTAACATTTCAGAAATGAATTTTTAAAATGCTTGATGTGACTTTTGATGGTGAAGGTTTCTTTTTTCTCTTCTTCCTAAGACTTGACACTTTGTATCCCCTTTTGTCATTGTACTCACCACCAGCAGGCAATCCTGAGACTTATCATTTGCCGAATGAGTGCATGAAAAGATCCTTTATAGTATGAGTATGTCCAAAAGAATTTCCCTGAAGTATTGATTTTTTTTTTTTACATTAAACTAACCACATTAAATCTGTATTAGTGAGAATGTAACTTTAGCAAATTAAAATTTTAGGTCACTTTTGTGTTCTGTTAACCTTTAGGATTTAACATTGTCCAAGGGCAAACATATCTAAAAGTATATATGTTAATTCTTTCTTTTTTAGAACTAAAGGTACAAAAATGACTTTAATCTATTCAATTTTAGGTCAGAAATCTGTGATTTTTTAGAAATCTATATTTACTTTCTATTTTTCAATGCCAGAAAGCACTGTATTTCTGGTCAAACCATACTAATCTAGGTGTTTTTTTCTTTTTTTTTTCTTTTATCTGTTAATAACTTTGCTCCTAGAATAAGTTTCATTTTCTTTTCTTTTTTTTTTTTTAATATATTTTATTGATTTTGTACAGAGAGAAAGAGAGAGAGATAGAGAGCCAGAAACATGGATGAGAGATAGTCATCAATCAGCTGCCTCTTGCACATCTCCTACTGGGGATATGCCCACAACCAAGGTACAGGCCCTTGACTGGAATCAAACCCGGGTCCCTTTAGTCCCCAGGCCGACACTCTATCCATTGAGCCAAACCAGTCTTGGCTAAGTTTCATTTTCATGGTTTATCAGAGATCACCTTTGTAACTTACATTGTATATCTAAGTCTTTTTTAACTATACAACTGGAAAAACATTATAAAGGATTTAAAAAAAACACACCCAAAAATAGGAAGGAACAAGAGGAAGAACAAATAGTGAGAAAACATTTAAAAGTATTAAATAATGATAAGAATTTCTATTGAAACAGACCTAAAGAGGAAACTGAGAATTTAAAATAATAGTAAAATAGAAGCAAGATATCCAGAATATATTGATAGAGGCAATTTCTTAGAAAGGATAAGGGATGATTATTTTCTATAAAAAGAAGAGCTAATGTCCTTTAAAAAATTTTAGGAGAATATTTATCATGTAATATTTATTATAGCCTCAGTATTGTCAGTCAACCACAATTCAATAGTACTCTACTCAATTGAGCTTTAAGACCAAACTAGAGATGAATTGAAAATGTGAAACATCAGATCAGGAAAATTAGAAATATCTTATTGATTCTAACATATACATTTTATATTATTTTATTGTTTGAATCTTAAATTAATTTAGAAACCTTAAGCATTTTTGTGTGTTCTTTATGGCTATATAAAGATTTTCTTCTTGCCTATAAACTTTGAAAAATATTATATTTAGAGTTAGTATTGCAGACACCTTTTTGAATTAGCATTTTCCAAAATCCTCTTTGACAGTTGGTGGCAAGTAATGGCCCAAAACATTCACAACTACAGTTATAAAATTTCATTTATTCTCCTACAATAAGAAAAATAAGTTCAAAGTAGATAGTATATGTTTGTTATTAGGTAGAAAATTACTGTGCTATCTTCTAACCAATTCCTCCAGAAATGTAGAATCTCAGTCTTTTCCTATTTTAGGTCAATGATACGATACAGATACCAGATGTCATCTAAGAGTGTTTCATAGCCCTAGCTGGTTTGGCTCACTGAATAGAGTATCGGCCTAGGGACTGATGGGTACCAGGTTCGATTCCGGTCAAGGGCATGTACCTTGGTTGCAGGCACATCCGCTGTAGGGAGTGTGCAGGAGGCAGCTGATCGATGTTTCTAACTCTCTATTCCTCTCCCTTCCTCTCTGTAAAAAATCAATAAAATATATTCTTAAAAGTATGCTTTAAAAAAGTGATTCATAAAAAATAAATCCTGCAAACAATTATTTTTCATTTAAATTACTGAAAATTCAGTTAGTAATTATAAACATACATGTTATATTTATATTTTATAGTAAGATATATAAATTAATAAGAATTAGGAATTCATGCCGAAACCTGTTTGGCTCAATGGATAGAGCATCGGCTTGGGGACTGAAGGGTCCCGGGTTTGATTCCGGTCAAGGGCATGTACCTTGGTTGCGGGCATATCCCCAGTAGAGGGTGTGCAAGAGGCAGCTGATTGATGACTCTCTCTCATCGGTATTTCTAACTCTATCTCTCTCCCTTCCTCTCTGTACAAAATCAATAAAATATATTTAAATAAATAAATAAATAAAAGAATTAGGAACTCGTAAGTTACTTTATAAGCAGAAAGAGTAAGGAAAGTCAAATTCAATATGAATCTGATAATGAAAGGATGAGAGAATTATTGAGAAGTTTTGAGTGTATCTAGGCACATACACCCTAGTAAACTGACACACATAAAAATATATGAATTAAAAGGGCAGCATGCTGGGATAATTTAAAATGTGATGTAGGTATTGGAAGAAAGTAAGTACAGACCAATACCAGAAAGTGGAGAGGGGCCTGCCATGTTGCACAGCGCCAGTGAGCACAATCTTCAGTGTATGTTCTGTGAATGCCACTTCCTGGAGTTGTACAGTGTGGCATACTGATATTTACGTAACACTTGTTACTTAGCACTGTTCTGGTCAGTTCACTTACTACATTATAGCTAGTGATTCTAAGATGGGGAATTGGATATGGGATTAGGGAGACAATATGTCCTGGGACTTGGATTATCACATAATGGACAAATAAGGAGAGTCTAAGGTCAGCATTCTAGTTAGTAACCAGAGGGTTTTAATGGAGATACATACATACATACATACATACATACATATATATATTTAAATTAATTCCAAAATATTTAAAATAGTACAGAAAAAAATCCACCCCACATTTTTGCTACCTCGACATATTATTTTTCCTTATCTATATTCCCTTCTATTTTTTGTTCATGTTCACATTACTCTAAGCATGCTTAATAGGTTGAATTTTGATTCTCATTGTTTAAATTTAACTATTTTATTTGATGGAGAAGGCTCCCATTCAGTCTTTCATATTTTGATTTGTATATTGACATTGTCTTAAGCGTCTGATTTATATAAATAGTATTTTTTCTTGTGTCCTATGACTGGCTCCTAATCCTGACCTACTGTGCTTGGCCAGTTCTGTGACTACAAGCTCATGTCCCTACCTAAACAGACTCTTATTTTTATATGTAATACGTTCTTAGAAACACATAAAACAGTTGAATGTGAAGGAATTGAACCATAACTGTTTTCAGTGTCCCAGAGATTATAAACATATTTTATTTTTTTTAACTTTTATTTTTTAAAAGGTACTTTATTGTTTATTTTTAAAAAATATGTTTTTTATTTTTATTTTTTTGAAAAGAGGAAGCAAGAAGTTGGGAGAGAGAAACATCAATTAGAGAAAATAATTGCCTCCTCCTGGGGATCAAATCCGCAACCTGGGCTTATGCCCTGACCTGGTGACCTCTCATTACATGGGACGATGCTCAACCAACTGAGCCACACTGGCCAGGACTAAAAATGTGTGTTTTAATTATAAGTTTTAAAAAATCATATAGGCTTGATGTGATTTTGGATGATATAGCTATGGCATTTCATAGGTGTCTTTATATTTGTTCTTTTATAGTCTTAGAGCTTATTGACTTACAGTCCAGTGAGCATTTCTTTGAGACTAATGATAGTTTCTATCTTTATACTACTAATTATATTAAATTTATGAGACCTACATTTCTTATCATGAGGTTTAGCATTTTCATTTTTCCATTTTTCTGTCATGTTTACAAAATAGGGAGAAATGAAATGTAAAATCCCAATAGTATATAAGCTGCTATACAAAGATTGTGACATTGCCAGCAAGCAGCATTGGCTCAGAGCTTAAAGTGTTTGTCAGCTGATGTTCAAAAGTCCCAACTTTATAATATTTAAGGAAATCAAATTGCATATGAAAGTCTAATGTCTGATTTTAGTCATCTTAGTGGGTGTGAAGTGGTTGGTATCTTGTGTTTTTTTTGTAAGTAATTTATCCTTTTAAAGTGTACAGTTCAGTGGATTGTAATATTTTTACAGAATTATGTAATGATCACCACTGTCCAATTCTAGAACATTTTCATTACTTAAAAAAAAAAAAAATACTCTAACCTACTTTTTTTTTTTTCATGGATTCCAGGTATTTCATATAAATGGAATCACAATATGTGGTCTTTCATGTCTGATTCTTTTCACTTAGCATAATATTTTCAAGATTTATAGCACATATCACCAGCACTTTATTTTTTTTTGGTGACTGAAAAATACTCCATTAGGTGGACATACCACATGTTCTTTATTCTTCAGTTGATAGACCTATGGGTTGTTCCCACTTTTTGGCTATCTATAATAATAATAGCATAATATGTTAATTAGACTGGACAGCCGAACAACCTTCCGGACATCATTCCAGACATCCTTCTGGACGAAGCTGCGGCAGTGAGGGCAGAGGCAGAGGTGGTTAGGGATGATCAGGCAGGCAGGTGAGCAGTTAGGGGTGATCAGGCAGGCAGGCAGAATGGTTAAGGGCAATCAGGCAGGCAGGCAGAGGTAGTTAGGGAAAATCAGGTAGTCAGGCAGAGGCAATTAGGGACGATCAGGCAGGCAGGCAAGCAGTTAGGAGCGATCAGGCAGGCAGGTGAGTGGTTAGGGGTGATCAGGTAACAGGCAAGTGGTTAGGGGTGAGCAGGCAGGCAGGCAGGCAGGTGAGTGGTTCGGAGCCAGGGGCCATTGCTGGTTTAGGCCCGATCCTGCTGAGGAATCCCTGTGTGATCAGGCCTAAATTAGCAGTCGGACATCCCCCAAGGGGTCCCAGATTGCAAGAGGGTGCAGGCCGGGCTGAGGGACCGCCCTATTTCTCTCCCCGCTGTACAAATTGTGCACTGGGCCTCTAGTTTAGAATAATTCTGTAATGAGCATTGTTTTCATTTCTCCTGTGTATACACTGAGTAGCCAGATTATTATGATCTCTGAACACATAATAATCTGACCACTCAGTGTGTGGTGTGTGTGTGTGTGTGTGTGTGTGTGTGTGTGTATATATATATATATATATATATATATATATATATATATATACACACATACATACATATGTGTGTGTGTGTGTATGAGGCCCAGTGCATGAATTTGTTCATGGGTGGTGTCCGACCAGCCTGACCAGGGGGAGGGGACATGGGTGGTTGGCTGGCCTACCTTCTGGTCGAACTCCTGGTCAAGGGGACAATTTGCATATTAGCCTTTTATTATATAGGATATTATATAGGATATACACTGAGTGGCCAGATTATTATGCATTTAGAGATCATAATAATCTGGCCACTCAGAGTATACCTAGGAGTGGAATTGCTGGTCATATGGTAGCTCTGTGTTTAGTCCTTTAAGGAAATGCCAAACTTTTCCATAGTGATTACACCATTTTACAATCCACCATCAATGTTATAAGGGTTACAATTTTCTACTTTCTCACCAACCCTGTTTATTATCTTTTTTATTTTAGCAATCTAGTGTTTGTAAAGTGGTACCTTATGTGCATTTTCCTAGTGACAAATTATGTTGAGCATCTTTTCATGTGCTTGTTGGCCATTTGTATATCTTCTTTGGATATGTATTCAAATTCTTCCCTCACTTTGAATTGGGTTATTTGTCTTTATATTAATGAATTGTAAGATTTTTTTTTGTTTGCATATTCAGGATACAAGGCTTTTATCAGCTATATGATTCACAAACATTTTCTCTTATTCTTGGTTTATCTTTTTGCTTTCTTGATGGTGTCCTTTGAAACATAAATAGTTTTAATTTTGGTAAAATCCAATTTGTCTACTTTTTTATTTTTTCTTTCTTTGCTTTGCTTTTGGTGTTATATTTAAGAAGCCATTGCTTAATCTGAGGTCTCCAAGATTTATACCTTATACTTACTCCTAAGAGTTTTATAACTTTAGCTCTTACATATAGGTTTTTAAAAATTCATTTGGGGTGGATGGAGGGAGATTAACCATATATGCATAGTCCATGAACACAGACAATAGTCTGGTGACAGCCTGGGAGGAGCGGGTGTGAGGTAGAGGGAATCAATGGGGGAAAAACACAAAAGAACAAACCAAAGAAGATATCTGTAATACTTTTAATAATAAATATAGTTTTTTAAAAATTAAAAATAAGTTAAAATTTATTTTGATTTGATTTTTGTAGATGGTCTGTGATGGGTGTCCAAATTTTTTCTTTTGCATGTGGAAGTCTAGTTATCCCAGCACCATTTGTTGAAAAGACTACCCCCCCCTCCCCCCCCACCATTGAATGATCAGGACCTTCTTATAAAAAACCAATTCACCATAAGTGTAAGACTTTATTTCTGGACTCTCAATTCTATTTCGTGTATATGTCTATCTTTTGCCAACACCACACTTTTTACTATAAAGATTTGTAGTAAATTTTGAAATTGGGAAGTGTGAGTCATCCAACTTTGTTATTTTTCTAGATAATTTTGGCCAATTCTGAATCCCTTGCATTTTAATATGGATTTTAAGATCAGCTTGTCAGTTCTGCAAAAATTTTTATTTTTTTGGTGTTTATCTATCTATCTTGATATTTCTTTGGACTTAGTTGACAGTTTCATTTTCTAAGTTCTGAAATGGCCAACAGACCATAGAAATACATTTCTTTAGGCTCCTCCTTGGAACTAACATCTTAAGCAAATTGCAGGCCTTGATTCAGGGCCAGTATTTATTTTTAAAACAAAATGTTTTTGAATTTTTATACAGTGTGAAATTGGCCCCAAACACCAAAGGAATACAACATGCAAAACATAGGTCATATAGCAATGGCCATAATCTATAAGAACATACCAAAGTAGATAGTGTATTACATTGTACCATCGCTTCAGTTGGAACAAGTGTTTCAAAAGCAAGACTTTACATAGTCAGTACTACCAGTTTGGAGGGGGAGGGGGGATGAATCCTTACAATTAGGGAAACACCAGTGTTACTCTGTGAGCTCCAGTGTTACAGCATGGAGATGGCATTCGTGAACTGGCTAACCTGTGGAATGAGGCTGGCTCTGCTTGGAATGCCACATTAGCACTTACTAGCTGCATGGCCTTGAATAAGTTACTTACCTCATCTATAAAATACAGATATTGCAACTATCACATTGGGCTGTTGTGAGGATTTAGTGAGAAAATGTGCAAAAACACTTAGAAAGTTGCATTGTGAGTGTTGGAACTAGATGGTCTGAGCATGAGGAGAGGGTGCCAAAGGATAGAGCCAGCACATGGCAGTGGGCATGCAAAGCTACTCCTCTGGGTCAGAGGGGTTTCAGTGGAAGGCGCATCTTTGCTGGTTGAATTTAGGAGGGAATTAGTGTTGTCAGGAAAAGTAAAAATTTGAGTCAGCATGAAGAAATAGAGGATTAATGATTGCTACGATGACACCAATGACCACAACTGCACTTACTAAGTACTTAGATATTATTTAGTTTAATCTTCAAAGAAATCTTGGAAAATAGCTATTTTTGCAGTTCCCATTTTACAGATGAAGAAACCGAGGGCCAGATAAGGTAAGGTAACTTGCAGAGTTAGCACAGTTGACAATTTGCTGGTCTGGGATCTAAACTCCTCCTGATTCCAAAGCCCGTTCTAGTTTTCCCTGCATCACGTTGAGTTCTAAAGGCACAGCAGGCAGAGAGGGCAGGAAGACTGAGCTGCATGGGGACGAAAGCGGGACAGCTGTAGAAGGGGAGTCTGTGGCCAGAATTTTGGAAAACCAGGCTTAAAGACACAGGCAGTTTGGTTAGTAGACTGGAGAGGTTGAAGAAGAGATGAGATGCCACAGACTTATTTCAGTCTGCATTGAGAATCAGGTTCCCATTGTTTGAGAAAGTTTCAGATAGATGGGGAGTTTAAGTCAGATGCTCCTTTTCTCTCTTTCCTCTGCACAGTACATCCTGCCCACATTGGGGTGAAGAGTCTGATCTTAGTAGCCTCATGAGGCGGCATTTGGAGCCTTCTCTCCTTTGCCTGGCCTTCAGACCCCAATTTTCCAGAGACCACGATTGAGAAAGACCTTTTGTTGCCGTACAATAGGGGGGAAACTCCCAGGGCTGTAAAACAGACGGAGGACTTTGCAAAATATAGCAAGTTCATGTCTGCTAATATGTTAAGTGATTTGGCCTCCCTCGTGTAAGTAGTGATTTGTTGTTTTCATGCTAATACAAATTCTTGTATTAATAGGAGCATGGCCCTGGGTTTCTTCATCCGCCTGGGAAAAAATTACTTGTTTGATGGTAAACAAAGAACAGAAGAATTGATTCACTGTCCTCGTTTTTAAAAAAAAGATGGTATGAAGCAATAGTGGAATAATTTTAATTGTAACCTTCTAACACTTGCCATCAGTAAGATCATTTGTGTTCTGTTTTTAGGAAATGGAGTATTAAAGAGTACATAGTGCATTAGAAATGCAAAACATGACCGCATGTTCTCAGGGTTTTGTCAGTGTGACATGAAAGAGCGCTTGTACTGGGATGCTCAGCTCTGAGGGTATTCTCTGTTCAGTGTGTATTTACAGAGATGTATGAATATTTGATTAATGAGTCATGGGCTCTGGAGAAATTTAATAACAGTATTGCTGTACAAAGCCAGGCCCTTAACTGTTAACACAGCTGCCAATAGTGTCATTGACACTGCAGCCCTTTCTGAATCAAGTAGATTCTATGGAGTAAATTCCTTACTCAAAAAGGGATCTGTGAGAGGCATTATTCCGTTATCTGTTTTGAACTTTACTCAGTGTATAGGCTCTGATTTGTCAAGATCTTTTCAGTGAAAACAAGCGGTGATACGGAAACTTAAAAATGATCTTTTAAAACTGATTACTTTCCTCAGAAAGTAGTTGAAAAAAATCATTGGTAAATAAAAACAGTTGATTATCCTCTTCAAGATTTTTTGTTTGGTACTCAGTAGTAATTTTTGCTTGCTTATCGTGTATGAAATATCCTTAAGAAGAGGAAATAGGAGATATATTTGTGATTTAGGCTCATATTTATTTGAACATATGAGCCTAAATCTAAATTCATTATGAAATATAATTTAATCCTCAGGAATTATTGAAGGCTAATTTATCCCTTCAACTATTTTTTTGTTTTTAATATCTATAGAGAAATCAATTCTTACTTTCAAAGGTAGGTAGGTATTTTAGTAATGTTACCTCATTTAACTGCTTGAGTAACAGGGAGAAATGTCAAAAAAAAGATAAATTTAGTGCAGGCACTTTTGCTGGGAGCTGTAACTGCAGGTTAGAATTATCCATGCTATGCAGAATTTCCTGCAACACTTCTCCTTAGGGCCACAATGCATTACAGCAGACGTATAATGAAGCTGCTATAAAATCTCTGGTAATTAAGGGGGATTTGACAGTAATTGCAACAGTGAATCAACTTAATTATTACCTGCTTCAAAGAGAGCTAACCTGATGTTATAATCTAACCTTTTCTACTTTTAAAATGGGAGATTAAACAAGTATATGTAGCATTTAAGAATTAAATTTGTTGAGATAGAATTGTATTAATATACTTCTAATATATTTTATGCACACGCACACATCAACTTCTCAAGAAGAACTAGGATTGGGCTTGCTGTGATCCATTAAAGGTATTGGTATGCTCTGGAAATGGACCCAAACCCCCACATTTCTGACTCAAGTCAGTTTCTCAAGACACACATAGACCTTGACTGTGGTCTACCTGCCCTCCACAGCATAAACAAGGATGCTTTCTTAATATTGCCACGTAAAGAAAAGAAATGCCAAAATTCTTATCATTGCTTATATTTAAATAGATTAGGTCTTAGAACCTTAAAATATCATCCAAAGTTGCAAGCAAGTTGATCTGAAAGTGAAGGTTTCGACTCATCTGAGGTTTTATATAACTTGGTATATCCAACCCTGGGTACAAAGAACAAGATGCCCAAGTTTTAGCCCAAGTTCTATCTGTAGTAATGCTTCTCATAAAGATCTCCCATTTCCTGTTGCCCGCCATCTTTCTTTTAACAGGAATGGGAATGGGCAAAAATGGAAGTATCGGTGTGCTTTTGCTATGCGTCCATGAGTTATCAGGCACCTAGAAAACAATAGCTTCCTTCCTTCCTTCCTTCCTTCCTTCCTTCCTCCCTCCCTCCCTCCCTCCCT
Source organism: Pipistrellus kuhlii (assembly GCF_014108245.1). Classification (NCBI taxonomy): domain Eukaryota; kingdom Metazoa; phylum Chordata; class Mammalia; order Chiroptera; family Vespertilionidae; genus Pipistrellus; species Pipistrellus kuhlii. The sequence continues at coordinate 153,768,305 of NW_023425515.1, read as the reverse complement.
CCCTCCCTCCCTCCCTCCTTCCTTCCTTCCTTCCTTCCTTCCTTCCTTCCTTCCTTCCTTTTTATTGCTTTTTACAGAGAGGAAGGGAGAGAGATAGAGAGCCAGAAACGTCGAAGAGAGAAACATCGACCAGCCACCTCCTGCACCACCCCCACTGGGGATGTGCCTGCAACCAACATTACATGCCCTTGACCGGAATCGAACCTGGGACCCTTCAGTCCACAGACCGACGCTCTACCACTGAGCCAAACCGGTTTCGGCTGAATAGGTTTCTTATTTATAGTTTGGCCCTCAGGCAGATTCCCCTAACCTTCTTTTCTGATTTTAAGTTTTATACTTGTGTCTTCATTGGCTTTCGCTTTACCCATAACCATATTAACTCTCTGTAACTGTAGAAAACTTGGACTGCAGTAGTTGTGCTTTGGTGTAATCTTTTTGTATGGTTTTGTGTTTGCCAGATGTAGAGACCCAATGAACAGACTCATTTCATGGGAAAAAACTGATGACCCATAGATTTGGTACAATTTTGGGGATGGATCAGTCTTAACCACTGTTTGCCACAGTAAAAGAATGCATTCAGATGAAAGTGAACCAGAATTGATTCTCCAGCCAGGCAGCAGGACCCCTGGGCGGCTCATTGATCTTCTTAAGATTTATTCTGGTGTGCTGCAAATTCAGCCTGAATTCTCTGGAGGAATATTGAGAACACACATTCTCTACCTTGTTTTCTGAGTCTGCTTCATACCACTAAACAAATTCTCAATATAGGAAGCAAATAAGGGGAGAGGGAAAAGGGACTATACTTTTAATAACAGTTAAGGAGATAAAGCCATGTGAGTTCTAATTTTTATTTGGTCACTGATGGACCTGGGACAGATTGTCTGGAACCTCTTTCATTCCTCTACCAGACTGGATTACAGCCACTCCCCAGGGGCTCTACACAACCCAGTCCTCTTGTTTGGTGAGAAAACATTCACCAAAGCAGAAGCTTACCAAAGTAATGGCTTTTGTACAGGTAGTGAGCAGAGATTCCACAAGTACCTGTTTTGTGCAGGGATCCTGCTATTCCACGTGAGCCATGGTTTCTTGTGTTCATGCTCATGACTTCGTTTACCCTGAGCGGTGATCTATGTATCCTTGGTTTTTACAGGGTTCAGTCTTCGTTAGTGATGAACAGAGGAGGGTAAAGACCATAAAGCCCAAACCAGATGGTTTCTACTTGATAAACAGTGTAACGAGGCCATGGAGAAAAGTTGGAGCCATTGGCCAGAGTAATAATCTCTTCCTCCCACAGCTTGTCTGTGAGATAGAAAGGTGAACCAGACAGGCAAGGTTCCTGCTCTCCTGGAGCTCCCACCTAATTGTAACTTCCACTCAGTGCTGATTATGCTAGGCACTTTATATGCATTATCTCATTTTTTATGCTAGAAACAGAAACCTGTGCTTCATAGGGAAGAAACTTCAGACTTAGAGATTAATCAAATGGTCCAAGGCTACCCAGCTGATATTCTACTGCAGATCTGATTCCATAAATGGTTGAAACCACTTAATTTTGGAATTGTCTGTGGAATTAATGAGCCTTAGTGTTCCTTTTCTAGATAGAAGCGAAAACTAACTTGGTCATATTTACCATACCAAATATTTATCATATTTTACTATAATAATACAGTGAGTTAGAGAGCCTTAAGTTTTTACTTTTGCATGTTTGTTTTTAAACTAGACTTATACAACACATTAATATCCTGGGTGTCACTGAACCCAGAAGGTGTTCATGAAGAACCCCTGAAATAGAACAGCTTTTTTAGCGCCCGCATTTACAATGTCTGAAATAACCTAGGAACCAGTGAGTTTTGAAGCTGTTACCCTCAGTTCCTCTCGATCTTTGTCACAAGCTAAATGTGTACTAACTACTTAGGAACTTTACGAAGATTGGCAGCCACTTAGAGACCTGCATGGTAAAGACAAATTGTGATACTTCTTTGTTCTTACAAAATGATGGAGTTAAAAAATTCGGATTATACTTTCTGAGAGAAAGTTAATTACACAATCACCTCAATTATTCAGGGGTAGAATATTAGATTAAGGATACATTCATTCCTGCCTTTGGCAACAGAGAAGGACTTTTTAAGTTGATATGAATGTAATCACAATAAGAGATTAAGAGTGAGCTGCCATCACTTGAAAAACGACATGCTGACATATATCTTTGAAGGGTGGCAATGTTTTAAGGGACCTTAAAGATTATATAGTCCATTGTCTTCTTTTCACAGATAAAGAAACTGAGACCCAAAACGATAAAATTACTGGCCCAAGTTGCACAGCTACACACGATAGAGCTATGATTAGAATCTAGTTTATTCGTTTAGTTGAGAGAAAATTTAAATGATTTATGTTTGGCAACTTTAATGTAAATAGCGGCTTATCTACTGATGTCTTTTAAAAATCTATTCAGATTTAAGTAAATTGAGTTATTCAGTTAACTTTTAAGAGTAGAATCCTGGAAAGGGATGGAGTTCCTGTTACAGAAAATACATTTCTTTTGGTGCCCAATTTGAACATTGATGTAGACTTTGGATCATTAGTGAAACTAAGGAGAGAAAATAGAAAACTCATTGCAGAGGTGAATCTGAGATCCCTTTAAAAAATAATTCTACACTTCCACCTCCTCCCCCTCCCAACCCCCCTGCCAGTTCATACCTTGGCTTTTTGTTTTATTGTTATTGGGTCACTTTTGCAAGAGGCATTGGAAAATCAATCTTTTTAAAAATATATATATTTTATTGATTTTTTTTACAGAGAGGAAGGGAGAGAAACATCGATCAGCTGCTGTTTATGTCCTTGGTATATGTCCTTGACCAGAGGTATCCAAGGTATATGTCCTTGACCAGAATCGAACCTGGGACCTTTGAGTCTGCAGGCCGACACTCTATCCACTAAGCCAAACCAGTTAGGGTATGGAAAATCAATCTTGACTGCCAGTTCGCATAGCTTCAAAAGGAGAGTAGGATATGCGAAGAAAAAGAATGGAGATCACCGAAACCGATTTGGCTCAGTGGGGGAAGACGGGGGGAAAGACAGTGGCCACCTTTAATTCACTATAATTTCAAAATTTTTTTTTAATTTCAAATTTTTAGAATGAATTTCAATTTTTGTTTCTCTATCTTGTCTCTTAACTTTCATGCCACTTTCATCTTCACATTAAATATTCAACAAATGCTAGTATTTTCTTAGCTCAAGCAATAACCTATATTTTTCCTCAGTTTTCCCCAGAGACAAATTCACAGACGTACATGACTCAGGAAAATACTAAGGTTTTGATTTTGTGAAATCCTAGATTTCAGAGATTATGAAAAGATTTCTAATCATCTGTATTAGAGCTTCTCCTTTTTTAGGGGTATAAAAATAAGGCCTCCAGTCCCAGGAAATTTAAATTCTGAAATAAAAAGAAATATGAGCCTGTGAGGGTGAGCCAGGGAGAATTTTGGCTGGAAATTTAGATGTGTAATGTGGTTCGGCAAGAAGACCCAATCCATTTTCCCGTTGGCTGCCTAATTCTGATTTCTCTAATAGAGCCTGAATTTGGAGGATCATCTTCTCTGACCACGTTCTCTTCTGCCAGACCCACAGGAAGTGCCAGACTGCCATTTGACAAGGAGACGTAAAAATGGGAATGAGGGATCAGCTTGGATTTCCCTAAACTCTATTTGTGTAATACTCACGAAGGCACCACACACAGCGCGCAGGCCTGCTACCTCTGCGGAAAATGCAGTGACCACTCTGATCTCAGGGCCCTCTGACCTCCATCCACACCGAAGTGGGGATGGGCGTCAGGGAGAGGATTTCACTGTAAAGACAGCGATGTGATTTCGAATCCCTTTTCCCTGAAGGTACCAGCGGAATCACCAAGAGGCAGCCTATTCCTTCTCAAATGAGATACAGCAGTTTATCATGTCAGCCTGTGCCGGGGAGGGGTAAGGCCATGGGGCTTCTGGCTGTCAGGAGCAGGATTTCATCTCAGAGACCCTCAGGCCACAAGTTCCTTCTGCCTTCTCCATTGTCTGCTGTTCTGTCTCCTTTCCCCATCCCATGTCCTCTCGACCAATCTTGTAGCCCAAATCCAAGTCATGTATGTAAAATACATATCATTTAGGTTTTGCTCTGATCCATTAAGAGAAGCCTGCCAATTGTATCCTAATCATTTTGGTTAAAAGAAATACACACGAGTGGGCTGTTTTCATCGATACATTTTAATATGCTTCTACAAACATAGGGAGCTGTCTTTGAACGTTTGGAACAATTCCGTGAAAAGGATGTGAAATCATTTCTGCCTACTAGAGGTGCAATCTATGGACACGGGGTCCTGAGAGACAAATACACACGTGTGATTCCTTTGTGGCGCTGCAATATTGAGATTCTGCTCACAGCTCCTATTAGCGCTCAGCCACTGATTTCAGGTTTTGCCCACAGTAATTGTTGCATTGTAAAAATCTTTTGTGTGTACTTTCTGAACTGCTGCGTTGTTTATAAATATTTAGTGATAATTCATGTCTGGGTTGTATTTACCCCCATAGTTATGTATTACAAATGAAACGGCAGCATCTGCTGAAATTAAAAGTGGCCACATTTTCACCGGGGCTTAATTAAATGCCAAAATTTATCTACATTAACAACAAAGTAGTGAAATTTATTGATCAATTCGCATGATATAAGTTGACAAATGGCTTTAGCAATCTCCATAATTTTCTACACGTGTTAAAATGTGTAATGAAAAAAGAACACTATATTAACATTAAATGAGGAATGAAAGGGAGGTTTTGTACCGGGGCCAGTGCCCTGGAGCAGTGTACTTTGTTTTCCGGGCCCTGTCCAGGCTGGCTGTTGGAGCTGTGTACAGATGGGTCTCTGACAGTCCTACAGCTGTTCTCCTAATTGTCCATTAAGTGTTCTATTGATTCTCTGATTCAAAGTACATGTCTTTCAGCTCCAGCTATCGTGTGAAGTGGCAGACACATTCCTTGTCGAATGACAGAGCTGCTTGAAACCTAAAAATGTGGTCTGCCAGTTTCAATTGAGGATCCTGCTTTCAAAGGAGAAGGCTTGGTTAAAGGCGCTTTGTAATAGCTGGTTAGGTTTTATTTTCTAAACTTTTAGCATCAATCAATTAAAGCAGCAGCAGCAGCACGAAGAGTTTTAATTCCTGGTTAAGCGTGTATAGATTGCGCCTCGCTGATTCAGGGCAGGACGAGGGGATTGGTATTGGTCACAGAAGATGCATGCAGATTTTTCCCCCCTCTGCGCACCTGACATGCGCAAAGTCATTTTCATTTGACTTGCAAGTTCACTTTTAGCATTTTTTAAAAAATTGAGATCATCTGCAATTCCAGATTATGCCAGTCAGAAGCCTGTTTAAAATCATCTCTCTTTAATCTGGAAAGCGAACGATAAGATGCATATCTGTTGCGAGGGCCATAAATCTTCAGAGAAACAAATAACCATAGATAAAACTGTAAAAGTTATTTAGTTCTCCACTGAAGGCGGCTTATTAATCTAAAATTTCCAGTCCATTGTGTCATGATTTGGTTACCACTCTGTATCTCATTTTGTGCAATTGTACCTCAAGCAAAGAGCTGATCGCTTCAGTCTGAACTTTATCTTTTGTAATCTTAAATGCAAGGACTAAAGCAAAAGCCTCTATCAAAAAGAGTCCAAAACGGTGGTTTAGGTCACCCCAATGTATTTGCTTTCTTTTCTTAATGGGGTGACATATCTGAATGTTTTTACCATTTAGGTTTATCTCTTAATTACGTCGTAATGTAACATTGCAGGGGGAAAACGGTCTTATTTATCTTGTGATCTTTCAACTACAAATGAAATGAATAAATAATGTTTGTGCCTCCTGTGTATCAATTTAATTAGGAGCTATCCCAGCGGCCCTAATCACAGATGAGGCTCTCTGGTGTGATTTTTAACTACTAAATAAGTTTTCAGATCCATCTAGATTTTCAAAGGGAAAGGAGACTATCCAACCCACATATTTAAATCTGTTTAATGCTTTCAATATGCATATTTAAATGTATTAAAATGAGAACTATCGATGATCTGAAGGAAAGTCGCTTTAAGGATGAAGTGAAAACTGCTCTCACAATTAGTTGTGCATTCTTTTTTATTTTAAATGTCTCCTTTGTATCTCCTCACAATAGCCCTCTGTGAAGAATACTCCCATTTCTCTTTTCTCTCACTATTGTGGGTAAAGGAGCATGGCCACTAAACTAGGGTTCCTTTTGTCCAAAGCAAAGGCTTTGTATCCTGATGCTCTGTCTGGAGTATGACTCTGCACTGGGACCCTCCTGCCTCCCTGCTATAGCTTCCTAGGCAGGAAGTGAGTGGCCTGTGGGAAGAGTTGCTGAAACATTGAGCCAGAATTTGTGTACTTTTAATTTCTATCTACTATAATGTGTTTGGGATTTTTGAACGTATTAGGAGTTGTATCCTCTATTTGCTTTTTAAAAAGATTCACTTTGAAATTAATAAAATATGCGAATGAATGGAATATATGGTTTGTATTACAGAATCTAGCCTAAATGTGAGTCTTTCTATATGTTTTGGAACTATGGAAACTCCAACCAAAGTGTCCTCTTCCCAAAGGATGATAAATCCTCCCGATCTGCTTTTTCTTGGGAAACAAGTGAAAAATCTATTTCTCACACGGTAATGTAGTATATATTGATACCTGCAAAACATTATGTGAATCTATTCAGACGCCAGCACTTCCAATTACACCGTTAGCCAGTTTTTTAAAAAGATTTTTAGAAGCTTTCAACTGTAGACTTTTGTCTTGTTGAATGAACTTCAGCTACACTAAATTTTAAGTAAATTTGTGATGACTGAGCAATATACATTGGCTGAGCTAGAATCCAATAACCCACAGGACAAATTAATTTTCAACAAAAAGGGCAGAAACCTCAAGTGCCATGAGTATATGGAGTCTCATTCTATCTCTCTGGAGCCATTTTTGCAAATCACTACAGCTATTCATAATCTAAATCAGTCTCCTTTAGCAGCGGAAAGATCTTTTTTCATGACAAAACAGAAGATGACATTCATTAGTGCCTAACTTGCATAAGCTACCTTAAATTTATTGGTGCTCTTCTACTTATCCGAGTAAGAATTCCTTTGTCTACAGCTATAGGAAAATTCCAGTTGTACTACTTAAAAATATAAATTGTCACTTTTATCAGAACTTTTGGCAGTTTACTTTATTTTAGAAGTAAAACTGGTGGTTAAGGTTTTAAGACTTCCAATGGGCATTGTTTCGATCATACTTAATAGGTGCCTAGGATAGTAATAGGATTGTGTATAAGCTTCTCTGCTGACAAAAAAAATCCACATGTTCACCCACGTACTGCTGGGAGGTTTGTGGGGAAGTTAACCTTTATGGCGGTGGGTGTGGCTAAGTGCAGCATTTCCTGACAGCGGTGGACAGACTTAAAACCACCCCGCCTGTTTGCTTATATATCCAAGGGCTATGTGTGATTTTAAAAGGGCAAACTGCTTAGACGACATCATTTTGAAATGTTTCATAAGCTGTTCTAAACCTTTCAACCTAAAAAAAAAAGAAAAAAAAAAGCCTAGTTAAAGAGGAACTTAGTCTTATTTCATAATCTTCTTATTAGAACTCTTCTTTTGTTGGGCACATTTTTCTTTCCAGTTTGTAAGAACTAGCCTTGGATCCATCTGAAAAAATTAAGCTGTTGCTACATCCTTAAGACCATGCTTTTGCGTTTTGTCTTCTCCTATCCCCACACATGAAGATTACAAAATAAAAGAAGGAAAAACTGAGTATACATAATTTTGCACTGATAGCATTTGCTTATGTTTGTTTTTAATCCTGATGATCAGATGCTCGGCCCGATGAGGCAGGGAGGAGAATTGCCTAGGAAGGATTTTTTGGAAGGGCACAGGCACCTGGCCCGTCTGTGGAGAGCTGGAGGAAAATGTGGGTGTGACCTCGACTGAACCTGACTTGGCTGTGGTAGCATAAGAAAGCCAGATCCTGAAAGAATCTTTCACTAAAGCTTCCTTTTCCGTGTGCCTGCCTTAGCTTCTCTACTGCCCACATTCACTTTTCTGTCTGTTGCTAGTCATCACTTATCCTAGGTGGCAACATTGGGGTATGCCTTGGACATGGCCTAGAATGAAGGGAGAATTGAACGGTACCACAAGCGGTGTGGCCCATGAGTTGTAATGCCAAAACCGGTTTGGCTCAGTGGATAGAGCATCGGCCTGCGGACTGAAGGGTCCCAGGTTCGATTCTGGTCAAGGGCATGTGCTTTGGCTGCGGGCACATCCCCGGTGGGGGATATGCAGGAGGCAGCTGGTCAATGTTTCTCTCTCATCGATGTTTTTAGCTCTCCCTCTCTGTAAAAAGTCAATAAAAAATATCTATCTATCTATCTATCTATCTATATATATTTTTAAAGAAGAAGTCTGGTGTTCTGATTACAATAAAAATAAGTAGTTGATTCAACTGTGGGAATTGTGGGAAGTTGGGGGTTAAAGGGAGATGAACAAAGAGAACTGCTGATACGTTCTAATTATATTGTATATATTGGTATGGGGATGTCAGACTACTGATCAGCATAATCTCAGATGCAACCAGGCTTGACAAAGATTGCTTAGTGGTCAAACCACTGTAACCAAGTCAGTGAGCCAACATGTAGAGTGAAAGTTAGAAGAAACCACCCACAAATATATAAAAAATTAAGTTTATTATAAATTTCTCATCGCTAAATGTGTATACACAATAAGTCCACGTGAGCAGAACTGAATTTGGCCTCTAGATCTAATAACAGGGCAGAAGCCAGGGTATGATTATCTGAAGAATGAATTTTCTGGGTGAGGTCTTGGAAGTTTAAATAAGACATTGATACCTAGAAGTTTCAACTAGTATCAGCTGCCCAAAGTCTTATAGTTTACTAACTAGGTAATGCTCCCTCAAAGGTAGAGTTGATTTTGAAAATGACATAAAACAGTTGGTTGAAAATACCTCTCCTCAACACTGCACTGCCACTATCCTGTTCTAAGTCTCTGTGATTTCACACCAGAATTATTGCAATAGCTTCCAGACCCCGTCTTTGCCCTCCTACTGTCTATTCTCAACACAGCCAACAGAGTGATCTTTTAAAAGCCAAATCAAAACCCTCCTATGGTTTTCCAGTTAGGCAGAAAACAAAGTTTTTATTATGGCTCACAAGGCCCTTCATATTCTGGTCCCTGGTTACCTGCAAACCTCATAACCTCCACCTCTGCCCATTGCTCCACCTCTGTCTTCCTCAGCCACCTTGTTCTTTAAACATGCCAGGCAGGCTTCTGCCTTAGGTCTCCATACTTGCTTTGTCCTCTGCCTGGAAACCTTCCACAGGATAATCTCCTAGCTTGTTCCCTTGCATCTTTCAGGTATTTGCTTACACATCACCTTTCCATTGATGTCTTCTCTGACGCCCTCACATCCAATTCATCCTATTTCCATTCTCCATCAGTGCCTGTATTAGACCTTAATAAACATTTGTGGGATGAGTGAATGAAGTGCTTCAAGTAGTTGCTAGCATGTAATGAGAACTCAATAAATGTAAACTATATTTTATTCCAATTATAAACTTGTCATTGTGCATTGTAGAGGACAGCTCTCAGCAAAGGGTCTCCTTGTGCCTATTAATAGTAACTCTATATAGTAAAGCTCATTTATTATTTCACTTTAGCCTCAACATATCCCTTTCGGGTTACCACAGTGCTTAGCACCATGCTTTAACATCCTCTGTAAATGTTGGTTGAATGAAACAAATAGTTCAGATTCTGAACTGAGAACATCCTTTTCAGAATGACAAGAGTAGAAATCCACTGTTCTTTGGGACCAGCTCCCCGATAAAGCTTTTCAAGACAAAAGCAACAAGGGAGGTGGAAATTTATAGGTTAACATTTCCCCTTCTTCCATTCTAAGTCTTTGTTCTTAGCCCTGGGTCCTTTTTATTTAACTTAAAATTATTGGGCAATTCCAACAGCTTAACTTTGTTTTCCATTGTAGAACTTATAGTTCATGTGCAATACAAAGTTTAACATCACAGCAAATGATACCTTTGTGAAGGTAGATTTTACAGGTCAGTTTGATAAATACAAAGATCTGCTATGTGTCAAGCACTGTGCTAAGTGCTAGGGATTTGTAGATGGATATTATTTAGTACAGTCTTGAGGAGCCCAAGAACAGTGGAGAAAACAGATATGTAAATAACTGCATTTCAATGCAGTGTGGTAAATGCTGTAATACAACCATATACAAAGGTACAGAGATAGCAAATAGGAAGGAATGATTAACTTTGGGAGATGCTGTCATTGGAGGAATTATTTTGGTAAGTAAGTTGGAGGCTGGAGAGGATGTAGGCATTTTAGATAGAGGGAACAGCACAAAGACACAAAGATGTGTAACAGCATAATGTGTGCAGAAAATCACAAATAGTTTGGTATTACTGAAGCAGTGTGTGTGTGTGTGTGTGTGTGTGTGTGTGTGTTTAGGGCTGCTGACATGTGTGGGAAGTCCCAGAGCATGCGGTTATAAGGCTTTCTGTGGAATGTTAAAAACTGGTACTATCCCATGTGGTCAGTGAGGAGCTATTCAAAAGAGAAGTGTGACTCTAAACACTACTCTGCCTGCTCTCTAGAGTAGTGGTTCTCAACCTTTTTAATGCCAAGTCCCTTTAATATTTACATTTAATCGTAATGTAAATATCTGTGTTTTCTGAAGGACTTAGGCTCTACAGCAGCGGTTCTCAACCTGTGGGTCGGAAAACACAGATATAAATTATATTATGATTCATAACAGGAGCAAAATTACAGTTATGAAGTAGTAATGAAAATAATTTTATGGTTGGGGGTCACCACAACATGAGGAACTGTATTAAAGGGTCTCGGCGTCAGAAAGGTTGAGAACCACTGCTCTAGAGGGTGCACTGAGGAAGGTAAGAGTGGAGGTAAGGATCCCACTAAGAGGTTATGGAAGAAATCTTGGGGTAAGAGGACGATGGCTAAGGAAGATGGTTACTGGAGATGGGAAGAAGAAAGGGTTTTTGAAACAGTCTTAAGACTCAGGCAAAACTAATTTGATGTATTGCATTTAGGGGGCATGCGGACAGCAAAACTCTATTTGCTTCATAAAAGTACACTTACGACTCCCAGATTCTAAATAAACTGGGGTCTCATTATTTGCTGAGAAGGGGCATTCTAGGAACAGAATGCCCCTGCAGCATGTAGGCAGACTCTACATGCTGCAGGCCCAGAACCGAATGGTTGTTTTCGAAGGCCAAGGATTCTATTCCAGTTTCTAAGAGTTGGAGTGAGTCTCAGAGGTCATTTAGTTCAAGCTTCTACTGAATGCATGGACCATTTCTGTAGTATTTTAGACAGAAGATCATCCAGCTTCAACTTGAAACCCACTTCAGTGGTGAGGACTTTGCTCTGTGAGGGTGTGGCATATATTTGATGCTCTGTGCCCAGAGTGTCACTCCCCAAATGATCACTTCCCACCAACCCTCCACCAAGTGTCTCTCTTGAACTGATGCTCTTCCACCAGCTACCTAAGAGGAATCCCACCTCCGTGCTCTCCTTTCAGAGCGCTGGATAAGGAGTTGGAGAATCACCCTTGTCCCCTAGAGTCAGGCCAGGAGCCTGTGCTGGAGGCAAGCATCGGTTCCAATCTCTGCTCTTTTTGGAGTACTGCCTCTTCACACAGCAGAATCTATATTGGGCTATAATAATCCTGAACAAAGAGGCAGATTTCCATAATGCTCACTGCTCCAGTCTATGATACTTATCACATCTTGTATTAAATGTGCTTCCTTCATTGAGCCTAAGAAACTCACACTTGAAGTTTTTCTGTTCAGACCTGTTCCCGGTCTACAGAACCCTGTTCACCTTGGCAGTTAGGACTTCACCTCTCTTAGCATAGCTTTCCCTCCTTTCTAAAATGAGGAGAATAATATTATTTCCTTCCTCAAAAGGCTTTTTTTTTTTTTAAGGATCCAATAGAATACTATATGTAACATCATTTTAGACATTATTTTAAAATGTATTTTTATTGATTTCGGAGAGGAAGGGAGAAGGAGAAACATCAATGATGAGAGAGAATCATTGCTTGGCTGACTCCTACACATCTCCCAACCTGGGCATGTGCCCTGACCTGGAATCTAACTGTGACCTTCTGGTTCATAGGTCAATGCTCAACCACTGAGCCATGTTAGCTGGGCTCATTTTACACATTCTAAGGAACTGTGTAGGTATTATTATTTACCAAAATCATTCTTGGTCCAATTCAGCTCTAAGGGTCTAACTCAGGCAGCTGGGAAAGTTGTAACCAATGGAAGGAAGAAAGTTAGTTCTTTGGAGCCTATAAGACTGTCACGGGCAGAATTGCCCTTATTTTGCTGACGAAAACCAGACCAGACAGGACAGGGGACTTTCCCTGAGATTTGCCCGGGTCAGAGGACTGGCAGAGAAGTAGCAGTCCCAAAGCTGGAAAAGACAAGATTGCCAGCCAGCAATCCACAACTGCACCCTGCCTCTCGCTCGGTCAAGGGAACTATTTATCTCTTTACCAGGTGGATGGCTTGTTATCCTCTTTCCTTACCCCGAGAGCAATGGCCGGCTTCCTCTGGCCCCCAGGCTCCTCGAAGACCCAACTGTGTCCTTTTATCGAATGGCTTTCCCAAGTAAACACAACCCTGTTGTTTGTCTCTCAGTTGCTCTGCTGTGCGGGGGAATGAGGGCTCCACTCTCCATCAGCGGGGGCTCCAATGCCAGGCCTCTGATCTATAGCTCGGGGACTGCAGGGCATCTGAGTTGTAACAAGAACAAGATGAGCTTGTGGCCTCGGGCTTCTAACCTGCTCCTCAACCCACACTTCAAAGAAAGTTATTACACAAGAGTTAGACTAAATCAAACCAAGCTGCAATGTTTGCGTACTGTGGCCCATTTTCAGATCTCATTGTATCTCACCACCGAGTCCCTCAGAAACCCAGTTGGGAGCAGCACAAAGCGACCCAATGATAATTTAGTTGTAGGTCTTTAAGAATGAGTCCAACTGATTTATTTTGAAATTTCAGTTAAGCATGATGTCAAGAAAATCTCTCTGGCTATTTATCACCGTGTTTCCTCTTGCATAGTCTGAGTAGGCAGAATAAAATTAGGAGCCAGCTACTCACATGCTTCTGGTGTTTGAAATTGTAGGCTGATATTGTTACTGGAATATCAGAACACTAAGATGTTTTGATGATAATTTTTCTGCCAGAAGAACTCTCATTATAGCAAGGAAGGACTTTATTATGCCATTTGCTTTCTTTATTAGCCTTGTTGTACAGGTGCTGCGAGAAGAGATGATCTAAAGATAATATACTTCACTTTGGTTAGACCGACTACTCCCATTTTTCCAAATCATCACAACATGGAAGCATGAAAAATTGCATTTTTCCCCCTTTTTTAGCTTTGAATAATGGCTACAAGACCCATTAGGTTTTTGAGTCATCAAAGAAATAAAGCTTCTATTCTTATTGTCTAGTGTTAAGTATGTTTTGTATAATGGTTTAGAAAACTTTGGGTAAATAGGGCAACTATAATTTATTATAGTAATTGAACCATTGAAACCTGTCCCTCATAGCCATTCTTTACATATTTATTGTGTGTGACAGTGAAACTTTTAGAAAATTCTTTATTTCCAGCCATGAACCTTTGCAATGTCTCAGAAGCATGAAGGGTCAGGACTAGGAGAGAACACCAAGTGGTATGAAGCAGTTAACTGAGATCACAAAGACAGGTGACTTACTCAAGGTCACACAGCAGTTACTCAGAGCCATGGCTAGAGTTCAGGTCAGAGCTCTTTTGCTTATACCCATACGTGGCACTTCTCTTGTGAAATCAGGGGTGACAGGTGAACCAAAAGGAAATAATTTTGCATGAACAGAGACAAAAATGAACTGTTCATCACAAACCCAAAGGCCATCAGGTAAAAACCAAAAACCAAACAGTCAATCCAAACAACCAGAGTGGGATGAGAGGCTGCAAAGCCCTAGGAAATGATATTATTTGGGTTTGAAGGTAAGAGGAGAGGAGGATGCTATAGTCTGAACACATCTATGGTGCAGGAATAGAGTTTTTCATGACCTGTTCCGATTTCTATCTATTGCTCCAATATTTGCATCCCATCCTTAGGGATCAGAAGGAAGCTTCAAGTTGCTGTGCTTTGGAAAAATTGAAGACTGAGTTGCTGCTGAAGAGTTTCTCACCCTCTGTCCTGGTCAGCATCTTACCCTTTCCCTTGGAGGTGCCCCTACCACTTGTCCTCTGAGGCAGAAGGCTCCAATCAGCCCATCACCTAGTCTGGGTCCTCCTCCCTGGCAGATACAAAGCATGTCACACACTCACTGCCCTCCGGGAAATCATAATCAGTTTCAGAGGTTTCAGGGGGTATTAGCGTCTTGAAATTATTTGCAAATGTTCACATATATGGGAATATCTACAAGATGGGTCGAAGAAGTACCTGATTATCAGGAAAGGTTAGAATTTACTGGTCCAGTTGGAGAGATAAGACTAACTTACAGAATCAATAAAACAAGGACAATGTAACATACTGAGATCATGGTGGGTCAGTGTGAGACATCTCCCAGAATGAGGTGGGGTTTTTAGGTGTGTCTTGAAGGATAGAAGATGCCTGAGTAGGTAGTGTGGAGAGGGCACGCGTGCCTGATGGGAGAATATAGAGGATTGGGAATTAACATTTATTCAACAGAATATTGATTATACATTAGGTGCCTTACTACATCTGATCTCATGTAACGGTCACAACAAGCCAGTGAAGTGAGGATTATCATCTCCATGTTACAGGTGAAAACAGACTCAGGAAGGCGAGGTGACTAGTGCACAATTAGAAGATTGGCAAAGCCAGATTTAAAACCCAAGTCATTTGACCTCAAACCTTTGTTATCTGCCCCCTTCCCCCACTTCCCTATGGTAGCTATAGCATAAACAAAGGAATGACTAAGGAATGAGCACGGTACACACAGATGAGAGAGAAAATCTACTTGATTGAAGTGAAGGCTTCTTGCCAAAGAGCATGGCTCATACAGTAACAGTAGTGTTAGATCCTGTCAGGCTAGGACAGGATCTTTTATTGAGCCCTTACTATGTGCCAGTCATGATGCTAAACTCTTTATTTTATTTAATCCTCAAATTAACCTTATGAAGGAGATACTGTTATTATCCTAATTTTGCACTTGGAGAACCTGAGGTTATAAGTAATCTGTCTAGATTCACACAGGCAACGGAGGGCCGAACAAGAATGGGCTAAATGAAAATCTAATTTGTTTGACTCCAGAGTCTGCACTCTTGAAACATGCTAGAAAATTAATGTTTAGTTAGTGTTCACAGTGTGCCAGGCAATGTGCTGGGCACTATACATGCATCGTCTCAATTTCTCACCCAAAAAAGCCAGAAGATATAATTCTTATGTCCTCTATTTTACAGACAAGAGGCAAAGGCACAGGTGAACTGATGCTTAGGAAGGTTTAGTAACTAGTCCAAGGTCACACAGTTTGGCAGGACTGGAATCTAACCCAGGTCGTCTGGTTCTGGAACCTGAACTCAGAACTCCCATGGTGTACTGTTTGCCAAAGCAAGGATTCTGGAAGTGAAGGGCTAAATACGCTTAAAAAAACAACAAAAAAAACCAACAACATATATATATATATATATATATATATATATATATATATATATATATATATATATATATATAAAATTGATATTTTACAGAGAGGAAGGGAGAAGAATAGAGAGCTAGAAACATTGGTGAGAGAGAAACATCAATCAGCTGCCTCCTGCACACCCCCCACCAGGGAAGTGCCTGCAACCAATGTACATGTCCTTGACAGGAATCAAACCTGGGACCCTTCAGGTTCTGCAAAATACACTTATCTTAACTATTCCCCCTTCTCCCACTATCCTATCTAATAAACTGGTTTCTGCAAAATATACTTATCTTAACTATTCCCCCTTCTCCCACTATCCTATCTAATAAAGACAGAATATGCTAATTGACCCTCATGCAGTCACAAAGATGGCAGCACCCACAGCCAATAAGGAGGAAATATGCTAATTGACTGCCTGCCTTTAAAGATGGTGGTGCCCACAGCCAATAAGGAGGGAATATGTGCCGAAACCGGTTTGGCTCAATGGATAGAGCGTTGGCTTGGGGACTGAGAGGTCCCAGGTTCGATTCTGGTCAAGGGCATGTACCTTGGTTGCGGGCATATCCCCAGTAGGGGGTGTGCAAGAGGCAGCTGATCGATGACTCTCTCTCATCGATGTTTCTAACTCTCTATCTCACTCCCTTCCTCTCTGTACAAAATCAATAAAATATATTTAAAAAAAAAAGGAGGGAATATGCTAATTGACTGCCACACCCTCAAAGATGGCAGCACCCACAGCCACAAAATGGCGGCACCCAGTCCCTTCAGCCCCACTGGGGTGGTAGTAGGCACATGGCAAGGCCTGGCCTGCCTCCAGGCAGGCCCAGCTTCTCCTTGCGCTTGCCTCAGGAGTCCCCCATTCCCCTCCGTTCCCCAGCTGCCCAGGGCTGGCCTGAGGCAAGGGCAAGACTTGGATGGTGGCATGGGCAAGACAAGTCACCCAGGGCTGCCTGAGACTCAGGTAACCAGGGCCAGCCAAGGTTTGAGCTGCCGGCAGTGGCAGCAGCAGAGGTGTGATGATGTGTCGCCTTCCCCTGATCACTGGGTTGCCTCCTACCCCTCAGGGCTCCTGGACTGTGATAGGGGACAGGTCAGGCTGAGGGACAACCCCCCTCCAGTGCATGAATTTTCATGCACTGGGCCTCTCGTATTACTTATATGCTCCATGCCTTTTAGTGGCTCCCCTATTACTTTAGGTCCTCATACTTTGGACCTAAAATCACTATTAAAGGAAAGCCTGGGGTAAATGTTTTGTGTTTGTTATGAATAAAGATAATGTGATTAAGACCTCATTTATTCATCAAATATTTAGTGAGCCCCTCCTAAGGACTGGTCAGGGTTTTGAGAATATAAAGATATCCCCCCCCCCAAAAAAAAAGTACTTATTTTCAAAGATTGCATAGTCTTGTGAAGATAATAAATACATGAACCAATTATTAAAATGCCGTGACAGAAGTAGGGACAGAGTAATATCAGAACATAGAGAAGGGGCTCAAAATAAGCAGGAGGGTGTTGGTGGGAGTTGGGGACAATGCCCCAAAGAAAGCGACACTTCCATTAATTGATTTTTAAAGATATATATATTTTATTGATTTTTTACAGAGAGGAAGAGAGAGGGATAGAAAGTCAGAAACATCGATGAAAGAGAAACACCTATCAGCTGCCTCTTGCACACCCCCTTCTGGGGATGTGCCCGCCACCAAGGTACTTGCCCTTGACCAGAATCGAACCTGGGACCCTTGAGTCCGCAGGCTGATACTCTATCCACTGAGCCAAACCGGTTTTGGCGATTAATTGAATTTGAGTACAGATTTTCTTGTATGTGTTCAATACTTGGTAAGCTGTTTATGACATTTTGAAGCTGTTAGTTCAATGTGGTCAACACATTATCACTTAACTGCATTTTTTTCTCTTACACACACACACACACACACACACACACACACACACACACACATTGTCTTTCACACTTTTTACTTTCTCATTGAAAACCTGCTCTCTTAAAAAGTCAACACAAAGCCAGTGGTTTGTGAAGACATCTGCTGCTCGAGGGCTTTTGCTGGTGATATCAAATATGCTGTTCTTAGGAAAAGCTTTGAATGTGTTCCTTATTTGACCAAAGCAGCAAACTCCGACAGTGACGCTCTGAGTTGAGAGTATCTCTCATCCCACGTGACTTAAAAAAAATATATTTTATTGCTGATTTTACAGAGAGGAAGAGAGAGGGATAGAGAGATAGAAACATCAATGAGAGAGAAACATCAATCAATGCCTTCTGCATACCCTCTTCTGGGGATGTGCCCGCAATGGAGGTACATGCCCTTGACCAGAATTGAACCTGTGACCCTTCAGTCCACAGGCCAACGCTCTCTCCAGTAAGCCAAACCAGCTAGGGCCCCACGTGATTTTTAACCAAGAGGTATTTCCAAGGTAATTTTATAAAATTCAATTTTAAGTTTGATGAGTTTTGACAAATGTATACAATTGTGTAACTGCCATTACATTCAATGTATAGAATAGCCTCAGCCAGTGTTGCTAAGTGGCTAGAGCATTGGCCTGCACATCCAGTGGTCACCGGTTTGATTCCTGGGCACATACCTGGGTTGCAGGTTCAATTCCCAGGGCATGTGCTGGAGGCAACCAATTGATGTGTTTCTCTCCTTCCCATTCCACTCTCTCTAAAAATCAATGGGAAAATATCCTTGGGTTAGGATTAACAACAATAAAAGGCATAGAATATTTTCAAAACCTGAAAAATTCCTCTTGGGGGCTTTTTGCAGTCACTGGATTCAGTCATAGTAGTGAGAGCTATAGTGACTTGCCTGGCTGGAAAGCATGACCAATCTAAGGACCCAACATTGATTGAGCTCTTTCTAGATGCCCTACTGAAGTATATGCATAGATTTATGTACACTCTTATAGGCCTCGGGGAGGAGGAGGGGGGGTATTATCTCCATTCTATAGGAGAGGAAATTAAGGCCCAGAGAAATGAAGTTACTTGCACAAGGTCATTGAGCTAGAAGTGGTGAGGCCAGAATTCCACCCAAATGATGTATCCCCCACTACCTTCTTACTGCTAATCTATAGAGCACATGTGTCAAACACAAGGCCCGCGGGCCAAATCCGTCCCGCCAGACCTTGCAATGTGGCCCGCACCGCGCTGTCATCACTGCACTCCGCTGCGTTTCCATCACAATGACAGTTTATGACTGTTCAGTAAACCATTCGGCCCGCGATTTAGGCTGGATTTTAGATTTTGGCCCCTTCTCTGATTGAGTTCGACACCCCTACTATAGAGGAAAAGCTATAAAGAAATATGGGAAGCCAAACACAGAAAACCAGATAGTCTAATTCTATTTATATAAAGTTCTAGAAAAGGCAAAACTAGAGATCAAAAGCAGATGACTGGTTGGCAGGGGTGGGGGAGGGATTATCTGTAAAGGGGCCTGAGGGAGCTTTCTCAGGTTATGGAAGTACTAGAGGCCTGGTGGACAAAATTCTGGAACAAGGGTGAGGGGTGTAGAGGGGTGAGTCCTTCGGTTGGGCCTGCACCCTCTCCAATCCGGCACCCCTCGGGGGATGTCTGACTGCTTCTCGCAATCCGGAACTGCTGGCTCCTAACCACTTGCCTGCCTGCCTGCCTGATGGCCCCTAACATCTCTGCCTGCATGTCTGATTACCCCTAACTGCTCCCCTACAGGCCTGATGGCCCCTAACTGCTCCTTTGCTGGCCTGATCGCTCCTTACCACCTCTGCCTTGCCCCACACCTGGGATCCAGGATTCCCTCTTCCAGCCTGTGGCAGGCACCCAGGACCCAGGCTTCCCTCCCTCTGGCTGGCTGCAGGCATCCAGGACCCAGGCCAGCCACATTCTCAGGGGACCATGAGCAGGTGGCTTTGCCTGGGCCATAGGCACAGCTGCTGGTGCCCAAGACTGTGGGGCGGGCAGCTATTCCTCTCCCAGGCCACGGTCCCAGCCATTGCACTTGGAATCACAAGGTGGGCAGCTTGTCCTCTCCTAGGCCACAGTCTGGCTGGTCTCCATTCCTCTCTTGAGAGCTCATTTGTGCCTGGCTGGTCCCCATTCCTCTCTCCTCAGTGTTGAGTTGTCTGAGCCATGATGATGTGATGACCATTTGCATATTATCTCTTTATTATATAGGATTCTACATCTTTATTGTAATGGCAGTTATGAACATACATTTGCCCAAGCTCATCAAAATGTATATGTGAAACTGATTTTTATTATATGCAGATTATACATCAATAGAGCTAATTTTTTTTTTTTAATTTTAAATGAAAAAAAAAATAGAGAAAGACCTTGGAACCATCTCTTTATGTAGAAGTCACAGCAACATGGTCACCTTTAAAAATGTAACTTGTCACATCAATTAATAAAACTATAGAAATATTTTTTATGTAACTTAATGCTACAATTAAAAAAATATTTTTATTGAGTTCAGAGAGGAAGGAAGAGGGAGAGAGAGAGAGAAAATCAATGATGAGAGAAATTCATTGATCAGTTGCCTCCTACATGCTCCACACTAGGGATCAGCCCGCAAGCAGGGCATGTACCCTGACTAGGAATCAAACTGTGACCTCCTGATTTATAGGTCAACGCTCAACCACTGAGCCATGCTGGTCAGGTTAACATTTTTTGTTGTTGTTAACCTTCTCTCAAATATATTTTCCCATTGATTTTTAGAGAGAGTAGAAGGGAGGGAGAGAGACAAAGAGAAAGAAATTTTGATGTGAGAGAAAACTTTAATTGGTTGTCTCTGGCACGTGCCCTGACCAGGGCCTACATGCAACTGTGAGGTATGTACCCTTGACCAGAATCGAATCTGGGACTCTTCAGTCCATGGGCCCAGCTGGTACTTTATCCACTGAGCCAAGCTGGCTAGGGCGATGCTAAAAAATTTTCAAATCTGGCAAAAAGAAATTAGTGCTCACTATAACTTTGAAATTAAGTCAACAAACTATTTTCTTGCACTAAATGAATAATTTAGTATACATTTCTGAATTTTTTGCAAACATCTGGTGAATAGGGGTCTGATTAAGCATGATGCAAAAAGAGCTTGCAAGTCGGACTGTTTACTAACATTTCAATTTCTATGCCTCATTTATTAGACTTGGAATAAAAAGGTGAGAGGGCTGTTTGGGATTGTCTTTAACCTTGATGATATTTCCACTGAAGCAGCATAATGGCTCTTAATTGCTTAAGTGAAGAGAACATGTTGACGTGTCCTTCTTTGCCTAAGAGCTTAGCGCCTAAACCATTATGCTAATTCAAGCATTATATACACCAAAGTATTTATGGGACTGACACAAGTGATGTTGCAGGTAAAGGGCTGTGAAATGGTCTGTAAACAGAGAGAATTGATTTGAGGCCCGAAAGCAGTGCTGTTAAAAGTCACAGCCATTGAACAGCCAACCCTACAATTTCTATCCAGATTGTCAAACTGGGTCAGACAGTGTCAGCAGGGCTGCCATTAGAGATCAGTTGGGTGGTTCAATAATATGTAAACCAACCACATAAACAGGTAGTTCTCGTGGTAGAGGTCCACACCCGTCTGTGTGTGTGTGTGTGTGTGTGTGTGTGTGTGTATGAATTTTCACTATGGAAACTTCACAGTGCCATATTTAGTCAAATGCTAGTGTGGTTTTTTTTTTTTGTTTTTTTTGTTTTTTTGTTTTTTTGAAAAAGAAAAACTTCCAGCCGGTACAAGTTAAACAAGACAGCAACAATCAACGTAAAGACATCCAGGCAGAATGAATCTGAAACCATATAAGAAGAAGGGACAATCAGATCCTTGCCCTTGACCTTCCAGGCTTCGGACATCACTTGTTTTTTATACATACATATATATATATATATATACATATATATATATATATATATATATATATATATATATATAGAGAGAGAGAGAGAGAGAGAGAGAGAGAGAGAGAGAGAGAGAGAGAGATATTTATAGAGAGGAAGGAAGAGAGATAGAGAGCTAGAAATGTCGATGAGAGAGAAACATCGACCAGCTGCCTCTTGCACACCCCCTACAGGGGATGTGCTTGCAACCAATGTACATGCCCTTGACCGGAATTGAACCTGGGACCTTTCAGTCTGCAGACCGACGCTCTACCACTGAGCCAAACTGGTTTTGGCCACTTGTTTTTTATGTGTCTCTTTCTTTAATAGGACTGTACATTTTTTGAGCCAACCTCAAAATAATGATGTAAAGCTCCTTGTCACCTGCATTATGACCAGGCTTCACTTCAGACATTAAAATATATATAATTGATTTCTTTAAAAACTAGGTTCTATTTATACAGTCTCCAAATACAACTGGATGTGATTTAGTTCCATCCTTGCTTTAAATGTGTGAAAACCAGAATTATCTACTTGTTTAGTCGGATTTTAGAAGACTAATGAAAAATGTCCTCCCATCCCAGCTCAAGGACAGAGGAAAAGACCACAATTTCCTTTCTTCTCTTTTCCAAAATAAGACAAAGCAAAACAAACAAAAATCTGTGAACATAAAAGGAGCAGAGGATGATGATGAAGGCCACGGACTTTGAGTATGAACCCCTACTCTGCCACTGACTGACTTATGGCAAGTTATGCAACCTCCCTATGTCTTAGTTTCTTCCTCTGTAAAATGGGGTGTTTACCTCACAGACTTACCGTGGGGATAAATTTGTAAAAAGTGCTTGGCATTAAAAAGTGTTAAACATGACCCATACATTGGCCTCATAAACTTTTGATTTAATGCCGGATATAATTTTCATCTAAGCACAACTTTTTCTATTCTCGGGGTTCACAGAGATTATTAGCATTCTGGTTTACTGGGTATGTGAGGTATTTAAAAAACCAAATAGCTCACTGTTCATTCTTTTCTCCTTGTTTACCCCAGTGAAGGTTTTCTGACATAGGGTCAGGCTCTGCCTCAGGAGAACATCCTTCCCATAGGGTTTTCCTATTGGTGCTGCTCCCGTGCACTCGCCACGAGTGGAATGAAGTACATCCTGACCTAATTCAAATGGATCGGTTCAATTTTTCAGGCCCTTTTTTCTTGGACAAGACCCTGTAAGGATGCTTCTTCTCTTATTAGATTGACACCTTATGTAAATTTGTTGCCATTCCTGCCGAGACTGGTTTGGCTCAATGATAGAGCGTAGATCTGTGGACTGAAAGGTCCCAGGTTCGATTCCCGTCAAGGGCATGTACAGTGGTTTCAGGCACATCCCCAGTAGGGGGTGTGCAAGAGGAAGCTGGTCGATGTTTCTCTCTCATTAATATTTCTAGCTCTCTATCCCTCTTCCTTCCTCTCTATTAAAAAAAAAAAAAATCAATAAATTTGTTGCCATTCCAAGCCAAGCTTTTGGTACAGAGCTCTGCTTACATTGATTAATAGTTTTAATTAAAACATCTTTTTCTAGGTATATACCTGCTCAGGAAAATTTGATGGATTTCAGAATCATGAATGATTGAATTTAAACTTGACACAGTATAAAATCGAGATATGGTTTAACCATCATACCATTTTACTGTCCTTTTAACTGTCTTCCTTTAGATTGTGCATTAATAAAAAGACAAGATTTTAATTTAATTTTAATCAGTTAACTAGTCAGTTCTAGGTATGAAATATGGTATTTTTAAAAAATATATATTTTATTGATTTTTTACAGAGTGGAAGGGAGAGAGAGATAGAGAGCTAGAAACATCAATGAGAGAGAAACATTGACCAGCTGCCTCTTGCACACCCCCTACTGGGGATGTGCCCACAACCAATGTACATGCCCCTGACCAGAATCGAACCTGGGACCTTTCAGTCCGCAGACCAATGCTCTACCACTGAGCCAAACCGGTTTCGGCTATTATGGTATTTTCTAAGAGCTTGACATGTGGGATCATATCAGGGGTTATACAGTTTATACTACAAACGTTCTGTGTTAAAATTTCTAATATGTTACTAATGTATACTTTAGAAAGTATTTTTAAATGCGTGTATGATATCCCTTCATTGTAGGCAAATATTTTTTTCTAATGCCTGTCACAATATTTTTAAACTAGGGGTTCCTTTGAATCTTTGAACACCCATATGTTTGTTTCAGGGATGCCGTTAAGTCTGGCTGGGGAGAAAAATAGAATATCAGGACCACCAGAGATAATCTCCAGAGGATATTTGCTTTCGATCCTTCTCATAGTCAGGGCTGCGCCCAATAATTCCGGAGCAGTAGAAATCTAGCTTATTTATTAACATATCTAAAAATTTCACAGCCTCACATAGCAACCCATTCAGAGATTCCATAATCCAGGCCAGCAATTCCTCAATAAATTTTAAATCTGGTTCCAAAGAACAACATAGATTGTGCCCCTCCTGTCCTATGGGCAAAGTCACAAAGGTGTACAAACTGCTGGAGCTGGTTCCCGGTCCTTTAGGCCACAGAGAAAAAGCCTTTAAGTCTATCAGGGATGAGAAATAGATTTCAGCACCAGTGTCCATTCTGATGGATTAGTGTAGTGCCTGGGGCAAGGTGTTTAAGAACCCGAAGCTCTGTCCCGGATCAGCAGGAAATCGTGCCATGATCTATAATATTAGCAATGCCTGCCATGGTAAAGTGCTGGAAGATAGAAGCATGGGCAGCATCTTCTCTGGTTGAAGTTACTTGAAGGCTAGAAAACCAATACCAGTTTAGATTAATACAAAGCAGATGTTTTCTTTTACCTGCATTACATTTTAAGATTTTCATATATCAATAATTTGGAGAATATCCTGGGTGCTCTTTTTAGTTTTTTTTCCTGAAAAA